>NC_142478.1:14267719-14892719 GCF_049115385.1 Moschus berezovskii | reverse complement strand
CCACATAGCTAGACAGAATGTGTGTATGTAACATCTGTTTGCCTCTATGACCTTTATATTTTCATTTATTCATAACAGCAATATGATTTAATCTTTTTTAAAAATGTTGCAAACATTTGTCAAATCTGCCAAGGAAAATTCTCACTAACAACGTTTCAAATGCCTTAAGTGTACTTGATTCAAAGATGTAACAGGCTGCTTCTGGCTAAAAGAGGAAATTTTTGCTCGGCACATCAGTGTAACAGGAAAACAATTTTGGTCTCAGTTGTGGAATGTAGAATAATCCATCATTAATTGTTGCCACTCAAACTAATTGTAACATTTTGGTGTCTCACATTTGGCTGTTGGGAGTTTCCAAGTGTGCTGGAAAACAGGTAAGAAAGAAATGATGGAAGAAAAAGGGAAAACATTTGAAATATAATTTGAAAAAATCCTGAAACCCAAATCCTGTAGTTTAATCTCAGAACCTCATGTACTTTGACTCATAACTCAAACATCAGGCCCTTTCTTTGAAGCAGCTTATAATAAATTTAAGACACAGAACACCACAGTCTCTTATAATGGAACTGAGGAATTTCTGTGTGGAAACTATTTGAAGGAATGTCTTAAAAAATGATATCAAGAAATGCAGATGACTTATGCTTTTCAGCATCTATTCAATCTATGACCCCTGCTGAGTTGATAAGGAAAAGGCATGTCACAGTTGCAGAAAAAGAAAGAATCATGTGGTAAATCAAATAAGATTTTGGAAATATTCACTGTCATGGGAAGGGCATTTTCCTGATGATGTGACCTCATTTCAAACAGCACAGTAAGTAGAAGAGAGCTGTAGTGCACGAAAGATGGTACGAGGAAAACATGTTTGTTTTCTGTCACTTTCAACGACTGTTTTCTGCATTAGGAAAAAAGAAAACTAAACAACTCTAAAATACTGTACCACCCCTGGCAGTAACCAACAAAGTAGGTTTTGGAAATAATGCTCTCGTCAAATACATTTTAAGGCACTTTAAACAGTTATATATCATATTTTTTGTGTGTAAAAAAATAAAATATGCATCGAAGCAATGTTCACAAATACAAGTCCTCAGAACTGTAAGTGCAATCCTGTACATATATACATGGCTGCGGAACGACCGCCTCCTTTGTTATACTGTTGGCCTCATCAATTTCACTCCCTGCAAGAAAGGAAAACATGACGTTCAGAGTTGGACCGTATCCATGAACCATGTGAGATCATCAATTAACACCAGATAATTTATGCTCCAAGGAAGAAGAAGAGGCCTGCCTAGACAGCATTATACAACCCATCATCCAAACTCCTGGATCCAAACACATTTACCTGCCCACCTCACTGGCCACAGACTCGGGCATGTCCCCTCGCCTGGCGTGGCTACGCGTCTCGTCTGCTGGTGCCAGATGGTCCCCGTGGGTCTTAGTATGATCAACAAAGTGGAGGAAACACTCGTGGATACCCTTACAATGGACACTTTCTATTTTTGTGGCCAGAAGGGATGGCTAAATAATTTTCAAGCCTTCTGGATGATTCCACATTAGCCAGTGGCCCCCTGGTTTGGAGTGGTTTCTGTACAAATGCGAAAAATGAGTGGCGTTGTTCAGTTTAGTCTCCCTTTTGGACATGCTCCTGTTACTCTGTAGGATAAATCCCAGTGCTTTCAAGTGTTTAGAAGAAAACTTCATCCTGATTAATTTGCAGTTTACTAGGACTGCATATTAGTGATGGAATATTGGGAATTTCAAATAATTTTCTTCATTCTTTGTCAAAATTGGTATGTATAAATTCTAGTCTTTCATGTACATACACATTGTTAGCCATGAGCATGAATACAAGCGGAAGTTTTCAAAGGGGAAAAAGAGTAAAAGAAAAAAAGGTTATTAAACCACTCCTATAGCAACACTGAGTGGGAAGCGACCAGCCTGGCGTGGCCCCCAGCACAGAATGCTGTTTGCTCACAGTTTGTTCAGTAACAAGACGAGTGAAGGTGCTGGTGCGCTACTCTCTCAGAGAATGAGATGGCTGGATGGCATCACCGACTCGGTGGACCTGAGTTTGAGTGAACTCCGGGAGGTGGTGATGGACAGGGAGGCCTGGTGTGCTGTGATTCATGGGGTCGCAAGGAGTCGGACGCGACTGAGCGACTGAACTGATATATAAAATGGATAAACAACAAGAACGTACTGTATAGCACAGGGAAACTATAGTCAATATCTTGTAATAACCTATAATGGAAAAGAATCTGAAAAATACTGCATATTCTTATTCTTACATGTAATCGAATCACCTTGCTATACACTTGAAACTAACACAACATTGTAAATGAACTGCAATAAATTAAATAAAAGCAATCTTGTGTTTCTGTTTGGAGCGTCATCTTGGTGTGGGGGGAAGATCTGGGTGGACAAATTGACCGAGGTTCAAGTCCTAACTGTCGCACTGACTACACTGCCCATATAACTCTGGGCAAGTTGCTCAGCTCTCCGGGCCTAGTTCCCATGTGTTCCGTGGGGATAGCAGAGCTTGCTACAAACAGCTGTAGAGAATACCAAACTTCAGTGATGATGACAGTGATCGTGTCAGCTGGCTTTTGTCAAACACCTGCCACGTAATCCTCCATAAGTGTGAAGAGCAGATGTTATCGTGAGTCTTAGAGTGGCAGAGACAGGTACAAAGAAGTGAAGGAACACGGCCAGGGTCACATGGTCTAGGTGGTAGAAGTGGCAGCCAGGCTCGAGGCTCCACACTCTGAACCTGGTGAAGCCTGGATGTGCTGAGCATACATGGAGCTTAACAGGTGGTGGGGGGCTATTCTGTTTTCAGGACGCTTAGGACATGAAACTGAGAGACTTTATTTTCTTGGGCTTCAAAATCACTGCAGATAGTGACTGCAGCCATGAAATTAAAAGATGCTTGCTCCTTGAAGAAGAAAAGCTATGACCAAACTAGACAGCATATTAAAAAGCAGGGACGTTACTTTGCCAAGAGGTCCGTCTAGTCAAGGCTGTGGTTTTTCCAGTAGTCATGTATGGATGTGAGAGTTGGACTATAAAGAAAACTGACTGCCAAAGAATTGATTCTTTTGAACTGTGGTGTTGGAGAAGACTCTTTGAGAGTCCCTTGGACTGCAAGGAGAGCCAACCAATCAGTCCTAAAGGAAATCAGTCCTGAATATTCATTGGAAGGACTGATGCTGAAACTCCAATACTTTGGCCACCTGATGAGAAGAACTGACTCATTGGAAAAGACTCTGATGCTGGGAAAAATTAAAAGTAGGAGGAGAAGGGGACGACAGAGGATAAGTTGGTTGGATGGCATCACCGACTTGATGGACATGAGTTTGAGCAAGTTCTGGGAGTTGGTGATGGACAGGGAAGACTGGTGTGCTGCAGCCCATGGGGTGGCAAAGAGTTGGACATGGCTGAGTGACTGAACTGAACTGAACTGACGGACATGACGGCTCTGTCACTGGCTGTCTCCTCCTGCTCATCTCTTGTGACAGCTGCCACCTTGTGAGTGGGCTGAAAGCAGTCTTGCAAAGTCTGAGCCGCTGGGAAGGAGTCAGCTCTATGGGTGCTTCTGCAGTAGGCGCTGCATCTACATTTTGTATGAGTCACTCACTTTTATTTATTTTGGTTTTTAATTTGATATATAATTTGGGGCTTCCTCGGTGGCACTAGAGGTAAAGAACCCTTGCCTGCCAACACAGGAGATATAAGAGATGTGGGTTCCATCCCTGGGTGGGGAAGATCCTCTGGAGGAGGAAGTGAAAACCCACTCCAGTATTCTTGCCTGGAGAATCCCATGGACAGAGGAGCCTGGAGGACTACAGTCTACGGGGTCATAAAGAATTGTGCATGACTGAGTTGGTGATGGACAGGGAGGCCTGGCGTGCTGTGATTCATGGGGTCGCGGAGAGTCGGACACGACTGAGCGACTGAACTGAACTGAACTGAAGTGACTTAGTACACATAATTTTATAAATCCACAAATATCAAATAAGTAAGAAGGCTTCTGAGCCGAGCGTGGTGAAATTGACATCACTGTGTGGCCTCGTTTGCTACTGAACTCTTACTTAATTCCCAAACACATAGTTTGACAATACAAAGAAGTTGCGAAGTGTCTGGAAAATTAAAGAGAAAGTGACATTCTAGATAAATCCAAGTGCTATTATGTTTAGAAAAACGTGAAATCAGGACACATGTGAATGAAGAGACAGGGCAAAGGTGGTGGGCATCCGAGCGGTGGGGCACGTATATTTTGAGTATATTTACTGAACCTTTACTCCACTGTAACAGGCCCTTCAACATGAGCAAATTAAAAACGGCTTTTAAAGACTGCATTTTAAGGATCACTGCTTTTATAACAATGTAGAACAATTGGTCCTCAGTTGTCTTGTTCAAATTGAAATGGATTAATGCATTGTTATTACTGAATTTAGTTAAGAAAACGTGTACTTGAGAACAAGGTTATATGTGCAAATGCTAACACGTATGGATGGCTAAGATTCAGAAACAGCACTTCAATGTGACTTGGATCCAAATCAGATCTTTCTGGAGCCTCACCTTCTGCCTTGACACCATCCAAGACTTTATCGTCGGCACCAGCACACTTCCCAGGAGGATCTGCACCGGGTGGTAGATGAGCAAGGGGACGGATATCAGAGAGAGGTACTCGTGGCCTGCAAACACGATCTTCAGCATTGGGATTCCTGATGAACAAAGAAGACAGAAAACCCAGAGGCAAATTCAGTCTGTCATCAGACTAAAGGCACGGGCTGGTAAAAGTGGACATTGGCATGTGCCATCTTTCCCCTGTGGATATTCACAGAACCAGACAGGGAATGTCTGGAATGAATCACCTAATCTTTCCATCTTCCTTTCACTACGTAAAGCTCTAAGCTCTGGAACAGAATAAAACTGAAAAGGGGGTCAGTTCAAGGGCACGGGTAGCCCTCACTGCCTGTATAACAAGGAGAGGAGAGAAGACGGTGCGGAAGAGTTGCTTTGAGAAGGTTAAAAATGGATCATTTGCTTAGTAGTAAAACACTCCACTGGTCTTTGGGGAGGCCTGCTAGACAACATTTCAAAGCACCTGAGTTCGCTTTGGGGCTGAAAGAATTTGATAAAATAAATAGGAGGGTACTTTAGCCAAATAGACAGTCACAAAGGCTTTGCCCACTCTTTTGGCCAAGAAGCTCAAAGCGCTTTAAGCAGTATTGTGTATGGCAGATGAAAATTCTAAAGTCTGTGCTGAGTGGTTAGACCCCACAGTGAAGGTCTCACCGGAAATTAGGTAAATGAATCCTACTGAGTCTGCTGCTCTATTGTACCCATAGCATGTGTACCTATTAAGCTTCTGTAACAGAATTCAGACTCTGGTGATTTGATTATTATCACCAACTGCTTTAATGTGGCCCAGTCATCAGATGATTGTGTATGCACATCAGTTTTGTCATCTGAGCAGCTTTAAGAGCTTAGCTTTCTTTTTGTTTCTTTGAGACCAGCCACTGAAAAGGAACCTAGCTCCTAAACACATGCATTGATGGCCCATAAATAACGTTTTATTATAACCCGGTGAGGAAAGCTCTGCTTTTTCAATTATTTTTACCTTCTAATAAATTTCAAACCTTTATGCAAAAATGTATTTCATGGCTGCTTTCTTTTTCATAGCCTCACATATCATTGCCATAAACTGCAAACGCTTAACTCTTCCCAAACAATGTCTCTCTCGAAGCTCCACATGTTTAGTCTTGCACAGTTTCTGTCTTCTCACTAACATAAAGAACAAAGGAGCTTTGTTTTTGAATGTAATATGCTCAGTCCATTTATTGGAATTGAATCGGCAACATCCAATATTACGGTTCCAGAAAGTTATTACAATGAGAAATGAAGAAGATCTAAACATATATTCCTCCTATTTTCGGAAAAGGCTATTACTTTTTTTTTTGTGACTGCTCTGGATCTTCATGTGGTGCTGAGGCATGTAGGATCTTAGTTCCCTGGCCAGGGATCGAACTTGTGTTCCTGGCATTAGAAGGTGGATTCTTAACTACTGGACCACCAGGGAAATTCTCAGGAAAGGTTATTTGGCCCCAAAGGTGATGTGAATGAGTTGGAAGGTGGGGTGGAGTAACGGGGGGGGCATAAAGGGAGCAAATGATATAAATATGGAAGTATTTTTTTTCTAAAAGTGGTCAGAACAGGGATTTCTGACTCAAAATTCAAGGCCCACAGCTGCTGGAAGTCACCTGAATTCCACTTTCTTGGCTATGCTCAGGCGGACTCTGTGTCGTTCTTCAGTAAGCCAAAGCAAGTTCACAGCTACAGTCACAGAGGGACCTCTCCAATAAGCAAGACACACAAGGTATCTTAATGGAAACGACCTCAGCAGCTCACTGTAGTGCAATGGAAAGGCAACAGTAACGATGACAGTAATGCTTCTATGTGCGGCGGGTGCTTGACTAGATGCCAGGTGCTGTCAAGGGCTCTCCTGTGAGAATGAAATGCCTAGAGGCTGGATAACTTTCCCAAGAGGTGGGGTCTGTACTGCAATCCCGGTCCCCTGAGTTTCCAGTTCTCTCCAGGCCGGGGTCAAGGCCTCTGAGCTCTTCAAAACATCCTGGGGATGGCGGCTCCACGAAGCAGAAGAGGGCCTGGGATGCAAAGAGCCCTCCTATCCAGAGTCTTTGGGACTCCCTCCCCTCGGCTCCCTCCCAGTACTGCTCTTGGGGCAGCAGACCTCGGACTCCCCTGCTTCTCACAGGGGGGTTCCTGTGATTTCACATCAGCCAGGAGCTCAGTAACCGTGAGGCCTATTCTCATAGCTGCAGGGGAACTCCAGATGGAAGCTGACTTCCAGAAGCTTCCAGCGTACAACTGACCTTCTACCTCCTGTGGTCCCTAGTACCAATGCATGTGAAGTTCTCTTCTGGCCCGGGGCTGGTTCTTCAGCTCTTTCATTTCATCTTCCAGTATACTCCTCTGTACATATTTGCTGACGGGGTTGGGACTCTGCAAACATCACTCCTCCTCATCCGTTCTTGGCTCCCTGGATGGTTCTGCCCAGAGAGGGCGCTACAGGAAGTCTGGAGAAGGGGGCAGGTGCCTGCGGGTTAGCCCCACTGGATAGCCCCTTATGCCCCTCCTAGAAAGTCTGACCTTCATTTCCTCTCCAGACTTCTGCTGACAGGTTCTGAGATCTCCAACTCCTTCCTTTATTCCCCCAGCTCTGGCTATGCATTGTCCACTCTCCACTTTCCAGTTGTCCAGCTGTTTAACCGTCCCTGGGTTGATGGGCTGGCGCGTTTGCCCGAGTCACCCTGGAGACACAGACCCTCTCTCACTCAGCCTGGCACCCCAGCCATCCGCCTCAAGAGAGGGTTCTACCATGACTGGCAGCTGCTGCAGCCATTTGTCAAACGAAGCAGGGATTTCCCTTCACCACGTTGTGAGCCTGCAATACCTTCTGGTTAACTGTTTGTTTATTTGGCTGTGCCAGGTCTCACTTGCGACACATGGGATCTACAATCCTCATTGCAGCTTGCAGGATCTTTAGATGAGGCACGTGAGATCTAGTTCCCTAACCAGGGATCAAACTTAGGCCCCCTACATTGGAAGCCTGGAGTCTTCTTAGCCACTGGGCCACCAGTGAAGTCTCTCATTCTTGTCAATTGTTAATCGGATTTCCTATCGCCACTCTTCCTGGTGACTGTGAAAAATATGATTGAAAATAAAATCAGAGAGGAAAACTTGGCTTCTGGAGATGAGGGTCAGGTCCCTCTGCTGTGTCCTGTCACCCTCTCGGGGTGGATTCACGACAGGCTCGTCCCTGCATGAGGGGACCGAGCCTGCAGAGTCAAGCGCTTTGTTTCGGGAAGCTTTCTGTCCGCTCGGTCGGAAATGCTCCCTTACTTCTCAGTCACCCAATGATTGACTTTCCTCTTCGATTATTAGTGTCTTTGAGCCTCTGTTCTCAGTCTTTCTTTCCCATGCTCCCTTCAGTTTCTCCCTGTCTGCCCTTCTGGCCCCAAATCAGTAGCTTCTGCTCAGTGCCTTTTCATTTTCCCAAGAGTCAGAGTAGAAAGAGAAGCTGGGAGAAGTGAGTGAGGGGAGGAGCATTAACTTCTCCACGCCCGAGTGGTCCAGGCAGTGGCCACGATCGCTTGGAAGCAGTAAGTTTATGATCTCTGTTCTAGGGGCTCCTGGCTGGGTTTCCAGCACTGTCAGGATGAACACTGGAAATGCATTAGAGAGGTTCCCAGACCCTGCCACTGCACTTCCCACCCTGCGATTTCTGTCACCTGGCCATGAATTTGGCAAAACTTGACCTTCCAGTCAAATCAGAGAACACTGGCTAGATCTCGTTTCCCAGAAGCCCGTTCATCCTCTTCGCCCACCCTTTTAATAATTCACCCCATCACCCGTTCACTCATTCAACGAGCACTCGCTGAACAGATTAACTACAGCATGTGACAAAGCCTCACTAAGGAGGCTCAGCAGCCCCTGGGTGCCCACTCATACCTCCTCCCCGTTACCTTCCTTCAGGGCACGGTGGGCCTCACCTGTGCCCCCCACGCTCTCCCCAAACTGGGCTCTCTGCCTTCAGCTTGTCTTGAGCAGGGTATTTTCTAGTCAGGAGCCAGACTGAGCACAAATCCCTCGATGGCTCACCACCCCTCCCCGCGACTCCCACTGTGCTCCAGCCACCGAGGGTGAGGGCGCAGTACCCTCTCCTTCCAGCTCAGCCCCGCTCTCGGCTCGAGAGGCCTCGCCTCTTGATCTTTACCAGTGAGCTTGTGTTTTGCCCAGAATTCCTGTCACCCCTTCTTGACCTGCCCAATCTTTAAGCCCTCAGTTCCCAAACTTGCCTCCTCTGGGAAGTCATCTTTATTGTCTCAAGTCTCCTTTCTGCTCTAGGCTTACCCAACTGAGGCACATTCCAGCCTAGCATCTGCTGTATTTATTACTGCTTGGGGTGTGTGTGTGTGTGTGTGTGTGTGTGCGCTTGGTGTGTGTGTGTATCCCTTACTAAGCTGTGAGCTTCTTAGGGTCAGCGACTGTTTTGCCTTTATCTCTGAGCATCTTAGTGCTCAGAAAGAGTGATGAAGGATTGGAATTGTGCTAATCCAGACCCTATCATAAAGTTACTATGTAGACTATCACTCCATTTTCACTCCATTCATTAACTCGGGAGAAAAAAAGGGGCACTAATTTCAAAAAAACCAAACAAACTTACTCGAAAGAGTTTTCTTTTTCAAGTAAAATTTAAATATAGGCCTCTTTTCATCTTGCGATCACGGCAGTAATATAAATGAAGCAAATTAATTTTAATGCTCCCAGGTACTGATTCTGTGTCACTGTGGTTGACAGGATCCGACTAGACTATATGAGATGGCGTTTGACTTTATGGAAGTGAACACCACGCGCGCATTTACAATTTTACAGGGACTTTAAGCTGTCATGCTGAAAAATGTTTATAAAACATTAATCAAAAAATGCCTCTTTAATACAATGCATTGTCTGAAAGATGTTAGAAGGCGCATATTGTAAATGGATTCTTTTTCTGACTAAAGTAATTTCCACCAAAAGCATTTCCCCGCTGCTCTACAAGTACCCTGTGTGGAGAGACGAAGAGCACTTTCTCAGCACATTACTACCTGCCCCAAACACTTGGGAAATCACTAATGTACAGCATGCCATATTTCCATGTCACACATGACACGTTCGTCTAAAATTATCCAACAGACTTTGACACTGCGGCATATTCCACAAGCAGAGCTTTCAACTGACATCTGCCAAGTAAGAACTTCAAGTGCGAGCTTTCTTCTTCTAACAAGCAAGTAAGGGTTTCTTTTATCCTTTACCCAGGATGGGAAGTATAAAACAATACAGACCAGAACAAGAGGGGTTTTCTTCCCCCTATTTTGAACATGTTTATTTTATGTTCTCTGAATTAGAAAATTCCCTTTGTATCAGTGTTCTAAGTTTTAGCAGTTACCTCTTTCTATTGGATGGATAGTTTTTAAATTTTTTCTGAGAAATACGTTTTTCCCCCTAGATTAAATATGGACCTTTATATAGAAGGCTGCTCTATTATTCAAAATATAAAACCATTTACTGGGACTTCCCTGGTGGCCCAGTGGCTAAGATCCCTCAGTCCACTGCAGGGGACCTGGGTTCTATCCCTGGTGGGGGAGCTAGATTCCATATGCTGCAACTAATAGTTAGCATGCCACAACTGAAAACCGGCATGGCCAAATAAGTGAAAAATAAAAACCATCTACTTGATGTGATTGCTCAGAATTTACTTGTAGATGCATGACGCTGTCACCACCTACTCATTCTTTCATTCCATCCATCCATCATTCATTCAAAAAGTACTTTCTGGGCTTCTGCTATATGTGAGTTACTATTTCTAGTGCTGGGGACATAAGGAGAAATAACACAGACCAGATCCCTGCCTTCTTGGGACCTGCTTTCTGTAGCTTTTGCCCCGATCACCTTGGCTTCCCTTCTGAGTGCAGGGCTGGCACATGCTTACCTGGTTTCTACAGCTCAGAGTTTGGGGCTTATCTCTGACTAACTCCATCCGTTTTTTGACTTGTAGATCAAGTCACCCAGTTCTGGACTGTCTTTTCTCCATCTAGTGCTGTCCTTCTCCTTCAGTTTTCACGGCCACCTTCCTAATTCAGTTCCTTATAAAACCAAGCCAAATGACTCTCGGCCTCCTGACATAACCCCCTGTCTTCAGACTCTTCCCTTCATCAATCCTACAAAGCACAGCCAGATTAATCTTCCTAAGACCCACATTAATTAAAGCCAAGACCCTGCTCAAGAATTACAATGACTTTCCAGTGCCCATTCATCAAATCCTCTATCCCTTCAACGTCAGTAGAGAAGGATTAGGACCACTGCCATTTTGTAAGGGCTTTGCTTGCATTATCTCATTTAATCCTTACAACAGCCCTAAGAAGCAAGTGGCGATTTCCCTGATGAGACACAAGGCAACCGAGGGTTAGAATGATCTGCCTGACGTCATACACTGGCTAGGTGGTAGAGGCAGAATTAGACAACGGTGTACTTTTTATTTGTAACCTTATTTTTTTATTGGAGTATGATTGCTTTACAATGTTGTGTTGGTTTCTGCTGTACAGCAGAGTGAATCAGCTCTACGCACACGTATCTCCCCTCCCTCTTGGACCTCTCTCCTGCCTCCTCATCCCACCCCTCGCGGTCATCACTGGGCACCGAGCTGAGCTCCCTGTGCTGTGCAGCAGCTTCTCACTAGCTACCTGTTTTACACATGGTCGTGCATTTACGTCAACGCTACTCTCTATTTTGTCTCAGCCTCCTTCCCTGCTGTGTCCGCATCTTTGTTCTCTACATTAACTCCCAGTTGCTAATTGCTGTCACTGGCTCAGGCCCAGCTGAGGCCCTGCCTAGATCCTGCCCTTTCTTTCTGGGTGACTAAATTCTATGGGTTCTTGCAGGCTCATCTTTACATTTTCCTCCACTGTGAAGGTGGGCTTCCTACTGATTTCTTCTTCTTTTGAAGAGTGAAGCCTCTCTTCCTAGTTGTGTTAGGAGACCCACTGACTGACACTACCCGTCCTGGCCAGGCAACATAGTAACCACTTATATGAGTTATTTTACAGCAGGAGTTCCTGGTAAGGAACTTGGAACTAACAAGCTACCACCTACCAGAAGAATTCAGGAAAGGTCAAAAGGAGAGAGGAGACTCTAGTCCATATGTTCTAACAATCTTCCAGAATCCTCCTCACTGCAATCCGTCTTGGCTAAGCAATATGTGTACCACCAGGAAGGTCCCTGAGTCAGAATGATTGGCTACAGACAACCCAGAAACTAACCCCATCACCACAAAACCCGAGACTCTGAGTCATGTGGCAGAGCACTCGCCCTGGGTTCCCTTATCCTCATGCTCTCTGCTTGGGCGCCCCTACCCAATAAAGTCTTTGCTTTGTCAGCATGTGTGTCTCACTGGACAACTCATTTCTGAGTGTTAGACAAGAGCCCACTCTTGGGCCCTGGAAGGGGTCCCCTTTCTTGCAATAATTGCATCCCATAAATTTAGCATTTGCTTATTTTTTTAAAATTTATTTTATTTGTATTTATTTTTATTGTTTAAAAAAACAAAACATTTTTATAGGGCTCCATGACTTAGAGCCCTAAATCTATGGGAAGAGGAGGGTCATGTGGTTCAACACAGTCTCTATCTTCAGTTACCGCCATTAAAGTTATTGATAAAAAATGAAGGATATGCACCTAACCTGAATTATATTTATGTACAAGAATCATTTTAAATTTTAATAAATAAAATACAAACAGATGGCTTTCATTTAAAATATCTAGTTAGGACATTTAAAAGTGATATCAGGCAAAGTACAGATTAAAATGTTTGGGATTCAGGCAAAACTACACTGAGAAACAAAACAATACCTGAAACGTGGTCATCTGAAAGAAGTAATTTTTAAAAACCTCTCCCTGCCATCCAGAGATACATGCCACTCTTCAAAATTAGCTAACCATGGTTTTTAAAAAAAAGGGGGGGTGTCCTTATATGAGGTTGGAAACTTACTGCTCTGATGTGGCTGGTGGGCTGCTCAGACCTCAGACCTGTGAAAACCTAGCAGTATCTCCAGAGCCAGAAAATTCTGCCTAGCATTTGCTTATGATGCCATGATTTTCTTTTGTACAAGTTTTGTTTCCCTCTGAACATCGGCAAAGTCCTTTAATCTCCTCCAGTGTTTAAGCACAGGTGCGTGCGTGTGTGCTCAGTCGTGTCCAACTCTTTGCAACCCTATGGACAGTATACCGCAAGGCTCCTCTGTCCATGGGATTTTCTCAGCAAGAGTACTGGAGTGTGGTACCATTTCCTTCTTCAGGGGATTTTCCCGACCCAGGGATTGAACCAGCATCTCCTGCCTCTCCTGTATTACAGGCAGATTCTTTACTGCTGAGCCCCCAGGGAAGCCCTAATTGGTACTCAATACATGAATGATTGATTATTTAAGAACAGAGGATGAAACAATGTTTCCCATCGAAAAAGCCTGAACAAGAACAAATACTAGTTGCTTTACTGAACTATAAAGAGAATCATTTACACATTCCTCCAGGAGGAGGTTGTATTTCACAGGAGAAATATATATTTGATATGGTAGGAAGGAGAGAAACCGAACTGACCACAGAACCCAAACTTTGAAATGAGCATTGAGTTATGGAGTAGGAGAGGAAATATATTGAAAAATGTCCTTTGTGTCTTTTGAACTTATTTCACTTTCCCGAAGAAAGCTGATCGCCGAAGAATCGATGCTTTTGAACTGTGGTGTTGGAGAAGACTCTTGAGAGTCCCTTATACTGCAAGGAGATCCAACCAGTCCATTCTAGAGGAGATCAATCCTGGATGTTCATTGGAGGGACTGATGCTAAAGCTGAAACTGCAATACTTTGGCCACCTCATGCGGCGAGTTGACTCACTGGAAAAGACTCTCATGCTGGGAAAGGTTGGGCGCGGGAGGAGAAGGGGACGAAGGATAATGAGATGGCTGGATGGCATCACCGACTCTGTGGACATGAGTTTGAGTGAACTCCGGGAGTTGGTGATGGACAGGGAGGCCTGGCGTGCTGTGATTCATGGGGTCGCGGAGAGTTGGACACGACTGAGCGACTGAACTGAACTGAACTGAACTTCCCTAAGAGAGAGTATACTCCAATCACCTGGATCATTTCCTGTCTTTCAGAGATTCATTCCCTGAATTCACTTGACTTGTTTTCCATTTAAATGCTTTCTCAGACTTTCCAAGGAGTTTTGAAGAGAGCTGCAGGTGAATCTGGAATCCAGTTGCTCCCCTCTCTAGTTCTCATGGAGACTTCCCACTTTTGTTCACTTTGTTCTTAGTTAGAAACATCCATAATTTTACTCTTCAAATGTCCTACACATTGTTATTTGAATTCTATCTCTTCATTCTTTGTGAATCTCTCCACTTAAAAGCCCATGTTTGCCTTTAAGATACATGGTCTCCCCATCATAATGTAATCCAAGAAGGCCACTCTTTTTCCAGCATCACTAAATGCCAGTCTGGGTCCCTCTCTCCAACACACACACACACATTTTCTCTTCAGAGACAAATGCTCACAGAAAGTCAAACTTGTTGATGCTGATTTATTCCACCACTAAAGTGAAAGTGAAAGTGAAAGTGAAGTCACTTGATCGTGTCTGACTCTTTGCAACCCCATGGACTGTAGCCTACCAGGCTCCTCCGTCCATGGAATTTTCCAGGCAAAAGTACTGGAGTGGGGTGCCATTTCCTGCTCCAGGGGATCTTCCCGACCCAGGGATCGAATCTGGGTCTCCCGCATTGCAGCCAGATGGTTTACCATCTGAGCCACCAACAGAGGAGCAATTATGTGCCATTTATAGAACATGGCAAGCCACTCTAGTACTCTTGCCTGGAAAATCCCATGGACGGAGGAGCCTGATAGGCTGCAGTCCATGGGGTCGCTACGAGTCAGACATGACTGAGCGACTTCACTTTTAGTTTTCACTTTCACACATTGGAGAAGGAAATGGCAACCCACTCCAGTGTTCTTGCCTGGAGAATCCCAGGGACGGGGGAGCCTGGTGGGCTTCCATCTATGGGGTCACACAGAGTTGGACACGACTGAAGTGACTTAGCATAGAACATGAAATGATTCCAAAACACAATAGTTTTAGAATTTGATTAGAAAAGACTTTCAGGATTATCCTAAAGCAAACTAATTTTCAGTTAACATAGCTGTTGCTTCATATAGAAGTTTATACTTTATTAAGTCCAGTAGCCTACAGGAGGCAGTACAGTGCAGCTGTTAGGAAGGCTGATACAAGACACAAGAGAGCCCTGGGTGGAATCCCACACCTACCACTCATCACCTTGTTACTCTCATCAGGCAAGTGACTGAACCTCAGTTTTCACATCTTTAAAATGTACCTACTTTATCATTTTTTTTTCCCCTTAACAGAAATGAAACAGTACACAATGTCTGGTAAGTAGTAAGTCTTCAGACACTATTCCAGGTGCAGTAAATAATTCTTGCCTAGAAAATCCCATGGACAGAGAAGCCTTGAGCCAGCCCCACCTGGAGCCCCTGCCTTCATGGAGCTCATGTTCTTACTCACTGACCCAGGAGAGACGACAGAGAGCGCTGGGCCAGAGCAAACACCATCCCACCACAGAGTCATGGCACAGGGCGGTGAGGGAGCACAGCACTGCCATCTAGGAAAAAGCTGATGGGCAAAGTGGATGCAGGAAGCATCTGAGTTATTCTAATTTTTGTGTCTCTTTTAGAGTGAGTAAAAAGAACGGCAACCCTCTTTCAGGTTGGTGGGTATGGCCTGGCCTGCCGTCCATCAGAGAGAGGCTCACCAGATTAGTCAAGAGTCGTCCTGAGGTGTGGCCTGTAGGAGCGGGTGGGGTTTAGTCTGCACAGCCCTCAGCATTACATTATGCTCCTACTTCTGGCTTTCCTAGGATGTCCCCTGAAACCCATTCTGGAACATTCTAAAGGCTAACAAGTCCACCTCCTGCAGATTCCCTTAGGACGGCAGACAGGATGTCATGGATTATGTGACTTGCTCTCATTCACGCCCATCTAAATGACTGGTCTTTAGCTCAAATTCTCCAAAGTATTTTATTTTCGTATTTATTCATTTTTATTTATTCGGCTACACTGGGTTTTAGTTGTGGCCCTTGGGATCTTCAATCTTCGTTGCAGCCTGCAGGATCTTTAGTTGTGACATGTGGGATCTAGTTCCTGACCAGGGATCAAACTCGGGCTCCCTGCATTAGGAGCATGGAATCTTAGCCACTGGACCACCAGGCAAATCCCTTTAAGGTATTTCAACACTGGGCTGCCCTTCCCTTGCTGATTTACATTTTATATGTTTCCCTGTTTTCCTGTCATTCCATTTGTAACTGAAAACTGCCATTTTAACTTTGGTGTGACTTCACCATCAGGACTGCATTAAGACTTTTTTTTTTTAATGTGGACCATAGCTAAAGTCTTTATTGAATTTGTTACAATGTTGCTTATATTGTTTATGTCATGGTGTTTTGGCTCTGAGGCACGTGGGATCTTAACTCCCTGGTCAGAGATGGAACCCACGTCCCCTGCATTGGAAGGTGAAGTCTTAATCACTGGATCACCAGGGAAGTCCCATCACCATCAGGACTTCTGTTGTTGCTTTCTGAACCATAGAAGAAAAGATTTTTGTCCTTCATGTTGAAGGAGACATCTGAAATGACGTACAACTAAATAATATATGCAAATAAGAGCTCTCTAGTTTTCTCAGCGTCCCAGAGATGGGTTCAGGGAATCCACATAGATGAGGGCATTTCCAAATCACTGAACACAAATGCAACATCAGCAGCAGCAGCTAGGGGATGGATAACAACCCCCTTGGCTAGACCTTTGACAGAAAAACAGGACAATCTTATACCAGTTTCACAGGTAAGTACAAGTGGAATTTTAATTTCCAACCTCTGAGGCCTGAAAAGCATCCTATGGTTATCTCTGTAGATGGCATACAAGATGGAAAGGGACATGTGGAAATCCACACGGTGGGGGGTTGGCCACGTGCTTCAACCAGTTGGACCCAAACATCCTGTCTGCAGTCTTTACAGGGCTTTCCTACCACCCTCCCCTTGACAGTTAGGAAGACTCACAGTTCCGTTTCTTTTCAGTGTAGTCAGCTGCTATTTAGCTATGCTAAGTGTAAGTCGATGTTTTTGTTAAACTTTCCTAGGTGCCTTACTGAACTATAAAGAGAATCATTTATACATTCCTCCAGGAGAAGGTTGTATTTCATAAGAGAAATATATATTTGATAGGTTCATCGGAAGGACTGATGTTGAAGCTGAAACGCCAATACTTTGGCCACCTGATGGGAAGAAGTGACTCATTTGAAAAGACCCTGATGCTGGGAAAGGTTGAAGGCAGGAGGAGAAGGGGATGACAGAGGATGAGATGGCTGGATGGCATCACCGACTCAATGGACATGAGTTTGACTAAACTCCGGGAGTTGGTGATGGACAGGGAGGCCTGGCGTGTTGCAGTCCTTGGGTCTGCAAAAGAGTCAGACACGACTAAGCGACTGAACTGAACTGAAGTGTAAGTCAATGTTTTTGTTAAACTTTCCTCGTTGCTTTACTGAACTATGAAGAGAATCATTTACACATTCCTCCAGGTGAAGGTTGTATTTCATAGGAGAAATATATATTTGATATGGTAGGAAGGAGAGAAACTGGACTAACCATGGAACCCAAACTTTGAAATGAGTATTGAGTTGTGGAGTAGGAGAGGAAATATATTGAAAAATGTCCTTTGTGTCTTTTGAACTTCAAGAGATCTATCCTTCACATTTCAAAACCAGAATTCAAACATATAACATTTTATATATTATAAAACATATACTCTGTAAGCCTTAGTTGCTCAGTGGTGTCTGACTTTTTGTGACCCAATGGACTGTAGCCCACTAGGCTCCTCTGTCCATGGAATTCTCCAGGCAAGAATACTGTGTGGGTTGCCATTCCCCTCCCCAGGGGATCTTCCTGACCCAGCGGTTGAACCCGATCTCCTGCACTGAAGGTGGATTCTTTACTATCTGAGCCACCAGGGAAGCCCTATAAAATATATGCTATAATAATATATAAAAATATACCTCCCTTTATCCAAAAGGGAGAGTTAGGCCTAGAAAGGCAAGAAAATGAACAAATACAAGGGTACAAACAAAGTCCGAGGCCATTACTAAGAGAGGAGCAATCTTTCCAGTAATTTTAGTCATCCCTTCTCTGGGAGGACTTCAGAAGCTGTATCTGGAGTTCACGGACGTTTGGGCCTTCATTTGTATGTCGGCAGGTGGAATACAGACTGCAGAAAAATCATTCTTGGGTTGGCCAAGAAACTTTGTTCAGATTTGCCGTTACACTGTAGGGGAAACGCAAACGGCTATTACAGGGCGTATTCTGGGTCAGGCAGACGCTATTCTGCGTGTGCCAACATCACCCCATTCACTCCTCATGTCTATAATGTGAGTAAGGCTGCTGTTATTATCTGCACTTTTCAGATGAGAAAACGGAGGCCTCGGATGAATAAAAATCTTCCCAAGGCTCTGCACAGCGAACGACGGGGTATAGCTGGGATGTGAATACAGGCAGACTGGTCCCAAATTCTGTGTCCTCCACCACCCTGCATGCCTGAAATGGTGATCTGTAAGAGCACCCAGGAACTGGAGAGAAAGAGATGCTTGATGGTATTAACACAGAATAATGGAGGGTGAAAAACCCAAGGAAAAGAATATTTACACAAGAAAGGTCTGCAAAGAAGAGAGAGATTCCTTCTGACAGAGGAGCTGAGAGAACCAGCCTTTACTCACTTTGAATAAAAGTTGGTCGATGACCATTTTCTGACCATTTTCCAGCCCGATCGGAAAATGAAAGACTGTATTTTACCCTTCAATCACCTGGGCTGTAATCCTACCCCTTTGCTGAAAGTTTTATGTAAATAAAGATGCAAGAAAAGACCCAAATGAGCAGCTGGTGTTATTTCTGTTTTTGAAACAGGTATGTTCTGATTGGAAAAGATGTTTAATGAATGGCCTGAGCCGGCTCACCAGATGCTGACAATGAAACATTTAACTCTACCAATAGAAGGTTTCAGCCTCGGAAGATTAGGTACACCCTCACCTGTCTGACAGCACTGTAGGAGTAATTAGCAGACAGGGAATTCAAGAATGTATTAAAGAGCTGAAACCGTGGAGGCTTCATTCAGATGCCGGCGATGGCTTCTGGAAGGGGTCACCATATTCATGGAGACAGGTGGGAAGGAAGTAGTGGGAGCTTACTTTTTTCCCTTTCTGGGCTGTGAAGGAAGAGCCATTTGTCTTCCAAAGAGAAAAATGTGCCTAACGTTCACAATCACAGGATATGAAGCCTCAGAAAGAGAACGAGAATTTCACATGACAGAAATAACACAAGGTCATCGGAAGAGATGCAACGTGGCCACCAACACAGAACTGGCCCCATCTGATTGGCTCTGGGAAGCTTTGCCTAGTTTTACAGATTTTTTTAAGGATATGTTTTTATACAAATGAAGACAAACACTTGGAACGTTTTAAGTGTGAGTCAATGAGAGGTTGATGCATATGACAGGCACTTTCACATTCTACCACAGCTTCCAACACCCTAAATTTAGTTTTCCCTAAGATCTCACATTGATAATCTTTTCAATGGACAGAGGAACTTCCAGAAGGCATCCAAATCGTAGTTAAGTGGTAAATGTGAGCAAACAGTGACCAAAATGCACCCACACTTTTTGTTTTGTCAACATGGCTATTAATCACCCTCTGGTGGTAATTTCCTTTTTGACGGCACCGTGTTTATGACAAACGTAAGCCTCAGAAGCGACGTCTTCTGACACAAAAGATCAAGGCAGGTCTGACTGGGATGAGAAATCAGAGTTATTTACTTGCTGACTCACATTTCTGTAGTTCAACTTGGCGAGAAAATTTTTCATTAACCTAAACCTACTTCTGCCCTTCACCTATTTCAATGACTAGGGAGCCAAGACCTCATTCACAAGACTTTTAGGCAGAGGAAGAAAACCCTGGAAACCATTTCTGGAAATGTTTTTTTAATCCCCTCAGTTTTCTTTAAACTCTGAATGCTTAACTTAGATATCTAATCACAGCACAAAGAATTGTGGTTTTCACAGATCAGCATAAACAAATGGTCGGTTTTATGAACAGATGAACACGTGTGATCCTTTCTGGAACACAGCGGCGCATACATATGCACAAATAGAGAAAGTGGTTAAAGGCAGTGGTTTTCAGTGCCAGCTGCTCGTTAGGATCACCTGGGATACCTGGGTTTATCCTGAGAGATTCAGAGGAAATAGGTCTGGGGAGGGCCTGGGCAGTTTTGCAATGATCCCAGGTGATTCCCTGGTGGCTCAGATGGTTAAGAATCTGCCTACAAAGTAGGAGACCCAGGTTTGATCCGTAGGTCAGGAAGATCTCATGGAGAAGGGATTGGTAACCCACTCCAGTGTTCTTGCCTGGAGAATCCCACAGAGTAGCCTAGCGGGCTACAGTCCATCGAGTTGCAAAGAATTGGACACGACTTGAGCAACCAACAGGTGATTCTAATGTAAGTCAGGCTGAGAAGCCAGGTCTGGTAGTAAGGGAGAGCAAGAGGATTCTAGGGGTTTCTGGAGATAGACTGATGGTTGCTATGTGCTGGCTTTGCCCTTTTCTTCACTGTGTAAACTGAACTGAGTTGCTTGACCTCTCTGAGGCTTGGCTTTCTACCTTGGGCAATGGAATCAATAATAACTACTGTGCATGGCTTTTGTGAAGATCCAATGAGATAATAAGGCAATCCATGTGCCTGACACAGTACCTGGAATGCAGGGGATGTCATATGACTTCATGTCTACTTTCTGATTTAATGGTCACGTCAACCTTACGAAATGCGAGGAAGATAGAGGCTGGCCGGTGTGGACGTCTGTGTGTCTGGCTGATTTTGAATTACACATCATTTTACTCTCCAAGTAATTTCATAGCCTCCCTAACCTCTGGAGTGCCTCAGGGGCCAGTGCTCAGAGCCCTTTTCTGCTCTGTCTACTCTTTCTGTAGTGATCTCATTCAGCCTGATGGCTTAGTTTAAGCTGAACACTCCAGCCTGGACCAGAATTCTAGGCTCACAAAGCCGGCTCTCCTTTGGATGTTGAAAAGACATCTCAAACTTAGCACGTTCAAGATGGAACTCTCGATCTGCCCCACATCCCTCTTGCATGGGTAAAATCTGTATCTCATCCAGTCGAGTAAATGGCAATTCCACCCTTCTAGTCCCCTTGAGGCCAAATCCCTCGGAGTCATCTTTAATTCCCTTCTCTTACATACACAGCCAATTCGTCAGCAAATCCCAGTGGTTTGGCATTCAAAATACCACCAGACGCTTCCCACCACTCCTCCACCTTGAATCACGCCACCCTGAGCCTTCATCTGGATTAAAGGCTCTTAACTGGCTTTCCTGTTTCTCCCTGGTGCACCCTGCCCCCCGGCCAAGCCCAGTCCTTATTTAACGTAGCAGCCAAAGTGGGAGCTGCATCATGTCACTCACACCTCTCAAGGATCCCCTTTGCCTTCTGTGTAGAAGGCAGTTTTCACGACAGGTCAATGAGGTGTCACACACATCACCCATCTTCCCGTGTGACCTTCCAGCATCCTCCCCTTCCTCCTCATGCTTTCCACTCCCCGAACTCCGGCCTCTTCGCCCTCTGCCTCCCACTTGCTGAGCCGCATGTGGCTTCAGGTCCTTGCCCTCACCGTGCCCCCTGGTTGGAGCCTCCTTCCCCTACACGTCTTGTGGCTCGCTCCCATTTTCCTAAAGGTCTTTGACCCAAAGCCCCCTTTAGGCCTAACATGTCCCTGCCTCCATCTCGCCCTCTTATTCTCCTTTCTGGTTTTCTCCACACATTTCCCATCATGTGATGCCCCATACGTCTAAGTGTTCACTTGCTCAGCTCCGCTAGAAAGGAAGATGGATACGGGGGAGTACGTTTTCGTATTTTGTCCACTGCTGTGGACAGAATAGGGCCCAGAATGGTGCCTGGTGCAAACTAGGCATGAAATAAACACTTGTTGAATGAATGCATGCATTGAGCAAATGATATTTTAAAAGCATCTTTTCACTGGCATTATTTATTCGTGCACATCCCTGCACTTGCCATCAGCTGCAGAGGAGCTGGCTTTTATTATTATTGAGAAAGCTTGTTCTAGCAGTACACTAAGTACAGTAATACTAGCACGGAGATCAAACCTGGGAGACGTCACTGCTCCAAACCCATGAACGTGCTCGGCTTCAGGACAGGTGACTTTCCAAATGCACTGGCTTCCTGGGGCCCAGGAATCTTTTATGTACAATTTTACATCTCCTCCTGCCTCCAGGGTAATCTGTCAAAAACCTACAGCATCCCACACGGCTTTACAAATGGGCAGCTGACTCTACTATCTGGCTGGCGTTTTTTGCCTGGGCTGCAAATGGGGACAGGGAGGTGGTGGGTGTCACCTCATTCTGTAGCCTTGTAGTCCTTTATTATTTACGGTAAAGAAGCAAGGAGCCGACTGTCATCAAATCCACACAAACTGGTTTATAGTGTCTGGTTCAATTAAGGGGGTGGGAGAGAGGCAATTCTGAAACAATCATTGTTATTCATCAATCTCTGTTTGCAAGTGGAGATGGGGAGAAACTTCAAGTGAAGGCGCTCTCCTGGGTGTAAGCACTTCAAACACAGCAAACAACTGTTGTTCTATGATGTACATTTTAGTTCCGCTAGAGGCAACCTTTCTAAATAATAATAATAATAATAATAAACAATCCCCTCTGCAACTGACGCCGGGTGCAGAGATGAACAGGGAGCCCTGGAAGGGGGACCATGATCGGTCCTCCTGGATGTGGCAAAGGCCCCCTCAGAAGGGACGGGCCCCTGAATTCTTGTGGAGGGTTCCCTCTCAGAAGCACAGGGTGCAAGTGGCTTCAGGCATGCGAGCTGATTATTAATGTGTAAAACGGAACTCTTCAGAGCTCCTTCTAACTATGACTCAGTGGTTTTTCTTTTGAAAGAAATGTGAAACTGTGGAATTAAAAGCTTCTACCAGGAACAACTGGCATGAAGAGGCCCAGAGGGATAGAGATTTGGTATCCAGGTGGAGGTGCCGCTGCACAATATGTGAGGTTTTCTGTCTCTTGTTGTTGAGCTGTAGTAGCAACTGTGAGTCGGGCTTGGCTGCGGCGAAGCTGCTGCATGTAAGTGCTGACCTCTCTGTTCCTGCTCCATCCCTGAGACCTGAGAACATGAGTGGGTGAGTTAGCTTCTCTAGAAGCTGGGACGTGATTATGGATGTACATGATATGGTGGCTCTCACACTTTTGTGCAAACACTCCACTTTTTAGAATATGTTTGAGAAATCAGGCTCCGAGGTCTTCTTAAAAATTCTGAATCCCTCAAATAAGGCCCAGTAATCTACATTTTTTTTTTTAAGGGAGCAGTTTGTTATATTTTTAAGGGCCGCCTTTCAGGAAATGCTGATCTTATGGTGTTTCTCTGAATAACTCAAGATTCTAAAGCTACACTTAAGTCTTTCAAAATCAGAGAGAATTACTGACTGTTAGAACCAGAGGGTCCCAGAGATCATTCAGCCTAGACTTTTCACACCAGTGACCAAGGGATAAGCCTCGAGCTGAGCTTCACAGCACAGGACCTTCCTGCAGCTCTCATTGCAGCTTGGCACAGGGGCTGAGTCCGACCTGGCTTGATATCTGGCTCTGCCACTTGGGGTCACATGACCTGTGCAAGCTTTTTGTCTCCCTGGGAGCTTACTTCCCTTGTGGCGGCGACTGTGGGAGTGATGTGAGCTGGGGCGTGGAAAGGGATTTTGGGACATCCTGCACCAGGTTGGTCAGGCGTAAGTTCCAGATTATTCCGGCAGGTAGTAGACGGTGGCTACGGAGATTAGGAAGGGAGGTGAAAATTTTCTCCACCCCCATAGTTTTGCCAGCATTTCTGAATGAAAGTAAGCTCCACAGATACAGACATTTTTAACTTAGCACATATGAGCAGTAAATGTGTTCCCTGAAGTCCCAGTTCTGACCTCTCCAGGGTTCTCACCAACACCTGGCATGAGAGGGCTCTCAACGCAGGGCTCGGTAACTCCAATGGTCAGCCTCAGGGGACTACACGGCCTCTGTGAGTGCTCGGTTGCTTAGTCGTGTCTGACTCTTGTGACCCCATGGACTGTACCGCACCAGACTGCCCTGTCCATGGGATTTCCCGGGCAAGAATGTTGGAGTGGGTTGCCGTTTCCTATTCCAGGGGATCTTCCTGACCTAGGGATCAAACCTGTATCTACTGTGGCTCCTGAACTGGATGGCAGATTCTTTACCACTGAGCCCCCTGGGAAGCCCTCAGGGCCTCCAGACAGAGGCTGAACACAAAACCCCGTAGGGAACAGGCCGCCAAAGCGGTCCTGGGGATTTCACATTCAGGACACGGGATTTCCTAGATTCTTTGAGCAAGAGGGAAGTGTGCAACTCTAAAGTTTTAAGACAGTCTACATATGAGTGAAGGTCCATTTATTACACTTACCATACAAAGCAAAAAGGTGGGAATTTCCTCAATAGAAACCTATTTCTGAATTCATTATGCTAATTAGTAAAGTCTGTGATAAATACAGGATAATAAAATCATTTACTGTAGCTTCCTCTGGAATACATTTTTCTTTTCTTTTTCTCTTTTTTAATTTTGGCTGCACTGGCTCTTCGTTGTTGACTCACAGGCTTAGTTACCCCGCAACGTGTGGGATCTTAGTTCCCTAATCAGGGACTGAAACCCTGTCCCATGCACTGGAAGTCAGATTCTTAACCACTGAGCCACCAGGGAAGTCCCTGGCGTACTTTCTTTCTGATAAAATGGTAGCTGAACATTCCAGTGAGAATTTTCCATGAGAACAGTGGGCTCTCCTGGGCACTGAAGTCTACAGGAACCATTGGCATAAAATATTTTCAAGTAAATTACTTCTTGTAACAAGCATTTAGCCTATTAAATACCCAATTAATCGTCTTTGTTATTATTATTACTAATCAAAATCATGTTGAGTAGAGAAACGATTTAAAAAACATATCCACAAAAGGCATAGAAACTCTGTTATGTAAACTGGATTAACAAAACCTAAATGGAGGTGATCTTACTGCAGATCAAGAAACACTCCAAGTCTTAATTCAGCTCTGGTTCCCATGTGGCATCAGAAATTTGGGTTAAGGTTCAGTGAAAAAGGCAAAGCAATAGCCAAAGCTGACATGGTAAGTATTTGAAAAAGGGTATAAAGTTTCACCAAGCAAGATGTAAAGTGGTAGTTTTCAGACCTTGCATTATGACCCGTTAATGAGGTACAGAATCAATGTGACAGGTTTTAATCTAGCGCTTGGCTGGGTATGGAATATATCACAGAAAGTGAGATGGAATGTTGTTCGGTAAAACTTTTTACATGCATGCAAAAGTTTCCTGGGTCACACTGTAAAATGTATTTCCAACTGCAGGTTGTGGTTTAAAATGTCTGGCAGTGCCCGGCACAGGAAACATGGAGAAGGAGCAGAAATGTGGGGGCATCAGGGCTTTGGTCCTGGCGAACATCGAACATGACGAACACCTGCTGTATCATTAAGAAGAATGGTACTTGAGGATCAGGTTAGGGAACCTCAGAGAGGTTTAAAAGTCTTCAATTGGATATTTATGCAGAACCTGGGGACTTTCTAAATTTTTATTACAGTCTGGATATACCAGTGATTAAGTTCAGACACCAAATTCAGAATCAAAAATTTAAAGTAATCTTCAAACCTCTGAACATAAGTGTATCACTTTGTTCAAGAATCTGCATTTTTCTCTTTGTTTATGTGGATCAGAAAACAGTGCAGAAGGACAGATACTCCCCCTAAATTGTCTTCAGCATGGTGGTAAAACCTACTGGGCCTTTAATTTCAGTGGCATCTTTAAGAATCTGGCAGATGCTAGAAGAATGTATAAAGAAGATGTGATATATATATCTATATACATATATATACACACACACACATATGCACAACAGAATATTACTCAGCCATAAAAAAGAATGAAATAATGCCATTTGCAGCAACATGGATAGAACTGCAGATTACCATACTAAGACAAGAAGTCAGATAAAGACAAATACCATATGACATCACCATATGTGAAATCTAAAATATGATACAAGTGAACTTACTTACAAAGCAGAAACAGACTGACAGACAGAAAACAATCTCATGGTCACCAAAGGAGAAGGAGGGGGAGGGATCAGTTAGAAGTATGAATTCCATGGGTACTGAGTCTGGTGGGCCACAGTGCCTGGGGTCACAGAGCCTGACGGGGCTGAGTGACGAATGCAACAAAGGGATGCACAGGCAAACACTGCTATACAGGCTTCCCAGGCGGCGCTAGTGGCAAAGCACCTGCCTGCCAGCGCAGGAGACAGACAGGACACAGGTTCGATCCCTGGGTCGGGAAGATCCCCTGGAGATGGGCATGGCAACCCACTCCAGTATTCTTGCCGGGGAAATCCCATGGGCAGAGGAGCCTGGAGGGCTGCAGTCCACGGGTTCGCAAGAGTCGGACACGGCCGAGCGACTAGAGAAAGAGTAGCAACTTAGCACATTCACACCCGCCTAAGACAGATAAACTACAAGGACCTACTATATAGCACAGCGATTATATTTAACATCTGTAGTAATGTATAATGGAAAAGAGTCTGAAAAAGAATATATAGATACACACACACACATATATAACTGAATTACTTCATTGTACATTGGAAACTAACACAACATTGTAAATCAACTATACTTCATAAAAAAAAAAATAATCTGTCAGATGGTAGGTGTCTCCAGACTGCCTTTCCTTACAGAACTTCCGCTTTAAGAGCAAGTTCAGTTCAGTTCAGTTCAGTCGCTCAGTCGTGTCCGACTCTTTGCGACCCCATGAATCACAGCACGCCAGGCCTCCCTGCAAACCACAGGACAAAAGATATATTTATGGTTGTGCCTCAAAGACAAGCTTCTATTTTCTGTCTTTACCTTGGACTTCGATTTCTACTGTCATAGTTTATTGTCAGACAGCACTGTAGCTCTTAGTTTGCAAGTACAGAGGGCAGTGATACCCCATGAAAGGTAAGGGGTGACTCGTCAAGAAACACTTGAAACAGAATATAACTTTTTGTTAATAAAGAAAATATAAGGACCGTGTGCCAGTTTGTGATGGGGCCACAAGGAATATATGCATATGGCTGCAATTATATATACTGAATATTTTTAAACTGTCTTATAACTAGCAATGTAATCAGAAGTAATTTTTAAACAATTAGTTAAATGATCCAAACTCACACTGACAGCATGTACTTACAATACTCAGAACCAGTTTGGCACTTTTGAGTCTTTGAAAAACTTTTATATCCTATTGTCCAATGCAGTTCTGGAAGTTAGGAGACCTGGAATCTAGTCTCTGTTAATTATATGACCTGGGATACATTTTTAGATTTTTTCCTATGCTTTCACTTCTTATGAAAAATAATAATTACTGATTTGCTAACACTTAAGGCCTGATGTGCTGTGATTCATGGGGTCGCGGAGAGTCGGACACGACTGAGCGACTGAACTGAACTGAACTGAAGGTTGTTTAGGTAACATGACTTAACGGTTGAGGGCTTTAAAAAAGTGCTTCCCAACTGTAGGGTAGCTTTCATCAAGATAATAGTCTTTATATGCCAAATAGAATCGCAGAGAAGCTTTATGGGAAAAGAAAAACAAATGCAAACTTTCGGATTTCAGTTCCAATTCCCCTGGAGAAAACAACCCAGATGTTAGTAAATGATCTTTTCAGCCCAACTTGTGGGGTAATCCTTTAGCACTCTTGAAAAGCTTTCAAAGAAAATTGAAAACAGGATCCTTCTCAGACTTTGTTTCTCCTATGAAACCCTGAAGTGACTCAGTGGTAAAGAATCCGACTGCGAACGCAGGAGATACAAGAGATGCAGATTCAATTTCTGGGTTGGGAAGATCCCCTGGAAAAGGGAATGGCTATCCGCTGTAGAATTCTTGCCTGTAGAATCCCATGGACGAGGACTGCAGAGGGCTACAGTCCGTGGGGTGCAGGGTTGGAAACACGATTGAATGGTCTTTCACAGCACCACTGTGAAACTCTTTGGAGAGCATAAAGACATTTTTAGCCTCTTTAGGAAGATGTAACTGCCATATTTCCTTTCTTGTAATATTATAACATTACCTACATAGATGTTCCTTTAAAAACTCTCCTTTTTACATATAGCGGGGAAACTGTTACAGAATGGTGATGTTATCTGTCACGTAGCCACTGAGCGCCTGACTCACAGGAACTTAAAACTAGAAGGAATCTCAAGGATCATCTTACCCACCTTCTCATTTTACAGATTTGGAAATGGAGGCTGACAGCAGTTGAGTGATTTGTTCCAGCCTTGTGGCTCAGCTGGTAAAGAATCCTCCTGCAGGGCGGGAGACCTGGGTTTGATCCCTGGGTTGGGAAGATCCCGTGGAGAAGGGAAAGACTGCTGACTCCAGCATTCTAGCCTAGAGAATTCCAAGGACTGTATAGTTCATGGGGTCGCAAAGAGTCAGACACGACTGAGTGGCTTTCACTTGCTCACTCACACTTGAAGAGAGAACTGGAATCCAGACCAGAATCAGGTTTGTATTCCTTCCACTCTCTCCAGAATCCCATGTCTCCCCCCAAGCGGTATTCTTTCTGCTTTAATCATAGTTTCTTCTCACAGCCCAGCTGTGTGACTGTGACTCATAATGAACTTCAATATGAGGAACAGCTGCCTTGATTGGTCTTTGTACACAAATGTCTAGAAATGGTAAGACCCACAGTGGACTTTTAATACACGTTGATCACGACACACTATTTAAATTTTAAACAGCATTTCTTCAATTCAGAAAAGCTTTTGGAAATAGCAAACGACTTGGAGTCTCACAATTGACTGCCGTTTGTCAGTTGACACACTCTAGGAGTATATGCTTTCATTTTGCTATTTGAAAACATGAAAAACTAGCATAAACATATACTTAAGGATCTCAAACATCCTTAAACATCGTCTTTCTAGCAACAGTGTGAACTTTCTACATGCATTAGAACTCTAGATAAGCAAAGTGATTTGAACACTCAAGAGAAAAAGATCAATAAACTAAAAGTAAAATACTAATTCCACAGTACCCCTCAAATTGAATTTCTTTACTGATGAGCTCTATTGACTGATTGGGCACTGAACCATTGGTAACTAGGCTGCGAGCTGTTCCCCCAACTCTGCTATGTAAAATACCTTCTCATTATTATACAAATATCACCATCAGGCTAGAAAGTAATTTGGGAGAGTTCATGGCTTTGGGAGCAACCCACAGCAAGTGACGCTGTCTTGACAAAATCTAATTACCTGCAACCCTGAGTTGCAACTACAGGAGAGCAGCAAACAAGCCCCACAGTATTGTTTTAGATGAAGCACATTGAAAGCTCTGCACTTCCTCCAGGCCTCCTCTTTCTTCCTGAACGAACTCCAGGGAATGGCATCATGTCAGGCTTTCCAGATGGATTATGTGGAGCCATAGCTCAATGTCATTTTCAATAGGAAGCCTCATAATTAAAGGTCAAATAGTCACTTCATCTGCAATCAATCAATAGAAAAAGTACTAATACGAAGAACTAATCAGTCAATGGCAAATGCACTAATAAAAGCAATGAATCAAATTCAGCATGTGTGTAGATGCAAGTACTTCAAAGAGATGGAGACAGGGCGAAAGCAAGAACAATAAAATAAACTGCGAGCATATGGACAAGAGAAAACCAGTTTTCATCTTTGGTTCATTAGTTACCTGGGTACCACTTGGCCTGCAATAATTTATTCTTAAATACAAATTCTGGATATACTAATAAACAATGTTATTTCATAGAGCTTTCTTAATGTATTCTATTTGAGACGTTATGTGTACGGGTGTGTATGCACATGTGTGTGTGTGTAAAATCACGAAAAGAAATATTTTGACAGTGATCACAGAAGGGACAAATATATTTCCTACATGCCAAACAGATACATTTTAACCTGTTGTCTTTCATCTTGGTGAGAAATAAGAGAAAGGATCACTCTGAGAGATAGATCCTACCTGAAATTTGCCCCCTGCTTTCTGAAACATGAATTCTTCACACTTATTGTGATGCTCTATCATTGCCATGCAGATGAGAAGTCCCATTGGGATAATTATCGGCTGTAGCTTGGGTGACTGCTGTGCGTCTCCTCTGTACCAGAGACGTCACGTCACCAGTAGAGGGAAACATACTTTGGACCTTGTGAAACTGATACACTAAATTTATAGGGCTCAACAAGGCCATTCAAGCAATAGGACCCAAACATCCCTCGCTCTGTGCCTTCTCACTGAGATAAGAAAGCAGCAAAGAGGTCATTTTTATAAGTGCCACCTAGGAGACTGCAGGCAGAAAGCCAGGTGTGATCAAGGCATAATAGAATATCCTAGCTGCAAGTAAAATTCCCTAATCTAGGAGCTATGGAAACTAAGGCCTGGGGATGTTTCAATGGAAGAGTCAGGATGAGTATTTAGGACTTGCAGTTCCAAGAGAGAATAGGTCTACCATCTTATGGAAATAACTAAGGATTTACACTTACACCACCACGGTTACTTAGCTATCATACTAGAATATCATTGCAGGATCCAAGTATTTATTTCATGGGAGAATATTGCAAAGCAAAGTTAACCCCAATGTTTTCAGTAAAATAGCTACTTTTGACGGGTGTTCATCTAATTTTTCAGACGACTGAAAATCAGGAAGCATCAAGAACAGAACGATATGGCTTTAAGGTTAAAAAAATGAAAAAAAATAGCATGAATATTTTGCTTACAGAGAAGAATACTGATCAGGTCGCAGTATGCTTCTTGGGTAGAGCTTTGCTCATTGTGGCCAGCTGCAGCACAGGAGAAAATTATGGAGAAAAAAATAAACATGGACTTTCCTGGTGGTCCAGTGGTTAAGAACCTGCCTGCCAATGTAGGGGACATGGGTTCGATCCATGGTCTGGGAACTAAGATCCCACATGCTGTGGGGCAACTAAGCCTGTGCACCATAACTCTTGAGCGAATGTTCCAGAGCCCGTGAGCCACAACCACTGAAGCCCACAGGCCCTAGAACCCACACTCCACAGCAAGAGAAGCCACCTCAGTGAGAAAGCCACACACAGCAACTAGAGAGGAGCCCCCACCAGCTGTGACTGGAGAAAACCCACGTGCAGCAGTGAAGGTCCAGCACAGCCAAAAATAAATAAAAATGAATTAAAAAAATACCCACAATCCATTTGGGTTTTCCTGACAAAAGCAAATCCTAAGGGTGGGGCGGGTGTCAGCGGCCAGGGCAGAGATGCGGAAGCATACTGCACACAGCCAGGGCTCAGCACCTGCTCTAACGACACAGGCTCCTTTGGCCCCTGACTCGTGACTGCTGATGGGTCTGGAGGCACCCAATCTCTGGCCTCCCTACCTTTATAGAAGCCCCTTCCTTTTCAGGAGACCTGGACCACCGGTGTCACATTGTAACAGCGATGTGGGGGGGAAAAGTGCAGGTTGATTTCTTCTGAGGTCAACAATTAAACCATATCTGTTTTATGAACATCAACAAGACCAGGGCAGGGGACTGAAGCCCTGGAAACAGTAACACATTCATTCATGACCAACACAGTTAACAGTAACTGATCATAGCTGCCGCTCTCAGGGTATGTGCCACGTGCCAGGCAGCACACCAGGCTCTCTCGGTGGGCACTCTGGCTCCATCCATAGCAACCTACACACTGTGCCATCACTGAACATGTTTTCTCACAGACTGACTTGTACTAGGGACAAGTCCTGGGTTGGATTCTTAACCAGTTTTATCTTCAGTCTTTACAACACCCTTACAATGTAAGAAAAAGTCTTACGAACTGAGAAAGCTAAGGTTCAGGGAGCTTAAGTGATTTGTCCAGGTTCACAAAATCTGGAACCAGAAAGTAGCTTCCAAAGCTCTCTCAGCTTCCTTTTGGTGATGATTCTAAGGAAAACCTAATAGACATATTGCAGTGAAGGGACAGTACACATATAATTTATTCAAACAAGCTGAAGTCCTAGATAGCAATTGCTTAAGACTGTGTCCAATTTCTAAATCATTTCCCCAACTTTGCAAGACTGAAAATAATTCTATCAGACAGAAATGTCTGGGGCGAGTAAAACCATTATGAAATATCTTTGTTTTCCAGTGTACAGACTGAACTTAAACATAAACAGACTTAGAGAAATGTTGTCAGTTATACACCAAAATGTAAAGGATTTTTTAATACAAGTTTAACCACAATGTGCCTACTACCCCAAGGAGTTTGTGAATGATGTTTCCATAAAGTTTCTCGTTACTTAATGATCTTTAATGACTAAAAGCATGGATTCCAGATAACTGGGTAATTGGGTTAATGCCTTTAAACTGGGTAAAGGTAAGGAGAGAATAGCACTTTTCTTGACCTATTTTTGTCCATTAAATACGTACTCATTTCACTTCAGGTCCTAATGAGACTGAGTTCACGATAACTCAGTGAACAATAAATATATTGTTGCTTCTTTATAGAAATAACATTCTGAAACAACCTTCAGACTAATGTCAATTATTTTCACCCTGCTCCAAGCTTCCAGAAAATATGTTAACATCTTCCAGGGGTCACTCTAGGGCCTTCCAAAGCCAAGTTTGTGCTCACAGCACCCCCACAACTACCCCGCTCCCCAACTTCTAACATGAACATTCGACCCTGAAAACCTTCTACGAGAATGGAAAATATGATTACAAGTGAAGCTAAACCCTATTACCTTTAGGCTCACAAAAATGAGTTTAATTCATGACGGTATTTCATAGTCATGACTGATCCCCACTTTGTTCTTTAGGTAATAAAGTAGACAATACCCACCTTCCATTTAATTTGAAAAGTTGTTTGAATTTCAAAATCATAAGGTGCAATTATCTGAAGGTAATATTAAGCTGGTGTTTCAGTCTGTGGATTACTTACCCAACGTGAGGGATTTGTGTGTAGAACAGAACATGACAGCTACAGTGTCTGCTGGTGTGAAACCTGAATTATTCCTGAGGGCAAAAAAAAAAAAAAGCTTTACAAATATTGTTATAAAAAAGCCTATTTAACACATCCTCAATCAAATACAGTACCTATCTTCACGCAAACATCCTTTTGATCAATCCTGGAGACAGAAGTAATTCTATACCCAAACGCACAGAAATGTCCAAATTTATTTTTAGAGAGTAATTTCTAGTTTATGCATGAAAAAGACACAGTCTTAAAAACGTGGTGGGTTGGGGGAGGTCTCCAAAGATCATATGCATCATCAGTCTGTGGCACAGGACTTTATAAAAATCCTGCAGCAAGAAACTCCGTTAGTGCACTCACTAGGCTGTCACCTGATTTTAATGCAGTGGCTTGAAAGAATTAATGTGTCTCCAAAAAGGCTTCCCTCAAGGAGCAACACATCCTTTAGGCTGCACACCTTTGAGAACTACATGGTGTGAACAAGGATTTAACATCATATGTTTCAGTAAAAATAACAAATTACCAATTTTTAGCAATTACCATGTACCAAGTATTCCTTTAAGACCTTTGCATGTAAAGACAAAAATCCTATCAAGTAGCCAATATGATATCCCTATTGACAGCTGAGAAAACTGAGGCACACAGAAATTATGTAACCCACCAGGACCTCTGAGCTAGGGAGTGAGTGGCAAAGTCAGGATTTAAACCAAGTCCAGCTCCTGTGTCTATGCTTAACTGCTAAATAATATGTTAAAAGGCTTCCCTGGAGGCTCAGACAGTAAAGACTCTGCCTGCAATACAGGAGCCCTGGGTTTGATCCCTGGGCCAGGAAGATCCCCTGGAGAAGGGATTGGTAACCTGCTCCAGTATTCTTGTCTAAAGAATTCCATGGACAGAGGAGCCTGGTGAGCTATAGTCCATGGGGTCACAAAGAGTCGGACATGACTGACTGACTTTCAGGCAAGAATACTGCAGTGGGTTGCCATTTCCTTCTCCAGGGGATCTTCCTGACCTAGGGATAAAACCTGCATCTCCTCCATTGGCAGGTGAATTCTTTACCACTGAGTCACCTGGGAAGCCCTTGACTTTCACTTCACTTCACTATGCTAAAGATAAAAATAATCTTGCTTAGTCAAAATCCCATTAAAGGTTAGAGCTAAAATTTTTGTCATGTAATCTTTATTTTTTTTTCTTTTGAACTTTTTATTTTGTATTGGAGTACAGCCAGTTAACAATGCTGTGATAGTTTCAGGTGAACAGTGAAGGGACTCAGCCAAACACATATATGTATCCATTCTCCCTCTAACAGATCATCAAAACTTCACAATCATCTGTGCCTATGTTGGGAGTGGGATATTGAAACATATAATTCAATAAAGAAATAATATGGAACTTTAAAAATCCACTAAATGTTATGGGGATCAGTACTAGTGAATATCATATCCAAATTTCCTATTTTGGATCACAAAGATTTACAGAACCAAGGACCAAAAAGGTTAGAAGTGCAATTATTATTATTGCATCTTTGATATGTTAGGAACGATTCCTTCCTTCAGAATCAGTGTTTGGAGACATAGTGAGTCTATGTAAGTATTCATTCCCCGCCCTGAAGTCGGACAAGAGAGTGAGCAAAGGGAACAATGTTTTAAAGCCTGACTTTGTACAGTTGCAGATACAACAATCTATCCAATTGTCAAGGATCTCGAAAGAAAGTGACTCCACCATTTCCCCTAGTAACCCTATCCTTTTTAAAAAATTTATTTATTTATTTTTGGCTGTGCTGGGTCTTTGGTGCTGTGCAGGCTTTCTCTAGTCATGGCAAGCTGGGGCTACCCCCTGGTTGAGGTTCATAGACTTCTCATTGTGGTGGCTTATCCTGTTGCGGAGCATGGGTTCTAGGTGTTTGGGCTTTAGTAGTTGCAGCATGTTGGTTCAGTAGTTGTGGCTCTCTGGCTCTAGAGCACGGGCTCAATAGTTGTGGGCTCATGAGCTTAATTGCTCCGAGGTATGTGGCAATCTTCCCACATGAGGTATGTGGGATCTTCCTGCATGTCTCCTGCATTGGCAGGCAGATTCTTTACCACTGAGACACTAGGGAAGCCCCAAAGTTAACCTTATATATAATTTTCACTGGGAGAAAAAAACTTCCCTCGACAGATCCCTCATCCTGTTCCTTCGTTACATACTCACTGGAGGGGAAAAGGACCCTGTCTTCTCCCACTGCCTCCTCTCTGCATAATGGTACCTACATACAGTGGAATATCACTTAGTCACAGAAAGGAATGCAATTGGGTCATTTGCAGAGATGTGGGTGGACCTAGAGATACTCATACAGAGTGAAATCAGTCAGAAAAACAAACATCGGACATGAATGCATATGTGTGGAATCTAGAAAAACAGTACAGATGAACCTATTTCCAGGGCAGGAACAAGACGCAGACACAGAGAACAGATGTGTGGACACAGGGCTGGGGAGGGTGGGACGAACTGGGAGGACAGGATTGACATATATACACTACCATGTATAAAGCAGACGGCTAGTGGGAAGCTGCTGTGTGGCACAAGGGGCTCAGTTCGGTGCTCTGGGGCAACCTAGAGGGCATGGAGGGAGGCTCAAGACAGAGGGGATACATGTGTACTTCTGGCTGATTCACTCTGCTGCTGCTGCTGTTGCTTCAGTCGTGTCTGACTCTGTGCGACCCCATAGATGGAAGCCCACCAGGCTCTGCCGTCTCTGGGATTCTCCAGAAAAGAACACTGGAGTGGGTTGCCATTTTCTTCTCCAATGTATGAGAGTGAAAAGTGAAAGTGAAGTCACTCATGTCCGACTCTTAGCGACCCCATGGACTGTAGACCACCAGGCTCCTCCGTCCATGGGATTTTCCAGGGAAGAGTACTGGAGTGGGGTGCCATTGCCTTCTCCTGATTCATGTTGAAGAATAGGAAAAACTAACACAACATCCTAAAGCAATTATATGCCAGTGGAAAAAAAAGAATATTTAAATTGCCTTTTAGTCTCCTCTCCTTTGAAAAGGAATGTAAGCTCATCCTTCCTAACCAGTCTTACTTGCAACTTTTTTGTTTAATAACAGCTTTCCGAACGGAATTTTTGTTGTCTCTCAGGTTAGAGAAAAGGAGGGAAGGAGAAAGAGAAAGAGAGGGAGTGTGAGAGGCAGAGGGTTAGGGTTTAAGTTTACTGAATTCAGAGTAGTGAGAGGGGCTATGCTTTCAAGAAATCTGATGACGACAAGAAAAGGGCCATGGAGACGAGCGTGATTATAGAGAAATAATGGCTGAAACCACGTCCTCAAAGGAGCCTGGAATTTGCCTGAGAGAGCGTCCTATGGTCTGAGGGTCTGTGAGCTGGAAGAACGAGGCAAAGTGAGTGAAAAACACAGAAATTTTTCCGGTAGAGAATAAGAAAGTGGAGGTAATTCACGTCAGGGATTTTATTCTCTTTGTAAAGTGTAAGGTGCTTCATTGGTCCTCAGAGAGGTAACCCTATGACCTGACCTGAGAAGTTAAGAAAAACTTGAGATAAGCAGATTGAGGAACATGACCTACAGTCAATTCATGAGGAACGAAAAATTTCTCCGGGGACGAATGCCTAGCTGTGATGGTGGAACACGTGGGCAGGACGTGCCCAGCTGGCCTGGCCTGGGGTTGCCCCCCAGCCACGCTCTGGTGATAGTAACACTATGAATACCTTCGAGGCATTTGGCTGACCTTGTCTGTTACCCATTCTGTCTCTGGATTTATGTGATTTGGTTTTCTTCCAAGAGAGTCCAGCAATACGGTTCTTTGGTGAACGCTATTCTGCTTGATATTTGTTCTTTTCCAGATTATAGTATATTTCTGATGTGTCTAAATCTTTCTGGCCAAGAAAGCTCTGACTTAATCTGGTGTGGCTGTGCTGTCTGCCATGCCGGAGCAGGGTTTCCAATGTGGCTAAGGAGGATGTCTCTAAGATATGCTTACTTGTCCTCTTTGTTTAGGTAGGGAGACCCAAGGTAAGCCCACACGGGGTGATGTCTGGCCCTGATGTGGGTTGAACACTGACCTAGGCTTCTACTGACACAAAGCCCTTCAGTGGGGAGGGAGAGTCAGGATATAAAAATGGAATGTTTGAGGTTAAAACAATATTCCATAGACTGACATACTCTATCTCTGATTATAATCAACCCTGAATATTCATTGGAAGGACTTGGATGCTAAAGTTGAAGCTCCCAGACTTTAGCCCCCTGATGCGAAAAGACCCTGATGCTGGGAAAGATGGAAGGCAAAAAGAGAAGAGGGAGGCAGAGGATGAGATGGTTAGCCTGGATCACTGACTCAATGGACATGAACTTGAGCAAACTCCAGGAGACAGTGGAGGCCTGGGAGGCCTGGTGTGCTACAGTCTGTGGGGTCTCAAAGAGTTGGACGTGGCTTAGTGGCTGAACGACAACAACATACCCTGTCTCTACAGTAACAGATTGTTCTACAGCACGGATCTTGGGGAAGCCAGTGGAGCACATACTCACTTAACGCTCCATCCAAGATGGGGGGTGGGGAGGGGAGGACGGTGAGTAACCACAGCAGCAAACTTAAAAAAAAATTCTATCACACATATACATATGTACTTGAACTACAGTTGATTTGCAGTAAATATTTATTGAGCACTTTAAGCATTTTGCATTCAGTATTTCTTTCTTCACAGAAGAGCCTTATACAGTAACAGTATTTTTGTCTTTGCTTTTTCCAAAAAGGGATCTTAAAGCAGAGTTGGTTGCATCAAGTCACACTGCTAAAGAGGCTGTCCCAAACTGTGAAGACAAGTTTGCCTTCTGAGACAACTATTATAAAAAACCAAAACCACCACACAATTTAGTGGATGACAGCGGCTAAGTAACCCTCCTTCACCGGTGCTCTGGGGTTAAATGGCAGAAAGACAAGACAACACAAAATAACAAAGTGTTCTGTACATTATGCTAAGTAGTAATGACTGTAATTATTTTCAATGATTATCATCTCTATTGTGCCTGCTCACATTCTTGAAAGGAACTGCATTACTATTTATTTTCGAATTCTACCTTATCTCTTTTTAATATTGATTTTCTTTTTATCTCGTTCTTATAATTCTTTTGATTACTTTGGCTTCCCTCGAGATGTTTATTTCCTTTGCCTCCCAACTGGTCTTTTTATTCTCTCACAAAGCTTTCAATCAGTGTTTTCCACATAATATTTATTTTGCCTGCCTTTGCAGTACCCACAAAGGAAAACATGTCAGAAGGCTTTACTAGCAGAATTACAGAATGTGGAGCAGAAAAGGTCCTCTGAGATAGCCCCGTCTAAGCCCACTGTTTTTACAGGGGGAAAGTTCCATGCGAAAACTTTCCTTTGTTAACCTCGGTACCAGTGTTTTGTCTTCGTCGGTTTTAGGAGACCTCATCTGTCCCCAGCTCTGTGGCACTAAACAAGTTAAGCAGAACTCTGGCTTAGTTGCCCCATCTCTGAATAGTAAGGAGACTTCCCATTAATGTGAAACAGATCGCCAGTCCAGGTTCAATGCATGAGGCAGGGTGCTCAGGGCTGGTGCACTGGGATGAGCCAGAGGGATGGGATGGGGAGGGAGGTGGTGGGGGGGTTCAGGATGGGGACACATGTACACCCGTGGCGGATTCATGTCAATGTATGGCAAAACCACTACTGTATTATAAAGTAATTAGCCTCCAATTAAAATAAAAATCACACAAATAAATAAATTAAAAAAAACACACACGCAAAAACTGAAAAAAAAAATAGTGAGGCTCGTCTTCCCTGCCTCCCTGCCTGCCTCTCCCCTTCTCCTACTCTTCAGGCGATCCCCCTTCCCTCCCTGGGCTATGGCCTGAGGCTGAACGAGACATCTCATAGAAAACGCACTGATAAGGACCAAAGCACCCAGGACAAATATTTAAATATTTGTTTTCTCCCTTTTCCTTCCTTTATGGTTTCTTCTGTCACTCTAGAGACATTCTCTGTTTCCATTACTCTGGTTGTCAACCTACCAAACTGTCTTATTTTGAAAAGGTTTCCAATTACTGCTTTCTTTTTCTAATCTTTTTCAACATTTTTCTTCTAACTTTGAAGCTTCCGAAAGTCACAGAAAGCTTAGGTCATTGTGGACAAAGGACTGTTGGTTTGATGAATGAACTCCCCATTTCTAGCAACTGTGACAGAAAAGTGTCCAAAAGAATGTATTATAAAACTAGAAACGCTGATTCTCTCTCTGCCACAATTAGTTTTTGAAATAATATAAACTACTGCAATATAACAAATATATTACAGTAGTTAACATTTCCAGAGCACTTCCTGTATACTAGGTATTATGCTGAGGGCTTTATGTACATATTATTTAATTCTCAAATGACCCTATGAGATAGGTATTATTACTGTCTTCATTTTACAAATGAGGACACTGACAAAAGTTATAAAGTTATTAAACAGAATGAAAACTCAAGTCCACCTGACTCCAGAGTTGGAATTTTTAACCCTGATGCTATTCTGTGAACTGATAATTTAGGATACAGAATGTACTCTCAAATATACTTTAAATACTCAGAGTATTAATAGAAGAGGCTCCCACGCCAGACACTACAGAGGTAATAGGTCAGGTTTGTAAACCTAAGAAATATTAACCAGGTAAGCAGAGTGTTGAAGGGAAGTTGAATTTTCTTGGCTGGGTCTCTCCTGGTTTATGCTAAACTTCCACCATCAGAGGTCAGTGGCATACTGTACAAAAAAAGACAGAATGATTTCTCTGCTGAGATTTCTGTCTCTGGTTTTTTGGATTGCTTTTAGTTTTATTGGACTGGTAAGTTAAAGAAAAGAAAAAAACAGCTACAGGCCAATTTTATTAATTTAAATAAGGAAGGAACAAAAAGCAGGAAAAGAAAAGAACTCAACAAAGTATAAACCAATGGGTTCTTGTTCTAACTCTTGGTATTGTTGACAAATGTGTGTGTGTGTATGTGTGTGTGTGTGTGTGTGTGAATCCAGTCACATACCCACTACAAATTCCCCAATCAAAACAAGTATTAGGAATTTTAAAAGTACCTGAAGTAGCTTAGTGTGGTGGAAACAGCAAGGGTAAATGCTTTTGGAAATGTCAAAGGGAGATGACACGCAATTCTTAGTGTAGCATCTGCCATCTGATTTGGGGTAAGTCACTAAACTACTAAAATCTGACTTCAGGCAAGTTCCTAAACTACTCTAAGCATGGGTCATCATCTGCAAAATAGCAACCAAACTCACAGTATCCTGGTCTTTTGCTGTCAGACTTACACAAAACAACACATGCAGAAACTATAGCATGGTACCTGACATAGAGTAGGGTTCAATAAATGTTGGTATTTTTCATTCCTCCAATAAAATCCTCAGGCGCTACGGGGTCTTCCAATGTGAAAATAGAACGTGAAGATCATAAATTTTGTCTAATCGAAACATGTCCAAATTTTAATGGCGAGTTTCGGGGCTATACAGCCAGTACCGAGGAGCAGCGTTATAGCTACTCCACATTCTATTGTTTACCAAAGAACATGCATGTCTGGCAGGGGGCCAAGCAAGGTCAAAACACAACAGAACTTCAGTGAAGGCAGAACAGAAGGGCCTCAAAACCACAAGGCTTTATGAAGTCTGGCCTCCTTCATGAGGAAAATCCTCACTTCTAATTTGACTGGTTGGGATACGCCCCACCACCGCCTCCCTCAGCAATAATCCCCATAGTGGCTGTTCTGTGGTCCTTCAAGGCATTTTTCAGTCACTGACAGGGTATCTGTGTTCCACTTACCCTCACAGGATGGATGAGTGAGTCTGATGATTACTTTTGCCACAAGGACCAGCAAGCAAACAACCAGCAAAAGGCAAACATCTTTTTGAAGATGACATAACAAGCCATTTACAAAAGGAACTTTCAAATAGCTTCTACTCTCAGACTTAGCCAATTAAGTCACATTTTCTCTGTAACTTAATGGCTCTGGGCTTTATTCTTACTTCATAAATCACAAGCACAGGCTTGGAAAAATGTTTCCAATTACACCAATCAATATGTTTTTATTGACTGTTTACAACTGGCCTCCAGCTGTATCAAGTGCTCTAAGAGCCAAGTGCCTAATGCGAGGCCTGAACCATCCACGCTCTGACACCACTCCAGGCTTCATAAACAAGCCAGGCTCCTTCCCTTGTGGCAACTCACTGCCAGGAACTGGCATTCCAGGGCCTGGCAATCTGGCCCAAGCTTACCTTCCCAGTTACTAGTATTATTTTCCATTTTCTTTTACTCCTATTGTTCCACCAGGCCTTGTGTGTGTCTGTGTGGGTCTACATGTGCATTACTATTTCTTCTCCCCCAAATTCCCTCTTTGTGCCTGCATTTGCTAAATAATTAGCTATTCTCTATGACTCATGTCAAATCCCATCTCTTCCATGGAGTCTTGTTCTACCACTCTCTTTGAAAGTGCCTTCTTCTTTGAATTGTCTATGGGTTGTGTTATTGCAGGACTAACAGAACACTCAGCTATCAGTACATATATCTAGTCTATAAAGTCCTACAGGATCAAAATCATTACGTGTAGTATTCACTATGGTAACTTTCTCATATCTGTTGAATGTATAACACTGGTGAAAGAGGTGAGCCTTTAAGAATAAGAAAGATGAAGTAGGACACAGAGACCAGTTTTGACATGGGGCCAGCCTAAGCAAAGGACAGAAATGAGAATGTTTGAGATTCCTTTAGGGAACAGCAAAGATTTTACCTCAACCTACAGCTTAGACAGTGTGAACTCTAGTAGTGGTTCACTCAGCCCCTCAAACGAACCTCATTCTGCAGGCACTGCATAACCATTGAAGATCTCTGAACAATACAGCTATTATCAGAACTCTGAGCCACTGAAAACAGTATGAAATGCACAAGAAAAATTCAGTCTGCAAATGAAGATACCAGAAAGACATCCATGGCAATAGTCTAGGGAGAAAGGCAATGAGAGCCTGAATTAGGGAAGCAGCTTTGGAAGCACAAGAAATATGACCAAGGCAGGATCAAGACATTTAAAAAATAATTATGTGAAGGATTCCAGTCTGAGCAACTCAGCTTCATTCATACAGAGTAAAGTAAGTCAGAAAGAGAAAAACAAATACCATATATTAATACATATATATGGAATCTAGAAAAATGGTAGAGAAGAACCTAGTTTTGGGAATAGAGATGCAGACAGAGAATGGACATGTGGGCACAGGGTGGGAGGGGGAGGGTGGGACCAACTGGGAGAGCAGCACTGACATAAATATGCCACCATACGTAAAATTTACCCTGGTGGCTTAGCTGGTAAAGAATCCGCCTGCAATGCGGGAGACCTGGGTTCAATTCCTGGGTTGGGAAGATCCCCTGGAGAAGGGAATGGCTACCCACTCCAGTTATTCTTGCCTGGAGAATTCCATGGACAGAGGAGTCTGGCAGGCTACAGTCCATGGGGTTGCAGAGTTGGACACGACTTTCAGTTTCACTTCACGTGTAAAATAGATGGCTAGTGGGAAGCTGCTACATAGCACAGGGAGCTCAGCTCCGTGCTCTGTGATGACCTAGTAGGGTGGGATGGGGCAAGGGGGAAGTCCAAGAGGGAGGGGATGTATATATATACTGATAGCTGATTCACTTAGTTGTATTGTAAAGCAGTTATACTCCAAAAAAAAGAGAAAAGAATACATGCTCCAGTAAATCAACTCCCTGGGTTCAAATCCTAGGTTTACCACGTTAAGAGTTGTATAATTTTTAGACAAGCAAGTTTACCCTCACCTGTAAAGTGGAAAGAATGATATCACTTAGTTATATGGTTGTTGTAAGATTTAAATATGTCAATACATTCAAAGAGCTTGGAAAAACTGGTACATATAAAGAACTCAATATATACTAGTACCATTCTCATTAAAAAAAAAAGAGAGATAGACAAAGTATTAGGGCAAAAGATTAATTCCATTTTGAAGGTGTTGAGTCTGAGGTCTTGTTAAGATAGTCAGGTGAAGATATCCAAAAGCGAAGTGGGAAGCAGAGCAGGAGCTCTGGGAAAACACTGCAGTGGAAGGTCCAGTCTTCATCAGCAGGAAGCTGAGAGCTGGAGCCAGTAAAACAGAGAAGGCTGCCTAAGCACACAGTGTGATTGATGAAACGAGGGCCAGGAACAGGTCGTTTGGTAATGCCTACAACTTGATGGTGGCGAGAGCAAGATGGAACGGCCAGGAGACAGAAGACTAGGGAAGGGTGTGGGGGCCTAGAAGTCAAGTGCAGAGCATGATTCTTAGGAAGTGGCACTAGTGGTAAAGAATCCACCTGTCAATGCAGGAGATGCAAGGGAATCGGGTTTGATCCCTGGGTGGGGAAGATCCACTAGAGGAGGAAATGGCAACCCACTCTAGTATTCTCGCCTGGGAAAGTCCATGAACAGAGGACTCTGGCAGGCTATAGTCCATAGGGTCGCAAAGAGCCATACATGACTGACAGCATGTGCGCGTGTGCGCGTGCACACACACACACACACACACACACATACACAAATCTAATCACTTACCTTGTGGAAAAGATGAAGGTTAAAAGCATAAAGCTCAGTTGAATAGAACATACTGAAAAAAAATATTAAATCGAAATTAGCACTGTAAAAACAGTATCTGCAGCCTCCTTATTGGTATGCTTAGTTTTATCTGAAAGTTATGGGAACTCAAGTACAAAAACAAATGAATAAGCCAAACAAACACACACTGCTAAACTGACAGAATCATTTAAACTAACAGGACTTGATCTGTTCTTATGAAAGATACCCCAGATATAAGCTATGGTATTTGCTACTCAGGGCAGGTCTGAAACCTTCTTTGATATAAAATTTGGTTATTTAATTTGTTCAGTTTAGGAAAAGCTGGTTTATCCAATGAATATTAGCAAATAGCACAAATGCGATAGCATGTAACATATATTTTGGAATAACTCATGTTGATTTTAATAACAAAAGATTTTTTGATATTACAATTACCAAAAGTTGTCTTTGGTATTACAGGGCATGGAACAAAAGCTTAGTTTTTGAGCCTAACAGTTATTTGCATTGTATAGTCTGCTGTTTCTTAAAATGAAATGATATTACTTTGGGTTTATTTTATTAATAATAGAAAAAATTACCTAAATAGTCACATTTTAACCAGTGTAGCCAATTACTATACTCAGAAAACAACAGTACCATATATTATAAATCCCACTTTTAATTCACAGTAAAGGGTAAAATCAACTTCAAGTTAAAATTTTTTAAATGGGCAAGAAAGTGGTCACTTTAACATTTGAATTTGATAGCTGTTACGGCTTCTTTCATCAACTATTATAAATCAGACACAAATAAACAAAGGAGATTAAGTCATAAGTGGATGCTGATGTCTTTTTAAAGAACAGATACACATGGTCTGAGCACTACATCTAATATGAAACGAAATATTCTTTTCTAACGAAATGAACGTTGGCAATGAATTTAGGGACAAATAGTTATGCTTTGCTAGTGGGGAGGCTAAGGAGCCAGCCAGGACCGCCCGCCCTCCGACTTACTTATGAACAGTACGAGAAGGAGACTGAATTTATCCAGGTCGATACTTGGGTTCGAGAACGTGTCACAGAAGGTTGTGTAGATGATCATGAGGAGCACACTGCTGCTGACAGCACCAAAAGGAGGCTGCTTTCTTTCGAGCCAGTCCTTGATGTATCTTCGGACAATCTGAAACACAGAGACCAACAGGTTGCCTCCTTTCAGAGGGAGTCGGGTTGGGCATCGCAAAGTGATGCTGACAGCGAAAGACAGAAAGGAAAGAGAATAATTTGGATGAGGGCCACAGTGGATTTCAAAGCTTCCCTGCCACCCCATTCTTCTTCTGGGGAATTTAACATTTGTAGTGCAGCTTCCACTAGTGTCCATAATGAGAGTATATTTTCAACTGCATTCAAATCCATCCTTAATCATGCCAAATGCTCTTTGCTGGCTGTCAGTGAGACATGCCCATTAAGCCTCCCCAAAGTTTATCTCCTCTGCTGATCCTAATGGATGGGTGTAATTATCACGGTCCCCTTTGCCTCAACAGACAACTCCAAGTGTAACTTTGGGAATCTTAAAAATCTGACATCTTCAAGAATTTCAAGACGGTAGATAATCGAAAGTGATCCATGGAACACATTAATATTTAAAATGCTAGCAATGCACCAGAAGTTTTTAATTAAATTATAACTCATGCTTGAAAAGCAAAAGTGCATGTGTTGTGGGAGTTTAAATAATTCAGATGCTGAATATCTAGAGTTTTTGTGAATCCAAAGACAAATGCCATTTGCATGCTTTTAGAATTCTAGAATTAACACTTAAAAATGAATAAACCTGTCCTAACTTTCCTACAAAAGGGTGAGTGAAACATGAAATTATATGGCAATCCCCTCATATTTTAAAATCAAATCAGATACTTCAACTCAGGACAGCCTGAACACTGGTGATAACTTTAAGTTTGGATATAAAAGTGAACTACTCTATTTAAAACCTTTGGCTTTTGAAAGAAGCTGAACAAACCCGATAATGAGGACTAGAGTTGAGACACATTAAGTTCTGAGTCACTCATTATCCTGCATAATTGAACATGCGATTTCACAACAGGCTGAATTACCATGATCCATTAGCAATAATGAGGTCAGGGAACTTCTCTTGACAAGGCTGATGGGGTTCTGTCATCTTCCACTCTGTCACTAAAAAGGCTTAATTCGCAATGAGGCATGCCTTCACAGATCCTCAAGAACAAATAAACGACTCTCCCGAGAACCTGCGGACAGACGGCTATTGGATTAATTTCCTCCCACCTCAAGGACCCACCTTGGCTATTTTCACTTAGGTGAAAGAAGTGTTGAAGAAGGTGTTCTGGCAGAAAGCTGACCAGCTGGTAAGAGAAGCAGGGGCAGCAGCTTGAAGGGTGGGTGGGACGGGAGGAGAAAAAGGGCTTTATATAGAAATGTCTGTGTTTGTGAAAGTCACTCAGTCATGTCCAACTCTTTGCGACCCCATGGAGTATACAGTCCAAGGAATTCTCCAGGCCAGAATACTGGAGTGGGTAGACTTTCCCTTCTCCAGGGGATCTTCCCAACCCAGGGATCGAACCCAGTTCTCCCGCACTGTAGGCGGATTCTTTACCACCTGAGCCACAATAAGCATTAAATATTTTTTAAAAGTACAACTTGGAATTAAATTTATAGCTGCATTTATGAAAAAATCGTGTTTTGTTTCTGGAAAAGCAATTGCAAACCATAGTAATTTATCTAGTGTTCATTTCTTTCTTTACAATGAAAATGTAGTGAGGTATAGAGAAATAGTTCTATTACACAGCATTACAGACTGATGTATCAGAATACACATTTTGGTGCCTGAGGGACTCAGAAAAGCTATGACCAACCTCGACAGTACGTTAAAAAGCAGAGACATTACTTTGCCAACAAAGGTCCTTGACTAGATGGACCTAGATCTAGTCAAGGCTATGGTTTTTCCAGTGGTCATGTATAGATGTTAGAGTTGGACTATAAAGAAAGCTGAGCCCCAAAGAATTGATGCTTTTGAACTGTGGTGTTGGAGAAGACTCTTGAGAGTCTTTTTGGACTGCAAGGAGGTCCAACCAGTCTATCCTAAAGGAAATCAGTCTTGAATATTCACTTGAAGGACTGATGCTGAAGCTGACATTCCAATACTGTGGTCACCTGATGCAAAGAACTGACTCACTGGAAAAAAAACCCTGATGCTGGGAAAGATTGAAGGCAGGAGGAGAAGGGGATGATAGAGGATGAGATGGTTGGATGGCATCACTGACTCAATGGACATGAGTTTGAGCAAGCTCTGGGAGTTGGTGATGGACAGGGAAGCCTGGTGTGGTGCAGTCCATGGGGTCACACAGAGTCAGACACGACTGAGCAACTGAACTGAGGGACTCAGATGGCCCCGTGTTCAGATATATCACCACAGGGTATGTGTGCTCAGTTGTGTCTGACTCTTTGAGGCCCCATGGACTATAATCCACCAGCCTCCTCTGTCCATGGGATTTCCCGGGCAAGGATACTGGAGTGGATTGCCATTTCCTTCTCCAGGCACCATGGGGGTAGCTGCTTAATAGAAGGTCACAGATGTTTCACTTAAAAGGTCATTCCATAACTTATTGTTCCTTGTAGCATTAATGCTGATAATTGCTCTAATCAATGCAACTCAACGTCTTTAGGAAATAAAATATGGAAATTACACAGTTATTGAAATTGATAGTTTCCAATTTTGTTTTAATATATAATGGTTAAAAACATAGAAGTCCTCCCTCCGCAATAAATTCTAGAATGTAGGCTCCCAATTCCATAAGTAAAAGTGTCTTCCCTCACCACCTCTGGCAAAATAAACAAATATGAATGAGTTGTAACTTACCAGTTTAAAAACCAAGACAAACCTGTAATCGTCAATCAACTTTATAAGTTTTAATCTGACTTAGTGAACCTAATTAGTACCTCTTTCTTCATTACAAAGTACTCACAGTCTCATAGTATATTAGGATTCTTCCAATATGGCAAGAAACAGGGACGCCAAATTCTGCATCCTCCTAGCTAACATGTCTTTCCTCTCAACTCTTCATGTTGGCTACTGAATCTCAAAAAAGAAAACAACTAGAAGGTTGGAAACTGTACAGACTCATAAGTGAAATGATAACCCTAGTGGAAAACAGATTGTTCCTTACTGTGTTTCTATACCTTGCCAGCCTCCATAGGGCATTTTCATCTTCTTCTAAAATTAAAATCACAAAACACCTTCTTTTGCACTGTGTAGCTAGAAAAGTGTTAAAATATTTCACAAACTACTGGGTGAAGTCGTGTTGATATGCCTCAAATATGGGCTTAGGATATAAACTGCAGGAAACCCAACTTCTCTTACACTTTTGACACAAATATTCTCCACTTGTCAAGAATTCATGTCATTTTAAAATTCCTCAAACCTCTTTGCCTTACACCAGTGTTTAATAACCTTATAGGAAACAAGACTTTGCTAGAGATAGATGAATGCAACATGATATAAACCACTCAGAATTCTCTTTTGGGGGGAAAAAAGTAATGAAATGGAAAAACGCCTTCTGGTGAGGTGGCTTGTTGTAACTTTCTTCGGAATCTATACTAATTCATTTTCCCTCATAGTTCACAGAGATGCATTCGCTCAAAATTAAATGACGAATCCTCACTAACTTGCTTGCTTTTCACTATGGAGATAGAAGGGGAAAAAAATCTTCCATAGAAAGCTTTTTGCTTTTATTGCCTCGCCCTCTGCATTTTGATTTTATTTTAAATTAAGCACCAGGAAAGGTTAAAAGGAAACTTAAATTTTTGAATCCCTGTACTTCTAGAAAGCTGAACTGAATGCCAATTACTGCATGACCTCCAAGCTGAGCCCCTGGAAAAATAACAGTCTCGGGTGAAGAAGGTTGATATGCAGAGGTAAGTGAGAAGTATAATAGCTATCATTTTGTTTTCTTCATTTTTTTACCAGGGCATTTTCTTGTGTTTTACTTTCTATTCTATCTTTACACTTATAAATTGATTTTTGAGTGGGGATGTATGATGGCTGATTTTTCAGGTTAAGTTTGATGAAAAAAATTTTTTTTCAGGTAGTTTTAGATTGTTTCTTCAATTTTTTAGAAGATTTTTTTGTATCTTTGATTTAAAAATTTTTTTAAGATTTCACACAATTTTTAAAAATTAATCTATTTATTTTAATTGGAGGCTAATTACAATTCTGTAGTGGTTTAGGTTGTTTTCCATTTACAGTTACTACAAAATATTGACTATGTTTCCATGCTTGAGCTTGTCTTACAACCGATAGTTTGTGCCTCCCACACCTCAAGCTCTGTATGGCTCCGTCCCCCCTCCCCACTGTAACCACTTATTTGTTCTTTATATTGTGAGTGTGCCTTTTTTTAAATCCTCTATTCCACTGAATCTATATATTTTCAGAAAGTGATTTGTTTCTTCATTAATGTTCTTTTGAAATGTACAGGCAGGGATGTGATATCAAATACAATTATGTAACATTTATTAAATATGGAGTAGATTCAAACTAATATTTCACTTTCTTTAAACAAAGTGGAAACAATAATAATAAATGGATTATTTATTTTAAATATAAGCACCCATTATCGACTTCACTCTCTGAAATTCTTTCCCTTTACTAACATTTACTTCCATTCTCTGGAACAAGGTTAAGCAGATTCTATCCTGCTCAGGTTACAGCTGAAAACAAAGGCACCTGAGAGCCCAAACAGCCTGCATCAAATGCTAAAAAGCTGGTTACACGGATTATTAGGACTCTCACCTCTCTTGAGTGAACAATAGTGCAGGGGTTCAAGGTATAGACTTTGGAGCTTCTTATTTTGTGATCTTGGGCAAATTCCTTAACTTCCCTGTGCCTCATCTCTGAAATGAATAGACTAGTAATTGGAGCAAGGACTAAGTGATTAAATAAATATAAAATGCTTCAGAACCAGGGACTGTACATGGTAAATAACAACTATTCTTATTCCCAAGTCCCAGTTTGCTGATGTTTCTATCACAACACTCTTCACCTATATATCCCATTGCATGATGTATTAATAAAGGCCACTCTTCTCCCAGAGCAATTCAAGCGAAGCAATGAAAACCTAATATAATTTTATAAGTGCAAAATTTTACTAGCATTAATAACATTAACTGCAGCTTCAGCTGGAGATTATTTAATATGAAAAGTCAATCTCAAACTGTGAAACAAAGCAAGAACGAGAGACTAGAAAATGCATAAATGATAAATAATTTGCTTTTTTACTATTAACTGATTGAAGTGGGGTTTAGTGTGCTGTTTTAAAAATATTTTTTCAAAGGTAGTGGAAATTCTATTTTATTAACTTTGATTCATAAATCTCTCAAGTCTAAGGCATAAAATAAGCATTTGTCACAGGCACTTAGATATATTGAAGGCTTTATCAGAAAAGAAGAAACATTACAATAACACACACTTAATTTCTTTCTAGAATTGATGGAAGCAAGCAATCTCCCAGCCATCTATGGAAAGGCTAATCTTATCTCACACACTCATGGCATCTCCAAGCTGGACGATATTAAGCTCTTAGCTCTACAAGCAAGGTAAGTGAGACCTAGAAATCATGTGTATAGCCAGTCAGTGGCAAAGATCAAACTAGACCACATGCGTGTCAGACTGTGCATCAGTGTGTCACGTGTCAGTCATTCAATAATGATTTCAGTCTGAAAGAAGTACTGTCTGGAGCAAACACATACACTCAAAAAGCAAATAAAGTCCACTCTAAGAAATGTGAATAAAAAACGGAATGATAAAAGTTTTATCATCATTAAAAGATTAAGGAAAATATTTTCAACTCACCCTTCCTGGTCTTTTTCTTCTCTCTCTAGTTCCCAACATTTATTTAATAGGTAATAATAAAATCTCATTTAAAATGCATGTAAAAATCTATGAAAATGTTTAATTTAATATATGGCAACTCTGGTTATCATTGAGAAATTAGGCTGCATTGCCAGGAACCTAGTTCCTCTGAAGCAGGACGCTGAGCACTTCTGATGAGGCCCTCAAAGACCATATCTGAAAGGTTAGGTTGGTCAGTGAGCAAATGAACAGAGAGATTAAACAGCAGGCAAGGTCCCTGGTCTCCTGGAGCTCACGTTTGAGGAAACAAATAAAAAGCAAAAACGACAAGTAAACAAGAAGCAGATAATGATCCATGCCAAACAGAGGTTCAAACTGGATAATATGCTAGTGACCGAATGGATTAAAGGGCGTTTCTGAGGAGGTGACAGGTAGGAAGGTGTCCCACACAGAAGGACAGGCAGGACACAGGCTGCCAGGTTTCAGAAACGGAAGCAGAGTCAGAGAGAGCCAAGGGTAATGGCAAGTGGGAGAGTGTCAGGGGAAGTAAAAGGGGTTTGACAATAGAGGACAGGGTAAAACGACCCCACAAGGGCGCAGAGCAGGATGTCTGGGAAGTGCTGAATGACATTTCAAATGTGGGGTCATGAATTTAAAACAAGATGGGAACCAATGAGGTATTTCTCTCCAGCAAAGCTGGTTGCTGCTGCTGTTCAGTCGCTCAGTCATGTCCGACTCTTTGTGACCCCATGGACTGCAGCACGCCAGGCTTCCCGGTCCTTCACTATCTCCTGGAGTTTGCTCAGACTCAAGTCCATTGAGTCAGTGATGCCTGGGAAATCCCATGTAGCCTGGTGGGCTACAGCCCATGGAATGCAAAAGAGTCCCAAGAGTTGGACAGGACTGAGTGAAGCTGCAGATCTTGGGAAAATGACTGGCGGGGCTACTGAGAGGATAAATCCAAAGTTTTCTTCAGCCAAGGTTTTTATACAGTGTACATCCGACTCCTGAAAGGACGTGAAAGTGAAAGTCGCTCAGTTGTGTCCAACTCTTTGCAAGCGCATGGACTATACAGTCCATGGAATTCTCCAAGCCAGAATACTGGAGTGGGTAGCCTTTCCCTTCCCCAGCAGATCTTCCCAACCCAGGCATCGAACCCAGGTCTCCCGCATTGCAGGCAGATTCTTTGCCAGCTGAGTATGCTACTAAATACACTTATGCTAGAGCCTCTGTTTCTGGGAAGCTCATGAGTGCTACCTTATTGTCGCTCCTAATACATATGATGAGTCAAGTACGATGGGAGAACGGGAATTTAATCTGGGGCCAGGGTGTCAGAGCGCTTCAGAGGTCACATCTGTCCTGAGTCTTAGGGGTGAGCAGGAGTTTTCTGCCAGAAAGGAAGGAAACGAGAAGGTAAAGGCATTGAGCAGTGAATGGGCACACCGCAGGGCAGAAGAGAAGGCTGTGGGTGTGAAGCCGATGGCGGGGGTGGATGTGAAGGACACTGGACAAGTGGGCTGGGGTCAGACGGGGAGGGCTTCGTGGGCCACACGAGGAGCAGGTGACAGGGAGCCACAGGGGCAGTTTCTGAGCAGAGGGATAACAGAACCAGGTTTGTTTTGCTTTTAGGACTACCCTGGAGACAGTGAAGACAATGGCTGGAGATTGGAAGAGATTCCCAGCACAGAGAGCAGTCTGATGGATGGAACAAGCTCAGCTGAGGTCCTCTTTGGGAACTGCTGCTGAGACAGCAGACTCAAGCAAGGGTAGACCGCTCCCGGGCGAGGGGGCGGGTGGGAGTGGGAGGCAGCACGTGATGACCGCTCTTAGAAAGGAGAAACACCGGGCACTGGTGTCTCAGGGAGGACACCTCTGAGGGGTGGGTCCGGCCTTAGATCCCACTGGGGCAGCACCACAGACAACCCCTCCCTCATCCCACTTGTCTCAGGCTCCCTGCTGTTGATCCCAAGGGTCCTCCCCCATTCAGCTTCCTGCATAGAACCCTGGTCTCAGAGTTGACTTCCTGCTAAGACAGCAGGTCAAGACTACATGTCTATACACACACCGTTTTTAAATAGCTAATGCCACAAAGAATTACTTCCTGTTTCATATCTATGGGGAATTTGAAAATGACGATGAAACTATAGAACACTTACCTGTATCAGGCTGTATGAGGAAAAAAAACTTTAGATGCATCATATTTCATGTGACCTTCACAATAACCCTTTAAGATAGGTACCGTTTGATAAATTACACAGTTTGATAAATTATGAACCTGGCGCTAAGGAGATTAAACAACTTGCCCAAGGTCACACAGCAAATAAAAGGCAGGCTTCCCTTGTGGCTCAGCGAGTAAAGAATCTGCCTGCCATGTGGGAGACCTGGGTTCAGTCCCTGGGTTGGGAAGATCCCTGAAGAAGGGAAAGGCTACCCACTCCAGTATTCTGGCCTGGAGAATCCCATGGACTGTATAGTCCATGAGGTTACAAAGAGTCAGACACGACTGTGCGACTTTCACTCACTTAAGAACTAGAGTCTAGTTGCTCTTGACCCAAGGTCTGGGCTCTTTGGCATCCTAACATACTATTTTGCTAAGACTCACTAGCTTTTCAGTTCATTTCAGTTCAGTCTCTCAATCGTGTCCGACTCTTTGTGACCCCATGAATCACAGCACGCCGTGCCTCCCTGTCCATCACCAACTCCCGGAGTTCCCTCAGACTCATGTCCATCGAGTCGGTGATGCCATCCAGCCATCTCATCCTCTGTCATCCCCTTCTCCTCCTGTCCCCAATCCCTCCCAGCATCAGGGTCTTTCCTACTAGCTTTAGCAGTGCATTACATTCTGTATGCTGTTACTGTGGCTGCCTAGGATTAAAACAACCTTATTTTTAAATTTGTATGCTCATAATTGAATTATATACTCATTATCAACCTGTTATAAGAAGTTAGGAATTTCTTCTATGAGTCTAATTCAGTGAGAATAATAAAGGAAACTAAATTTTCTAAGATCGAATTTGAAGAGCTAATTGAATTAAATGTTTGTTTTATCAATTACAGCATCAAAAGCATGATCACTTCTATCAGAGAAGGCTGAGACGGTGGCCAAATGCAGGTGCTTGTTCCTCAAATGGTCCTAAACGCTGACACCTTATTGGAAATCAAGGTAATGATTTGCTAGATGTTTTCAAGCTAGCAACACACAGCTACAATAAGGGATGACAAATTAAAAAATCAAGACTGTATGCAGGTGTCCCTATATATAGCTATCTGCAAAGCAGACTGATGTTCATTAAAAAAATAAAAAGATAAGACTATAAGACTATCTTGATTGAGGAAACTTGTGTTTCACCGTCTTAGATTTTTATTTAACTATCTCTTCCCCTGACTAGCTTTTCTCTCAACTGTCCTAACACTACGTAAGAATTCGCAATCTGATCTATAAAGAAAAAGAGCTGAGAGAATTGGAGACCTTACCTGTCCAATAATGAGAGGAACCACGACAGTCATAAAAAGCTGAGAAAAAATAGATGTAAAAGGCACAGAAGAGGATGAGCCAAGCTGTAAAACAAGAATATAAGAGGAGTTAGAATTACTTTCAATTAGTTATCAATAATGCTGTTAATTAAGTGTAACAAATGAATTCTCTCACATGCACCAAAAACCTGGTAGCTATAGACAAAGAGCAAGTGACGTTACTTTTATTTTTGAAATGTAACACAAGATAAACTGAGTAGCTTAATATATAATTTTGTATTGTGAGACTAAGATTGAAGAAAAATAACCACTGTTACATGTCCGACTCTTTGCGACCCTATGGACTGTAACCTGCCAGGCTCCTTTGTCCATGGAATTCCCCAGGCAAGAATACTGGAGTAGGTTGCCATGCCCTCCTCCAGGGCATCCTTCCCACCCAAGGATCGAACTCTCCTGCTTTGGCAGGTGGGTTCTTTACCACCTGGGAAGCCCTGTTATTAAATACATTTCTGATTGTAAAGTCACTCTGTGTCTACACTGTCTATACTCACATGGCATATTTCATCTGTAATCATAGTTTGTGTGATTTCTATTTTACCCGTCTGCAGATACCTAAGCCAAATAAGAATGTCTCATTATTTTATTATCCAGATAACGTTTTTATTTATGTAAATGCAATAGTTTGTAACTCCCCTAATCCTCCAAATCAAAGGCAATGAATCTCATATCCTTAAAAATTTATTCTTACATAAAACCTTGGAAATGGGAAATCCTGAAACAACTTATTTTTCAACTTAAAATTTCAATGTACCACTCCTAAATTGGTATGCCTGAACATTGTTCATAATTCTTGTTTTGACTCCATCCTTGTTTTCTGGTTCTTGCTTTGCTAATGACTGCAGTCTCAGCTTCATAAACATGTTACTATTGGACCATAAGGCAGCGTTTCTCTGTAAACACAGTCATGCACTCGCATTAACCTCTAGTGCCAAGAATTGCTGTCTTCCTATTAACCTTCTTTTTTTTAAAAAAGTCTTTATTGAACCTGTTCCAATACTGCTTCTGTTTTACGTCTTGCTTTTTTGGCCTCAAGGCATGTGGGAGCTTAGCTCCCCCATCAGGGATTGAACCTGCACTCTGCATTAGAAGCGCAGGGTCTTAACCACTGGACTGACAGGGAAGTCCACCTGCTAACTTTCTCATATTTTTTCAAAACCTCCTTTCTGGACAAATAGTAGTGGTTTCATAGACGTTCATCTGTTTCATGAGTCCCTTCTGCAACATCTCCCCGGCCCTTGGAACTTTTCACCTTCCTCTGCAGACCAAACCTCAATTTTCATCTTTACCTAAGTTTAGTTAAACTTGGAAATATCTTTTGGAAAACAATTTTTTGAGAAAGATGTGGAGGCAGTGATGATGGAGGAAAGAGAATGTTAAATAACAAATATTTAGCTAAGTGAAGTCAATAGCTCAGAAAGAAGTTACCTGGGACCAGTGTTTTCACTGATTTCTGCATGAAGCAGCCCACCGAGATCTTTTCGACACCCTGGTTGGTGCGTTTTATGACTGCCCCATCCTTGGCCCCGGTCTGTAAGCACTCTAGAGACCACGAATATATGTCTTGTCCCCCGGTGGTCTGCATTCACTTAATACTGCCTCCAACACTCACCACTGGCTGTCAGCTTAACTTACAAAAAGTGTAGCCTCCAGCCTTTTCCTCCAGAACCAATATAAACTGAAAAAATGCAACCAGAGAAAGTGAAACTGGTGAAATCACATAGGATTTGTGGTGTGTTAAATGTTATTGAACTCACGTCTCCTGCAGCTCCTGCATTGCAGGTGGGTTCCTTACCACTACTAGGGCCACCTGGGAGGCCCCAAATGTTACACAGCTGTTAGATGTTTCTTTTTGGGCAAAGCCAAAGTATTAAAAGCTAATGACTCCACCCTATTTTAAAGCAAGGATGTCCTTGAAGTGCAAGGTATGTAATATTTCTCTCCACAAATATTAACCCTAAGGATGCTCCGAGGGCAAGGATTAAAATAAGGAAAAATATATTTTACAAAGAAATTGAGGCACTGGATAAATAGAAAAGTAAATTTTAAAGAACAAAGTTTTCAAGTTCAAAGACATTCAGCTCAATCAAAGCTTTATCCAGAGGAGTCACAATCTTTGAAGACAGGCAGTAGGGTAGAGGGTGACACCTGCAAGTAGAAAGTCTCCATTCTTGCCTGGAATCTCATGGGTGATCCCTCTGCTCCCCTTGCTATCTCAACTTTATTAAGTTATGTCATGTATTTTTAAAATGTTTTCATGAATAATCATGTGGGGTTATATTCCCTCTGTCAGCCCAGTGCTTATCCCAGGAACTGGCACAGTGAATATGTTTGCAGAAGCAAAAGCCCATGCAGAATGAACAGATGAAGTAGTCTGTAAACACAGGGTACTAAAAAGGGACGAACCTTATTCAAAATCACATCCCTGTTTTTCCTAAAGTTAAAACACGACACACACACATAAAACTAAAGTACATCCAAAAACTCATTATCCCGCAGCATTACAAAATCAGTTGGTATAATTTTTTCTTTCACTTATCATTAGTAATACAACAAATCCTAATGTGCATCTAGTAACTAAAGGCATCTATTCATGACAAGAACCAAGTAAAGAGAGGATCAGCTCGTGCAGGCATGCACATACACAGCAATGATCATAGCGGTCTGTGTTCCCTCCCTCGATCCTCCTCCACCCTGTCCTAAGCTCCTCAATGCTGCTGTGGAGAGAAGACCTAAAATTGATGGGATCCCTGCAAGCGACTTGTAGTCCCCTTCACTCTTTTTCAAGATTGAAAACTGAGGTCCAGAGAGAAGTCACTTGTAATTAACACTTCTAATACCTGCATTATGATGTGAAATTGGCAGTGCTTCTCAAACACATGCAAGCGACTCCAGCCAAATCTGCTCTGTGATAGCAGCCAGATCCACACTGGGAGGGCTTGTTAGTCTAACCATAAAGCATCACTGCAGAGCAGTAAAAGATCAAATGAAGAGAAAAGTTAAAAGCTGATTTCATGTACTGAGTCCATTTGGGGGGTTCTTTTTAATCCCAATTCAATCTAAAAGGGAAGTAGAGGAAAATCCATTTCACCTTTGGTGTTGAAGAATATTGTGTGTGGTATTCTCTAGATCCATCATGTGATAGACCACCTCCATGTTCAGTGTTTGGAGACAGTGGGAAAGGCTTCAGGGTGAGGGGGAGGGTGGGAGGTTGTCCATGATCCCCAAGGTCCCTTTGTCCTCAAAAACACCCTTGATCTCTGATCCACTTGGTTAGGAACATAGTAGCCCTCCTCCAGGGCCTTGTCAGATCAGAGGCTAGAGCAAGCTAGCCAGGGATGTGATTAACTGGGTATACGAAATCATATGAAGTACGGTGGGGATGCTGGGGAAGAAATCCCGCAGGGTGGCTCCCTTTAGAAGTGGCTCTGAAAGGAAGGAAATCTCAGTCCTGGGGTCTAACTTGGCATAAGTCCTTTCTTTTGAATCGGCCACCAGACCTGTCGCTGTGGTCAGTGTGAAGGTGCAGTGGTCCCCTTGAGGAAGCTCTGGGGCTATGAAGTACATCCTGGCAGCCAGAAGAAAGAGTGGGCACCTGCATTTGAGAGCAGGACCAGGAAACTACAAGACCCAATCATTGTACATGCAGAGTTGATTTTAACTAAAGCAGAAGGAAATACGTTGCCTGGGCTAGCTGGTTCTTCACATTTTAATGAGGAAACCTCATGTGGTTTCTATTTCAGAGACCAATGTGTTTATAAGAAGCATCAATAATTTGCACGTTTGGATAAGGGCTTGGGATAAGCTTGTGTCAAGCAAGTGTTCTGGGCTTTGCTGAGCCACCTGGCAGGCTTAAAGTTCCCACGTCTCACACTGCCAACATGTGCTTTAAGATACCACGTGTGAAATAAACAACCCAGGCATTGGCTAATTTCCTTCAGGACTATAGTTTTTTAAAACAGGGAACTCACAATTAGGTTTATTTGTTTTAACATCATGCTGCAAAGAAATGTTTCAGTGAAAATGGAATATGTGGGAATTTAAGACCTTCGTGTTCAATCCTTCAAATAGTTACTGGTGCCTCCTGTGAACCAGGGGCATGTTCCAGGGGCTCCAACAGTGAACAAAAGACCAAACCCGTCCTCTCTCCAGGAGCTGCTTTTTCAAAGCTGAGGTCTGTCTGTGGATTCACGCACACTCCTTCCTATAGGATGTCTTCCCCTCACTTACAACTGGAAAAGTTCTAATCTTTTTTCTAAAAATTATTTCAAGCATGACTTCTTTGGAAATTATTTGCAAACCCTCCTCCCCAAATGCAGACGTGGCTCCTCGTTCTTTGGGGGCTCTGTGTTGCCAGTGTATTGCTCAGAATCCTTGGCTGGTCTTGTTTGCACATCTGCCTCTCCCGGTCGACCATGTGTTTCTGAAGGTCAGAGACAGGGTCTTTTGCATGTTTATATTCTAGGTGCCCAGCAGTGTGACTACTTCTTACATCTAGGGTGGTGGTTTTCAAATGTTAACACACCAGAAACATCTGGAGGGCTTGTGAAAACACCGATTCCTTAGCCTCACCTACCAGTTCAGAGTTTCCCATTCAGAACACCTGGGGGAGGGATGAAAGGAGGATGGTGAGAACTTTTCTAACCAGCCCCCCCGGAGCTGCTGCTGAGCTGGGGCTCACGTGTGAGAACCTCTACAAGTTAGTACAGCACAGAGTGCGTGTTTCGTGCTCAGTTGTGTCAGGCTCTCTGAGACCCCACAGGTTGTAGCCTGCCAGCCTCTTCTGTCCGTGGGCTTCTCCAGGCAAGAACACTGGAGTGGGTACAGCACATAGTGAGTGCATGTGTGATAAGTCGCTTCAGTTGTGTCTCTTTGCGACGCTGTAGACCATAGCCCACCCGGGCTCCTCTGTCTGTGGGATTCTCCCAGCAAGCACATTGGAGTGGGTTGCCATGCCCTCCTCCATGGGATCTCCCGACCCAGGGATGGAACTCACATCTCTGCATTGGCAGGCAGATTTTTTTTTTTTTTTTTTACCACTGAGCCACCTGGGAAGCCACATTTACTGTGCATGGCTCTGAAGCTGGAAGTGTTGAGTGACTTAATACAGCGACCCCTTGAGGCGGGTCTCATTAGTACCCCCATTTTCATAAGAGGAAACAGTGGGCCAGGACAGTTCAACAGCTTGGTCATCATATCTCGAAAGTGACAGAGCAGCGATCTCAACCGAGAAGGCTGGCTCCACAGGCTTCATACTTAATCCTTAGGTTCTACAGCACAACACTTTGGCCACCTGATGTGCAGAGCTGACTCATTGGAAAAGATCCTGAAGCTGGGAAAGATTGAGGCAGGAGGAGAAGGGGACGGCAGAGGATGAGATGGTTGGATGGCATCACTGACTCAATGCACATGAGCTTGAGTGAGCTCTGGGAGTTGGTGACGGACAGGGAGGCCTGACGTGCTGCAGTCCATGGGGTTGCAAAGAGTCAGACACGACTGAGCGACTGGACTGAGCTGAATGCCTGAAGAACAGAGCAGTGAGGTGGGAGGGGACACGAATGGAGGCCAAAGTTGGGCTCCCCTTGTCCGTGTGAGAGAGGGAAGAGTGTGAGTGTGTGTGAGTGTGTGTGTGTGTGTGTGTGTGTGTGTGTGTGTGTGTTGGGGGGCTGCATGGAGAGGGACATAGGCAGAAGCAAGAAGAGGGAGGGAAAAGGATAAAGGGGGGATGGCAGGAATCTTGATAAGCAGTGGATGCCGGCGCAGCCTTTCTCAATTGGGTTTCTGGATTTGAACCAGAGGACTCAGAAAATTATTTGAGGGACTTTTGATTAACTCTCTCGAGGATGATACATGATTAGTACTGAGGTATATGTATCAGAAAGAAGTTAATCCAGGGACTTCCCCTGGTAGTCCAGCGGCTAAGACTCTGAGCTCCCAGTGCAGGGGGCCCAGGTTCAATCCCTGCTCAGGGAACTAGATCCCACACGCCACAGCTAGGAGCCCATGTGCCACAAGGAAGATCAGATAACCTGTGTACTGCGACTAAGACCCAGTGTAGCCAAATAAATGAATAAATATAAAAAAAAAAAAAAAGAGAAGAAAGAAGCTAATCCGGTACATACAAGGGCTGTTTAGGGCGTTAGGATTTAATTTTCTAACCTGGCAGAGGAAGGCTGAGTAGAATGAAGCGAGATTGGCTGCTGTTGATCCATTCAACTTAGAAACTGTTCGATTTGGAAGGAATCTGGATGGACCAGTCAGTGAAATTTTATGGGGCCCGACCAACCAGACTCAGAAAGACAAGTAAGTTCTTGATGAAGAGACGCCGGCTGTCTGTAAAATCACAGTTATCAACCTACAGTTAGAAAACAGATGGTGCGTTTAAATCACTCCTGTAAGTGAGCTGACCTGTAAATTGTCATTAACGCACCAGGTCCTCACTTGCTCTGCTGTGTAATCAGCCTTTTATCTCCTACCAGGGAAATCCATTAGCCACAGGCACCGCGACTATTTGTGTCTCCTCTCAGCTATTAAAACATTATTGTATTAAATAATTCACCCCTGATGACTGGTCTTTGCTCTCACGAGTGCCACATTCAGAAAAAAAGAAGAATAGATATTTACAGTTCAGACTGCAGAGGAAGGAATGTTCAATCTCTTCCGTGAGGAAATCGGGAAGAAGGCCCTGCAGAATGAAGTAGAGAGCAGGGTGGGTTCCCCTCCTGCCCAGTTTCTGGTCCCTCCCCGACCCCCCACCACCCAAGCCCAGCCCCAAGGGAGTGAAAGAGGAGGAGGCCTGCCTACCAGTGGGTCCCCATCTTTTGTTACTTTTTTTTTTGATATGGACCATTTTTAAAGTTTTTATTGAATTTGTTACAATACTGCTTCTGATTTATGTTTTGGTTCTTTGACCACCAGGCATGCAGGATCTCAGCTCCCTGACCAAGGATCGAACCCGCACCCACTTCATTGGAAGCACTGATTCTTAACCACTGGACCACCAGGGAAGCCCCTGGATCTAACTCTCTTGTACCCACACACAGACACGCTTACAAACACTGTCCCCTTCCCGTCACAAAGGCAAGGCATGCACACAGGAGACAGGAGAGGGTCCCCGGCTTCCATCCCCCATCTTTCCCTAAAACTACAGTCCAGCCTCTCTCATTCCTGCTGCCCCTAATCTCACAGGGATACATGCAAACTGCACTGAAAACTTACTCAAAATCAATGACTGAAATGTATAACAGCTGACAGGCTCAATGGAAAACGACTATCATTTTTATCAAAATTAAGAATATGGTTGTTAAAAAGCTGAACTGATTCAGCTGCATTTATCAAACTAAAGATGGGTTATGGGCATGGAAGATGTATAGTTTGTGGAGGAAATGATCCTTTTTATATCGAGATGCAAGGTCTTTTTCCTGAGCAACAAAGAAAAAAATTGGCTTTAAATGATTTTTTTAAAGGTTAAAAAATAGGTAAAACATTTCTTTGAGTTATATGCTAATTTAAAACATAAGATCAAAAGATTATCTTCCAATAATTGGTAGAAACTACATACAACTGTAGGTTCTGGTTGTTCAAACCACACAGAAACCGTAGTGAAATGTGCCCCCAGTGGACTGTAAATCAGCTTTTCATTGTCCACAGAGGAAAGCTGTGGGGAGATGGGCTTCCAGGACTGTGTGGATCACAACAAAATGTGGAAAATTCTTTAAGAGATGGGAATACCAGACCACCTGACCTGCCTCCTAAGAAGTCTGCATGCAGGTCAAGAAGCAACAGTTAGAACCAACATGGAAAAACAGACTGGTTCCAAATCAGGAAAGGAGTACATCAAGGCTGTATATTGTCACCCTGCTTATTTAAAGTATATGCAGAGTACATCATGTGAAATGCCAGGCTGGATGAAGCACAAGCTGGAGTCAAGATTGCCAGGAGAGATATAAATAACCTCAGATACGCAGATGACACCACCCTTATGGTAGAAAGTGAAGAGGAACTGAAAAACGTCTTGATGAAAGTGCAAGAGGAGAGTGAAAAAGTTGGCTTAACATTCAACATTCAAAAAACTAAGATCATGGCATCCAGTCCCATCACTTCATGGCAAATAGATGGGGAAACAATGGAAACAGTGATAGACTTTCTTTTCTTGGATTCCAAAATCACTGCAGATGCTGACTGGAGCCATGAAATTAAGACGCTTGCTCCTTGGAAGAAAAGCTATGACCAACGTACACAGCATATTAAAAAGCAGAGACATGACTTTGCCAACGAAGGTCCGTCTAATCAAAGCTATGGTTTTTCCAGTAGTCATGTATAGATGTGAAAGTTGGACTATAAAGAAAGCTGACCACTGAAGAATTGATGCTTTTAAACTGTGATGTTGGAGAAGACTCTTGAGAGTCCCTTGGACAGCAAGGAGATCCAACCAGTCCATCCTAAAGGAAATCAGTCCTGAATATTCATTGGAAGGACTGATGTTGAAGCTGAAACTCCAATACTGTGGCCACCTGATGCAAAGAACTGACTCATTGGAAAAGACCTTGATGCTGGGAAAGATTGAGGGCAGGAGGAGAAGGGGATGACAGAGGATGAGGTGGTTGGATGGCATCACTGACTCAATGGATGTGCGTTTGAGCAAGCTCCGGGAGTTGGTGATGGACAGGGAAGCCTGGCGTGCTGCAGTCCATGGGGGTCAAAAAGAGTTGGACATGACTGAGTGAATGAACTAAACTGGTTGTTCAAACCACAAAGAAATTGTAGTGAAATGTGCCCCCCAGTGGACTGTAAATCAACTTTTCATTGCTCACAGAGGAAAGCTGTGGGGAGATGGGCTTCCAGGACATGGTGGGCTTCTTGAGCCCAAGTTGCTTCTTGAGCAAGGGTCCCCAAACTCCAGGATCTAATGTCTGATAATCTGAGGTGAAGCTGATATAATAATAATAGAAATAAAATGCACAATAACCATAATGTGCTTGAATCATCCCCAAACCATCCCCTTGTCCCTGGTCCATGGAAAAATTGTCTTCCATGAAACTGGTCCGTGGTGCCAAAGAGGTTGGAGGCTGCCATTCAAGAGCACTGGAAAATGACTTCTGAGGTGCTCTCCCTTCCACATTCTCTCAACAAAGTCTGGGGGAGCCCTGGGGTGAGCATCTTTTGCTTCATAAGATTCTCCCTGTGTGAAAACATCTCTTTGTGCTTTATACCCACAGTCAGAAGGTAGGGAGCTCCCAAGCTCAATGGGAGGGAATCCATCTTACTTGCTTCAGGAACAAATTAGGATAAGTGTGGAGCTACTGGGTTTATCAGAGAGTAATTTCTCTTCAAGTGCTTTATGCTTTTTTATTATCATCTCCAGGCTTTCCTGGTGGTTCAGACTGGTGGTAAAGAATCTGCCTGCAAGGCAGGAGACCCAGGTTCCATTCCTGTGTCAGGAAGATCCCCTGGAGAAAGGCATGGTAAACCACTCCAGTACTCTTGCCTGGAGAATCCCATGGACAGAGGAGCTGGGCAGGCTATAGTCTGTAGGGTTGCAGGGTCAGACACGACTGAGTGACTAACACTCAAACACACACACACACATTTTCTACATCACACACAAGTGATCCCTCGGAGATGCCCCCATTGTTGGGCATATACTACAAAAACTAACAGTACTGTACATGACACTGATGACTGGATTTGTTGTTTTTGTTTATATTGATGGGATCAAAAGTCAGGGGACTTTCTGTCACAGGTGCCAATTACTAGAGAAACTAATGATGACCGTGGCCTCAAAAGCTGGCACTGATGCCTCTCGCCCAGCTAACGTTGCTCCTCTGTGAATGCCTATGAAATTCAGTCTGAATCACAGAACGGTAGTTTATTTTTCCTGTCAGTTTCTCCATAATCTTTATTCTTATTTACTCACATAAGGTTTAAGCTTTTTCAAGGTAATAATTATACCTTACTCTGTTTATCCTTCCTATGTTACTTAGAATATACATGTCCAGGAAGTAGTAACTGACTGCTGATAATACGTCTTAAAACCACCTGTCTGAGACTTTCCTGGTGGTCCAGTGGTTAAGATTTTGCCTTCCAATGCAGGGGGTGTGGGTTTAATCCCTCTTCATGGAGATAAGATCCCACGTGCCTTGAGGCCAAAAAACCAAAACATAAAACAGAAAGAACAGTATAACAAATTTAATAAAGACTTTAAAAATGGCCCACATCAAAAAAACGTTAATTAAAAAAAAAATAAATAAAACCACTCATCTCCGAGGAGGCATGTTTTGTAAGCACAAGCTGGAAGGAATGCTGCCTGAAAGTGCCTTGAGTTCTTAACCAGTTGTGCAGTCTCAAGAACCACAAAACCCCTTTGAACTTTTCTCATGTGAGTGAGGATAATACCTGCTTCTAAAGGTACTCATGCTCCTCATACTACGCTCCACATAGAAAGTACTAAGTGCTGTGCTGTGCTTAGTTGCTCAGTCTGACTCTTTGCGACCCCACGGACTGTAGCCCGCCAGGCTCCTCTGTCCAAGGGGAGTCTCCAGGCAAGAATACTGGAGTTGGTTGCCATGCTCTCCTCCAGGGGATCTTCCCGACCCAGGAATCGAACCAGGGTCTCCTGCATTGCACGTGGATTCTTTACCAGTTGAGCTACCCAGGAAGCCCCACAAAGTACCATATAGCAACTAACACACAACACAACAGCTACTCAATAAAGATTTTTCTATCTCTCCCTCCGCCACTACCCCTCAGCTCTGGAAAAATAAGGTTTCCTAATTGATGCTTTTGAACTGTGGTGCTGGAGAAGACTCTTGAGAGTCCCTTAGACTGCAAGGAGATCCAACCAGTTCATCCTAAAGGAGATCAATCCTGGGTGTTCATTGGAAGGACTGATGTTGAAGCTGAAACTCCAATACTTTGGCCACCTCATGCGAAGAATTCAGTCATTGGAAAAGACCCTGATTCTGGGAGGGATTGGGGGCAGGAGGAGAAGGGGACGACAGAGAAAGAGATGGCTAGATGGCATCACCGCCTCGATGGACATGAGTTTGAGTGAACTCCGGGAGTTGGTGATGGACAGGGAGGCCTGGCGTGCTGTGATTCATGGGGTCGCAAAGAGTTGGACATGACTGTGCAACTGAACTGAACTGATAACAATGTTGTGAGAATTCAAGCCTATTTGGTTTAAAAACAACCGAGACAGAAAGTGACAGGACAGACAGACTAACGGGACATACAGTCAGCCTAGAAACAGGGCGTGGTGTGGACTGTGCATACATGTTTGTGTGTGCGCACATGTGTGTATTTATGTCCAGTTATCACCATGGCATTGAAATATCTGCTTGATGAGGGGCCAGATTTCTAAGAATCAAGTCATAGAAAATCAATTGGTATAATAACAGAGATGGTGGTGCTCCCACTTACTTAAGGGGAGCTTACATGCTAATGAATGGGTAAGCATGTGGGTAAATGTTTATGAAATATCCTCAGGTATTGACCTGGTGGCTCAGATGGGAAAGAATATGCCTGCAAAGTAGGAGACCCAGGTTCGATCCCTGGATCAGGAAAATCCTCTGGAGGAGGGAATGGCAACCCAATCCAGTATTGTTGCCTTGGAGAATTCCACGGACAAAGGTGCCTAAAGGGCTACAGTCCGTAGGATCACAGTGTCAGACACAACTGAGCAACTAACACACACACACACACACGGTATTGATGTGACCACCCCCCACATGGGAATACAGTCTGATCTATAACTCTGAGGATGGGACTTTCAGCAGAGTTTCCACTCTACACGTTTCTAGAGCTCTTGATGGTCAGTTCACCTTTGCCACTAGGGTGGAAATGAGGTCTTGATCTGCGATTCTAATGGCACAAATTCAGAGTGCTACTGACCTTTCCCTAACAAGCATGAACTTATTTAAATAAACTGATGGTCTACAAAATCACGGGGCTTAAGATATGGCAACACCATCCAATATTCAGTCTCCTTATATCATAATTGCATCGAATTAGACTGACCTGTTCTATAGTATGAACACAGTTATTTCTGACCTTCTTTATTTTAACTTTAGAGGCAGTAAGACAGAAGTTTGGACATTGCTTCCGTCATTCCTCAGTCACCGAGATGAGGCTGGGAAGAAGGTGTGAGGGAGCTGCTAAGGCGTCTCAGGGGAACAGGAGTCCACAGAGGTAGGAGCTTCATGCTGCCTGCTGGCTGGTCCTGACCCCACAGCCTAAACCCTTGACTCAGCACCAGGGCCTCGTCATCTTCATCACCCACAACACTGTGTTTCAAGCTTTCAAAGCTCTCTACTCCGTTCTTCTCTGTTATTTGCTGTTGAAAAAAAACTACAATGATGGCTGGTAAACATAGTGTTGGGGAAAAACCACATCAAAAGAAATGAAAAATCTGCAAGTTTCAAGCGATGTTAGGCACACCCGAGAATCAGAAGCATGCACGCGAAAAGACCCCGAAGTAGGACATCCCTTGAGAAATATTAGAAGTTTCCATCTCCCTCTCTCTGTCCTCAAATCAGAAGTTTTCTTTCAAAAAGGGAACCCTCCTACACTGTTGGTAGAAATGTCAATTGATGCAGCCACAATGGAAGACAATATGGAGTTTCCTCAAAAAACCAAAAATAGAGCTACCATCAGTTCAGTTCAGTTCAGTTCGGTCACTAAGTCGTGTCCGATTCTTTGTGACCCCATGAGTCACAGCACGCCAGGCCTCCCTGTCCGTCACCAACTCGCGGAGCTCACTCAAACCCATGTCCATCGAGTCGGTGATGCCATCCAGCCATCTCATTCTCTGTTGTCCCCGTCTCCTCCTGCCCCCAATCCCTCCCAGCATCAGGGTCTTTTCCAGTGAGTCAACTCTTTGCATGAGGTGGCCAAATATGACCCAGCAATTCCACTCCTGGGTATATATCCAGACAAAATATTAATTCAAAAAGACACAAGCACCCATATATTTATAGCAGCACTATTTACAACAGTGATCACACAGAAACAATCTAAATGCTCATCAACAAATAAATGGATAAAGATGTGGTATATATATGTACAATGGAATATTTCTCAGCCATAAAAAGAATGACATAATGCCATCTGCAACAAAATGGATAGAACTACAGATTATCATAAGTGAAGTAAGTCAAGAAGAGAACTACAAGTGCCATATGATATCATTTCTATGTGGAATTTAAAATACGACACAAATGAACTTATCTACAAAACAGAAACAGATTCATAGACACAGAGCACAGACTTGTGGTTGCCAAGGAGGTGGAGAGATGGACTGGGGGTTTGGGATTAGCAGATGCAAGCTATTATATACAGGATGGAAAAACAACAAGGTCCAACTGGATAGCACAGGGAACTGCATTCAATGTCCCGTGATAAATGATCACGGAAAAAAATGAAAAATGATATATATATAACTGAACCACTTTGCTGTACAGTAGATATTAACACCGGAGAAGGCAATGGAAAGCCACTCCAGTACTATTGCCTAGAAAATCCCATGGATGGAGGAGCCTGGTAGGCTGCAGTCTGTGGGGTCGCTAAGGGTCGGACACGACTGAGCGACTTCACTTTCACTTTTTACTTTCACACATTGGAGAAGGAAATGGCAACCCACTCCAGTGTTCTTGCCTGGAGAATCCCAGGGATGGGGGAGCCTGGTGGGCTTACACAGAGTCGGACACGACTGAAGTGACTTAGCAGCAGCAGCAGATATTAACACAACATTGTAAATCAACTATACTTCAATAAAATAAACTTAAAAAATTAAAGTTTTTGCTCAGTAAAAAATTCTTTGTAAAAAGAACACTTCTATTGAATAAAATGTTTTCTTTTTTAGTAATCTCCCTTGAAATATTATACTTGTGATATAATTTTTACTTTGGATTTTAATTATCTGTGAATACATTCTATTTTCTTTATTAAATCATAAATTCTTTGAGGGAAGGATCAATGTCAGGTTGGTGTTTGCAATATTCACAGTGCACAGTAGGCATTCAAACACTGAATAAAAGAATGGATGTTTTGTTGAACATTACTTAAAAAACTGTGCATTATTTTTCACAGCAAATACAAAGCAAGGTTTCATGAATCAGGCTGAGATCCTCACCTTTGAACCGCTTATTTATCATTTGAGTCGCTCTAATCACTACTCCCTGGCGTGCAGCAGTCCATGGGGTCGCAAAGAGTTGGACACAACTGAGCGACTGAACTGAACTGAACTGAACTGAATCACTACTCATCTTTCTGTTTCCCTCCTTTGAACAAATATTGAATATTCGGCATCAGAGATAAGTTAATGAATAAAATATTCATGGTTCCTGGCCCAGGAGAACAAAATCTAGTGGATGCTTACCATGTGAAATACTGTTTCAGACACACAATTCATATAGAATTTCAAGTAATGAACTTCTGTAAGTGTAGTTTTAAGCTAGTTTGTGTGCTCAATTTCTCAGTGGTGTCTGACTCTTTGTGACCCCATGGACTGTAGCTTGCCAGGCTCCTCTGTCCATGGAATTTTCTAGGCTAGAATACTGAAGCGGGTTGCTATTTCCTTCTCTAGGGCATCTTCCCCACCCAGGGATCGAACCTGTGTCTCTTGAATTGGCAGGTGGATTCTTCATCACTGAGCCACCTGGGAAACCAACAAAGCCTTTATTTATCCTTACAGATTTGAAATCCATGGTTTGATACACATCCACTGACAAAATAAAGACAAAAGTTTCTGCCTGTGCCAACATCAGAGGTATGTTATCAAGAAAACTGAGGTGATAAAAATGTAAAAAAAAGAACACTTTGAATCTTAGGAGTGAATAGTACTATTTTGGGAAGTTTCACTGTGCTCACTGCCAGCCATGGTAAATACTGGATTCATTTACACACAAGTTTATAAGATTATAGGCTACAGATAGTTAAAGAATCTTAAAGTTTTAAGTTCTAAGACACAGTCCATCACTAAGGTCTGGACTAAGCGGACCACTGGGACATTTCATCAGATACATGCTTTTGCAGAAACTTAAAATCCTTCTTGGCATTATTTTCTATTTTCTTTTAGAAAGTGTCAGATTTAAATAACTAGCATTGGACTTTCCTGGTGGTTCAGTGGTTAAGAATCTGTGGGCCGATGCAGGGAACACGGGTTCAATCCCTGGTCTGGGAAGATCCCACATGCTGAAGAGCAGCTAAGCCCATGTGCCACAGCTCCTGAAGCCTGAGCACCCTCCAGCCTGTGTCCAGCAGCAAGAGAAGCCGCTGCAGTGAGAATCCTGAGCACCACAGCCAGAGAGTAGCACCCACTTGCTGCAACCAAAGAAAGCCCACATGAGCAGCAAAAGACCCAGCACAGTCAAAATAAATAATCATAATAAATAACTAGCATCTGATGATTCTTTACAGTTTACAATATGCTTTCCCATAAACAGACTCATTTCATCTTATCAAAATTCTTACTTTACAGAGGTGAAAACCGAGGCTGAGAAGAGTTACAGAAAATTCACTGTTCACAACAGACGCTGACTGTGGATTGAACCAAAACAAGATGCCTTCTCCCCACATCACGCTGCCGCCCCACAACAGACAGTAAGGGAAGTGAAATTAGTCCCTTCAAAATGGCTTTACAGCAAGAAACGTGGCCCTGGAGGTAGGGCATGTAACCAGGAAATGCTAGCCCTAAAAGTCACCCTAGCCTGATTCTTTGAATAGAGGCACCCATCAACCTGCGCAGCTGTGATGCAGTGATATGGTAAGAAAAATATATTTGTTTTTTGTCCCCAGCACAGAAGTTCTGAAATCCTCATAATTTCCTGAGTGATGGGGTGATAAGAGCATATTTTGCTACATTATTTGGATTTTGTCCTCAGTACCTGGCACAGAAGGGTTCAGAGAACTCCCAGGTTGGGGAATGCATCCAGATGCAGGGAGTAGATGACTTGGCCCAAACTCCACGGCACAAAAGATTCTGCACTTGGGACCCTTCTGGACCCTGCTTTACGTACCTGTTCATCAGGCTATTAATTTTTTTCCTTTATAAATAACCTGTAATAGTAAATACAGTGTTTCTCTGGGTTCTGTGAACAGTGGGAGCAAATTACTGAACTCGAGGATGGAGTTGTGGGACCCCCTGACTTGTAGCTAAGTTGGACCAAAGTGTGGGTAACCCAGGAGCCACTACTTCAGATTGGCACCTGAAGTGAGAGGCAGTCTTGTGGGGCTGGGCCCTTCACTTGTGAGGGATATGTATTAAATCTGTGTAGTCAGTGTCAAAATGAATTACACTGTAGAATACCAAGTTGGTGTTCCAAGAGAACTGGGAGATTGGTTGTTGTGGAAAATCCATATTTTTGGCATTAGAAGTAATCTGAGCTCAAAGTACTCAATTTTCGTTTACCAAGCATCCATTCAAAAATGCTTGTGGGGACTTCCCTGGTGGTCCAGTGGTTAAGACTGCACTTCCAATGCAAGGGGTGAGGTTTAGATCCTTGGTCAAGGAGCTAAGAATACACATGCTGCACAGCTTGGCCAAAAAAACACATTAAAAAAAAAAAAAGAAAAGCTTGTGAGTGACTTCTACAGCCAGGCATTATTTTGAACACTGGGTCACAGCAGTGACCAAAACATAAACTCTCTACTCTCTTGTGATGCTTTGCTCTCATTAGGAAAGAGAGATAATAAACACATTAACTGGTGATTAAGATGTTACAGGATAGTAAGTGCTAAGAGCAGCAATGAAGCATGGTAGGTGGGGAGGGGTGAGGGATATAATAATGTGATATATTCTTTCACATGAAGCAGTGAGGAAAGACCTCTCTTCTAAAATGACATTTGACCAGAGACCTGATGAAAGTGAGGGAGGGAGCCTTGGGGGTGGATATCTGGGAGTGGGGAAGTGGGGAGATTTAGGCTGAAGGACTGATGCTAAAGCTGAAACTGCAATACTTTGGCCACCTCATGCGACGAGTTGACTCACTGGAAAAGACTCTGATGCTGGGAAAGGTTGGGGGCGGGAGGAGAAGGGGACGACCGAGAATGAGATGGCTGGATGGCATCACCGACTCTGTGGACATGAGTTTGAGTGAACTCTGGGAGTTGGTGATGGACAGGGAGGCCTGGCGTGCTGTGATTCATGGGGTCACGGAGAGTCGGACACGACTGAGCGACTGAACTGAACTGAACTGAACTGAATGCCAAGTGTAGAGAGTTTGAGGATGGTCCCTGGGGCTGCTGGACCGTCCCATTGCATCTGTGCATCCCATTCACTCTCCCACATGACTATTTCATGTCTTCTCCTTTGTCATCAAACCTCCAGCCCCTCCTTGCCTTTCCTTGTCTCCTACTCCTAACCTTATTTGCCACTCCACTGAGAAAATAGAGCCAGAGGAGAACTTAACAAGCTCCTACACTTGCGTCAACCAATTTACCTACATCTCTGCTCATATCCTCATGCGACGAGTTGACTCACTGGAAAAGACTCTGATGCTGGGAGGGATTGGGGACGGGAGGAGAAGGGGACAACAGAGAATGAGATGGCTGGATGGCATCACCGACTCGATGGACATGAGTTTGAGTGAACTCCGGGAGTTGGTGATGGACAGGGAGGCCTGGTGTGCTGTGATTCATGGGGTCGCAAAGATTCGGATACGACTGAGCGACTGAACTGAACTGAAATGCTCATATCTCCTGGTTTCCCTCTCATTACTCTGATGAACTACCTGTGCTTAGGAGGCCATACTCCCTCTACACACTCGAACTCATTCCCCTTCTCCTACTCGTGGACAGGGATCCGTGAATTATCCCCTCTTTTTTTCTGTATCAATTTTTCCTTCTTTAACTGGATTAATCTATCAATACAAATTAACCTCTCAACACATATAAGCTAATAATTTTCCCAACTTAAAAAAGAATCCTCTCTGGATCCTTCACTAACTTTGCTGCTGTCCTATTTTCTGCACACTTTAAAGCAAAATGAATTCTGTCTTTAACACTTTTTTCTTCGTGCTTTCTTGAACCTATGTCAATCAGGCTTTCACTAGCACAACTCTGCTGAAATAGGTCTTATTAAGGTTGCCAGTGGCCTCCATCTTATTAAAAATCAATTGCCAGTTGTTGTACTTTATTTTATCTGAACTATTACTAGCATTTGAAGTAGTTGGCCCCTTTCTCCCTTCTGAAACAAATTCACTGCTAGACTTTTAGGACCCTGGCATCTTTTGGTGTTCTTTCTAGCAAACTGGATATCCTTGGTCTTCTTTGCAGACCTCCTAAAATTCAGTTCAGTTCAGTTCAGTTCAGTCGCTCAGTCGTGTCCGACTCTTTGCAACCCCATGAATCACAGCATGCCAGGCCTCCCTGTCCATCACCAACTCCCGGAGTTCACTCAGACTCATGTCCATCGAGTCGGTGATGCCATCCAGCCATCTCATTCTCTGTTGTCCCCGTCTCCTCCCACCCCGAATCCCTCCTAGCATCAGACTCTTTTCCAGTGAGTCAACTTGTCGCATGAGGTGGCCAAAGTATTGGAGTTTCAGCTTTAGCATCAGTCCTTCCAATGAACACCCAGGATTGATCTCCTTTAGAATGGAATGGTTGGATCTCCTTGCAGTCCAAGGGACTCTCAAGAGTTTTCTCCAGCACCACAGTTCAAAAGCATCAATTCTTCAGCGATCAGCTTTCTTCACAGTCCAACTCTCACATTCATACATGACCACAGGAAAAAACCATAGCTTTGACTAGACGGACCTTGGTTGGCAAAGTAATGTCTCTGCTTTTTAATATGCTACCTAGGTTGGTCAACTTTCCTTCCAAGGAGTAAGTGTCTTTTAATTTCCTGGCTGCAATCAGCATCTGCAGTGATTTTGGAGCCCAAAAAAATAAAATCTGACACTGTTTCCACTGTTTCCCCATCTACTTCCCATGAAGTTATGCGACCAGATGCCATGATCTTCATTTTCTGAATGTTGAGCTTCAAGCCAAACTTTTCACTCTCCTCTTTCACTTTCAGCAAGAGGCTTTTGAGTTCCTCTTCACTTTCTGCCATAAAGGTGGTGTCATCTGCATATCTGAGGTTATTGATATTTCTCCCGGCAATTTTGGTTCCAGGTTCTGCTTCTTTCAGCCCAGCGTTCCTCATGATGTACTCCGCATATAAGTTAAATAAGCAGGGTGACAATATGCAACCTTGACGTACTCCTTTTCCTATTTGGAACCAGTCTGTTGTTCCATGTCCAGTTCTAACTGTTGCTTCCTGACCTGCATACAAGTTTCTCAAGAGGCAGGTCAGGTGGTCTGGTATTCACATCTCTTTCAGAATGTTCCACAGTTTATTGTGATCCACACAGTCAAAGGCTTTGGCATAGTCAATGAAGCAGAAATAGATGTTTTTCTGGAACTCTCTTGCTTTCTGCATGATCCAGCGGATGTTGGCAATTTGATCTCTGGTTCCTCTGCCTTTTCTAAAACCTGCTTGAATATCTGGAAGTTCACGGTTCACAAATTGCTGAAGCCTGGCTTGGAGAATTTTGAGCATGACTTTACTAGCGTGTGAGATGAGTGCAATTGTGTGGTAGTTTGAGCATTCTTTAGAATGCCCCAAATGCAGTCTGCTGATATTTTCTCTTTCTCTGGTCTTTTTTGAGTGATCTCATCCAATCTAACTCAAAATCCTTTTCTATGCTGACCTTTCCCAAATGTGTATCTCTAGTCTAGACCTTCCTCCTGAATTCCAGACATATAGTCAACTGCTTACTTGACTTCCCTCCTTAGATGTCTGAAAGGCATCTCAGTCCAGACATGTCCAAGGCTGAATCTGTTCAACCCTATAGTCTTCCCTATCTTAATAAATGGTTCCATAGTTCCAGTTGCACAGGGGTGTAGTTACCCTTGATTCGTATCTTTCCCTCATGATTTTTATTCAACCTCTCAGTTCTTTCCAGAAAATAAAAACTCCTTCCTACCAGATTTATTCAACTACGTTGGCCCAAGTTAACAGCCTGTCTTGTACTAGCTTTCTAACTGGTCTTCCTGTCTCCACCATGATCCCCTTAACAATCTACTCAACCCAGCATCCAGAATCAGCATTTTAAAGAGAATGTCAAAACATGCCATTCCCTAGATGAAAACTCTTTCCACGGCCTCTCTTGAATAACAATTCAAAGGCCTTATGAGGGATTTTAAGGTCCTCTCTCATTTGGCCTCGACTACATCTCTGACCTCATCTCCAGGTACTTACCGCCTTGCTCACTCCATTCCAGGCACAATGGCTTCCCCACTGTTCCTTAGACACCAGGCACACTCTCAGGACCTGTGCACTTGCTGTTCCTTCCACCCGGAACATTCTACCACCAGAAAACTCACGCTGTTATCTCCTTTAGGTCTTTGCTCAGTGAGTCTAACCATGACCAGTCGGTTTAAAATAGCAAACACCAACCCAATCCCCTTCCTTAGTTTATTTTTTCTTTAGAACCCACCTTATACAATATATTTTTACTTATTTGTTGGTTCTTTCTTTCCACTAGTATATACTCTAGTAGTAAGAAGTAATGGTAGGACTCGGTCATGTCTGATTCTGTGACACCTCAAGGACTGTAGCCCCTCAGGCTTATCTGTCCATGGGATTCTCCAGGCAAGAATACTGGAGTGGGTTGCTATTTCCTGCTCCAGGGAATCTGGATGACCCAAGGATCAAACCTGTGTCTCTTCAGCTCAGTTCAGTTGCTCAGTCGTGTCCGACTCTTTGTGACCCCATGAATTGCAGCACACCAGGCCTCCCTGTCCATCACCAACTCCTGGAGTTCACTAAAACTCATGTCCATAGAGTCGGTGATGCCATCCAGCCATTTCATCCTCTGTTGTCCCCTTCTCCTCCTGCCCCGAATCCCTCCTAGCATCAGGGTCTTTTCCAATGAGTCAACTCATCGCATGAGGTGGCCAAAGTATTGGAGTTTCAGCTTTAGCATAAGTCCTTCCAATGAACACCCAGGACTGTTAGATCTCCTTTAGGATGGACTGGTTGGATCTCCTTGCAGTCCAAGGGACTTTCAAGAATCTTCTAAAACATCACAGTTCAAAAGCACCAGTTCTTCAGTGCTCAGCTTTCTTCACAGTCCAACTCTCACATCCATACATGACCACTGTAAAAACCATAGCCTTGACTAGACGGACCTTTGTTGGCAAAGTAATGTCTCTGCTTTTTAATATGCTATCTAGGTTGGTCGTAACTTTCCTTCCAAGGAGTAAGCGTCTTTTAATTTCATGGCTGCAATCACCATCTGCAGGTTTCCAGTATTGGGAGGAGGGTTCTTTACCACTAGCACCACCTGGGAAACCTAGTTTGTATCCTCTATTAGAGCAAAGATATATCTGTTTTGCTTATTGTTATATCCTTGGCACCCAGGAAAGTGTCTGGTATACTGGAAGAACTCAATACACATTACTGAATGAGTGATGAATAAGTTTAAATAGCTTTTTGGAGGAAGTGGATTATAAAAGAGAGCACAGAAGTGGAGTGCACATAGGGTAGGGGGAAATTTAATTTTTGAGATGTGTAGTATTACAGAATGCTTACATGAGCATAGACATGATCCAGTAGAGATAGAAAACTTACTGACATAGGAGAATGAGGGAAACCTGTGTAGCTACTGTTGTCAAGTAGGAAAAGGGATGGCATAACTGGAGGGACTAGTCTTAGATGGGAATAAAGATCATTTATCCACAGAAAGAGGAGAGAAGGTGAAGAATATAGACACAAATAGACAGGCTCTTATAAATTTATCTGACTGCTTTTGACTTCTTCATCAGTTAATTTCCTTTTTGCATCAGTTGAGATGAAAAAAGAAAAAAGAGGCAATGGAGATTTGAGAAGGTGTGAAATGATTCTCTAGAGAGTGGGAATGTCTGTTAATTAGGGGAAGGGAGTAGGACTGCCAGGCTCATTTACAATTAGTTGTCATAAATTTCCAATGAGGCCAGTCAGCATGAGAGTGGGTACTCCAGTGTGTTCAGGTATAAATAAAAAAAGGTGTAGAGGTGGATTTAAGCAGACTTGGCACCTGCCAGGCAAACAGGAAGCAATAAGAGATGAGCAAGTTTGTTGGTGGTGGATATAACAAAGTAATTACAGTGATGACATGAGATCCAAGTTTGGTCAGATGGAATGTGAGGATAAGAGGGTGAGACAGGGTGGATTTGCTAGAAGCATTGTGAAGGTGACACGGTAAATAAACTGGCCTTTCTGGCAAGTTTGAAGAATTCTTAACTTGTGGAATAAGTTACAAAGATAGGAGATGTCAGTAGGAGAAGATGTTTGAAAATAGGATTATGGAAGGACGCTGTTATTGGCAGTAATAAGCCAAGGGTCTGCCTGCAGAGATGACTGGCTGAGACTAAATGGAAGGCAATCTAATTGGAGAAGGGGTCAAGAATTTCGAGGCTAAGGTATTGGAAAGGTCAATCATGTGAATGTTGAAAACACCAAGAGTCAATCCAAGTGTATTGTTAAAAAAGGAACAATGGAAAGGTGCAAACATTTTTCTGGACTCTTAGAGCATGACCTAGCATTCCACTGACAATTACAAGAAGCAGCAGCAGGTAATACAGGTGTACGGCATTACCTTTAAAGGTAATAGGGGATTTTATGGAGAAGGCATGAGAAGTGACCTGGAATTGGTAATGAGGTGCAAGAAAGACACCTTATCCCTTGTAAGTCTCAGTAATATGAAAGGTGCCAGCAGCAGAGACATGAATCAGAAGACAGCATTCAGTTGGAGCAAGGTAGTAACGGGAACTTTCTGAGAAGATGCTGAGAACACAGACAACTGAGATTCCATCAGCAAAAATGGCTTTTACTGGCTACTGTGCCTGACTATCCAGAAATTCTCATTTTTGAGATATTATGACAAAAAGACAATTCAATTTTCATGGGCTTGTATTAGTTTCTTTGACGTTTGTTAACAAAATACCACAAACTGGGTGGCTTAAAAAAACAGAAATATATTGCTTCACAGTTGTGGAAACTGTAGGTCTGAAATCAAGCAGGACCATGATCCCTCTTAAATCCCTAGAGAATGCTTCCTTGTCTCTTCTAGCGTCTGATGTTTGCTGGCAACCCCTGGTGCTCCTTGGCTTGCAGATGCATTCCTCTGATCTCTGCCTCCATCATGACATGGCATTCCCCCTGTGGGTCTCTGACTCGTCTTCTTTAGGGACACCAGTCATGTTGGCTTCCCTGGTGGCTCAGACGGGAAAGTGTCTGCCTGCAATGCAGCATACCTGGGCAATCCTTGGGTCAGGAAGATCCCCTGGAAAAGGAAATGGCAACCCACTCCAGTACTCTTGCCTGGGAAATTCCACAGATGGAGGAGACTGGTAGGCTACAGTCCATGGGATCACAAAGAGTCAGACACGACTGAGCAATTTCACTGGTTCATTGGTCATGTTGGATTAAGGACCCACCCTATAACAGTTTGACATCATCTTAACTCATTACGACTGCAACACCCCTATTTCAAATAATGTCACATTCTGATGCACTAGAGATTAGACGCGTTTCCTAGGTGGTGCTAGTGGTAAAGAAACCACCTGCCAATGCAAGAGACATAAGGATGTGGGTTTGATCCCTGGGTCAGGAAGATCCCCTGGAGGAAGGCATGGCAACTCACTCCAGTATTCTTGCCTGGGAAATCCCATGGACAGAGGAGCCTGGTGAGCTACAGTCCATAGGGACCCAAAGAGTTAGACACAACTTAGCAACTTAACACACACACACACAAGGATTAGAACTTCAACCTGTCTTTTAGGGAAACACAACATATCATTTGGGTAAACCACAGCAGAACTGTTGATGAAAAACACTACATTTTTAATGACATGTAAGTCACTCAGACTTTTGTCCTATGCAGTAAGTGAAGCCTGGTCACCCAAATGTTCAAGCAATTCCCATTGTTTATAAAAATGCACACCAACCTAAACAGACAAAAAGTGTTACATACTGTGTATGTGATTTTAAGTCATGTAATACAGAAGTAGCCATTGAGGTCGTATGATGGTGCCATTGAACCTAGTGGAACAGCCCAGTTAGCTCAAAAGGGAGGCATTAGACTTTTGAGTTGAGGGTCTTGGGGTCTCGTTTACTATTCTTGTAGCTCGATGATTTAAAAATATTGAACCAACTGAAGCTCACAAGTCTATGCGTCTAAGAGTAGGGCACACTTGCAATAGCATGACACCATTAATATTAACCAGCTGGGCATGTCTTGCTATAGCATGGCAATAGGTAGGAAAGGGAGAAAGGTACTCACTTGGCTCTTTGGTCACAAGTTGAAACAGTGTCTCAAAAGACTCCAGACTCTGAGATTCTCAAAAGTGCTACCTAGGTCTCAGCCCCCTAGCTGTGACTGTGATCTTTTTCAAAGGGTTGTGGAGTAAGAGATGCTACTCTTCTGCAATGGAGAAAACCTAGGCCACATACTATTGGACATTCTGGACATGCCCAGTTCTACACTACTTCTCTGGCTTACTGCCACTGGGGACCCCAGGCTGGCCTGCATCCTGTGGCCACTGAGGGCTGTTCCTGGGAAATTGTTGTCCCAGGTCCTAGAATAAACACTGAGGGATGATCCTGGCTTTCACATTTAGTAAGCAGGTAGATACATACCAAGTCTTTTCTTCCCAATGAACGCAAATAACATTCACTTCAGTTCCAGTGTAACTCATGGAAAATTCTGAACTGGTGATTCTAAATAAATGAGGTCTGTTATGCTGTGGGAAGTGATCTGATTATTGACACTCCTTACCTTCTAAGGATAGCGGTGGCATTTCAAATGGCATGGTAAAGCTGAGGATTATTACTGGCAGGTAATGTCTTTCATGAAAGATGCAAAATCCAACTGTTTAGTAAGGCATCTTTTCCTCTCCACTTCCCACACAGCTTGTAAGAAATGAAGTCCCTCACTCTATTACTTTAATTGAATTCCAACTTGGGTAATTACACTGTAATTAAATAAATTTTCCCCACAGTTTTAATTCACTGACAAATAGTGCTAGTCAAACAGCTACATTTCACTTCTAGAAACGCATCCCCTCTCTATTTCAGTGATGAGTGGAGTGATTTATATTTGGGAGATGTTGTGTATGAAAAATGCACAGTTCATAAAATATTTTAGGTATCATTCATGATTACATATGCTTTTCTCAGCATGAGATAACATTAATTTCATTATAATCTCTCATCTAATTTCTCATATGCTTAGTGCCAAAAAAGAAATAAGATAGGTAATTAGAATTTATTATTTTCAGTACAAGTTTTGCTACTGGTGTACCAGTAGCTTATATTACTTTTCCTTTTCCTAAAGCACATCCCTGGGAGCAGACTGGGGTAGGTGTTACTGTTTCCCATTCTACAGATGAAAAAATCGAGGCAATGTTCCCCAGAGTGAGCAAGCCATTTCCTATCTGTACCAGCACTGGGAACTAAGCTTTGTCTGGTCCCCTGGACCAAGGCTCTTTCTATCAACCTAGAGCATTAATAATCACTTTAGTCTTACTAATGTGAAAATAAAGTGCAGCATATTTTGGACCTATGTCACAGGGTGCTAATCTGTAATAATTAATGATTGAGCCAGGAGTCAGAGGCCTGATAAATGCGTCCTGCTGCTGTCCGTGGTCATGAGACTACAGAGATTCTGACTGTGTACAGCTCACCCGGAAGAGCAGTTCAAAATACAATGCCAAGTGGTGCAAAAAGATTTCAATGTCAGTTTTTTCCCTAGATATCTTTCTTAAAGGGTTGCAGATGGCTTTTGATGAAAGACGTGAAAAACAATATCAAAATACTCACAAAAAGCAGCAGCAGCAGGGGTGTGACAACGATGCCCTGAAAGAAAGAAAAGAGAATGATGATCATATATATCAGCCTGGCGAACCGGAGATTTTCTTTGCCATTTTAAACCCTGATGCACAGAAACGCTTATCCTTCTCATTTCTGTTTAATAAAATCTAGGAGACAGAGAAGAGGGAGCCCCACTCTTGGCTCTCCCGACCGCAAGGCCTTAGCATCTCCAGTATAGTTATTCACATCTCATATCATTTAAAGTACAACTACCAATCTTCCTTCAACTTGTCTTCCCTATTTCTAGCCTAAGTTCCCTTCCATGTTGCATATGCGTCACTTGGGTGAAAGCTGGCAAGCTTTCTCACTCCAAGGCTTTCAACTCTAACTTGGATAAAGTGCCCCCTTTCAAGAGGAGACAGGTGGTTTAGTCCCAGTTGAGGTCCTCTCCTGAGCAAAGACCACGTCAGCTGTGATGAATGAGATGTCGTGATTTTGTAATGTGAACTGATCTCCCTGAGGAAACGAGCTGAGATCTCAAAACTCATTTCACTTGATTAGACTCCATGTCTCCATGGTGGAAGGCAAGTCTTTCATCTAATTCAGCCACCGAGGACCACCTCGGTCCCTCTGTCTCCCCGAGGCAGGAAGGAGCAAAAGATTTGTTTTCTTCGATGACAGGGAACAGTTTGAGGCTGTTGTTGATGAGGCAGGATACAAGCTTTTAGGTTTCTTAAAGGTAAATCTTTAAAACTAGGTGTTTGAGTTGGGAGTTAACATGACAGGTCTCGGTTTTAGAGCAGCAGTTGATGATTTGCAACCTTAGTTGTTCCTTTATCTCTCAACACTTTACTATGATTTATAGAAGAAAAAACATTTCATCCTTTTGTTAATGAATTCTACTTGGAACTTTAAAATTCCAATGAGTCTGTGAGTCTGTGTGTGTGTGTGTGTGAGAGAGAGAGAGAGAGAGAGACAGACTGTGACCAGGACCCAGTTTTGGGACCTCTTCATTACTTTTGGGAAAAAGACCTTTTGGTATTACTATATGGAAGCCCTTTTGTCATTACAGTAACTAAATTCCTTTGACTGTGGCCCAAAGGAATGGCTTACCTTATATGGACATTGCTGCCATAACTTTCTTAAGCATATACACATGTGAATATCCACACACCGACTTGCTTTATTGTTAAATAATAGAATAAATGCTTCTTTATTGTGCAGACTTTTGCAATTGGCGATAGGGAATACTGCATTTTAAGTGCTTATAAAATCTATTTATTAAAACATGTATGGTGACTTCTCAGCTTCATTGGTGTCTAGGAAGCAAATTCTCATCAGCACCATTTAGAAGAGTGCCATGTACAAAATACTGGAGAAGGAAATGGCAACCCACTCCAGTGTTCTTGCGTGGAGAATCCCATGGACCTGGTGGGCTGCCGTCTATGGGGTCGCACAGAGTTGGACACGACTGAAGCGACTTAGCAGCAGCAGCAGCAGCAGTATGTACAAAATGCCAAAACAGTTTTTAAGAGCTACTGTCCTTCAATGACATGGAATCTATTCAGGCTCTAGGAATAATTCTGAACTTTGCAAGACCATGCAGAAATGGCAATATCTGGTTATTTTAGTCTATGTGGGAGCCATCTGATTTCGAGTCAATTTGTTTAAATGTTTATTGAACGCCCACTTATACATGCCAGGCATGGTTCCAATTAATCAGAAGAATTAATGAAAACTGATCTGGCAGAAAGGGGGTAGGGTATTCCAGGAAGAGTGAAGGACCTTTGCAAAACTCTAAAAAGTTGAGCAGGGAGGGAAGAAAAGTATCAAGTGGAGGAATTCAGAGACCAGATCATTAAAGGTCTTGCGGGCCAGGAGAGGGAGCTTCAAGTTGATCCTTTTAACATTAGCAAACTATTAACGAACTTAAGGGAGGGAGGTGGTGCAATGAGTTAGTAAATAATTTGGTATATGGAGAATGGATTTGACTTGGCTTATTAACTGAGCCAGTTTTACCCTTGTTATCTATCAGTTCACCTAAATTTAGGTGAAAGGAAATAGACACTTCTGTTAATGCTTCTTATGGAATTTCAGTAGCACTAATGATGTTTGTGAGAACCAGCATGATACCTCTGATAGGATAGGAACTCCCCCCATTCCCCAACCCAAGAAGATGGCTGAGCATCGCCACCATCCTGGAGACATCTGTCTTGTATTAGTGCAGTAGAAGTTACACCGCTGTCATATAACGCGGGGGGACCGAGGTTCTTTCTGGTGCCCTTTCATTTTCTTTGCAATAATGGACTGGTAATAGTATTTGTAATAATATCAGTACTATTAATGGTATTTTGCTTCAGTACTTTTATGCATATTTTAAAATTTGACCTTCCTCTATTGATGGGGTTGGGTTCATAACAGCCCCACTTTATGGATGAGGAGAAGACCCTTGAGAGTCCCTTGGACTGCAAGGAGATCAAACCAGTCAATCCCACAGGAAATCAACTCTGAATATTCATTGGAAGGACTGATGTTGAAGCTGAAGCTCCAATATTTTGGCCACCTGATGCGAAGAATTCAGTCATTGGAAAAGACCCTGATGCTGGGAAACATTGAGGGCAGGAGGAGAAGGGGACGACAGAGGATGAGATGGTTGGATGGCATCACCAAACTGATGGACATGAGTTTGAGCAAGCTCCAGGAGCTGGTGATGGACAGGGAAGCCTGGCGTGCTGCCGTCCATGGGGTCACTAAGAGTCGGACATGACTGAACTGAACAACAACCACGACAATGGATGAAGAAACTGAGGTTCAGAATAGCCAAGCACCTGGCCCCAAGCCACACAGCAAATTAAATGGCAAAGACTGGACTAGAGCCTGTGCTGTCCAGCTCCAAGCCCTGGACTGACTCGACTATAGCACTGTTCTCTGAGTAGCACATTAACAAACAGTACGGTTTCCTACAGGGTTCTGCTTGCGACATATATGTAGTAATTAGTTGAGGTATGATCTTGGCCTCCATTGATTACCAATTCTTAGGAATGGCCTCATAATGGAAGGCAGAACACTATTATCTGCAGATTTTCCTGCTTGAATATTTCAAGTATATGGTCACTCATACACAACAGCTCTTACAAGGACTTAACAGCTCTTAAAAGGACTTTCCTCAGATGTGAAAAAAATTTTCTAACGAATAGGATGAATCTTCTAATTCTACATTCAGAATTCCTCGTTATTTTCCCAAGAATGGCTGTTCACATTCATTAGCTGTTACACAATGCTGAAATTTGTTTTTCAGTTGTATTAGGCAATGAGTCAGCCACAGTGCCATTAATGCTGAAAAGAGACCATAATTACATTTTGGTGAAGTTGTTCTAATTCTTTTCTTTCCTTTTTTTTTTTTTTAGCCATGCTGTGCTAGCATGCGGGATCATCCACTCCCCAACCAGGGATCAAAGCCGCATCCTCCGAAGTGGAAGAACAGAGACTTTAACCACTGGACCACCAGGGAAGTCCCACTGTTCCAACTACTATAAAATGAAATAGCGGATATTTATGGAATGGTTGTACCAGATGAAGCACTAAGAAGTTCATGTATGTTATCTTCTGGAGCCCTCACAACAACCCTATGAAGCAGGTACTAAACTTCTCTGGTGGTTCAGTGGTAAAGAATCCACTTGCTAATGCAGGAGACGCAGGTTTGATCTCTGGGTCTGGAAGATCCCTGGAGAAGGAAATGGCAACCCACTCCAGTACTCTTGCCTGGGAAATCCCACGGACAGAGGAGCCTGGGAGGCTACAGTCCCGTTCCGTCCCTTCCGCCGCTCAGTCGCGTCCGACTCTTTGCGACCCTGTGGACTGTAGCCTACCAGGCGTCTCCGTCCATGGGATTCTCCAGGCAAGAATACTGGAGTGGGTTACCATCTCCTTCTCCAGGGGATCTTCCCGACCCAGGGATCGAACCTGGGTCTCCCGCATTGTGGGCAGACGCTGTAACCTCTGAGCCACCAGGGAAGCAGCCTAGGCTACAGTCCAGGGGGTCGCAGAGTCAGACAGGACTTAGTGACTGAACACCAACAACTAAGGAAACTGAGTCTCAGGGACACTAGTGAAATAGGAAGAGGCGATTTCAGGCACTGAGTCTCTGACTCCAGATTTGCCCGACTCCAAAGCCTGTGATCCTGAGCGACATAAATAAAACCTTTGCAGTCTTACACTATTTCCCTGGGTTTATACTTCAAGAATAAATTTGAAAGGAGCTTCAAACTCAGCATGTCTTTTTAATGACATGAAACAAATTGAGATATAAGCCTTTATGTGACATGGCTGATATATATATTTTTTTAAGTTTGGATTTTGCAAATATCAATGGTGAAAAGGGTAAACTAAAAAGTTTAAACTGTGAATGCAACCGTCATTGGAAGCTGGAAAATCAAATAAACATGCTATTTTCTCTCGACTATATCTGATTCCTTCTCATTTCTCTTTCCCAAGTAAATCCTATACAGATGGATAAAGCAAAGAAGTGGCAAATGGGCCACTTCTAACTAAAGATGTTGCCCATCTCTCTGCAGATTCAAGGTTAAACATAGTTTTAGTGTCCTTGCAACTGAGATGGTGTGTTTAGTGGTGTGCTAAGCTTTCTTTTTCCAACACCTGAAGAAGTCAAGTTACAAAGTGACTGACTGACTTTGTTTCTGAAAACCTTTAGAAAATCCATTTACACCTCTGATGTGAATGACTGGGTGAATATATTTCAATGAGTTCAGTGGAAAGGAGAAAAAAACAAAAAAACTGTCAAACGTGAGACATTGAGATTGAGCAACATTAAAATACAAGCCAACCCCCTACCTCTGCAAATAACAAAACAAAACTGTGACTGCACTTCTCTCAGGAGTCGGACTTGCACAAAAGGCCAAACTGAAGTAAATTATCATTTTTTAAAAGTAGAAAAAATTATCAAAAGGCTTTGCTGCAACATCTATCATGATCACACAGATACTAAAACTAACGTAAGGCTTCTGTCTCCAGGATATGAAATGTTAAGCCTTGGATCAAGGTTTTATAAGGGATCTTAGATGAGACTGGTCCAGTCCTCATCTGAAATGTGACCCTCCTCTGCCCCTTACTTGCTCCTGATATAACGCTGTGATAGCCAAGCTCTTGCCCGAGAATATGCAGACAGACAATTGTTCCTGCTCTCAAGGCACACAGGCCCCAGCGGACACTCTTTCACGATGAGGAAGTCTTTCTTAGCCTAAGCCCAAACCACTTTCACTGCTGCCCTGTCATCCCCTTGGAGGAACTTAGGGCACGTCAACCCCCTTCTTGCCTGTGACGGCCTGTTAGCTGCTGCTTTTGAATGCTGTACATAAAATCCCTGCACTCTTAAACTATTTCCTCGGGGCTGTATGTTAAGAATGCTGCACTGAGCATTTGGGTCTTCATACTAGGTCTTGTCCAGGCTAGAAGTCCCCAGGTCCTCCTAGCCATTCCTCCTGGTGGGGAGGGGTGGTGCTGAGTCTTCTGTTAGACATCATCTCATCCAGGTGAACTTAAGAGTCCACAGCACTCGCTTCCTAAAAATTGACCAAAACTTGGAAACAAGGTGAAAAGAGGCCTGTGTGTCCCTTCACTGTTACCCTGGAGCACTGTCTAACAGGCCAACCCAAGGATTACTTAATTACCTAGAGGGATAGACCTTTGACTGATGTTTGTAAGTAAGTAAGTGAAAGTCGCTCAGTCATGTGTGACTCTTTGCAACCCCATGGGCTGTAGCCTGCCAGGTTCCTCTGTCCATGGAATTCTCTAGGCCAGAATACTAGACTGGGTTCCCATTCCCTTCTCCAAGGGATCTTCTCAACCCAGGGATCGAACCCACGTCTCCCATATTGCAAGTGGATTCTCTACTGTCTGAACCACCAGGGAAGCCACTTTTGATTTACTTCTGCTTACTATTGATTAGGGCCCAGACTGTAAGATTACACATTAACTTACAAAGGTTTGTCTACTAGAGATTGAAATAATTTCTATCTTGTAGAAAAACAACTACAACAGGTAATTCCTATTACTCTGTAATAGGAATTAGCTGGGCTTCCTAGGTGGCACTCAGTCAGTCAGTCAGTTCAGTCGCTCAGTCGTGTCCGACTCTCCGCGACCCCAGGCCTCCCTGTCCATCACCAACTCCCGGAGTTCACTCAAACTCATGTCCATCAAGTCGGTGATGCCATCCAGCCATCTCATTCTCTGTCATCCCCTTCTCCTCCTGCCCCCAATCCCTCCCACTATCAGAGTCTTTTCCAGTGAGTCAACTCATTGCATGAGGTGGCCAAAGTATTGGAGTTTCAGCTTTAGCATCAGTTCTTCCAATGAACACCCAGGATTGATCTCCTTTAGAATGGACTGGTTGGATCTCCTTGCAGTACAAGGGACTCTCAAGAGTCTTCTCCAACACCACAGTTCAAAATCATCAATTCTTCGGCGATCAGCCTTCTTCACAGTCCAACTCTCACATCCATACATGACCACTGGAAAAACTAGACGGACCTTGGTTGGCAAAGTAATGTCTCTGCTTTTTAATATACTATCTAGGTTGGTCAGGTGGCACTAGTGGTAAAGAATCTTCCTGCCAATGCAGGAAATGTAAGAGACTCAGGTTAGATCCCTGGGTCAGGAAGATTCCCTGGAGGAGGTCATGGCAACTCAGTCCAGTGTTCATGCCTGGAGAATCCCATTGACAGAGGAGCCTGGTGGGCTACTTGGACATGACCGAAGTGACTTAGCATAGCACAGCATATTGCATAGGAATTAGCTGGTTTTGTCTGTAACTCAGCAAACTTATTTCAGTCTGCTTTTCTCATGGACTACACAGCCCCTATTTCTATCACTTCCTCAAAGCCAACTTTAGTAGCCTGCTGGCTCCCTCATTATTCAGTTAAATAAATGTTTGGCACGTATCCATCACACATCTCTAAGAAAGCTGTGGTTTCAACTTTTGAAAATTGTCCTCTAACAACACCTTTACTCTGAACCTTTACATTAATGCACTTTTTTTTTTTTTAAAAGATTAATGTCAACTAAAACTTGCAGGTTGTCTTTGTATCTTGTTCTGTGGGCAGTATGTAGTGATAGCTTAAAAAATAGGGGAAAAGTTTAATCTTCAATAATGAAATGTAATGAAATCAAATCGATATGTAATGACTGAAATTGGCCAACATATTCTAAGCAGTAAATTATAAAGCAGTAGGATGGGGAATTTTGGAGACACCAGAAATTTTTTTTAATTTTGGCAATGGCTTTATTTATATTTTTGGCCACACCATGTGGGGTCTTAGTTCCCAGATCAGGGGTCGACCCTGTGCCCCTGCCATGGAATCTCAGAGTCTTAACCATTGTACAACTAGAGAAGCCCCCAGAGACAATGAAATTTAAATGAAATGGTCTGGGTATATGGTCTCCAGAGAATATGACCATTAAACATATGTAAGTCAAAATACGTAGTTGAATAAACTTTATAGAGGAATAAAAGAGGCATTAGGAGCCTAGGGAAGGGCAACTGGAAAGAAAGTGGTGGTTGGTTGGTAGGTGAGAGCCTATTTCCTCTCTTCTGTCTCTACTTTCCTCTTTAAAACTGGGCCTTCACAGAGTCAGTGCCTTAAAATGACCAACTAAGCATTTCTGAGTTTGTTCACAGCTCTGTCAGGGGACAGGGGTGCCTTAGGAGCTGATGTGAGCTTCTGCCTTGTTCACTAGGTACAGTGCACTACAGCAAAGGCAGCTGCATCAGACTACCTGAGCTTGATTAACACCAGCCACCAAAAACATCCAGCTAATTCTCTCTAGTCGGAGTCCATGTTTTTCAAGAAAACGCTGAATAGTAATTTTATTTTCCACATAGTATTAATATTTCTGATAGGAAGAGAAGACACTCATTAGTTAACATCAGTCCTCTAGAACACAACCACACTGGGATGTGTTGATTACAGTTGACTTTCTGGGCCCACAAAGCTAAGGGTCTATTCCTTGATTGTGGGAATCCCATAAAGCAATGCCACCCTGTGAGGCCTCCCAGGAATAGCTGCTGACTTGTCAATGTGCTGTGTGCTCAGTCGCTTCAGTCGTGTCTGACTCTTAGAACCCTATAGCTGTAGCCCACCAGGCTGCTCTGTCCTGGGATTCTCCAGGCAAGAATACTGGAGTGGGTTGCCATTTCCTCCTCCAGGGGATCTTCCAGACCCAGGGGTTGAACCTGCATCTCCTGCATTATGGACAGATTCTTTACCGCTGAGCCACCAGATAAGACACCATTGAGAAGGCTTGTCTTAATGACATTCATTTAATTAAACAGACATTTATTGAGTGCCAACAACGTACAGGGGGAAAAGATTCCAAGTGTCCTAAGTACATAGAACTTTAGCCATTTTGAAGTGAACTTTTACATAAAACTCTAAAAAGTGGTTTCTTTCAAGTCCCTTGAGTAATCTTTGAGGACTGTCTTGACAGATCTTTGTTCTTTCTTTCCTGTTTTTCTTGTCCTACAACCACGGTTGATTCTCACTAATGCACTTAGAGTGATTTTTTAGTTTTTCAAGCCAAGTCTCTGATATGATATGTCTTTATTTGATTTTTCATTTCTGTTATGCTCCATGCCCATAAAGAGTTTCCATTATAGAAAGCACTTCCACCTTGTCTTTCTGTAACTGCAATGCTTCTGTTGAGAAATGCCTCTATCTTCTTTGGAGAAATGTCTGTTTAGGTCTTCTGCCCATTTTTTTGTTTGTTTTTCTGGTACTGAGCTACATGAGATGTTTGTTTGGCCAACAAACACATGAAAAGATGCTTAACATTGCTCATTATTAGAGAAACGTGAATCTAAATTGCTGCGAGGTATCACCTTACACCGGTCAGAATGGCCATTGTTAAAATATCTACAAACTAAAATATCTATAAATGCTGGAGAGGATGTGGAGAAAAGGGAACACTCTTGTACTGTTGGTGGGAATGTAAATTGATACAGCCACTATGGAAGACAGTATGGAGACTCCTTAAAAAACTAGAAGTAGAACTACCATATGACCCAATAATCTTGGCATATACCCTGAGAAAACCATAATTGAAAGAGACACATGTACCCTAATGTTCATGGCAGCACTTTTTACAATAGCTAGGACATGGAAACAACCTAGATGTCCATCGACAGAAGAATGGATACAGAAATTGTGGTACATATACCCAGTGGAATATTACTCAGCCATAAAAAAGAATACATTTGAGTCAGTCCTAATGAGGTGGATGAACCTAGGACATACAGAGTAAGTCAGAAAGAAAATGACAAATATTGTATATTTATATTGCACGTACACGTGCTAAATCACTTCAGTCGTGTCTGACTCTTTGCGCCACCATGGACTGTAGCCCAACAGGCTCCTCTCTGTCCATGGGATTCTCCTGACAAGAATACTGGAGTGGATTGCCATTCCCTTCTCTAGTATATACACATGCATATGTAACTTAGACAGATGGTACTGATGAACCTATTTGCAGCGAAGCAATGAAGATGTGGACATGGAGAAGAGACTTGTGGACACAGTGGGGGAAGGGGAGGTAGGATGATTGAGAGAATGGCATGGAAACATACACATTACCATGTGAAGGATAAATGGCAAGGGGGAATTTGCTGGGTGACATGCGGAGCTCAGCCCAGTGCTCTGTGACAACCTGGAGGGGTCGGGCCGGGGGGAGATGGGAGGTGGTTCGGGAGAGAGGGGACATATATATACCTGTGGCTAATCTATGTTAATGTGTGACAGTGGCCAGCCAACACAATATTATAATGCAATTATCCTCTAATTAAAAAAAAAAAAGAAATGCCTCTATCATCTTATTCTCAAAAAATATATCTACATATATTTATATATCTATCTACATCTCACTCTGGGTATAGTCTAGAGAAGAGATTAACGTGATGAAAAGTTAAAGGGAGGTAGGTTAACTAGGAGACTGTTCAGTAATCCAGGCAGGAGTTGATCTGTGCTAAGGAGAGAGAAACTTAGAGAACTCTGCTAAGGAGAGTGATCAAAATTAAGAGACTCAACACATTCAAGGTGCATTTGAAATGCAGACTGGTAGACTAAATATTAGAGGGATGGTGATGAAAAGAAAGGAAGGATAGTTTCTTAGTCTCTGGAATAAAGGGATTTTTGACCATATAGGTAGATTGCAGACCCAATTACAGGGCTGGGAAAAAATTGGGATGTATAGATTAACTTTTTCTTAGGGAAGGTGAGTTTGAGGTGCTTACAAGAAGGCCTCTACTATTGGAGATTTTGGATGTAGTTGGATACGTGGGACTCAGGCTCCGGGGAGTGTGGACAGTGGCTACAGGTAAGTGCGTCCTCAGCGTCTGGTTGGTGGCTGACTCTTACAGAGAAGATAAACAGGCAAGGAATAGAGTACACAGGGATACATACTATAACTATATGGAAAAGGTCAGTTTTCATTCCGGTCCCAAACAAGCACAATGCCAAAGAACGTTCAGATTACTGAACAACTGCACTCACTTCACATGCTAGCAAGGTAATGCTCAAAATCCTTCAAGTTAAGCTTCAGCCGTAAGTGAACCAAGAACTTCCAGATGCACAAGATGGATTTAGAAAAGGCAGAGGAACCAGAGATCAAATTGCCAAAATCTGCTGGATCATAGAAAAAGTAAGGGATTTCAAGAAAAACATCTACTTCTGCTTCTTTGACTATGCTAAAGCATTTGACTGTGTGAATCACAACAAACTGTAGAAAATTCTTAAAGAGATGGGAATACCAGACCACCTGACCTGCCTCCTGAGAAACCTGTATGGAGGGAAGACTGGCTCCAAATTGGGAAAGGAGTACGTCAGCGCTGTATGTTGTCACCCTACTTATTTGACTTCCATGCAGAGTACATCATGCAAAATGCCAGGCTGTATGAAGCTCAAGCTGGAATCAAGATTGCCGGGAGAAACATCAATAATCTCAGATGTGCAGATGACACCACTCTTATGGCAGAAAGCGAAGAAGAACTAAAGAACCTCTTGAAAAGGGTGAAAAAGGAGTGTGAAAAAGCTGACTTAAAACTCAACATTCAAAAAACTAAGATCATGGCATCCGGTCCCATCACTTCATGGAAATAGATGGGGAAACAATGGAAACAGTGACAGACTTTCTTTTCATGGGCTCTAAAATCACTGCGGACAGCAACTGTAGTCACAAAATTAAAAGATGTTTGCTCCTTGGAAGAAAAGCTCTGATAAACCTAGACAGTGTATTACAGAGCAGAGACATTACTTTGCTGACAAAGGTCCATCTAGTCATTTCCAGTAGTCATGTATAGATGTGAGAGTTGGACCACAAAGAAGTCTGAGCACCAAAGAATTGGTGCTTTTGAACTGTGGTGTTGGAGAAGACTCTTGAGAGTCCCTTGGACAGCAAGGAGATCCAACCAGTCAATCCTAAAGGAAATCAATCCTGAATATTCATTGGAAGGACTGATGCTGAAGCTCCAATACTTTGGCCATCTGATGCGAAGAACTGGCTCCTTGGAAAAGACCCTGATGCTGGGAAAGACTGAAGGCAGGAGGCAGGCAAAGAGGACAACAGAGGATAAGATGGTTGGGTAGTATCACCGACTCAATGGACATGAGTTTGAGTAAGCTCCGGGAGTTGATGATGGACAGAGCAGCCTGGCAAGCTGAAGTCCATGGGGAAGCAAAGAGTTGGACACAACTGAGCAACTGAACTGACTGACTGACCAGTGTTCTTGCTGAAAAATAGCATGGACAGAGGACCGTGGTGAGCTACAGTCCATGGGGTTGCAAAGAGTTGGACATGACTGAGCCACTGAGCACAGCACATTTCCTATATTAAGTAGAAGGTGTAAAGTTTTACTAAAATGAAGTGAAGACAGGTAAGTTACTGATTGAAAACCTGGGCTGTTACTCGTGGGACAGGGTGCCTAAAACTGAAGGGGCTGAGATTTTTATGATACTTGAAGATAAGTTATCCTGCCATAGCTTCATGGATGCTGGAAGCAAACACAAGACTGCTGAGTCAGAATCAAAGACTGAGCCACTTACACATAGCATAGCAAGTAACCTAGCATGATGTTAGCATCAGTTCCCCTGGCCCTGAAGTCAAGGGGCAAGTGCAGATGGGCTCAGGTGGATGTCTGCACCCATGGTGGGTTACATTATAAGAAATGAATACTGAGTTTCAGTTCAGTTCAGTCGTTCAGTCGTGTCCCACTCTTTGCGACCCCATGAACCGCAGCACGCCAGGCCTCCCTGTCCATCACCAACTCCCGGAGTTTACCCAAACTCATGTCCACCGAGTCGGTGATGCCATCAACCATCTCATCCTCTGTTGCCCCCTTTTCCTCCTGCCCTCAATCTTTCCCAGGATCAGGGTCTTTTCAAATACTGAGTTTAGGGAATCCAAATCTTTTTTAATTGGCAGTTAGCAAACTTGCTATTTGCTCCAAAGGGAGACACTATTTGTATCTTTCAAGGTAGTTCACTATACAAACATCCTTGGAAGGAGAAAGGGTAACACAGAGCAGTCAGGAGCACAAGACGGTCAGAAACATAGGCAACACATGGAGAGCTGTCTTCCAGCAGAGGAGATGCTCAGTAGACCAATCCAGTTGATACTGGCCACCCAAACATTTGAGCTATCAAGCTCATTATTGCTCCCTTCAAATGTCATCACTGAGCTAATGTCCTTACACAGGGAAATCATCATTAAAATATAATTTTAAGTGACCAGAGAAACTTCCTCCAAGATAAACACTGATCCTTTAATACTTCTTGGGCACTATCATTCAAATAAGTAAGAGTTGAACCAACTGAATTGACTTCCAACTCACAATTCAGTCTCTTGATTTTTCTAAATGGAGGAATTTTAAATCTTTTTGAAATCTAGATCCCAGCTAGACTGAACTGTGATCTATAGAGCCGCAGCACTAGCCTCACCAGGAAGCTTGCCAGGAATTGGTGAAACGCAGATCCCACTGGATCTACTGTATCATTTTCTGCATTTTAAAGAAGATTTCCAGGTAATCTGTAGACACATAAAATTCAAAAAGAACCAATTTAGGTTCCAGAGCAGAGGTAAATAGACCTTTTCTGTATAAGGTCAGATAATAATTATTTCAAGCATTGCTGACCATACAGACTCTCTTAACAATTACTCAACTCTGGAACTTCCTTGGTAATCCAGTGGCTAAGGCTTCAAGCTCCCAATGCAGGGGACCTGGGTTCGATCCCTGGTTGGGGAACTAAATCTCACAAGTTGCAACTAAAGATCCCACATGTTGCAACTAATACCTGGTACAGCCACATAAATAAATACTGTTTTAAAAAATTCCTTAACTCCACAATCATAGCTGGGAAGCAGCACAAAGGATGAGTAAACAAATGGGCCTGGTCAAATTTGGCCCAAGGGCTATAACTTGGACCAATGCTGTAAGTATTGTTTTGGATTGGCAATCACATTAAAAAAAATAAATTAGTGTAACAAACTTTTATTTTTAATGACTTTGTTTTTAGTGAACCCAAGCTGGCTTCTAAACATCACAGCAGTTCTTTTGTAACAGCTTATAACATGCTATTTAATTATCTAGTCTTCCAACTTTTCTTCAGACTGAAAACAAAATTATGAGTTAATAGTGTGTAAAATTTGGCCACCTCATGAGACGAGTTGACTCACTGGAAAAGACTCTGATGCTGGGAAAGGTTGGGGGCGGGAGGAGAAGGGGACGACGGAGAATGAGATGGCTGGATGGCATCACCGACTCTGTGGACATGAGTTTGAGTGAACTCCGGGAGTTGGTGATGGACAGGGAGGCCTGGCGTGCTGTGATTCATGGGGTCGCGGAGAGTCGGACACGACTGAGCGACTGAACTGAACTGAACTGAACTGAAAATCTACCTTTTCCCTCTTTTTGATATTTGCAGTGACATTTGCTCAAGCCCAGCTGCTGCTTCTACTCCTTTTCTTTTTGATCTGTCAAAAATACCGATTCAATAGTCTCAAACGTTAGTTTTCTCAGAACCTGACGAAGTAATTTGTCTGAGCCAGCAGATAGAGTCTGCCTATCTTGAGCCACTTTCCTTTTACCAGTATTTAGTTTACCATTTCTACTCTGGAGATGGTTCTTTGCAAGAGATGATAGAAGTAAAGAGAAAAGCCAGCAAGGAGGGAGACATTAAGGATGCTGAATCGCAGGCAGAATGTGTGGCATTTAGGGTCTAAGGTCCAGAGCTATAGAAGAGAAAAACAATACACAAGAACACACGTGAAGAATAACATGTACATTGCCTATTAGAACTGTATAGTGATCTATGTTACAGCTGAAAAACAGTGTTGAAATTCATGATTTTTCCTCTTACTTTTTAAGTGAAAAAGCCAGTCATTTTTGCAGACTATGTAAACTCATGGGCCCGTATTAAAACTGTTAAATATTAAGCTGGATTTTTCTATCCAGATTAGCAGTGATAAGAACAATCTGAAATTCAGCTAAACCTCACAGCAAGATGAATGTGGGAACTTTCTGTACTATCCAAGAATTTTCATATGAATAACTTCTAAGTGTATAGACTTAACATGCGAATAAGTAATTTTCCAAAAGAGTTTCTTAAAAACGCATATCTGAAGAGTACCCATTAGACCAAAAATGCGCTCCAGTGTTCTTGCCTGGAGAATCCCAGGGACAGAGGAGCCTGGTGGGCTTCCATCTATGGGGTCACACAGAGTCGGACACGACTGAAGTGACTTAGCAGCAGCAGCAGCAACAGCAGCAAGACAAAAGTAAGTCATATTTTCTGTTCTGATGACACCAGCTTTTGCAGCTAAAAAAGGACTTGCCCGGGTTCACTTTGGCTTGCAGGCCTCCACTGTGGGCACACAGCTGTAAGCCAATATGGCTGCAGTGTTTATTTTCTCTGGGAATGCACATGGCAGCCTATTAAGGATCATTAGTAGCAAAACAAACATTTTATGCAACAAGCACAACTCTCACAAAATGTTAGAAGGATGGTCCCATTTCCCTAATCTCCATTAAAGCTCATATGGTCCGAATCTTATACACAGGAGCTTGTCACATCTCTTACTTTGGAATCACTACTTTAACGACGTCAAATACCACCATCATAACAAGGGCCAACATTTATTAAGGTGCATTATATAATGGGAACTGTGCTAAGTGCTTTACGAGCATTATCTAGTAAGTAAATTGATTATCCTGGTTTAATAGGTAAAACAAACAAACAAAAAAACAGAGGTGTATAGAGACTACCAACAGGTGCTGCCCTACCCAAAGGAAAAAAACAAAGTTAAGAGTCAAGAGATTGGCCAAATGGAAGAACAATTGTTAAAAAAGAAAAATGAAACAGGAAAGGAGGAAGGAGGAAACTTAAAAGAAAAACATATATAGGAAATGGATGGGCTGAAACAAATACAAAATACATAATATAGATTTAAAATAGGATTGATGATCACACATGTGTTCTCCCAGTGGCATATGAATATATGAAAAGAACGCACCAAGTAACTCTCTCAGGTCACTAGGGAGACACTGAATACTACTCACTGGCTTAAAAGATTTAATGTCTGTCTACCACTACGTTCGTTGATGTCTATAAGAGAATAGCACTTGACATATACTAGGTGCTCAGTACATTATTTCTTGCTGAACCAATGAATGAATGCATGCATGTCCACAAGTGCTTCCCTCAGGCAGCAGCACAGGTGCTTCTCTCAAGCACCGCCCTGGTGGTCAGAGGTTGGGAATCTGCCTGCTAATTCAGGGGACAAGGGTTCAAGCCCTGTTCCAGGAAGATTTCAGCTGCTGCTGAGTAACTGAGCCTATACATGCAACTGAGCCCACAAACTCTAGAGCTTGTGCTCTGCAACAAGAGAAGCCGCCACAATGAGAAGTCCGTGTACCACAACTAGAGAGTAGCCCCTGCTCCCCCAAACTAGAGAAAGCCTGCACGCAGCAACAAAAACCAGTGCAGTCCAAAATAAATAATAAATCAATAAAATACTTATTAAAAACTAAACATTTGATGAGAAAGATTTTATGAAATGCTTTAATATCACGTTTGTAATTAATGAGATTAGTTGACATTTATGGAATGCCTACTTTGTATGTGTCAGGAACTGTTGTATGGCTCATTGGGTATACTAACTCATTCAGGCCTCACAGCAAACCAATGATGCCCATATTACAGAGGAGAAAGTTGAAGTGTACAGACAGAAGAATATGAAATTCCCAAACAATAAGTGGAAGAATGAGGAAGTAAGCCATCCATCTGGCCCCAGAATCCAGTCTCTACCATTGCATGCTTACACAGGGGTTAAGAGTTCACTGAAAATTTAGAGATCAGAGAATTTTAGCTGAAAGGAATAGTAGGATAATTTGCTATCTCACTTAACAAACTGCAAATTTGAGGCCCAGGGAGTCAGGGTCTTTTAACCATAGCTTCAGGGTTAGTTGTTTCAGTCATGTCCGACTCTGTGCGACCCCATAGATGGCAGTCCACGAGGCTCCCCCATCCCTGGGATTCTCCAGGCAAGAACACTGGAGTGGGTTGCCATTTCCTTCTCCAATGCATGAAAGTGAAAAGTGCAAGTGAAGTCTCTCAGTCGTGTCCGACTCTTCACTGTGCCATGGACTGCAGCCTACCAGGCTCCTCCGTCCATGGGATTTTCTAGGCAAGAGTGCTGGAGTGGGGTGCCACAGTAGGCTATTATCCATGGGGTCGCAGAGCTGGATATGACTTAGCAACTAAACAACAACAACATATATAAAAGAAATAACTAATAAGAACCTAATGTATAGCACAGGGAACTTTATTCAATATTCTGTATTGAACTATACAGGAAAAGAAACTATAAAAGAGTGGATATATATATATATGTATAGCTGATTCAATCGTTGTACAGCAGAAACTAACACAACATTGTAAATCAATTATACTCCAATAAAAGCAAACAAACAAACAAAAACTCAGACCACATGTGCACATGTGAAATGAATGGGTCTGGCACAGCTCATCTGTTTCTTTTGGATGTGTCTAAATGATAGCACACGCTGCCACTAGATTTAGCTGTGACGATCAATACCAAGTGTGAAGATGGACGAAATGAATGGAGACAGCTGCACTCCACTTGCCTTGTCTCATATATCAATGGTCTGATTTACTCTAGTTTTTATAATACCCCTAAGCCAGAGCCAAGTGGTCCTGAACTTTATGATTCAGAGAGGCTTCAGCCAGGGGAAGGAGGCAGATGAACCACTGACCCCTAATAAAGGCTGTTCCTCATGCGAGTGTACTTAGTCCACAAACCCTCCTGCCATCACCAAGGCAGAGGCTGTAGGACCCTATAGCGAGGCTGAATTTGGGCAGCCTTTTCTACCCAAGCCCCACCATTGATGTCTGTGTTAAACAGGCTTCTCCTCAACAACACGTTTGGATTTATTAAATACAAGCAGGTGGGAGAAGAAAAAAATAGAATGTGATTCTGGGGTCTGAAGAAGACGGAATCTAGCTATTGAACCTCTCTAGGGCAGTGCTCGGAGAAGGCAATGGCACCCCACTCCAGTACTCCTGCCTGGAAAATCCCGTGGATGGAGGAGCCTGGTAGGCTGCAGTCCAGGGGTCCATTAAGAGTCGGACATGACTGAGCAACTTCACTTTCACTCTTCACTTTCATGCATTGGAGAGGGAAATGCCAACCCACTCCAGTGTTCTTGTCTGGAGAATCCCAGGGACAGGGAACCTGGTGGGCTGCCGTCTGTGGGGTCGCACAGAGTTGGACACGACTGAAGCGGCTTAGCAGCAGCAGCAACAGGGCAGTGCTACCCAAAGTCTGACAGGATTTCTAGAAGCAGAGGGAAGAGTACAGATGAGGTGAGGAGGAACACTGTCTTTACCAGCTTTTAAGAACTGGTAAAAGACTATACCAAAGCCTTTGACTGTGTGGATCACAACAAACTGTGGAAATTTCTTAAAGAGCTAAAAATATCAGACAATCTGACCTGCCTTTCGAGAAATCTGTATGCAGGTCAGGAAGCAACAGTTAGAACTGGACATGGAACAACAGACTGGTTCCAAATTGGGAAAGGAGTATATCAAGGCAGTATATTGTCACCCTGCTTATTTAACTTCTATGCAGAGTACATCATGAGAAACACTGGACTGGAGGAAGCACAAGTTGGAATCAAGATTGCCGGGAGAAATATCAATAACCTCAGATATGCAGATGACACCACCCTTATGGCAGATAGTGAAGAAGAACTAAAGAGCCTCTTGATGAAAGTAAAAGAGGAGAGTGAAAAAGTTGGCTTAAAACTCAACATTCAGAAAACAAAGATCATGGCATCTGGTCCCATCACTTCATGGCAAATAGATGGGGAAACAGTGCAAACAGTGACAGACCTTAATTTTCTTGGCTTCAAAATCACTGCAGACAGTGACTGCAGCTATGAAATTAAAAGACACTTGCTAGTTGGAAGAAAAGTTATGACCAACCTAGACAGCATATTAAAAAGCAGAAACATTACTTTGCCAACAAAGGTCCATCTAGTCAAAGCTGTGGTTTTTCCAGTAGTCATGTATGGATGTGAGAGTTGGACTATAAAGAAGGCTAAGTGCCACAGAATTGATGCTTTTGAACTGTGGTATTGGAGAAGACTCTTGAGAGTCCCTTGGACTGCAAGGAGATCCAATGAGTCCATCCAAAAGGAAATCAGTCCTGAATTTTCACTGGAAGGACTGATGCTGAAGCTGCAACTCCAATACTTTGGCCACCTGATGTGAAGAACTGACTCATTTGAAAAGAACCTGATGCTGGGAACGATTGAAGGTGGGAGGAGAAGGGGACAACAGAGGATGAGATGGTTGGATGGCATCACTGACTCAATGGAGATGAGTTTGAGTAAACTCCGGTAGTTTATGGACAGGAAACTCCGGTGATGGACAGGAAAGCCTGGTGTGCTGCAGTCCATGGGCCTGCAAAGAGTTGGACATGACTGAGCAACTGAACTGAACTGAATTGAAACAGACTATGCCATTTTATGGTCATGTGATTTTACTTTTTGGTATAAAAAGGTCGATAATTAATACAATAAATATATCACTACTGCATAATTAAATTTCACTTATGACCTAGGAAAATACAAATGAGCTAGCTACATTTTTTTAGAGTGCTTAGACTTTTATCCTCAAAATTCCTATGGTGAGTTGCTAAAACAATATTAACTGTTTTGATTATGTAACTAACTACAGCTAATTCCCCTTAAAGTTTCAGAAAAGACTCATCCCTAAACAGTGATTTCTGGAACTATGCTATGGGGTGCTGTCACTAAGAAGGAATAGCCAATATTTTCATTAAAAGATATCAGTAGGTATCCTTTTTGTTGTTTAGTTGCTGAGTCATGTCTGACTCTTTGTGACCCCATGGAGTGTGTAGCCCACTAGGTTCCTCTGTCCATGGAATTCTCCAGGTAAAAATACTGGAGTGGGTTGCCATTTCCTTCTCCAGGGGATCTTTCTGTCCCAGGGATTGAACCTGTGTCTCCTGCATTGGCAGGTGGATATTTATATTTATTTTGATATGTACTCTGAAAATCACTTCAATATCTTTGCAACTTAAAAGTGCCAGAGAGCAAGAAGTGATCATTAAGTAAATCACGTCAATAACTTTAACCAAGAGTCTTTAAGAAAACTGGAAATCTATGTAAATATAATTTTTCTAGTTCCCCAGTAGAGGGCAACTTTTACACATTTTAACGGTCCAAAAAAAAAAAAAGAACTATGCACATCGCATCAGTAAGAACCACTGTACATTTAAATAATACGATTTATGTCTATGAATGGATTTTCACTAACAGGTAGCTATAAAATGTCATGAAATTTTAAGTATGTAATTAGAAATTGAATATACTTAATAATCAGTAATTAGCATTTTATGATTAATATAAGTGCTATTGCAGGAAGTAGTAACCATTTGGGTAACTTTAAAGTAGCAACCATTTAGGTCACTGTGATGGATAGTATGAAATATAAACTGTAAGTGATGAGAGTTTTGTTCTTTAGTAAACATTTTGATTGAATTTCATGATGACTGAGTTCCAAATATAGCTAACATGAATGCATAAAATCTAATTAAGAATAGCAAAAAAAAGCCATAAGCATCTCAAAATATAATTAACTGCCTTTGTTATTCTGAAGTTTGAAGCAATAATTATCAATGTTCATGTGTTAAATGGTGTCAGACATAACTATGCAACTAAACGTGTGTATGTATACATTTGCAAGCAGAGTAAACGTCTCCTGTGACAGCTCGTGACTATTCGACGTTTGGACATAACGTGCTGCGCCCTCATCCATTCCCTCATTCAGCATTCGTTTACTGGGCACTCACAACGTCCCGCAGACCATCCTGGAAGTCAAGAGACAGTGTGATTAATCTGACGGAATTTCTTGCCTTCTTGGAGCTTATATCCCTGCTAATAAAAAGACATATCATGAAACCTGAAAAGATAAGCTAATGAGATAGATACTTACAATGTCTCATAACACTAGTTTCTTTTTCTAATTAAAAAATTATACTTTGTTTTTAATTTATAAAAATATTACAAGGAAAAATTAAATGCTTTATGATCTTAATATTCAAAGAACACTTGTTGACCTTAAATAAATATACAAACTTGATTAGAAAAATATTAATGGCATGGAAAAGTGAAATTTCCTAGCACTCTACTCTTTCCAGAGATGTTAACAGTTTCTTGTGACTCTTTCCAGAAAAGAAAAGAATATACCAGTATTTATCCATCCTTCTTCCCACTCATCCAGTCTTCTTAAATTATTCAAACTTACACTTTTGAGACAGTCATACTTTACACAGTATTCTGCACATAGCTTTATTTTTTCCTGTTTCACTATGTTTCTTGAGGTGCTTTCCATAAAGTAATATATAAGTGTATCTCCTTCTTTTGACTCATTTTATTTTTCAATATAGAAGTATTTTATAACATTCTAACTCCAAAATCCTCAAAATTCTAGTTTTTAAAGTGGTTACATAATTTTGTCTGGAATTGATAAGAGCTGTGGAATATGTCATTAATTGGTGTGTTTTAATTTAGGAAGACCAGGAATTTACAGATTTCAAAAAGAAACCTGGAAAAATTACCTTTCCTATAGAGTAGTACATTTGAAAAAAGGAATCACCATCTGCTTTGGATAAAAAACTTATCAATAACTTCTTAGCTCACATAGCATGGAAGCGTGTCTTTGGTTGTGAATTAGAAATGATTTTTTTTTTCTAGTCAATTTTTATAATGGTTTTGTGTTATACAATCATTTTTTGTGTTCCACTTAAAATTCTTCAAGTAAACATGTAAGAATTAATTTATCTCAGCTTATTTATAATACTGCTTTAAACCATGACTTTATTTCAGTGTCAGATTTGATATTAAAATATGATCATAAGAATTTTTTACTTTATAAAAATATTATGCAAAATAAAATACAGGGCGCTAGGTGGTGCTGTGGGACCTTCCAGATAAACCAACACTGCAAAGTTCTGCACTTCATAAGTTAGTTCTGATCCTATATATTTAAATGTATATTACATATTTTTCTAGATAAATGAGTGACATACAAATAATAAAAATAACATAAAAGTAAAGGTTTGATAGATGACCTGCAGAAAGACATGACTCCCTTTCACAGAACATATTTTCATATTCTAGCTTCTATGTTAAGCTATTTAAAATATCTCTGTATTATAAATGTTATTTTGAGGCATGGTTCTTAATCAGTTATTATTTTTCATTTGTCTCTCATGTTATGTTTTCGTATGAATCCAAGAATTTAAAAATCAGCAATTACATATTCTTAAATCATTTTCTATTAGGCGATTTCTTATTTCACAGTACATATTGTGTTCTTGGGTTCTACAATATTTTCCTGTCCCCCTAGATGTGACTGCTTGTAGAGTTAATAATTAAAATACTGATGGTGGCATGGACCCACAAGGTTAACGTCTGAATCAGCCCACTTTTAAGATAATAACGAGTGAGGGCAACCTAGAGAAAAACAGAGTACATACATTCAAATCCAGATGAAAAACAAAAGCAACACATATACACAGGTAGACATCCTGCTATACAGGCCAAAGAAAGCGCATCTGGGGTCTGTATGAAGCCTGTGGGCCACTTATTCATGATCTCCAACCAAGCCCAACACACCCCTAACCATCAATCTACGAATGACACAATCTACAAGAAAAGCCAGAAACTTCAGTTCAAATGAAGGTGTGCAAATGGGTTTTGAGCTGTCCTCCTAGACTGTTTACATAATTTATATATGTCCCTCGTTAAAGAACAGAAGTTACTAATGATTCAGCAGATAAACTCTAGTGGTCAAGAGACTTAAATTCTCCATAATGAGTTACTGGTTCAAGAAAAACATAAGACTTAGGGGTCTTCCTCCATTGGCAGGGTCTTCTCTCCCTGCAGCCACTTGTATGCCTGGGGGCTGGGCAGTGGCATAATATGAAACATTTAATATTGAATGGATAGAAATATATGATAAACTTACATTTTGAAAGGGCATTTGGTAATGGTGGAACTTATGGTACAAGGTGTGATTAAAGGAAATGAGAATAAATTTTTGACAAATGCAACAAAATTCATCTAAAGGAATGCAGTCCTTTGAGTTTGTCATGGAGAGAAGCCCAACTCACTTGAAATGATATATCATTCCAAATATTTTTAGCTGTCTTCAGAAAGAATTTACGTGCCTCCAAAGAAAATAATATAAAATCACGTCATTTCTGAACTAGAAGAGACCACAGAGATGAAAAAACCTCTTGTTACTTTAGCTACCCATCACAAATCAGTTCTTCTTGAAAGATAAAACTGGTGAAGCTGTGGTCTCCAGGTGAGGCTGTGCTGTAGAAAGCTAAGTGATCTGATGCCCAGAGGAAGTCGAGAGGGAATCACAATTTGCTCTGTATGGGGAATAAGCCTTACACCCGAAACCAAGGCAAAATCAGCATGTTTCAGGTATTTCAAGTACTGTCTAAACATCCACAAGAGTCTCTAATAACATTAAAAGTCATTTGGAATTTTTAGAGAATTTAACACAGTCAAATACAGATGTATGGAAGAGGTGATAAAAGGCAGAAGCAGATTAGAGCCGCACTGCTGAATTCTTTCAATTCACTTTTTAGATTGCCTGAAATGCGATCTCAGATGAGCATCTTTTTCCTTTTTTTTGAGCATCCTTTGATTTAATAAGCATCTCCGATTTTTTTTTTTAAGTGCATATCTTCTAGAGCAGTAGTTCCTACAGCATGGTCTAGGGACCCTGGGGTCCCTAAGACCATTTTGGGGGGACAGTGAGACAAAAAAGCTATTTTCTACTAAGTAAGACACTATTTGCCTTTTTCACCTTCCATCTTTCACAGTGTACACTGAAGTTTTCCAGAGGCTACCCAACATGTGATATTGGAAGATTTTATACAGAAACAGAAAGGAGACTAAGGCTGTCTTGTGCTAAGCCAGACATTAAAGAGATTTGCAAAATGTTAAACAGAGATATTCTTCTCATTAACTTTTCTTTTTGTTTTGGAAAATAAAGTCACTTTTCATAAATATATGTATGTTTACATACCACAGCACTTATTGTTATTTTTAAATCAATTAATTTCTCAGTTTTATTTTCAAACATGATAAATACAGATAGATATAACCAAATGAAAGCGCCTTGTGGTTTTCAACAAATGTTAAGAATGTAAAAGGGTCCCAAAAGTTTGAGAATGCTGTAATTGAGGTAAGCTATTCCCATCTTGAAAGTGATAGCCGCTCAGTCAGTGTCTGACTCTCTGTGGCCCCACGGACTATAGCCCGCCAGGCTCCTCCATCCACAGAATTCTCCAGGCAAGAATACCCAGAGTGGGTAGCCATTTCCTTCTCCAGCGGGTATTCCCCACCCAGGGATCGAACCCAGGTTAACCTGCCCTGCATGCGGATTCTTTACCATCTAAGCCACCAGGGAAGCCCGTACTCACAGCTTAGTCTAAATCAATTCTATCTGGGGGCTTTCCTATGAATACTGTGAATACTGTGAATATAAAACATCTCCCAGAATGAACTTTGCTGCAAATCAGGGAGGGTAGAGCATCTGGGGGCAGGTATCTCTTACCTGGGCAAGGTGGATCTGTCAAGATTGATACAGGGGGTCAATAGTGGTAGGAGAGCTAGGGGGCCAGGTGAAATGAGGGAGCAGAGAGGGAGTCAGGAGGGTACAATGACAAATATTTGGATTTCAAAACGTGACCTGTGACCAATGCTACATCTAGAGTAGTTGTTGTTCTCGACCTTTGCTTAACTCTTAGAATCTGGGAGATTCCAATACAGCATCCACAATGAAATGCTACCCTTCTTGGATTTCCAACTTGTCTTTGTCACGGAGAGTTGGACACGACTGAGTGACTGAACTGAACTGAACTGAGTGGCCTACAACATCCCGTATGATCTATTTCAGCCTACATCTCCATCTTCATCTCTCCTTATTCTCTACCAGGCTCTCCATGCTCCAGACCTGGGTCCAGTCCTTGGTCAAGTCATTTCCTTGACTGAGTTTTGTTCCCTTCCACCTGCAGAGTTTGAATTCCTTGAGTCATCAAGGACATCTTCCTGCCAACGTCAATTTCCCCTGAACATGTACTCTCATGGTATCATGGGTCTCCTCTGGATAACTCACCACAGTAAAAATTTGACTGTTATTTGTATGATTTTTAAATTATTTCCTGTGTGTCTTCCTCTAGGCTATATAAGCTTTGTGAGGAACAGGATTGGTCTTATTTTTACGTCATCTTGTATTTCTTATACCTTGTAAAATGCCCAGGGCATAGTTCAGTTCAGTTGCACAGTCAGGTCGAACTCTGTGACCCAAGGGACTTCAGCATGCCAGGCCTCCCTGACCATCACCAACTCCTGGAGCTTGCTCAAACTCATGTCCATCGAGTCAGTGATGCCATCCAACCATCTCATCCTCTATCGTCCCCTTCTCCTCCTGCCTTCAGTCTTTCCCAGCATCAGGGTGTTTCCCAATGAGTCAATTCTTCACATCAGGTGGCCAAAGTATTGGAGCTTCAGCATCAGAGCTTCTGATGAAAATTCAGGACTGACTTCCTTTTGGATGAACTGGTTGGATCTCCTTGCAGTCCAAGGGACTCTCAAGAGTCTTCTTCAACAACGCAGTTCAAAAGTATCAATTCTTTGGCACTGAGCTTTCTTTATAGTCCAACTCTCACATCCATAAATGACTACTGGAAAAACCATAGCTTTGACTAGATGGACCTTTGTTGGCAAAGTAATGTCTCTGCTTTTTAATATGCTGTCTAGGTTGGTCATAGCTTTTCTTCTAGGGAGCAAGTGTCTCTTAATTTCATGGCTGCAGTCACCATCTGCAGTGATTTTGGAGTCCAAGAAAAGAAAGTTTGTCACTGTTTCCATTGTTTCCCAATCTATTTGCCATGAAGTCATGGGACCAGATACCATGATCTTAATTTTCCAAATGTTGAGTTTTAAGCCAACTTTTTCACTCTCCTCTTTCACTTTCATGAAGAGGTTCTTTAGTTCTTCTTCACTTTCTAACATAAGGGTGGTATCATATGCATATCTGAGGTTACTGACATTTCTCCCAGCAATCTTGATTCCAGCTTGTGCTTCATCCAGCCCAGCGTTCCTCATGATGTACTCTGCATATAAGTTAAATAAACAGGATGACAATATACAGCCTTGACATACTCTCCTGATTTGGAACCAGTCTGTTGTTCCATGTCCAGTTCTAACTGTTGCTTCTTGACCTGCATACAGATTTTTCAGAAGGCAGGTCAGGTGGTCTGGTATTCCCTTCTCTTGAAGAATTTTCCACAGTCTGTCATGATCCACATAGTCAAAGCCTTTAGCATAGCCAATGAAGCATAAGTAGATGTTTTTCTTGAACTCTCATGCTTTTTGATGATCCAAAAGATGTTAGCAATTTGATCTCTCGTTCCTCTGCCTTTTCTAAATCCAGCTTGAACACCTTGAGGTTCACAGTTCACGTATTGTTGAAGACTCACTTGGAGAATTTTGAGAATTACTTTGCTAGCGTGTGAGATGAGAGCAATTGTGCGGTAATTTGAATATTCTTTGGCATTGCCTTTCTTGGGGATTGGAATGAAAACTGATCTTTTCCAGTCCTGTGGCCACTGCTGAGTTTTCCAAATTTGCTGGCATATTGAGTGCAGCACTTTCACAGTATCATCTTTTAGGACTTGAAATAGCTCAACTGGAATTCCATCACCTCTACTAACTTTGTTCGTAGTGATGTTTCCTAAGGTCCACTTGACTTCGCACTTCAGGATGTCTAGCTCTAGGTGAGTGATAGCACCATTGTGATTATCTGGGTCGTGAAGATCTTTTTTGTACAGTTCTGTGTATTCTTGCCACCTCTTCTTAATATCTTCTGCTTCTGCTAGGTCCATGCGATTTCTGTCCTTTATTGTGCCCATATTTGCATGAAATGTTCCCTTGGTATCTCTAATTTTCTTGAAGAGATCCCTAGTCTTTCCCATTCTATTGTTTTCCTCTATTTCTTATTGATCACTGAGGAAAGTTTTCTTGCTATTCCTTGCTGTTCTTTGGAACTCTGCATTCAAATGGGTATAATTTTTCTTTTCTCCTTTGCCTTTCGCTTCTCTTCTTTTCTCAGCTATTTGTAAGGCCTCCTCAGACAACCACTTTGCCTTTTTGCATTTCTTTTTCTTGGGGATGGTCTTGATCCCTGCCTCATGTACAATGTCACGAACCTCCGTCCATAGTTTTTCAGGTACTCTGTCTATCAGATCTAATCCCTTGAACCTGTTTGTCGCTTCCACTGTATAATCATAAGGGATTTGATTTAGGTCATACCTGAATGGTCTAGTGGTTTTCCCTACTTTCTTCAATTTAAGTCTGAATTTTGCAATAAGGAGTTCATGATCTGAGCCACTGTCAGCTCCTGGTTTTGTTTTTGCTGACTATATAGAGCTTCTCCATCTTTGGCTTCAAAGAATGTAATCAATCTGATTTTGGTATTGACCGATGTCCATGTACAGAGTCATCTCTTGTGGTGTTGGAAGAGCGTGTTTTCTATGACCAGTGCATTCTCTTGGCAAAACTCTGTTAGTCTTTTCCCTACTTCATTTTGTACTCCAAGGCCAAACTTGCCTGTTACTCCAAGTATCTCTTGAGTTTCTACTTTTGCATTCCAGTCCCCTATCATGAAAAGGACATCTTTTTTTGGGTGTTAGTTTTAGAAGGTCTTGTAGGTCATCATAGAACCATTCAGCTTCCACTTCCTCAGCATTACTGGTTGGGGCATAAACTTGGATTACTGTGATATTGAATTGTTTGCCTTGGAAACAGATCATTCTGTCGTTTTTGAGATTGCATCCAAGTACTGCATTTCGGACTCTTGTTGAATATGAGGGCTACTCCATTTCTTCTAAGGGATTTTTGCCCACAGTAGTAGATATAATGGTCATAAATTCACCCATTTCAGTCCATTTTATTTCACTGATTCCTAAAACATCTATGTTCACTCTTGCCATCTCCTGTTTGACCACTTCCAGTTTACCTTGATTCTGGACCTAACATTCCAGCTGCCTATGCAATATTGTTCTTTATGGCGTTCTTTATGACTACTATCACCAGTCACATCTACAACTGGGCGTTGTTTTTGCTTTGGCTCCATCTCTTCATTCTTACTGGAGTTATTTCTCCACTGTTCTCCAGTAGCATATTGGGCACCTAACAACCTGGGGAGTTCACCTTTCAGTGTCCTATCTTTTTGCCTTTTCATACTGTTCGTGGGGTTCTCAAGGGAAGAATATTGAATTGGTTTGCAATTCCCTTCTCCAGTGGACCACATTTTGTCATGACATAGTAGGAGTGCAATTAATATTTTTGAATGGAGGAATAAATAATTTCTTGCTTCTAGGACTGATGAATTATAGTAACAATAAATAGTATTTTTTTAGCACAGACACTGTTCTATGTACTTTGCCAGTGTCATATAATCCTGAAAACAAACCAAATGATTATCCCCACTTATTGAAGAAGAAATCAAGGGACACAGAAGATAAAGCATTAATTTTTGAGGTCAAGATATGAACTCAAACAGTTTAATTCTAGAGTCTATAATACAAAAATAGTAATTTATGAGCTTAATCTTCAATTATAAGCTTGGGACTCAAAACTGTTTCTCAGAGAAATCAACAAAAGATTTACAAAGTTTAGGAAGCTAGTGAGCAATTGATGAGTGACCCTTATGGAGAACTGTGGAATATATTCTGGAATAAAAGGTGTTTAAAAAAACAATAGAAAGTCATTTTTGTATTGTAGCTTTGAAGTGAAGTGAAGTCGCTCAGTCGTGTCCGACTCTTTGCAACCCCATGGACTGTAGCCTACCAGGCCTCTCAGTCCGTGGAATTCTCCAGGCAAGAGTACTGGAGTGGGTTGCCATTTCCTTCTCCAGGGATCTTCCCAACCCAGGGATTGAACCCTGGTCTCCCGCATTGTAGGCAGACGCTTTACCCTCTGAGACACCAGGGAAGCCCTATTGTAGCTCTAGTAGTGTTCTATTTTTCACTGATTAAAAGAGAAATAGACATATGTACATTCTGTGTTCCAAAAGCATAAGGGCAGTCCAAGAGATGATGACAAAAATGGTATTCTGTTTTAGACATCTAGAACTGGATAGTATACAAGTTAAGATTTAGAAAAAAATAAAAAACTTTGCTGTTTAAGAAATTATATTTTTTAAAAAGGAAATGAAGCCAGATAAAGCAATGAGCCTAAACTCTCCAAATTAAATAGATACATGGCCTCCTCCCCAGTTTGGTTTTATAAAGAATTTTCAGTGTGTTTATTTCATAATAAACACAGGTTTTATTTATATTAACCTGGCCATTTGAAATTACAAGCTAGTCTTTAAAGACAAAACGTAGTTGTAGTTTGAATCTATTTTTTTTTTTTTTTGGTTATCACAGCATTCTTAAGAATAAATATCACATAAGTAAAACTAAGTGTAAATCTAGGAATACTACAGATTTGGACAATTTATCATCTAAAACCTAATACTCTGTATCATCACTTTTATGTTTAAGTTCAATTTTATATTGTCAGTATCTCTGTAGTTCCACTCAACAAATTCAACTATCAGACACAGTTCTATGGCAGGCATATCCTAGAAGCTGGGGAAACAATGTTAGAGGTGGCCTGGTCTCTACCAAATAAGATGTGATGTCCGGCACTGGCAAAGTAAAAAAGGTAGAGGCCAAGGAATGGGAGAGAAAGGGCTGCTCACCGAATCTAACTGAATGTGGAATTCTGAACTGAGGCCAGAATGATGAGTAGGAAGAGTCAAGAGAAGGGTGGAGGTGGAAGGTTCTGGAAATGGTCTGGGCAGTGGGGGGACAGCACATGCACAAAGGACTAAACACAAGGAAGTGTGCTCATGGTGTTTAGAGGGAACAGAGGTCAGACAGGATGAACAGGATGTAACCAATCCCTCTCTGGAGGCAAGAGCCTCACAGATTGCTCATGAAAAGATGACCAGTAGCGGGGACTTCCCTCGTGGTCCAGTGGTTAAGAATCTGCCTTCCAGTGCAGGGAATGCAGATTCAATCTCTGGTCAGGGAACTAAGATCCCTCAAGCCACAACTAGAGAAGCCCCCACGCTGCAACCAAGATCCTGCATGCCGCAACTAAGACCCGACAAAACCAAAAATAAATACGTAATTTTTTTCAAAAAGGCGACCAGTATCTACTAGCCTTCTCACCTTCTAGTAAAGAACCATAAAGGGCAACTAGATTAAGGGATGACCTCAAAAAGTGCCATCTGGAATTTCAACTTTCCTTAGCACTAAACTTAAAAAAATATATATACATTACCAAAATGGCAGCCAAACCAAACATTTCCAGGGCTGCTGGGTTCAGAGACGGTTGGAGTGGAGAGGAGGGTAATAAAGTTAGGATAATAAGACTGTCAGAATCTTCTGTTGCTGGCAAAGGCTTTGTTCTCCGAAGAATATTTATTATTATGGTAAACTTACTCCTTCTGGAATTTTTGTTACTTGGCAAGGAGTTATTTCTATTCAAAAATGGAAAATTCACAGACCTAAGAGCCCTCACAGTATGGTAATCTATATGGCTTGTGTACTGTGCTGTCTGCGGGCCCCATGTCATCAATTATGTATAGAAACGTACAGCTACAGCAGTAGCCAGTGTCGTGGGCCTGTCAGGGGTTTCTTAAGAGGAGCAAAAACATCTGACTGTGTCTTCTTCTAGAAAACACACGCTAGGTGAAACGAGGAAGCTCTTTGAGAGCAAATATGAGTAATCCTCAATGTATAAATTGACTTCTTGTAATAACTGGAAGATGAATTTTTAAAAAGTACTTGAAACCAGAAATACGACTAGAGGGAAAAAAAAAAAAACCTCAAAAATAGATATATGATAGGGTGAGATTAGTTCATCAAAGCCACATACTTTAGAATACACAGCATTCATTCTCTATTTATTTGAGGAAAAATAACTAAATGGGGGTCACTCAGCTCTGGCCTCTCTGAACCAAATTCAAAGGATTCAGTGTTTACAACAAGGAATAGTCACATTATTTGAAATAAAATGTCTTGTAATCCCCAAACCTGGCTGACTTCTGAGGTGTGAGTTTTCATTCTAAATGAATGACGTGTTTTTAGACACTGACCGGACAGTACAAGGACTATGATTGAAAATGCAATCCAAGATATCATATGGAATTTTCCCTATTATCCAAAACACAAACGCTTTCCCTGGGATTTCAATAAGTGTAGTTCTACACATGGCTGCAGAAATTTAGTTATTCTCCCTTTCTCTAGTGGATAGCTGAGGTAGCAGCTGGTATGTTTTGAATTTAAAACGTGAAAAAGAATTCTCTTGATCTCTCTCAGTACCTACATAAATGTGCTCAAAAAAATTTGGAGAGATTATTTACTTGGAGTAAAATGACTTTATTTCCTTCCCTGTAAGGTATCTGACAAGCTTTTAAACATCTAAGAGCGAGAGCTGTACTTTCAAAAAGCATACAGATTTCTTCTGCAGGAAACTCTAGTGCATGAATACATATCATTTACATTTAAGTAGATTTAAAAGCACCCACTTGAATGTATATCTTTGTTCTTCAACACTTTTTGGTAGAATTTTTAACGCCTGATTTTATAAAATAATTTAGGGGACAATATTGTGAAGTAGCCAGACAAAGATACCATAATTTTATATTACTTTAAAGAGTCTTAACAGTCTCATTTTGTCATTCCTATAGAGGTTAGATCAAATGTCATATTATTCAGCCATTCTATAAAATTGAAAGCAGGTTTAAAAATCAATGCTAGGTCATTAGGGAATGCCTGAAACAGATAAGAACCAAATCAATTTCCTTATTTCTTAGATTTAAAATGGAAATAATTTGCTGATCATTCATAGAAACTGTAATTTAGCAAGACAGATTCCTATAAATGCTGAAATATTTGATTTTCTTAGCTCTTATTCTCTTAACAAGTGATCTCGGCCAGTTTGAAAGTGAAAAATCCTGGCATATTTAAACACATGACAATTCACACAACATGTGATAACGAAAGACATGACTTGACACATCAAGTGAATGCTTGCTACTGATATAGTCTGTTAAAAAAGACAAAGCTACAGTTCCGCTGTGATTATGCTTTAACTTATTGACTTCCATATTTTGGCTTATGTGCAATTAATTGAAGATACTGCAAATTCAGTGAGAAATGGAATGGAGACCATTTAAAAAATATCTTTCACTGTGAATTTTTAAGTTCATGTTTTATTACACACATGAAATGTGAAAAAAATCTTCAGTTACTGGTCTACTATGTGACAGGTGATTTACATAATTATCTCAATCCTCAGAAAGTTATTATGGACTATTATTGCTTCAATAAGGTACATAACTTGTCTAGGGGTCACATGGCTACTGACAGCCCCTCCTGTTACACATCACTCAACAGCATCTGACTTTCTCCTTTTTTTTGACTTCCTCTGTCTTGAAATACTTTGGTCTTTGGTTTGTAGAATATTGCTCCTCTTCTACCTTCTCCTTCCTCCTTTACTTAATTCATGTCTCTTAGAAGATGTTCCCTGACCACCCACTAAATACATTGTGTTAACACCACTTGATTTATATTTAGTTATCTGCCTATTATTTGTTACTCCTACTATTCACTCACCCTTCACCCTCCAGTGAAGGTCCCCAAGGTGGGGATCTTGTCTATTCTGCCTAGATTTGCAGTGCCTGCAAAGGTGCCTGGCACAAAGGAAGCCCTCAATAAATATGCTGACTGAATGCATGCCTAGAACTGTGAAGCTGGGATTCAAATATAGGCCTTTCTAAACTCTAGGGCTATGATTATTTTACCACACCTGGTTTAATTTCAAATATAGTGCATCTTTATTAAAAGTTTCTGAAGAGTAAACTCCAATGACACAATACATCTTAATAATGTATCCTAAACCCTGTCCTCTCTGCCCTTCCCAAAGCCTGTAACTAAAGAAAGATGCTTTACTGAAAGAAAGGCAGTGAAAGGTCACTTAGTCCAGGAAGAAAGAAGCTAACACTTGGCACACTTACTTTTGTACTGAATAATATGTCTATAATAGGAGAAGGGGACGACGGAGAATGAGATGGCTGGATGGCATCACCGACTCTGTGGACATGAGTTTGAGTGTACTCCGGGAGTTGGTGATGGACAGGGAGGCCTGGCGTGCTGTGATTCATGGGGTCGCGGAGAGTCGGACACGACTGAGCGACTGAACTGAACTGAACTGAACTGAATACGTATGTATGTGCATGTATATATTTATATGCATCTATTTCTGTATATATATAATTATTTCTATTTTATCCTCATGGCAAAAATATACAGCAAGAGCGTGGGCCCTGGTTCGCTCCTTGGGAAGCTTAGAGCTGAGAGGCTGAGGGGAAGAGAGGCTACAATGGGAGTGAATGCAAGTTCTCCACTGGCAGGCAAAGACATGTTGGTTTTCCTCCAGGTCAAGTGATCTAAGGAAGAGATGGACTTGAGTCCTTTTGACTAGGACTCCACCCAGAGGAGTAGAGCCATAAAGGCCAAGGGCTGCAGCTGGAGTAGGAAAATGATCATTGCTCATGTCAGTTAATGTTGTATTGGGAGGTTCCTAGAGAAGAAGCAGGATCACTGAAAAACCCACAGAAGCATCTTGACAAGAGAAAGAGTTGGCCTTTGAAGATGTGCCACACTCAGCATCTGAACCTGATTACAAGCCAAGACACAGCACTATCCATTCATCTCTGACCCCTCCTTCCTCCACTGACCTGATCCTAGAGGGGATAAAAACAATGGCTCAGGAATGGGAAAGGAGGTGGACCAAGGATGAGAGAAGAAACCTATTAGAACTCTCCCTTCTCACTACAGATTATTGACCATGAGTTGATGGGAAGGGGAAGAAAGGGGAAAAGCTTCCATTTGGATAGGAGATTGAAGTGTTGACAGTACACCGGACTAGGTTTTTTCTCTATTTATTGAAGTAGACCAAAGATAGTCTAAATTTTTCTCTATATATATCTCATACACATATATCACCGCATAGACCCCAAAATGAAACATTTCTAGTAATCTAGACAGATTCCTCATGCTTCCTCCTAGTCAAGACCCACCCAGCTAATGTCACCACTATTCCCACTTTTACCACCATAAGTTAATTTTTCTAACCTTAAACTTCACATACATGAAATCATACATATTAACTCTCTTGTGTCTGGATTTATCAGCTCAGTCTTATGTCTGTAAGAGTTAACTATGTATTTGGGTGGAGTACTATTTACTTTTCCATTCACATTTTGTGTTCTATTGTATGAATACATCACAACTTATTTATCTATTCCCTGATGATCAACATTTGAAGTTTTTCCATTTTTGTTTATTAAAAACAAAAATGTTGCTATAGAACATGTCTTCCAGTGGACATGTGCACTCATCTGCTGGGTGTGTATGTGAGAGCAGAACTGCTAAGTCAAAGGGTAGCATTCATATACCAGTCATAGGTATTGCCAAACAGTTTCCCAAAGTATTAATATTTGAACCATTTTCTATTCCCATCAGTATTACATGAGAATTTCAGTCACTAGGTATCTGCGTTAATATCTATCATTGACCATCTTTTTAAATTTTAGTCATTCTGCATTTTCCTGATGACAGTGTTGAATTCTTTTTTATATGCTTCTTGAAGATCTGGATATCATCTTTAGTGAAATGTCTATTCAAATATTTGCCCATTTCTTATTATGTCACCTATGTTTTTTACTGATTTGTATGAGCTATTTACATAGTCTAGATATAAATCTTTTGCTGGATAGCTGACAAATGACATGTGTATTCTAAATATCTTCTCTGACATGTGGCTTGCCTTTTATTCTCTTAATGGTGGCTTTTGTAGAACAAATGTTAATTTTAACAAAGTCTATTTGATCAATCTTTTCATATATAGTTATGATTTTGTGACTTAAGAAGATATTCTCATATGTTTTCTTCTAGTAGACAAGATGTTTAACACCTGAAACTGACTGCAGAAACTATGGGTTTATTCTGAAATTTTAATCAAAAGGGGGGAAAAATAATGTTTAAAAATCGCTGAGTGACAGTACTTTTGCTCTGTGCTTGTACCCAGTAGAGTCTAGGCCATCAATAAGTCAGTTATGCCTGACTTGATTATGAAGATTCATTTGAGAAGGAAGCATAGCAGCTCTTTTTGGCAAATGAACACCCTCCTAGTGAGCATAAGAGACACTCATTTTTTAGTTAAGTATATTATAGATATGACCTAACTAAACAGAATCAAGACTTTTCACTGTTGAATATAGACCAACTGCCCTAGGATACTCCATGCAAAGATATGCTTCTTCTCTTATAATTCGGTTTTCACAGAAATGGTATTTGCTAACCAAGTTACTGTGTGTCATGCTGAAAAGATGCTGGGAAGGAATTTAGAAGTGTTTCCTATCTACTCTGTCACTGACTATGTAAGAATAGCTCATCCACAGCCATAGGGTTAATTTTCCAAAATTGTACAAGGTTGGATTTAGGTTTCTAACCTGTCTTTCCCTAGCTGGTTACCCAAAACTAGAAATCTAGGGGTCAACCTTCACTCCTTTCCCTCTCACCTGCTATATTTACACCCACCAAGGACTCTATTCTGGCTCTAAAATAGCATTGCCTTTCGCCATTCCCACTGCTGCTCTCCTCCTCTCCAAGGTTCTTTTACTCTTGAATTACTGTACCAGCTTCCTAATTGGTCTCCACACCTCTAGTCTAGCCCTGCTCTAACCCAATTTCCATATGTGGTCAAGGTGGCCCCACTAAGTTAATAATGATGAAGTCTCCTATAGCACCCACTCTGGGCTTGGTCCTTCGTAAGCATGATCTCATTCAATGTTTCTAACAACCCGAAGAGGGAGGTACTGTATTTCTTTAAATGGAGTCATTGAAGCTTAAAGAGTAAAAGCAACTTCCCCAAGATGATTCAGAGAAGGAAGACATATGCAAGATCAGGTTGCTCACCCTACTTGCCCTTAAGTTCATCAAATGAACCAGGTTCTTCCTCTGTGCTGGGCCCCTGAGCGTGCTGTTCCCTGGGCCTGGAATATGTGTTTTCTACTGTCTATTCCTGAAACCCCTTTTTCCTCAGATGAGATGACACCTCATCTTTCAGGCATCAGCACGCCTGAGGTCCCTGAGAGTTAAGGTCTCTATTTAACCCTCTCGTATCTTCACCTCTCAGAGCATTTTTCACATTTTATTTTGATACTTGTTTAATCATCTTCACTAACTGCATATTCTGTGAGGGAAGGGATGATCTATCTCACTTATTATTGTTTCTGAGGTCTCCGTACACTGCCAAAGTTTTACTTGGCACTTGATAAAAGTTAAAAGAAAAAAAAAAGTGGCGGCAAAATATTTTGTGATTGGTGGATTGTTCAGTGAGAAATACAATGGATCACAAAAAGGCAAAATAAACCATCAGATAGAAATTATACTCGTTTCTCAAACAGCCCCCAAATAGATCATTAGAAAGGATGTAAACTTGCTGTCAATTCCCTGAGTGCAGTGTCTATATTTTATTCACATCTAGAGTGCTTTCCACACCATGGGCATTTATTAAGTGACTACTGAGCAGAATTGTTTGCAGTGTCTCTCTTTGAATGATCTTCCCTATCTATTACTGAAGACACATCCAAGAATCCCCTCATTTGAAAATACAGACTAGTATAAGTTCTGGAGCCAAACTGGTAGTGGTGGTGGTTTAGTTGCTAACTCGTGTCTGACTCTTGCGACCCTATGGACTGTAGCCCGCTAGGCTCCTCTGTCCATGGGATTTCCCAAGCAAGAATACTAGAGTGGGTAGCCATTTCTTCTCCAGGGCAGCTTCCTGACCCAGGGATTGGACATGAGTCTCCTGAACTGCAGGCAGATTCTTTATGCTGAGCCACCAGGGAAGCCCTTTGTAGTACATTGTTTAATAATTATCAGGATCAGGTGGGTTCTGTGCTTTGATAGGTCTCAAACAATGATTAAAACACTGACAAATGCCCAGCACCCACAAGATTAGTTACCCATTCGTGAGTCTTCACTTAGGAATGCACATCCTATTTCCAAACACCTACTCCACACCCTAGGTTAACTATTAATATGATTGTCTCCATGGCCCTTCGGCAGTGTGGAGTACAGTTGTGAATGCTTCCAGATCATTGTCCATCAGATCCCAGCCTGTAAGTTACTTTATAATAAACCAAACAACTGATCACATGGAGTTGCCTGTCTCATTTTTTTGGTCTAAAGATGCCTTCTCAGTTCAGTGGGCACTTTTTGTTCCCTCCCTCCTCCAAAATACCTACTTCCTAGGGTTGATACAAGGATTATATGAGTTAGTATAAAATATTAGAATGGTGCCAAACACAGAAAAAATACCATGATACTGCTGCTTATATTTCTACTATCACTATTGCTATCTATCTGCTAAGCTGCTTCAGTCGTGTCTGACTCTGCGACCCCATGGACTGCAGGCTGTCAGGCTCCTCTGTCCATGGGATTCTTCCGACAAGAATACTGGCGTGGGTTGCCATTTCCTTCTCCAAGGGATCTTCCTAATGCGGGGATCGAACCCATATCTTTCTCCAGCATTGACAGGCAGATTCTTTACCACTGAGCCACCAGGGAAGCCTACCTGGCATCATGGATGGAGGTAAAAAGATAACTAACACATTTGCTTTCAAGAAGTTCACAGAAAAGAAGAATTTGTTTTAGTGGCAGTTGTAGTAGTAGACTTCCCAGGTGGCGCTAGCAGTAAAGAATCCACCTGCCAATGCAGGAAATATAACAGATAAGGATTTGCTTACTGGAGAAAGAAATGTCTACCCACTCCAGTATTCTTGCCTGGGAATACCAAGGACAGAGGAGCCTGGTGGCCTACTGTCCATGGTGTCCCAAGAGCTGGACATGACTTAGCGAGTAAACAACAACAAACAATACCAGGTATAAAGCCTTACACATTGTTGGTCCATAATAAGTGTTAGTTGGGTGGATTGTGATAGATTATTGCATTTCTAAAAAGAGCCAATGCCACAGTCAGATCAAGGTTTTTTTTTTTTTAGGTGGATCAAATGTTCACTATTTATTTGAAGCCAATGGACTTGGAAAGATTTAGAAGAGTTATTTTGATGGAGCCAATTAATATGAGGCTGCCACAGCAAAATCACAAAGAGGATTTAGGTCATTGATTCTTGCTTGCTTGTCCAAGATTCTAACAAATACATGGTTTAAGAAAAAATAAATAAATAAACCAATACACACAGTGGAAGCCTCTTCCATTTCCTTTTAATACTGCTTTCATTGGCGTGTTCAACGAGGTAAATTGCTTGTTACCCAAAAAGCAGACTGCCAATCCTTGGCCAAAGCTGATGTCATGAGACCCAGAGATTGAGCAAAATGTCAGGGTACTCTGTAATTCTAACTTTGCTTGTTATATTAAGATCACATTATTATAGCTTAAGATCAGCAAATACGGCTTTCCTTGTGGCTCCATGGTTAAGAATCTACATACCAATGCAGGAGACACGGGTTCAATCCCTGATCCGGAAAGATCCCACATGCCGAGAAGCAACTAAGCCCTTGTACCACAACTATTGAGCCTGTGCCCCAGAGCCCATGCTCCACAACAAGAGAAACCACTGCAGTGAGAGGTCTATGTCCAGCAACTAGAGAAAAGCACACGCAGCAACAGACATAGCGCAGCCAAAAATAAGTAAAATTATTTTTAAAATCCAGTAAATATAGAAAATAAAAAACTTTGCCTGAAAATTATGGTTCATTAATAATATCTTTTGTACTCCTAGAAATCACAAGAAAAATACTATATTTAGACAAACACTGAATTTAATCAATAGTAAGTCAGAAATTTGCTTCCTTTTCTCAAATATCTACATATGCATTTTAACAGACATTTTAAATTAAATCATTAAATTAAAACAAAACATTAAATTCAACCTCAGAAGTTTAATAAACCAAAATTTTCTTCTTGTTGACGAATAATGCTTCAAAATTGTAGGGATGGTTACCAAGTTATCAATATCTGAAAGTTCTACTGGGTCTCCAAAAGATGGGTAGGTGTTTATTTACTGTTTCTCAATATATAGTAATTTTGCTCAAATGAAACAATGCTTTCAGTTCAGTTCAGTTCAGTCGCTCAGTCGTGTCCGACTCTCCGCGACCCCATGAATCACAGCACGCCAGGCCTCCCTGTCCATCACCAACTCCCAGAGTACACTCAAACTCATGTCCACAGAGTCGGTGATGCCATCCAGCCATCTCATTCTCCGTCGTCCCCTTCTCCTCCAGCCCCCAACCTTTCCCAGCATCAGAGTCTTTTCCAGTGAGTCAACTCGTCGCATGAGGTGGCCAAAGTATTGCAGTTTCAGCTTTAGCATCAGTCCCTCCAATGAACATCCAGGATTGATCTCCTTTAGAATGGACTGGTTGGATCTCCTTGCAGTATAAGGGACTCTCAAGAGTCTTCTCCAACACCACAGTTCAAAAGCATCGATTCTTCGGCGATCAGCCTTCCTCACAGTCCAACTCTCACATCCATACATGACCACGGGAAAAACCATTGCTTTGACTAGACGGACCTTGGTTGGCAAAGTAATGTCTGTGCTTTTTAATATACTATCTAGGCACTCAAATTCTGGAGTCAGAGAGTCAGAGCTCTGTTTTCCACTAACCAGGAGGACTGCAGGAGTTTTTATTTTTTTTCCTTCTTTTTTTAAAGTTACAATTTTAAGGATCATAATGCAGAGAATCTGTGTAACCTTCATTCAATTTTCCCCAGTGCTAACATCTTTCACAACTGTAGTACAGTATCACAACGAGGAAATTGGCAGTGATACAGTTCACCGACCTTATCCAGAGTTCACCAGGGTGTTTTTTTTTTTTTTGTCTGTTTATATTTTCTACATTTCCCTTTTATTTATTTATTTTAAATTCTTTTTTTTTTTTTTTTTAATTGGAGTACCTGCCTGCCAATGCAGGAAACATAAGAAACCTGGGTTCGATCCCTGGGTCAAGAAGATCCTTAGAGGAGGGCATGGCAACTCACTCTGTTAGGGGAAGCACACTGATTGAAAACGCCGACGCTGGCCAGGCACCATAGTAACCATTTGCATGAGTTGTTTTAGGACCGGAGGTCCTGGTAAGGAACAGGGAACTAATAAGCCTCCACCAACCAGAAGAGTTCGGGAAAGGTCAAAAGGAGACACCACCTGTCCGACCACCTCCCAGAATCCTTCTCTCTGGCATCCATCTTGGCTGAACAAGGCGTGCACCACCAGCAAGAACTCTGAGTCAGAATGATTGGCTAAAGGCAACCCGGAAACTAATCCCATCACCATCAAACAAACCCAAGACTGCGAGCCATGTGGCAGAGCAGTTCTCCTGGGTTCCCTCACCCTCCTGCTCTCCACCCGGGTGCCCCTTCCCAATAAAATCTCTTGCTTCGTCAGCACATGTGTCTCCTCGGACAATTCATTTCCGAGTGTTAGGCAAGAGCCCAGTTTCGGGCCCTGGAAGGGGTCCCCCTTCCTGTAACAACTCCAGTATTCTTGCCTGGAGAATCCCATGGAAGAGTAGCTGGTGGGTTACAGTCCATGGGATCACAAAGAGTGGGACATGACTGAAACAACTTAGCACACACATATAGATGATTTACAGTATCATGTTAGTTTCACGTATACAGCACAGCAATTCAGTTATATGCATACATATATCTGGAGAAAGGAATGGCAACCAACTCCAGTATTCTTGCCTGGAGAATCCCATGGACAGAGGAGCCTGGCAGGCTATAGTCCATGGGGTCGCAAGGAGTCAGACATGATTGAGCGACTAACACACACATATACATATGTATGTGTGTGAGTGTATATACATATATATGTATATATATATAATCTTCTGCAGATTCTCTTCCCTTATAGGTAATTAAAAAATACTGAGTATAGTTTCCTGTGCTATACAGTAGGTCCTTATATATATAGTAGCTTGTATATGTTACTCCCAACCTCCTAAGTCGTCCCAGATATACATGGAATTGTGTATGTGTGTATGCTGCTGCTACTGCTGCTAAGTCACTTCAGTCGTGTCTGACTCTGTGTGACCCCATAGATGGCCTCCTACCAGGCTCCCCCAGTCTCTGGGATTCTCCAGGCAAGAACACTGGAGTGGGTTGCCATTTCCTTCTCCAATGCATGAAAGTGAAAAGTGAAAGTAAAGTCGCTCAGTTGTGTCTGACTCTTAGCGACCCCATGGACTGCAGCCCACCAGGCTCCTCCATTCATGGGGTTTTTCAGGCAAGAGTACTGGAGTGGGGTGCCATTGACTTCTCTGGTATGTGTGTATAATTGTATATAATTCTATTAACATGTGCCGTAGATTTCTGTGGCGACCACCACAGTCTAGGGACAGAACATCTCGCTGAGCAAGTTATTTAATGTCCTGATATCCCTTCTGCAGTAAAATCAGAGAATTCAGTTTTATAGGCTTTATCCCAAAATCTTGGGGCCAGATGGCTTTCAGTATTTTTCACAGTTAATGAAAGGTTATCCCCTGGAGAAGGGCATGGCAACCCACTCCAGTATTCTTGCCTGGAGAATCCCATGGATAGAGGAGCCTGGCAGGTTATAGTCCACAGGGTTGCAAAGAACAGAACATGACTGAAGCAATTCAGCACGCATATAGTGTATATATATTTTAAGTAAACATTCCAGTAAGCTCTAGGGAAGAATTTTATAATTAAGTACACTACCTATTTCTCCAGCAAAATATGTTAGTATTCATATTTAATGAGATAAAGTGGAAAACCAACCTCATATCATTTCAGGTCAGACTGCCCTGACCCAGACTCCTGTTTTGTTCTTGGTTTTCAGAGCTTTTCTGTTACTAGATGTGGTCAAGGAGTGAAAGACCTGTGATTCTCCCTTTGAGGGGCTGCAGTGAGTATTAAACAATAACACACAGAGAGCACTGCTGCTGCTGCTGCTAAGTCACTTCAGTCGTGTCCGACTCTGTGTGACCCCATAGACAGAAAACCCACCAGGCTCCCCCGTCCCTGGGATTCTCCAGGCAAGAACACTGGAGTGGGTTTCCATTTCCTTCTCCAATGTGTGAAAGTGAAAATTGAAAGTAAAGTCGCTCAGTTGTAGCGACCCCAGGGACTGCAGCCTACCAGGCTCCTCCATCCATGGGATTTTCCAGGCAAGAGTACTGGAGTGGCTTGCCATTGCCTTCTCCACACGGAGAGCACAACCCACACTTAACCATACTCAGTTGTCAATGACACCTCTGTCATCAATATGATTATAATTTTGCCAGACCAGAAAATATATTAAATCGTTACAAGAGTTGATTGCTGTTTGATAGAATTCCAAGTGAATTTTACCTTATTAGGTATCCTTTTCTCTACTGTATAAATTCTTTATAACAAACCTTTACTATTATGAAATAGTTTTATACAGCTTAAGAAAATACATTTTCCCCTTCATTTAAAAGGATTTACTTTCTTAAGTATTTCCTTCTAGATTTTCTTAATCTTGCCTTTTATCACACAGACAAAAATTCTTCTGAGTTCCCTCTGTTGAAATGTTCTTGGGTTATAAATTCATTAGAAGCAAAGAAACTTTATTCTTTGGCTCTGTAATCAGAAATTTTTTTCTCTCTTCTAAGCAACCTATAAGCAAAGCTTCTTTTTTTTTTTTTGCTATGAATACTAAAAAAACATGGGTTGGCCGATCTACAAGGTATCTCTTTAGTTCCTGAGTTACTGGAATGTATTTACAGATCTGTGAGTTGTTTAATACCATAACAGTGAGATACCAAGATGAACACCAACATTCTCCCATTAAACAGTTACAGTCTTTGCCTCCATAAGAAAACATTTAAAGACTGTAACTAAAAACCAAAACCAGAAACAGTACAAGACAAAAGAAACCAGCAAAAACTTCTTTGGCTTTCCCTAGTATTGTCCAGTGCACTGCTGTCCACTGGAACTTTCTACGACGATGGAAAAGTTCCAGTCTGCACTGTTCAACACAATAGCCAGTAGCCGCATGTAGCTATTTAAACACTTGAAATGTGGCTTTTGCAACCAGGGGCCTGAATTTTAAATTTTATTTAATTTTCTAATTAATTTAAATTTAAATTCAATTAGCCACATACGTTTAGTTACTCGCGTATTAGGCAGTGCAGGTCAACAAAACTCCAATTGTTTACGAATTCTTTTTCAGTGGAGACACTGAAAGCCACTTCTATTTTTAAAGGATTTGTAATGTTTTCTACGGGATGAAACTTGGGAGCTCTTTTCTACAATTTCACTTGAAAAGAATCACGGAAAATCAAATTGTCAGGCCCGACATGAATAAAGTTTCTGTTTCATTGTGCTATATTGGTGGGAGATGGCTAAAGAATTCATTGCTTTATCCAACATCTGTGTTTGTCTCTGTCTATTATTCTCTGGTTCTAGAGGCTGTTCTATCCATCCTGCACTCCCAAGTATTTCTAATAAATAAATATCCCCAAAGTGGCTCCAGGCAGACAAACATTAAAAACAAAACAACAACACACACAGTCAATAACAAATGAGCCTGCAGTCAGAGAACAAAAGTGGCAAATGGCAAAAGCCAAGTCTCTACTCAATATTCTGTAATAACCTATATGGGAAAAGAATCTAAAAAAGAATGTGTGTGTGTGTGTGTGTGTATTTAAGGATAACTGAATCACTTTGCTCTATACCTGAAACTAGGACAACATTGTAAATAAAGCATACTCTTAAAAAAAAATAAGCCTATTACTGTCAAAAAATAAAAAAGACTTTCAATTCCACCTCAGTACATTGACTCTACTGCTCAGTATTTAAAACTTTACCCAAGTTTTGAAAACCTCCAGAAAGCTTTGGTTTCAGCAGTCATTATACCACAGCTCACAATTAACACCGCCAGTCTACTCGCTAATCAATTATTCACTCAGATGTCCAGCATTTCTTTGGAGCCCCTTCCTTCCACATCACCATGGTTAAGGAGATGACACGTGCCTGTGTACTTTTCAGAACGAAGGACAGACTTTAAGTGGGTTTTAACACGAAATGAGAACAAGAGTTAAAGAAGAGCAATCAGCCCTTTTAGTCAAAGTACAGCTTCGGGCGAGCTGCAGGCAGTGCACAGCATGAGAGAATCTGGTTCCAGAAAGTGCCCATGTGTTGACAGCTGAGTAAGAGCTTGAAGGCTTACTGGTACAAATGTTCTGTCACTGGTACTGTTACCCAGGGCTTTGCTTCACCAGAACTGCCCCAAACTCCAAATTTGTTGACAACCAAAGAAGGGAAATTAATTCACTCTAGACTTTGACATTAAATAAGCAAGTTATTTTTACCTAAGTAGTCACCCTGCACTGACTTGATTAATTGAAGAAAATGAGGGATCATTTTGTCCAGCCAGAAACTTTAAAGGAGTAAGACCAGAGACCATGAAAGAACACAACTAGAACCACTTCCTTCTTTCTTGAACAACCCGCTAGATAACAAGCTGGCGTTGTCTAACATATTTATCAAGTATAGATTCGATTTATTTCACAGGCATGGCATCTGGTCCCATCACTTCATGGCAAATAGATGGGGAAACAGTGTCAGACTTTATTTTTTTGGGCTCCAAAATCATTGCAGATGCTGATTGCAGCCAAGAAATTAAAAGACGCTTACTCCTTGGAAGGAAAGTTATGACCAACCTAGATAGCATATTAAAAAGCAGAGACATTACTTTGCCAACCAACGTCTGTCTAGTCAAGGCTATGGTTTATCCAGTGGTCATGTATGGATGTGAGAGTTGGACTGTGAAGAAAGCTGAGTGCTGAAGAATTGATGCTTTTGAACTGTGGTGCTAGAGAAGACTCTTGAGAGTCCCTTGGACTGCAAGAAGATCCAACCAGTCCATTATAAAGGAGATCAATCCTGGGTGTTCATTGGAAGGACTGATGCTAAAGCTGAAACTCCAATACTTTGGCCACCTCATGCGAAGAGTTGACTCACTGGAAAAGACCCTGATGCTGGGAGGTATTGGGGGCAGGAGGAGAAGGGGACGACAGAGAATGAGATGGCTGGATGGCATCACCGACTCGATGGACATGAGTTTGAGTGAACTCCAGGAGTTGGTGATGGACAGGGAGGCCTGGCGTGCTGTGATTCATGGGGTCGCAAAGAGTTGGACACGACTGAGCGACTGAACTGAACTGCACTGCACTGAACTGAAGAGATCTGCAAGCACAAAGCTCCCCCCAAAGGAAGAATATTGAAAATAATCTGGGAGTAAATTAAAATCACAAAGAGATGCTCCTACCAGTATCTAGAATCACAGGTAGAAAATAAAGATACTGCAGTCTAGCAATCACTTCCAGTATCAACACTCAGTGTTTGAAAGTTTTGAAGTTTTACTGGCCATTTCGGTTTTAAGTAAACAATGACGAGCTGTTTTGAACGCCACCCAGCCTATACTAGTCCTTGTCTCTTCTTTAATTCTTGCAACACCTATAAAGATCAGTAAGGAGTAGGTGATCTTTTATTATGGCACCCTATCATGATTATTATCACCGAAATGAGAAAGAGAGCCACGGAGGACAGGGACTGTCTCTCACACATTCCTCCAGCAGGTCTGCTCTATGGGTCAGGAGCATGCGCCCTGGGGCCAGGCATCTTAGGTTCAAATCCTGCTCTGCCACTGACTATCTCTGTGACCCTAGGCAAGTTATCTAACCTCTCTGGGACCAGGTTTCTTTAGTTAACTGGGAATAAACACAGTGTCTACATGTCTTTGTGTTACTGCAAAGATTTTTTATTGTGTAATTATAAGGCCTGTTTGTGTTATCGTAAAGATTAAATAAATTTATCCATGCTAAATGCATGGTACCATTCTTAGCACTTAGTAAATATTCAAAAGATGTTGGTTTACACTGTTACGAGTAGGGATTTTTTAGACAAGTATTATTAAAAAAATAACAAAACAGCTTTTCTTTTTGCTGGATTGGGGGATGTATTATGGAAACCGTGATGTGAAGCATAAGACAGCTTCATTTTTAAACATCCAATATCGGGTAAATAGAAAGAAAGGCTGATAAAGGAAATGAAGTTATCCTTTGGAATACATCTTTGCCAGTAATATTGACAGGTAAATTCTACCATCCTCAATGATGTTTCTATGAACAGTCACCTTGTGATTTCTATGAGGTCTCTACAGCAGACAAATGAGGCTTATTCCTAAGGCCTGATTACTGCTAGAACATAAAATGAGTAATGTTAGAGGCATTATCTTTGTTATTACAGGGAATGATTTATTCTACACCAGAGCTCAGGAATCCTAATATTAACATATCTTGCAGCAATCAATCATATTCAATTTTGACTTTCAAATCTTTGCAAAACATCAAATGATACTGCTAAGCATACAGCTTAATTGTGGAGACTGCTGATGTGGATGGTAATGCTATTAGTGAGCCCAAAAAGCGAAATCAGCAGTATTGAGCCTGAAAATGAAAGAGGCTGGAATTCTGGAGAAAGAGAGTTAACCCACCGAGTTAAACAAGGTAAACACACTAAAAATAATTTGCAAAACAATTTTCTCCCTGCATTTAATAAATATGTGTCAAAAGAAACAAAAATCACAGAAGCCAAAAGTAAAAAAAAAAAAAAAATCAATTAAAATAAAGTCACAGGGCATGGTAGAGAATTATTTCTGGCAGTTATTTGATATAATATGGTTAATGTTTCTAGTCAGTCAAATTAATGCAATTTTGTCACTGTAGATTTACAGTCACAAAATGCACACACCCAGGAGGCTTATTTTATTCCAAGAATCAGAGAAACAAATTCCTTTCAGGCATAGAACAACTTGCCCATTCTCTCCTGAATATCAGGAATGAAAGAAAAGTCATCCTACAGAAAACAATGAATTTGCTATACATTCACATCTGGCCATCATCTCATCTCTCCGTGATTTCCCCTTCAAAGTCCTTGGACAAAGACTAGTCCATTTATCGCTCCATTTGTATCAACAGATATGCTTTTATTTCTTATCGGTCTGCCTATTCGGATCATGTGTACTCTGCCATGTTATTGATTGAAAGAAGCTCAGGCAAGGTGGTGTCAGCTCATATTCCTAAAGGGAGTCCCCTGAGTAGATTGGTGAGGCACTTAAGGTCAAGTCAGAATTGCCTCTTTCTACATTAAAACTGCAGGGCACAGTGACAAGAAGGATGTAGACTTCTTAAGCATGCCGAGTAAATACCAACATTCAACCTTCATGGTTTTATCTTCCCCCCATGGAGCTCAGAGGTACTTTTCATGGAAGAAAGTTTGGCTTTGTAAAAACAAAAATTACTTCAAGGCCTTCTTTCTACTTTCCAGGCTTTCTTCTTTCATCTTTTTTGTTTCTTTCTCCAAATAGTACTCCTTACGGACAGAAATCAGAAGGCAAATAAAGTCACTAAATAACACCATGCCTGGAGAGAAAGAATCTAGTAACTCTCCTAACAGATTAATCTGGCATTTTCCTGATGATTTGTGAGATAATCTGTACACTTTGAATGAGGAGAAAGTAAAGTTAACCACGTTAACTTTAAGCTATGGTGTATGCTTAGCACCATAAAAATTCCCAAGATCTGAATTATTGGAGTTCAGTCACTCAGTCGTGTCCGATTCCTTGCAACCCCATGAATCACAGCACGCCAGGCCTCCCTGTCCATCACCAACTCCTGGAGTTCACTCAAACTCATGTCCGTCGAGTTGGTGATGCCATCCAGTCATTTCATTCTCTGTCGTCCCCTTCTCCTCCTGCCCCCAATCCCTCCCAGCGGCAGAGTCTTATCCAGTGAGTCAACTCTTCGCATGAGGTGGAAGAACCTCTAAATCCATTCATCAAATACTATCCAGAGCACGTATTACATGCACAGCACTTTTTCTGGAATGCGGGTTTCAAAGGTGGATATAATGTGCTTGCCCTCAGGGAATTCACAATTCATTATTTTATAGCATGAAATGTGCTGTGATAGGACATGAACAAAATGTCAAAAAACAGAACCACACACATACCATGGCATAAAGAGCTAGAGTGAGACAGACAGGGGTTCAAATCTGTCTTTCTCCACACACAGAGGGGGGCTCCCGGAAAAGGCATCTACCTTCTGGAACTTCATTTTGCCCAACATAACACAGATGTAGTATTATTAGTACTCCTGGTAGATGGTTAATAAACATTAGTTGGCTTTTCTCCTTGGATACAAAGTCAAGGACAATTGATTTGCTCTAAGGGCAGAGAAGATACTGGGACAAGAGCTCAAAGAAAGAGCAGAGCTAAGGTTGGCTTTATAGAAAAAGCAGGATTTCAATAGAGAAGAATGAGAAGTAAGGGATTCTTGGCAAAGAAAGTATCATGAGGGAGAAAAATGGAACTGTAAAAAGAACATTAAAAAAAAAAAGCACATGGTGTGTTTAGGGGGAGCAGAGGAGAGTGGTTACAAATGGGGGTGTAGGGATTAATCTGCCTGAGCTGGGATCATGTTGGCTACTTGGGATCCCCTGGGGTAACTTGCTTATACGTTTTCCTCATTTATTACCTACATATAACAATATCTATGTCATAGGGTATCAGTTCAGTTCAGTTTAGTTGCTCAATTGTGTCCGACTTTTGCGACCCCATGAATCACAGCACACCAGGCCTCCCTGTCCATCACCAGCTCCAGGAGTTCACTCAAACTCACGTCCATCGAGTCAGTGATGCCATCCAGCCATCTCATTCTCTGTCGTCCCCTTCTTCTCCTGCCCCCAATCCCTCCCAGCATCAGGGTCTTTTCCAGTGAGTCAACTCTTCGCATGAAGTGGCCAAAGTATTGGAGTTTCAGCTTTAGCATCAGTCCTTCCAGTGAACACCCAGGATTGATCTCCTCTAGAATGGACTGGTTGGATATATAAATACTAGAGACCTATTATTATTAGAAAGTGAAAAGTGAAAGTGGAAGTCAATCAGTTGTGTCCAACTCATTGAGACCCCATGGACTATACAGTCCATGGAATTCTCCAGTCTAGAATACTGGAGTGGGTAGTCTTTCCCTTCTCCAGGGGATCTTCCCAACCCAGGGATCAAACCCAGGTCTCCACATTGCAGGTGGGTTCTTTACCAGCTGAGCTACCAGGGAAGCCCATCATTATGAGAAAAGTCTCAATAAACCCAGGTCTCCACATTGCAGGTGGGTTCTTTACCAGCTGAGCTACCAGGGAAGCCCATCATTATGAGAAAAGTCTCAATAAACCCAGGTCTCCACATTGCAGGTGGGTTCTTTACCAGCTGAGCTACCAGGGAAGCCCATCATTATGAGAAAAGTCTCAATAGGTTGCGGATGACTCAAGTGTAAGGGAAACAGAAGAAGTATGGGTGATCAGAGTGATATTTTTCATTCTGCTTTTTAGTCATTAGATGACTCCCAGGCATCTAATTACTTAGTACTCTAAAAGCGATATTTTATCACAAATGGGTGAACAGGTTACTTTTATCAGGCGACTCTACGTCTCCTCCCATTACTAAATATGTTTTGGTCCAGTGGTTTGTAAACCTGGCTGTGCATCAGACTCTCTTGGGAATCTGATTTTTAAGAAAACAAAAAGCAAAACGAACAAACAAAAAACAGACACTCTTAGGTCTAAACCTAGAGATTCTTTTTTTTTTTACTTTAAAAAATACTATTTTATTTATCCTCATGTATGAAAAAAGGGATAAACTACTATGTTGTACACACATACCAATACTGGAAACAGAATTCAATAATGGATGCCACCTAAATTTTACAAAGAACAAACAAACAGTAAAAAAACACTGATTGGTTATAGAAAGCAGAGTGGAAGAAAAAAACCATTAGCTATCATCTTCATTTCCATTAAAGTGCAGCATCCTCTGAGGAGAAACAAATTCATTAGTAGGACTCACCTGCAGCGCACAGTAATATATACAAATGAAAGTTAGTGACTGTACTGGTTTCATTCACTTTTCCTAAGCCACTTTCTCTTCCTCACACTCAAAGCAAAGAAAATAATATGAAGAAAAATATGGCCTCATTATTCACAATAAAAAGAGTCTGCCTCATTCTGCAGGCCTGGCATATGGTATAAAAGGGAGCACTTCATGGCTCAAGGGGATCAAAGTATCATTTTGATTCTGAGCCACCAAATAGGATCTCATGCATATTTGGTGACTGGACTAACTCCACAGGAGCTGTGATAGACTGAACCATTTCTGTGGTATCCCCAGATCTCACTAAATAAGAAACAGCCCTACACAAAAAAAGATAACCATCAACCTGTCCATAAATTCTATCTCTTAGGCTCTTTCTCTAGAGTAAAGTGGAAAAAGGGGTCCTTGAGTACATGGATAAAAGTGTCACTGTGGCCTAAAGATTGCTGCATTGATATTGTGTCTGATATGATGAAGAAAATTTCAGATTAAGAAACTTCCACAACTTGTCTCAATTCTTCAAATAATGGAGCAAGTTCCTTTTCCAGGCTGACAATTAGTCTTGTATTAGCACTGCTGCTGGCTATGAAACTCTCTACCAAAGGTAAACGATTGAATTGAAACACCTGGTAGGTGTTAGAGTAACAGATGATATTTTTAATTTTTGAAAGTCCGAGTTTGCTCCCTTGGTCTGTTGCAAGGGCAAAAGTTGATAAGAAACCAGGTCTCAAAGCATGCTCTGGAGCATTATCACTGGCCACTTTGATGACAGGCACTCCATCTCTATCTGACACAACAATAGCATGGAGCCCCTCAACACTCGGTAATTTTTTATACAGGAATCGTTTTAGATCATCCGCCATGATGAACCCCTTTCTCCCGCAGGATCAATCTCCACGCCTGGGTTTCTGGGCTGCCTGGTTCTCTGAACCGTCAATTCAGGGACAACTTCTGGGACAGGTTCCTCTAAAATCCGCACTCACAAGATTCGTGACCTCTTCTGTGCTCCGGTAAACCTAGAGATTCTTATTGAATAAATTTAAGGTGGAACTGAGGAAACAGTACTTTTAAAAAAGGTTCCCTGGTGATTCTGATAAATAGCTAAATGTGGAGACCTTCACTGCAGTGTACTCATAAGCCAGGTCGATATGTTTTACTCTTATTACCCATTGAATAAAATAACATTTAGCTTATCTAACAATAAGTGATTCATAAAAGTGCTGGCCTCCAATTTAATCTTACAGAAAACACTCTCATTAATTGAAAGAAGGCATTAATAAGAGTATAACATCTTTGTTAATTAGTTACTGAAGCACTCTGCAAGGATGATGGCATGAAAGAGCTTGAAATGACAGGCAAGTTAACTTTTCATCAATCATTAAAAAAGAAAATAAACTTTTCTCAGATTAAATATCACAATGCTGCCAGATTAAGTTGTTTCACCAATATTTACTCTACTCTCAGATACATTTAAGAGTGTAAATTATGAAATGAGAAGTCCAAGGAATTCATGTTGATTTCAACACTACTACAAGGAAGACTCAAATTCTGATTGGCCAGAGTCTGTGTGTTCTTTCAATGGATTTGTCTGAAAGAATATCAATCAGGTATATCAGAGAGCCCTATTAGCTTCACAAAACAGTTATTTATTTTATTAAGATCACTTATCACTTCTTAGTGCCCCTAGGGGTTTGCTGATTGTCACTGGACAGGAAGTCCTAGAAGAAGAACATTTTAAACAAAATATTGATTCAAAATACAAAAAAAATTCTTGGTGTTATAACTTTAATGTAATTTTATGTGATTTACAAATAAACCTCGAGGGCAAGGCAAGATACAAAGGCTGGCAGGATAAGCGCAGAGACCAGGTCAAGAATGGCCATATTAAGCCCAGATTTTATCCTGAGAGGAAGAAGGAGCTACTCAATGATTTTAGTGGTAAAATATACATTGTAAAAGAGTCTAATATAGTAGTTATCAACACACAAACATATTAGAATCACTCAGGAGCTTTTAAAAATATCAATGTCTAAACCCCCTACATCGGTTTCTAATTTAATCGATCTGGAGTGGGGCCCACACAGCAACAATACCCAAGTTATTTTACGGTATGGCCAGGGTTGAGAACTACTGCTCAGACTGGAAGCCTGGAGACCAGCAGGGCCTTGGAGACCACAGGTCTGAACAAGGGCCTTGGTGATGGAGATGGAGAAACGTGAATAAACTTGACAGATAACTCAGGTGCTAGAATGAACAGGATGTATTGATTGGTTACCTGTGAAAAGTGAGGGAAAAGAAAGGGCTTCCCTGGAGGTTCAGATGGCAAAGAATCCACCTGTAATGCAGGAGACCTGGGTGCAATCCATGGGTCTTCAATCCACCAGAAGATCCCCTGGAGAAGGGAAGGGCTTCCCACTCCAGTATTCTTGTCTGGAGAATCCCGTGGACAGAGAAGCCCAGTGGGCTATGGACCATAGGGTCCCGAAGAGTTGAACACGACTGAGTGACTAACACTTCCCTGAGAAAATGAGCAAACAGTGGCGCTATTCATTGGCCTTAAACTCTATTGGACCTAGGTTTCGATCTGGCTTGTCCAGTTTCTAATTTGAGCCTTTGGCCAAATTATTTAAAAGCTCTTTTAATCCTGTACAATATGGAGTCAATAGCACTTACTTCACAATAGTAAAGTTAAAAAGATAATGCAGGTCCCTTTAGGACCTAGGACAGTGTCTATCACATAAGAGGCACTTAATAAATGGTTTTCTCTTCCATATTATAACACAGCTACTCCAAGTATACTCATTTAAATTACTAAAGGAACTAAATTTCTTTCAATACGTGAAATTATTTTGGGCTTCCCAGGTGGTGCTGGTGGTAAAGAACCTGCCTGCCAATGCAGGAGATGCAGGTTTGATCCCCTGGGTCAGGAAGATTCCTTGGAGAAGGAAATGGTTACCCATTCCAGTATTCATGCCTGAAGAATCCCATGGACAGAGGAGCCTGGCAGGCTGTGGTCGCAAAGAGTTGGACATGACTGAAACAACTGAGCATACACGCACACATATGACTTCTACTTCTCAGAAGACGCAAGACACTTAAAAAGGAAAAGGATGTCTTGGATGTTGGGAGAGAGTTTACTATCATTTCAAGAAACAAAGATACATTGAGGGAAACCACCTGCTTCTAATTTTGTTAAATTATTTCAAAACAAACAGTAAGGATAGACGTGAACAGTGGACTGGTTCCAAATTGGGAAAGGAGTACATCAAGTCTGTATATTGTCACCCTGCTTATTTAACTTATATGCAGAGTACATCATGAGGAAGGCTGGGCTGGAGGAAGCACAAGCTGGAATCAATTCCTTGGGAGGAATATCAATAACCTCAGATATGCAGATGACACCACCCTTATGGCAGAAACCAAAAAGGAACTAAGAAGTCTCTTGATGAAGGTGAAAGAGGAGAGTGAGAAAGCTGGCTTAAAACTCAACATTCAAAAAATGAAGATCATGGCATCCGGTCCCATCACTTCATGGAAAACAGGGAAACAATGGAAACGGTGGCTGACTTTATTTTCTTAGGCTCCAAAATCACTGCAGATGGTGACTGCAGCCATGAAATAAAAAGATGCTTGCTCCTTGAAAGAAAAGCTGTGGCGAACCTAGATAGTCTATTAAAAAGCAGAGATATCACTTTGTCAACAAAGGTCCGTATAGTCAAAGCTCTGGTTTTTCCAGTAGTCATGTATGGATGTAAGAGTTGGACCATAGAGAAGGCTGAGCACCAAAGAACTGATGCTTTCGAACTTTTGATGAAGCCTCTTGAGAGTCCCTTGGACAGCAAGGAGATCAAACTAGTCAATCCTAAAGGAAATTAACCCTGAAGATTCACTGGAAGAACTGATGCTGAAGCTGAACCTCTGATATTTTGGCCACCTGATGCAAAGAGTTGACTCATTGGAAAAGACCCTGAAGCTGGGAAAGGTTGAAGGCAGGAGGAGAAGGGGGCAACAGAGGATGAGATAGTTGGATGGCATCACTGACTCAATGGACATGAGTTTGAGCAAGCTCCAGGAGACAGTGAAGGACAGGGAAGCCTGGTGTGCTGCAGTCCATGGGGTTGCAGTGAGTTGGATATGACTAAACAACTGAAGAACAACAAAAGGATAGACAAAAGTACTTGATAATGAAAGGCTGATTTTAGGAAAAGCATTCTAGTTTCAGTTTATTAAAACAGGGTGTCTGAACACCTGGAGGAATGCTCTCATCTCCTGGCCTTTGCACTGGCTGTTCCCTTTGCCTGGAATTTTCTTGACTACAAATGTTCATAACTAACTCCCATGATAGCCCTCAAGTTTTTGCTGTTCCTAAATGAAGTCAACTTGATCACCCCACTTCAATCAAACCGCCCTATCTCTGCCTCAACATTTCTCACTACTTTAACCTATTAAACTCTTCTTTTTGTTTTTCTGTAGCTCTTACCTCTTTTTAACAAACTGCATAATTTACTTATTTATTTTTTATTGTCGGTCTATTCTCTGTAGGCTGTAAACTCCACTACGGCAGAAATAACTTGTTTTGTTAAATTATTATTATTATACCAAAGGCCTAGAATAGTGCCTGGCACAAAGTAGGTATAAAATGAACATCTGTTGAATAATAAGAGTTATAAATTGCCCACAAAATTCACAAGTCATTGATGTACATGCCAGTATCATAAGTGAGCATGCCAAGTCATCAAAACTGGTTATAAAAAGAAAAGGACAGGTGAAAGCATTGCTGAAACTAGAAATTTTTATTAACTAGTACCAATCAGTGCTCTATTCTTCGAGTATTTGTACCAAGACTAGTAAAAAACAGGAAATACTATGTATTTTAGGGGGAAAACTAGCTTCGTAAGCACTGCTTTGGGAGTGACACATGATCAAGGGGTGAAAACAGAGATTGGGATTGAAGAGTTTTTCTTTTTTTTGGCTGCACCACAGCATGCAGGATCTTAGTTTCCAGACCAGGGATCAAACCCATGCCCCCTGCAGTGGAAGTATGAAGTATTAACCACTATACTACTAGGGAAGTCCCAAGAGTTTGCCATTTTGCTTGTAAGTATGTGGGGATGCTTTCTTGTGCCAAGGAGGGCATAAAATATACATTCTTAACAAAAACTTTTGACTGTGGATCACAATAAACTGGAAAATTCTGAAAGAGATGGGAATACCAGAACACCTGACCTGCCTCTTGAGAAACCTGTATGCAGGTCAGGAAGCAACAGTTAGAACTGGACATGGAACAACAGACTGGTTCCAAATAGGAAAAGGAGTACGTCAAGGTTGTATATTGTCACCTTGCTTATTTAACTTATATGCAGAGTACATCATGAGGAACGCTGGGCTGGAAGAAGCACAAGCTGGAATCAAGATTGCTGGGAGAAATATCAATAACCTCAGATATGCAGATGATACCACCCTTATGGCAGAAAGTGAAGAGGAACTAAAAAGACCCTTGACGGAAGTGAAAGAGGAGAGTGAAAAGGTTGGCTTGAAGCTCAACATTCAGAAAACAAAGATCATGGCATCTGGTCCCATCACTTCATGGGAAATAGATGGGGAAACAGTGGAAACAGTGTCAGACTTTATTTTTTGGGCTCCAAAATCACTGCAGATGCTGATTGCAGCCAGGAAATTAAAAGACGCTTACTCCTTGGAAGGAAAGTTATGACCAACCTAGATAGCATATTAAAAAGCAGAGACATTACTTTGCCAACCAACGTCTGTCTAGTCAAGGCTATGGTTTTACCCGTGGTCATGTATGGATGTGAGAGTTGGACTGTGAAGAAAGCTGATCGCCGAAGAATTGATGCTTTTGAATTGTGGTGCTGGAGAAGACTCTTGAGAGTCCCTTGGACTGCAAGGAGATCCAACCAGTCCATTCTAGAGGAGATCAATCCTGGGTGTTCATTGGAAGGACTGATGCTAAAGCTGAAACTCCAATACTTTGGCCACCTCATGCGATGAGTTGACTCACTGGAAAAGACTCTGATGCTAGGAAAGGTTGGGGGCGGGAGGAGAAGGGGACAACAGAGAATGAGATGGATGGATGGCATCACCGACTCGATGGACATGAGTCTGAGTGAACTCCAGGAGTTGGTGATGGACAGGAAGGCCTGGTGTGCTGTGATTCATGGGGTCGCAAAGAGTCGGACACGACTGAGCGACTGAACTGAACAAAAACTTATCAAGAATACTACCTGTCTAGCCATGCTGTGCTCAGACCCAGTCATGTCTGACTCTTTATGACCCCACAGACCGTATCCCACCAGGCTTCTTTGTCCATGGGATTTTCCAGGCAACACTACTGGAGTGGGTTGCCATTTCCTCTTCCAGGGGATCTTCCTGACGCAGGGATCAAACCTGCATGTCTTACATCTGCTGCATTAGCAAGCAGGTTCTCTATCATTAGTGCCATAACCATAGAAAATACTATAACTTATATCAGATTCTCTCCCTCCCTCTGTCTCTTCTCTCTTTGTTTCTTAAAACAGGAGAGAATGATGGTAATATTCTGGTCTTTGATAAAACATAATTCACAATCCAGCCCTGATTTCCTAATCCATGGAAAACTGTGACTCACAGAAATGACCACTCTTTCTTTTAAGTGAACCATAGCTGCCTTGAAGGGCACAATCAAGCAAGATTACCAGGGCACCAAGGACTGCCTAGATGGGAACGACTTTATGAATTTCCACAGAAGAAATTAAATTACTTTGTAGTGCTCTGCCTACATTATAGAGAACACAAAAACAGGAAAGGTGTTGGAGTCATTCCATTTGGCAAGAATTTCATGATATGTCCATTTTCTAAAGATTTCTAAGAGGTAAGAGTAAAATAAATGGGGCTTAGGCAACTCTAGAGAATATAGATTAAGAAAGAGAAAATGCCAAACCAAATAAGCCTGAAGTCATTTAACAAAGCAGTGCCTGTTGACTGATTTATATTTGGTTTTGTAATGGGATTGCACACAGACTCCACTCTGCCCAACTTCCTGTACTTCACATTTGAGCCCCAATCTTGGCAACTGAAAGCCCAATGGGGAGCCTGATGATAGAAGATCAGATAATCTGCAAAGCAGATAATCTGTTTCTCACAATTGAGTATTAGAACAGCCTAGTGGGCCACCTGAGCCCCTACAATATACCCTTTCCAGGCCCACAAACAGAGCCTCTCAGGTTATTGACCTGAGCCCAGAGGCATCGTGGAGGTTCACAATTAAAAGGCTTTGACCCAACTTCTGACCTCAATGTCTGCTTCCTGTGGAGAGAGTCTGAACTGGCCTAACAGAATTGCAGACTTAGGAATGCTACCGAAATTACTTTCATTCTGTCTCCCAGTTCACAGAACCATTAGGAATGTATTTGTTCAGATATATGCTGGCCCACCAGCTCAAAATAGTTCATATTAGTCTTTGTTATAGAGGGCTTTAGTGTTCTCAACATTACTTACCCTTTATTCCCATCAAAAGTGACAATCTTTGCTTTAACACGTGTAATATGTTGTTTGCAACTTCAGCTCTATGCTTGAACACTTGATCGATGAATACGACATCATTTATTGATATAGATTTATCAGAAACCTCAGCAAGATCATCAGTACAAACAGGTCTTGGAGGAACAAGACCTCCAAAAACAGTTACTTGTTATCTTACTATTAAAATTGCTGTTGCTGGTAGAAAAAACACGTATATTCAAACCTAGGACAGCTGGTCTAAAATGAAGCAAATATATAATCTCATTTAATTTCCCTGAAATTGCCTGATAACTAAGAGGATTAGAAAATTGAGAAATTAGCATTTTCAGAGATGAAACCCCAATGTTGACAACCTCTCAGGCAGAAGAAAAATTTTAAACGGACTATGTTGACACTGGAAAGTATTTTGTTCTAAATCATCATACTCTTTCTATATTGTTGCTGCTGCTGCTACTGCTAAGTCGCTTCAGTCGTGTCCGACTCTGTGCAACCCCATAGACGGCAGCCCACCAGGCTCCCCTGTCCCTGGGATTCTCCAGGCAAGAACACTGGAGTGGGTTGCCATTTCCTTCTCCAATGCGTGAAAGTGAAAAGTTAAAGTGAAGTCACTCAGCTGTGTCCGACTCTTAGTGACCCCATGGACTGCAGCCTACCAGGCTCCTCTGCACATGGGATTTTCCAGGCAAGAGTACTGGTGTGGGGTGCCATTGCTAATTCTCTTCAAAGAACATGGCCATCAGAGACTATAATCTTTCACTGTGTATTTCTAGACCATCCCAATGTTTGAATATTGAACCTGATATATCACTCCAGGCATCTCAGATGGTAAAGAATCTGCCTGCAATTCAGGAAATCTAGGTTCAATCCCTGGGTCAGGAAGACTTCCTGGAGAAGGGAATGGCAACCCATTCTAGTATTCTCGCCTGGAGAATTCTATGGACACAGGAGTCTGGTGGGCTATAGTTGGTGGAGTCGCAGAGTTGGACACGACTGAGTGACTATCATCACTTCACTTCATATCGCTCCAAGCTAAAAGGCAGAAAATTCCTGGTAAATTGAAGAATGGTCCCAGATCTTGTCAAATTACATGGTTCAGAGATCATTCAGTGATTCAAACTACACAAATACCAGCTTGTGGAAAAATTATCAATGTGTGTGTATTGCTTGTGTGTGTGGGCACAAGAATATGAGTGAGTAATCAAAAGAGACCAAAGCTCCTCTGTTTTAGAAAGGGGTTGAAGCAAAATTTGGTATCCACAGAAGAAAACCATCCAAAGTATGTGTTTCAGATATCTGGTGGCTCAGGAGTAAAGAATCTGCTTGCCAAACCAGGAGATGGAAGTTTGATCCTTGGGTCAGGAAGACCCCCTAAGGAAGGAAATGGCAACCCACTCCAGGATTCTTGCCTGGGAAATCCCATGGACAGAGGAGCCTGGCAGGCTACAGTCCATGGGGTAGCAAAGAGTTGGACACAACTTAGCGACTAAATAACAGCAACAAAAATATATAACAAGTCAAATAAAATTCTGTCTAAACCTAAATGTACTCCATTAGTGATAATTTCTCCAGGTCAATTTACAACCCTATCAAAAGCAAGAAAAAATCAACAACAATAACAAAAATTAAAAAAAAAAAAGATCCCCAGATCACATATCTTGGGGCATGTGTGAATTTTCAGAGAAGTCACATAGGACATCTGAGTGTTAACCATGGACTTACTTATCAAATAAAAATGCAGTAGCAAGTCTGTGATATCATGTGAATTATACTTGCCGAAGGATGATTATGTAGTTTTCAGTAAGTAGAGAGGGTTTTTTTTTTTTTAATTTCTTTAAGTGGAGGATAATTACAGTATTGGGTTGTTAATAATAATGATGGGTTTTGACATACATCAACATGAATTGGCCATAGGCATCCATGTGTCCCTTTCCTCCTGAATTCCCCTCCCACTTCCCTCCTCACCTCACCTTTCCAGGTATTTGAGAGAATAGCATTGAAACATATCTGTTACCATATGTAAAACAGATAGCCAGTCAAAGCTTGATGCATGACGCAGGGAACCCAAAGCCGTGCTCTGTGAAGCAGAGTTTTGCTCTATAAGTTACTTGCCATCAATGTGCATACCACTACACTTAGGTTGAGTGTTTTACGTTTTCAAATCGGCCAGATTCTGCCAACACTTCTTTATCACAACGTATAGTGAAGTGAAGTCGCTCAGTCGTGTCCGACTCTTTGCGATCCCATGGACTGTAGTCTACCAGGCTTCTCTGTCCATGGGATTTTCCAAGCAAGAGTACTGGAGTGGGTTGCCATTTCCTTCTCCAGATCACAACGTATACCTAGTTTCAATTCAACAAATGCTCTTTGACCACCTACTGTATATAGGGCACTAGATTAGATACTGCTAAAAGTAGAAGGATAAACTGCATCACAATTCAGAATACAGGAAATCTGAGACTCTTTTAATAATTAACCCACTTGATATGTATTTAGAATTACTGTATCAGTGCACAGAAACATATTAAAAATGGTATCGCTATATAAATACATCATATGATTTTTTTCATACTTTTCCTTTTTTAACATTACTAACACTCTATTTAGGGAATAAAGTAATTAGTATACTCATAGAAACATCTAATTAGTTAGGATTTCATTCATGGACATTCCCATAATTTCAAAAACTTGATAATTTAGAGTAAATATATTTCGGTCTTTTTATGAAACGTAAACAGCTCCAGAATCCCTAAGGAGTGAAGAAATGCTAGCCTTCATTTTGGTAAACTTTTCAATTCATGCCAGATCATTCAACTGGAATTTTATCAGCAAGAACAGATCCAGTTTTTTGTGGGATCCAAAGCTTATACAATCTGGGGGCTCTTCTTTAAGAAAGGAATGCAAAATTAGTTCCAGGGAGAGGGGCTAAAAAGTTTAAGCTTCATTAGCTTCTGAGCAAATCTGTCTCTGGTTTTCAGCCATCAGTAATGAGCTTTTGCTAATGACATGATGTAAAACAGAGCAACAAGTATCTGAAACTTAAGTTGGGGCGGAAACATATTTCTCTGAAATTGAATTATAGGAGCTATGTGGACTTTTGTGAAAATGAGCTCCTGAGATACTCGCCTCTCCCAGAAACCTCTAACGTTACCATGCACAGCATCAGGAGAAGGCTCAATGTTAATCACTCATTTCCCCTTTCAATCTGTCTCAATTACTGTTATGGGATGCTTCAATTAGTCATTCTCCTTCTCTCCAGGGATAGGGAGAGATCACAGATAACTCATCCCAAATAGACTTCACAATTTGAATCCCTCCACTCTGCTAAAGAAAAATCTTCACTGGAGACAAGCGAGATTTGCTATCAACCACTCTGTACTCTGTCAATGCCACTCTTTCATCAGACAAAGAGAGGCAAAAAGTCTCCTGGAATGGTGAATCTTCTTTTCCCTTCCCCCAGAGGAGTGAGTTCTGTTTTTCTCACACATTCAGCCCAAGACAGCCATAGGCAATTGTTTTTAAAACTGCCCTAGGATGGCCCTATCAGAAGGTAGCCCCTGAGACAGACAATCATAGTATCAGTCATCTAGACAGCATTTACCCCTTTTTTTATGCCTGTTATCCACCTATTATAAGAAGACTATTTAGCCCTAGAGTCTAAAATCTGCGAAACAAGGTTTTCAATACCTCTTTAATATCAGTGACAGAATGATCTCTGTTCATTTCCAAGGCAAACCATTCATACGATACTTATCCAAGTCTATGCCCCAACCACTAATGCTGAAGAAGCTGAAGTTGAATGGTTCTGTGAGGAACTACATGACCTTCTAGAACTAACACCAAAAAAAAAAAAAAAAAAAAAGATGTCCTTTTCATCATAGGGAACTGGAATGCAAAAGTAGGAACTCAAAAGATACCTGAAGTAACAGGCGAGTTTGGCCTTGGAGTACAAAATGAGGTAGGGAAAAGGCTAACAGAGTTTTGCCAAGAGAATGCACTGGTCATAGCAAACATGCTCTTCCAACAACACAAGAGATGACTCTATACATGGACATAACCATACGGTCAATACCAAAATCAGATTGATTACATTCTTTGAAGCCAAAGATGGAGAAGCTCTATACAGTCAGCAAAAATAAGACCAGGAGCTGACAGTGGCTCAAATCATGAACTCCTTATTGCAAAATTCAGACTTAAATTGAAGAAAGTAGGGAAAACCACTAGACCATTCAGGTATGACTTAAATCAAATCTCCTACGATTATACAGTGGAAGTGACAGATAGATTCAAGGGATTAGATCTGATAAACAGAGTGCCTGAAGAACTATGGATGGAAGTTCAGGACAGTCTATAGGAGGCAAAGATTAAGATCACCCTCAAGGAAAAGAAATGCAAAAAAGCAAAATGGTTGTCTAAGGAGGGCTTATAAACAGCTGAGAAAAGAAGAGACACAAAAGGCAAAGGAGAAAAGGAAAGATATACCCACTGAACGCAGAGTTCCAGAGAATAGCAAGGAGAGATAAGAAAGACTTCCTCAGTGATCAATGCAAAGAAATAGAGGAAAACAATAGAATGGGAAAGACTAGCGATCTCTTCAAGAAAATTAGGGATACCAAGGGAAGATTTCATGCAAAGATGGGCACAATAAAGAACAGAAATGGTATGGACCTAACAGAAGCAGAAGGTATTAAGAAGAGGTGGCAAGAATACATAGAAGAACTATTAAAAAAAAAAGTAATGACCCAGATAACCACGAAAGTGTGATCACTCACCTAGAGCCAGACATCAAGTCCAAAAACAAGTGGGCCTTAAGAAGCATCACTAAGAACAAAGCTAGTGCAGGTGATGGAATTCCAGCTGAGCTATTTCAAATCCTAAAAGATGATGCTGTGAAAGTGCTGCATTCAATAGGCCAGCAAATTTGGAAAACTCAGCAGTGGCCACAGGACTGGAAAAGTCAGTTTTCATTCCAATCTCAAAGAAAGGCAATGCCAAAGAATGTTCTAACTACTGCACAATTGCACTTATCTCACATGCTAGCAAAGTAAGGCTCAAAATTCTGCAAGCCAGGCTTCAGCAATTCATGAACTGAGAACTTCCAGATGTTCAAGCTGGATTTAGAAAAGGCAGAGGAACCAGAGATCAAATGACCAACATCAGTTGGATCATTGAAAAAGCAAGGGAGTTCTAGAGAAACATCTACTTCTACTTTATCAACTATGCCAAAGCCTTTGACTGAGTATATTCCCATAAACTGGAAAATTCTAAAAGAGATGGAAATACCAGATCACCTTACCTGTCTCATGAGAAATCTGTATACATGTCAAGAAGCAACAGTTAGAACCTGACATGGAACAATGGACTGGTTCCAAATTGGAAAAGGAGTACGTCAAGGCTGTATAGTGTCACCCTGCTTATATGCAGAGTACATCATGAGAAACACCGGTGGAGGAAGCACAAGCTGGAATCAAGATTGCTGGGAGAAACAACAATAACCTCAGATATACAGATGCTGCTGCTGCTGCTGCTAAGATGCTTCAGTCGTGTCCGACTCTGTGAAACCCCATAGACGGCAGCCCACCAGGCTCCCCCGTCCCTGGGATTCTCCAGGCAAGAACACTGGAGTGGGTTGCCATTTCCTTCTCCAATGCATGAAAGTGAAAAGTGAAAGTGAAGTCACTCAGCTGTGTCCGACTCTTAGTGACCCCATGGACTGCAGCCTACCAGGCTCCTCCATCCATAGGATTGTCCAGGCAAGAGTACTGGAGTAGGTTGCCATTGCCTTCTCCAGATATACAGATGACAACACCCCTATGGCAGAAAGCAAAGAGGAACTAAAAAGCCTATTGATGAAAGTTAAAGAGGAGAGTGAAGAAGTTGGTTTAAAATTAAACATTCAAAAAACTAAGATCATGGCATCTGGTCCCATCACTTCTTGGCAAATACATGGGGAAACCATGGAAACATGGACAGACTTTATTCTTTTGGGCTCCAAAATCACTCTGGATGATGACTGCAGCCATGAAATTAAAAGATGTTTTCTTCTTGAAAGAAAAGCTATGATCAACCTAGACAGCATATTAAAGAGCAGAGGAACAACTTTGCCAACCAAGGTCTGTTAAGTCAAAGCTGTGGTTTTTCCTGTAGTCATGTATAGATGTGAGAGTTGGATCATTGAAAGCTGAGCACTGAAGAATTGATGCTTTTGAATTGTGAGCGCGGAAGAAATTGATGCTTTTGAACTGTGGTGCTGGAGAAGACTCTGGAGACTCCCTTGGACTGCAGGGAGATCAGACCAGGAAATCGTTAAGGAAATCAGTCCTGAATATTCATTGCAAGGACTGATGCTGAAGCTGAAGCTCCAATACTTTGGCCACCTGATGTGAAGAACTGACTCATTGGGAAAGACCCTGATGTTGGGAAAGATGGAAGGCAGGAGGAGAAGGGGATGACAGAGGATGAGATGGTTGGATGGTATCACTGACTCGATGGACATGAGTTTGAGCAAGCTCTGAGAGGTGGTGATGGACAGTGAAGCCTGGCGTGCTATAATCCATGGGGTCGCTAAGAGTCGGGCACAACTGAGTGACTGAACTGACTGACAGTAGCAGTAGTTTACAGATGATTACATAGAAAATAATGATTTCTAAACCCAGAGAGAGGAATGACTCCTTTCATTAGACAAAGCATTAGTGAAGTCGCTCAGTCATGTCCGACTCTTTGCAACCCCATGGATTGTAGCCTACCAGGCTCCTCCATCCATGGGATTTTCAAGGCAAGAGTACTGGAGCAGGTTGCCATTTCCTTCACCAAGACAAAGCATTGGATCTCTCTAAAGATAAATGATTATCAAAATGTCTACATAAGTAGAAATCTTTTATCCACTCGTAAGTATCATTTTATCTGATAGCTGTAGTTATACAATGTTTGTAATCTCCATATCATAATCATAAGAAAAAAGAAAAAAAATCAACCATTTTTTTAAAAAAAAACAACAACACACAACTAAGTTGTTTGGGTTCTATGATTATGATATGGAGATTACTAACACTGTATAACTACAGTAACCAGATAAAATGACACTTGTGGATGGATACAAGATTTTTAGTTATGTAGACATTTTGGTAATCATTTATTTTCCTGGAGAAGGACTAAATGAGCTCAAGGACTGTGTGTGAAATGGTCTATTTCTGATCAGTCATTTCTTCTTTTGTGCTATCACTGGATTTACACTATTACAGTACCTGTGTCATGCTGTAATTACTGGGTGGTCAAAAAGTTTGCTTGGGTTTTCCTATAAGATCCTACGAAAAACCCAAAAGAAGTTTTTGACCAATCGAATACTTTTTCTCATGACTGTCACACCTGCAGACTATAAACTCCCTAGCTGGGGTGCAGGGGAGCACTGGGGCTATTAGTGATGAGTACAGTGCTGAACACACAGTAAGCACTCAATGAGCAGATTTCCTGAAATCATGGGATGGATCATAGTAGATGGTGAGATTTCAAAATTTTACAACTGGAATTGGAATTTTGCTCTTCAGTTAAACATGAATGGCAGGGAGCCCAATATTTTAGGAATCAATGTGGCATTTTGAAAATCAAATAATGAGGCTACTATACAAAAAGCAACCACAAAAGATGTTCTCTGCGGAACTGAGCAATGCTAAGTATGGAATGATTCTTTTTTAATACATAGTAAATTTTCTTTCTAGAAAAACTTTTCAAAACCTAGAGAGTAAACCTATTCCAGATGTTTTTAAAAAATTGTATCATTTATTTCAAATTTCCTATAAGAATGATACCTTAAGTCCTGACCTTCCTTTTCGTAACATTTGCATTTTCACACATGAGAAAAACAGAAAACTGGGAGTTATGAAACACTTCCCTATTATGAGCCAAGACACCTCAGGACAGAATTATATCAATACTGAAGGGTGGAAAGAGGAGGATTGTCTAATCAATACCAATGACACTTTGCTTGATGTCTTCTCACCTCTTCTTGGCATCATCTCCTCTTTGCACGGCTCTAATTTCTCTTTGCAAACAGGCATCGAAAACAATTCAATGTTCAGTCTGTCTCCTTATCTAGCTTGTGCTCCACTCTCTCATCACACAACTTAAGTATTTTTACTGTATTAGTGACTATTGTGGCATATGTTTACCATCACAACTTTAGAAGGTAGAGGGAAGCAATTAGACAAGATTGGCAAGTTGGTTCATGCTGATTCTAGGAGACTATATGATTCTATAATAATATTATTTTATATAATATTTACATATTTATCATTTTGATCCAGGTACTGCTTCAAGTGCTCTGCATATTAAAAAACAAAACAAAACACAACTTCCTTTCAAGTCCCCATAAGATAGCTTGTTCTCTATTAAAGCTGGAACACATGAGGCTAAGAATGACTAACAACTGACAGCTAATTTCACTAAGATTCAATCTCAATCTGCTTTCAGAATCTGTTCTCTATGAATAATGATGATCATACTGAAGACAACAGCAAAGTAACAGTAATAGTGAATACTTAGGCAGTACTTGGGAGAAGGCAATGGCACCCCACTCCAGTACTCTTGCCTGGAAAATCCCATGGATGGAGGAGCCTGGTGCGCTGCAGTCCATGGGGTCGCTAAGAGTCAGACACGACTGAGCGACTTCACTTTCACTTTTCACTTTCATGCATTGGAGAAGGAAATGGCAACGCACTCCAGTGTTCTTGCCTGGAGAATCCCAGGGATGGGGGAGCCTGGTGGGCTGCCGTCTATGGGGTTTCACAGAGTCGGACACGACTGAAGTGACTTAGCAGCAGCAGCAGGCAGTACTTATTAGGTGCCAGGCATGTTCTAATACTCATATGCATTTATTTATTATTGAAGAGTCAACGTTAGACTGAAAGTCAGAGAGACCGGAATCCCAGTCTAAGCTCTGGTGCTGAGTAACTCTGAAACTTGGGGAAGTCACCTCAGTCTCTCTGGGTCTCATTTTCCACAGATACACGTTGAAGCTATTGTACAGAGGATCTCTGAGGACTAACATCAAACTTATAGTTGGCCCACTCAGAATAGGACAGAAGAGGCCTTTGAGATGAGTGTTGGGGGTACTAGAATGAAATTATATTCTTGCCTCAAAAAAGTTGTATACTAAGTCAAACAGTATCAGTGACTTAAGACCCCAAAGATCTCACATGGTTCTCAAAACTGCCATTTGGTGGATTAACACAGAAGGCAGTACTCCATTCGGCAGTTGCGAGGACTGAATTGTGTTCTCCCCCACCCCAAATTCACATGTTGAGTACCTAATTCCCACCCTGACAGCATTTGGTGATGGGGGCTTTAGGATGTAATTAAGGTTAAATGAGGTCATATACGGTCTTAGTAGGGCTGGTGCCTTGCAACAGAGGAAGAGACAGCAGAGGCCTCTATACCTCTCTCTCCACCTCGTGTGGACGCAGTGAGAAGGCGGCCATACACAGGCAAGAAGCAGATGCTTCTCGAGGAACTGAATCAGTCAACACCGTGATTTTTAACGTCCTACCCACTGTGAGGAATAAATTTATGTTGTTTAAGCCACCCAGGCTACAGCATTTTGTTAAAAGCAGCCTGAGCACACTGAGTAATAAAGTAAAACTCCCAGAAGCTATAAAGGAAGAGACTGCTAAATCTAATTGCATATTACACAACAGATTTGTATGAAAAAATACAGTCAAAAGATAAATGAATAAAAAAACTTGCCACACATTATTATTATATAAATAGCTTATGAAATCAATACAAATGATTAATGGCTAAATTGGTTAAGAAAAAAAAAGATATGAACATTTTTGTATATTTTGATGCCTAGCACGATTTCTTGAGAGAAACTCATGGTAAAGAAGCTAATGATTGAAATAAATAATAAACTAATAACAAACTCTTAGGTTTTTTAAAGCACATAATATACAGACAGATATACATATATGGAGGAGAAAGCAATGGCAACGCACTCCAGTACTCTCGCCTAGAAAATCCCATGGATGGAGGAGCCTGGTGGGCTGCAGTCGCGAAGAGTCAGACACGACTGAGTCGGACAGGACTGAGCGACTTCACTTTCACTTTTCACTTTCCTGCATTGGAGAAGGAAATGGCAACCCACTCTAATGTTCTTGCCTGGAGAATCCCAGGGACGGGGGAGCCTCGAGGGCTGCCATCTCTGGGGTCACACAGAGTTGGACACGACTGAAGCGACTTAGCAGCAGCAGCAGCAGCATACATATATGGATGCATATAGTAATTTAAGGTTAATTTTACATATAGAATTTAAAGGAATATAAAATCAGAATATTGCATTAAAAAAGAAAAGGTTAGGTAAAAGTTAATGAACACTTTAAAAATGGCTCAACATCACTTATAATTAACAACAAATAAGCAATGCTATAATAAAGAATTGATAAATACACATCTAAACAAGATACTTTCTCTTAACAAACTTACAAGTTGGTAACACCCAATATTGGTGAGCATGTGGTGAATTCCCTTTCACACTGTTGAAAGGAAGGGCAATGATAGAACCTTTTAAGAGGAAATTTTTCAAAATTAAAAATATAAACACTTTTTGGCCCAGCAATTCTACTTCTAGGAATTGTCGATAATAATTTGCTCCAAAACCAACCAACCAACCAACCAACCAACCAAGATAAATGCATACTAATGTTCATGATCAGTTATTCATAACAGTAAATAACTAAAAACAACTTTACATATTCATTCATGGAGAATTATTTAAAGCCATTATGATATACCTTGTCAATGGACTCTTAGGCATATGTTTAACAGAACATATTGGAGTAAGGCGAAAAAAAGCAAGGCTCCTATTTTTACCTATTACCATTTGTGTTAATTTTTGAAAGTCCACATGCACACACATGTGTGTACACACAGGTATTATTCTGGTATTGTCATAAATACTTTTCTGGTAGACAGCATGAGAAGCTTAACAATGGCTATCCAGGAGGAAGGCAATATGGCGGAGGAGTAGGTGGAGGGGAAGTACTTCCCTCCCCACGGATGCATCAGGAATACATCTTCAGATGCAGAGGGTCTCAAGAGCACCAGCTGAGAGTGGGCAGGAGTCCCTGACCACCCAAAAGGAACATACAGATCCACACAAAGCTCAGTCTTCCCTGTTGGTGTTGAACCATGAGACGACACGGGACTTGCTTAGTAACACATGTGTACAACCTGGAAGTTTAGGGGAATTTTCCCTGTGTTGACCCTTGAGAGAAGCGGCAGATAAATGCTCTTTCCTTCTGTCTGGAAGGCCAATCCTGAGATATAAATGGGTCTGTAACCCCTTTGGTGGGTCAAGTGTACAAAAAAGTCAAGCAATCAGTGACGCTTGATACCAAGCAGAAGTCAACTTGATAGCTGACGCTTCCTCCATTGCTGCTTTACTCTCATTTTCCCTCACTCCTGCTTCTCCTCGGTTATGTGTTCTAATATAATGGTAGCACATAGCCTTTGCTTTCTGGGGGTTAAAGATAAGAGGGTTTGCAGATATGAAACTTTGACCTACTATATTCATCTTCCCAACACCAGAGGAATTTGTTGAAGGATGAAGCCAACATCGGTGGGTGAGGATATACTAATCACAAAGGAAAGGAGCAGGGCTCGCTGGATTATGTCAGTGCTTGGCAATTCCAGGCTCCGGTTTCATGAAACAATACAACTTCTTACTGTCTAAGTCAATTAAGTAATTGTGTATGCTGTCAATTTCAACTGAAAGTATACTACCTATATCCTGTTTAGTGTTTCAATCATTATTTGTGATTTCTTCCATTACTTTTAATTCCATTTAATTCCACAATGGGAAATAATTGTGGGATTAAACAAATATCTACCTTTTTCTCTTGGCTTCAAAGAAAAAAAAAGCAATGTCTTTTCATAAGAAGAGGCCGGGGAAGGATACTTTCAATCATGGTTTCATTTTGTGTGTGCCAGTAATATATATTTAAGAATATAATTCTTGCAAACAGAGCATTTATTTAAGAAGTCTTTAAACTATGGATGTATCTTTAATAATTTCTAGGGATCCCTTGACGTGTTTAACAATCTGTGTGGCAAACAACTCAATTAAGCTAGCATTTTCTCCTTTCCACAGCAATTTTTCTTCTACAAACAAACGACACCTGGATCTTTTCTTGCACTCTATCCTTCTCCTGTTCCCTCAAATGCAGTCGGTTGCCACGGCCTGTGGATTCTCTCCCACACTCCTGCTGCTCCTCCAGTTCAAGTGTTCACGATCTTTCACCGGATAATGGTAGTGGGAGGAGGAGATGCTGTTCATTTAGCTTCTGATCCCTTCTTATGATGTTAACGTAGTTGTGGGACTTCTGCTGTGTCTTTGTTTCAAGCAGTCTGTTCATTCAGTTATCTTCTAGTTAAGACAGATTAGAAGAAGGCTTAAGTGATATGTGTGTATGTGTGTGTGTGTGTATATTATGGTGTGAAGAAATGAATAGGACCAAAGACATTTAAAGGCGTAACCTTATTTACGAGAAATTATTATTTGCTGGCTCTTGAAGGCAAAAGAACAAAATCTGTGAATATCTATAATTGAATCTTGATACTGTTTTCTTCCTTTTTCAGAGTGTTTACTTAACTGATTCTTCAAATGATTTTTTTTTATAGTTTCAAAACGAAAAGGTTATAAATCTTAAAAACTATAAACGTTTAGAGCTTTGCTGAACTTTTAAATGTTATAATCTATAAAGCATTTAATAAATTCTCTCATTAGTGTACATGAAATACATTTGTTTGACCAGTCAGTTGACTTAAGTGTATTATATATATTGTATGAACAAGGCAGATAAAGGAGACAAAACACTCCAAAAAAAAAAAAGAGAGAGACAGAGATGTTGTCCCTGAGTTCTTTTAGTGCCAGATACCTCATACACTCTGCTCTTAAACTCCTATAGTGATCACAGAAGGTCGGTATTCACATCTCTTTTTTTCAGATTCATACAATGTGACTACACTCTAAAACTGGGGTGAGCAGGTGGGTGAGCAGTAACCTCTTTTTACTTTGAATTAAATTTCTCTTCTAAGAGATTGAACATATTTTTACTTATTTATTAACCATTCCTATAATCTCCTGTGGCATTTCCTGTCACGTTTTCCCCATTTGACTAGGTAGTTTGTTCTCTGTTTACTGATTATAGGCGTTTCTTACGTATTTTTTTTCCCTGTCAACTTTTAAAAAGTTCAAATCTCCAGAAAGGTTCCTGAGAATAGTGTAATGAACACCCATATACCCTTCACTTCTATTCACCATTGACCGATTATTAACACTTTGTGACCTCTCTCTCTCTCAAACCTCCGTCCCCTAAGTTCTTTCTCCATTACTTGGGGACTTGGAGACATTGTGACACTTCTCATGGAAACACTACAGCATCTAGTCTGTGCCTTTTAATACCTTCCACTATCCTGCTCCCTCAAAGAACTTTATTTAAGCACCATGAATTTCCACCACTTCCAGCATCATGCACTTCCTGTTTTCTTTCCTTGGAATGTCCAAATCTATCCATCCTTGAAGGCCCAACCCAAATGTCCTGTAGTCCCTGCAGCCTTCCCTTCTTGAATTTCCTTGTCTGTGTCTCTTTTGCATCACTTTCTGCTTTCTTCTTGGCACCACAATTGTTTATGTGTGTGTCGTATATGCCTTGCATCCTTGAATAGCTCAGGAGCACTTGAGGCCAAAAAGTGTGTTCAAGAGCAACTGGTATTTTCACAGAGCTTAGCACAGCTCCTTGCCGACAGGAGGCACTCAACAAATACCTGCAAAATCAACCAGCAAGCCCACTGAACAGATGTTTGTGTATGGGAGAATCAGAAGGGGATCCTGATCCTGTCAGCAACTCGTGCTGATTTTCTGCAAGTCACTTAACTTTAGTAGGGAGGATATTGATGATAAAAAATAACTTTCTTTTTCAAGAGGAGGCACTTTACACACACTATATCATTTAGTACTTACAACAGCTTTATGAAGTAGACATTATTATCATATTACCAGTGGGAAGAGAAGTGTAAAGAGTAATATGTCCAAGGATGCATAGATGACATGTGGGCTCAATGATTTTTTTGTCTTTTTGATCTTTGCACGACCCTGTCATCTTACCTGTTATATATGTTCAAAAAATATTTGCAAAATAACTTGCTTAAAATTGGGGTATTTCTTCAAGGAGAAAACTTTTTTCTTTCTTTTCTCTTTATTGCATCTATACTAGAGGATGGATGTTAGCTGGATCTACGTCATCTCATAACTTGGGCAAATCAAACCATCAACCCGCATGCCTTAAATGTATACAGTGATATCTGTCAATTATTTTTCAATAAAACTAGGGAGAAAAAAAACTAAAATAAATAAATAAATTAGGTGTTTCTTTGTGCCTACTTGGACTTTTAGAAATTCAATGATTAATACTATTTAGCCACACATACACACACAAAAAAACCCAAACAGATAATTAAAGAAAAGCTGAAACTCTCTGTTACACACAGGAAGTGACACATTAATCTTTGGTACTCTATAATTGGTTTGGCTTTAACTTTCTGATTTATCATAAATAGCAGCAACACATAAAGAGGTGCATGCTTGAAACATATGCAATATTAAGGGGCTTTTTCTTTGGGGTCTGGTGATGAGCTAGGCAATTTTAGCTCTGCTTTTATACTTGGCAGTTCCACCAAAATGCCTCACCTGGGCATCTGTGATTTCGCTATTAAACTATCTTAGAAGCTGATCCCCTGCTCTTGGACAATGCTCAGGGCAAGAGTCCAGTGTCAGGCCCCTCTGTCAACAAACACTGGATATGGTGCTATTTTTCATAGGACTGAGAGTCAGTGGCCAGGGACAACCTTTCTGGTTGATTAGGGATGTGGAACCTCAAATAACTGGGCTACAGTTCTCTTAAATTCTGATGCCAAAAACTGATAGGCTTTGCTCTTCAAATGAATAAAGAAAAGAAGTTAGTGCATAGAACAATTTGTGTCAAATTTTATTTCCCTGAATTATACAGTCTTTGAAACTACAGCTATGTTTTAGTTTTGAATATATTTATAGGCTTAATAAGCTCTATTAACTCTTTTAAGAGCAGTAAGTAGCCAAGACAAATAGCAGACCAACACCTTCAGAGAGAACTTCAGTGTCCTTTTCCTGCCTCACAGTCTTCATGGCCAAGGTCAGAGGATCAGCTTCTAACATAGTGGGGGGCAGCAAAGGGAGAAGCCAATGGCTGATGTATAGATACAAACTCCAGATTTGGAATTAGGAAGCCTGCTGTGATGGCCTCCTGGCTCTGAGAGCCTGGGCATGTCACTTAGTTTGTCTCTCTAACACTTGGAGACCTCAGCAAAATATTCAGATGACCATTCCTTCCTGGGGCAGCTGATAGGATTTCTGACTGTGGGTGTAGAAGCACGCAGCTCCGTTGCCTAGCTTAATAAACGCTTGATAAATGTGAGTTTTAATATTTTCACAATTTGTTACAGATATCTTGGATTCTCTGTTTGAAGGATGACTTGCACTTTGTACCTTGTCCAGAGCAACCAGTCAGTGAAAGTGTGTGTCCACTGAATGAATGAATTAATGAATGCCTGTGTGTGCTAAACAACTTCAGTTGCATCTGACTTTTTGCGATCCTAGGGACCGTAGCCCACCATGCTCCTCTGTGCATGGGATTCTCCAGACGAGAATAATGCAGTGGGTTTCCATGCCCTCCTCCAGAGGATCTTCCCGACCCAGGGACTGAACCCACATCTCTTATGTTTCCTGCATTACCATGAGGGTTCTTTACCAGTCGCACCACCTGGGAAGCCAGAATAAAATGAATTCATGACTGAAAAATACGATCTTTGGTTATAAACATAACCATTCACAAGAAACTATTAAAACTGATGAAAGGCAATTGGAATGTTTCATGGTTTCAAAAACTGACAATATTGCTAAAGCTAGCACTTATTAAGGGCTTAAAGCATGTTAGCTTTGGGGAGTTATAGGGTAAGAATTTAGCATATGTAAAAGGTAGTCATTTAAATCAGAATCCTAGAGCTGGAAATGTTCTGAGTACAAAGCTCCAAGAAAACATGAGCCATTTTCCCTTTCAACTTTATCAGTTATATTACTTGTAAGTATTTAAATTTACTGGGTTTAAACTTGTGTGCATTGCAAATACTTTTTGCTTTTAATTCTAGCTTCAGATTTAGCAGACATAAAGATAGAAAATTCAAAATGCAAAACACTGGAAACAATGGGAATGGTATACCATATAGAATATATAAGCAAGAAGGGCTGTGGGAGAAACTAATGCTCAGAACAACTTGAAAGGGGAAAAGAAATAGACAAAACCTGATGTATCTTCATTAAGGAAAGAGAAACGGAAGCTAGAAAGGCAGTATCATTCTACTAGTTAAATGTTGATGTGTTATGTAATTTAAATTTCTAATTTTTGCAAAAGATGACATATACAAAATATGTCCTCCTGACTTGTAAAGAAAATTTATGCCTTGCTCAAAAAAGGGCAAGCAGACCATATAAACTCATGTCCTTAGTACGATTAGTAATTATCTAGATTTGTATCTTTATTGTAATTCTCATATCCATATTAATATAAAGGATATCGGAGTTTTAAATACTAGTCCCTCCAATTTGAACACTGCAAATGTGTAAAGAGGAAAACAATGTCAGGTATCCATTTGTGACTGTGCAAATCAATGTCTCTAAAAAGAGCAGTCTGGACTATGGGTTATTCTTGTTACCAAAAAGGGAACAGCCAGTGTGACCATCACCAAGGAAAAAAAGCGCAAAGTAAAAACACTGCTAAAAGCAAACAGAATCTTGAACTCTTTGGCCTAATTTCAGTTGAGAAAGAAAAGTGTCCCTCGGTTTAGAGCCCACTTACATCTTTGGGGCCATGGAGTTGAATTTCATTGAGTAACTGGTCAGTGGTTGGGGCTGAGCTACACAAAAGGCAGATGAAGTCTTTCCTTCTGAAAGTCAATACATCTTCTCTTAAGGTCCCCAAACATCCCTAACTCTAATCAGTAAATGTCATTAAAAGCTCTCATTATGCGAAGTGAGTGTAATTAGAGCATCTTGCCCTCACAAGGTGTACTGCACAGAGCAGGTTGGAAAGGTTCATAAATTAGTGCCAATTCACTCTGCCTGTGTCAACTGTGCATCCTGCTGTGAGACAGAGAGAAAAAAATCGTACTTACACACATTAAGGCAAAAGCCCACCGGCCCTTACAAAATTAGTCTCAACTAACCACAGTGGCTTTTTGAGGGACTCCCTATTTCATTATGTGTCTCAGAAATAAAAGAGATAAAGTTTGCTGCCATCAATAATGCTGAACATAACTGCTGAATCCTGCAAATTCCAGGAAATTAATTATTCAAAATCTTGTGGGAATTTTGTCATGGTGGAGAAACGACTCGTCTACAAATGGAGCTCAGGGAATGCTCAGTATGATCGAGTCCTATATATGTGCACAACAGCAGTGTTCATCACGATGCGGAAAACACCGCATTCTTCTGTATGTCTACAATTTCTGAAAACTTGGAATCTGCATTATAAAATTGTTATGTACAACATAACACATTCGCAATCTCTTATGGAGAATAATCATAACACGTTATTATATCTTATAGATTAAAGGGATTGGTAATTATATTTTCTCTTCCTCATCCCTTAAACATGTATGTCAAAACTGAAAAAACATTAAAATTGAATGGTTAGAGGCAGAAGATAGAGAAAAAATACACTGGGATCTCTTTATTTTGGAAGACAGAATGTATGTGTGCCTACACAGATGTGTGTGTGTGTCTGTGTGTGTGTGTATCCCTGGCACTGGAGAAGACTCTTGAGAGTCCCTTGGACTGCAAGGAGAGCCAACCAGTCCATCCTAAAGGAAATCAACCTTGAATATTCACTGGCAGGACTGATGCTGAAACGGAAGCTCCAATACTTTGGCCACGTGATGCAAAGAGCTGATTCACTGCAAAAGACCCTGATGCTGGGAAAGATTGAAGGCAAAAGGAGAAGGGGGTGGCAGAGACTTGAGATGGTTAGACAGCATCATCGATGCAATGGACGTGAATTTTAGAAAGCTCCAGGAGATAGTGGAGGACAGAGGACTCTAATATGCTACAGTCCATGGGGTTGCAAAGAGTTCGACACAGCTTAGTGACTGAACAACAGCATACGTAATATGCTCATATGTATATACTTGTACATATACACACTCATATAACCATGAACCCCAGAATTACTGAAAACCTAGAAATTGACAATGCCAATTTTATCACTGACTCTTATCCCAGGGACCAATACCCAAGAAAGGAATACTAGCGTAAATATTCAGTATTTCCCCCAAAAGATCCCTTTAGAGATGAGCCAAACTCTCAATCCTTGATGAAAGATTTCAGAGCATTCTCAATACTTGAGCCAGAACAATCCTTCTAAAACTCAAATCTAATTATGTCATCCCCCTGTGGAAATTCTTCCTATTGCCCTTAGAATAAAACCCTAAATCCTCTTTAACAAGGCCCATGAGACCCTGTGTGATCCAGCAACCCCAGCCTACCTCAGCCTTATCACAAGCCAGTCTTCACTTCACTTTCTGAGTTCCGGTACAGTGACTTTCTTTTGGCTCTTTGGAACTACTGCACAAGTTGGGGGAAATACAGCTAATATTTCCCAATAACTATAAATGGAGTATAACCTTTACAACTTATAAATCACTCTATTGTATACCTATAACTTACATAATATTGTACAGCAACTACATGTCAATAAAAACAGGTAAATAAATAAATCACATTAAAAAATTGTGTGTGATTACAGTAAAATTGTCTCAAAGACCCACGGATGATCTACCTCAACGAACATAACTAATCCTAGCATCTCAACATGGGCTTCCCAGGTGGCTCGGTGGTAAGGAATCTGCCTGCCAATGCAGGAGACTAAACAGTCAGTATTACTCATGCTATGCCTGAAAATCTATTCAGAATTGCTGCAAATTTTCTTGAACTTAATATGAAAGGCCAGTATCTATGACTATGGGTCTGTGTCAACGTCAGTCCCAGATTCCAACTTCTCATAAACCATGGTTATGACATGAACGAAAAGCTGACTTAAATTTTAATTTCAAGATCTTTCCTCATTAAGTCTTTCATCTACCAGCACTGCAGCTGAAAAGCAAAAGAAATAGGGCTTCTTCCATAGTCTTCCTTTCTATCTTTCTGTAACAAAGTGTTAATGATTATTGACATGGCCAAAGCTGTGAGACAGTGTGACATAAAAAATAATTCAAGGAGTACAAACATTATACCTTCAATCATACATCATAAAGGCTAATTAGACTAGGCCAGCATTTCTATGAGGACGCCAAGACAAAAAACTGTCACTATGCTTTTAACAGTATGCCTACTTAGAGAGCCTACATCGGCTCACAGAGTAAATATATACCACATGAGCAAATGAAAATCTGGAGGAACTGGGAAAGATGCAAAGACATTTCCCTTTTACATCCTTTTTGCATCCGTGTTTCTGTGGGATCACATTCCTTCATATTCTCATTCCTATGAGTATAAAACGAATAATCTATATTTCTTAAAAACACGTCTTCTTAGGCATACATGAACTTTGTTCAGCTATCAGAATTGTTTAAAGCGAACACCTTTCTCTTTGGAAGACTTCCCTTACTGTTTCTATCCCACCCACAGAATCTCTGAGCTGTCACTCCTTGTTACCATGCTACATGCCCCTCAGTTACATGCCTCCCTGTTAAGGTATACAGTTCCTACTATCTCGACCTTCATATAGTTAAGTGTACATGTATTCTCCTTTACAGCAGAAGCTCATTTGGGGTTTTACACATGATTAAAATCGGCCCGGCTTTCCCCAAGCACGAGTCATAATGAATGCACAAAAATGATAGAACAATTCACTTCACAAGTAAATGAACGTGGCTGCTGTGTGTGCAGTGGATTCAGGTGCTAATATGTATTTGCTCCAACATATACTAACATCAGATATGATGTTACAACCTACTAACATGCTGTGACTAAAAGTGAAAAACCAAAACGATGTGTATATGGATAGCTAGGGAGCTAGTTAGAGGACTACGCTGCTAAAGAAGCATTTCTACTTTGGTTATTCAATATTTCAACGTATTTTCTGTCCCCAAAGGTTGCCCTCACACTGTATGTGTAGACAGCCATATATGCCACTTGTTTTTCTTTGCTCAATTTGGACTTTATAGAACTTAATATTCACAAAAATATATAAGATATCCTCATAAAAGTAAGCCAAGTTGGCCCTGAATTCCAGATACTGATCATTCTCTTTGCCTCACATCATGGATTCTTCTTATCATAGGTCAATTTACAGGCTTTCTTCCCCTCTCTACATCCTTCCAATATTAATTAACTTCTCCCTAGTCCAGATCTACTAGCCAACAAGTTAATCATGTCTATCTGAAGAGAACTGATAAGGTAAGTAGACTCTGGTATCATTTGATATTTTATTCCCCAGTTTATTCACTCTGTTTAATCCAATTCTTTGGAGGCAAAAGGGGGATCATTGTATTGTTTTAAATAAAGAGATAATTAATTAATCCAAAGTAATTCAAAGGGCTGAGAATATTGAAAGACACACAGACAGTGGTAGAAAAGCCTGTTTCAATGGAGGGGGTGAATGAAGTATAAAATTTCCCTCCAGTGATGGATATTCTACCCAAAGCTTTAAATAAAATGCAATATTTCATGCATTATGGTATGAAAGTCAAAAGCTCATGAAAGTAGAAAAGGTTGATAGTTTTAGATTACATTACTCTAAATAAAGAAGGAATTGGTGCTGACACCACCTTAAATATACTGCATATTGACATGTTTTTGAAGGAATTATAGTTGTGTGGCACAAGTCAAAATCAAATTATGTTCAATCAGCTGCAGCATATTTTTTAAAAATAAAAACATATTAGTAGACAAATATATGAAAAGGTCTTTGTCAACTTTGCTATTTATGTACCGAATTTTTAAATCCTTTCTTATTTGCAAGCAAAAAATATGTACATTGGTGAAATTGTGGGATTATGAATATATTCATAGAAAAAGTAATTTCTCACACACACACACACACACAAACACATTTCAGTCCACTGCCTCCTCAAAAGTTCACCAAGAGTAAAAAAGCAGTGAGGGATCTGCTCCTTTAGAATTCAGTACTAAATGTTTAAACCCATAAAAGGAAAAGTCCCTGAGATTTACAAATAAAGAACAATGGGAAAAGTGAGAAAAATAAGAGAATTAAGTCAAACATTCTGTAAAATGAATTCAGACTTTAGGGTTTTACAGGACATTAATCTAATATATGCCAAATTAGATTTTCAAATTCCATAATATTTCATTTCTTTTCTAAAACTGGTTTACCCTCAATCCCAGAAGTTTTTCTTTCAAAGATAAACTACAATTCTGAGATTTCTATTCAACTAGGAGCTCTACTGTTGATTTTTTAAGTATTTATGAATCATATTTATGATTTTACCTGCTGTAAACATTATTTTTGACTTTAATAAAGTTAAGACAGATGTAAGAACTAAAGGATGGCTTAATGTGGATCAATAACATTCATTTAAAAACCAAGTGACCTGTACACTATTTGTCAACTGAAATAATATCACAAAAGTTTTCAGACATCTGGGAATTTCTTCCAACTTAACACTACCAGCAACAACAAAGAAATCCAAGAATTGCAGGATAAGATAGAGCTGCTTTCAGAACACAATTCCCCAAATATATACAAATCGACCACAGGTAACTTTTCTGCTTTTGCTGTGGGACTATAACCTTTAGCTTGAAAAATCCATGACTATGTTCTAGTCTGCACCAGGAAGAATTTGCACAGCAGTCTGAGATTTTTAGCAACTGGGAAGCTTGAGCTTTCCTTCACACCCTGCTGAGTAGGGTTTTTCATTAATATCACTCCTCAATAGCAAGTCTCAAAGTGAGATTGTCCAATAGAAGTCCTTCAATTTGGCCTGGCCTCTCATGCTGATGTGGTATTGAGACGTAAATCTGAGGGTTGTTCAAGAGCAAATGAGGACTTCCCTGGTGGTCCAGTGGCTAAGACTCTGGGCTCCCAAATTAGGGATCTCGGGTTCGATTCCTGGTCCAGGAACTATATCACTATATCCCACATGCCACAATAAAGAACCTGCATGCTTCAACAAAGATCCCATCTGCGGCAACTGAGACACATTACAACCAAACAAATAAAAAAAAAAAATTTTTTTTAAAGAGCGAATAATAGATTGCAGCAGGATACTCAAGGATGTTATCACTGTACAGTTGAATAATCTGGGGTAAAGAGAAGAATGAAGAAACACCTTTATAGATTCTCTGGAGTATGAGTTAAGGATACAAACCAGAGTGGAAACTAAAGCTGAAAGGAAAACCTGGATAAAGCAATAACAAAAGAAGTTGTTCATTTGGGGTAGGGGCTCTGGGGACCAGAGTTTAGGAGGTAGAGTTGTAAAGCACAGTGAGCTCTTCAGGCAGTCCACTTGCATGTAATGGCACAGGTGTTCAAAGGATTATTCACAGAACACTGGCATTTTCTACAACATCATGTAATCGGAACACTGAGATTTCTGAAGATAAGTGGAAGTGTGTGGGCAGAAGCAAACATCTGCGAACAACTCTCTTGGAGTTTTCTGCTAGACCTCCTCAATCAAAAAAGGAAAAAGATGCTATACCGAAAAAAGAAAAAGTTAAATTTCTTTAACGTAAGTCAGTGCCCTTAAAACTTCATGTTTATTTTAGCAACAAAATATCAAGATATAAGAATGAGCTACATGAAAACTGGTCATAGTTTAATTATATTTAGCCACATACACAATGAGCACACACAATGAATGTGTAACGTCTACTACAGCTTACCTATTTGTTTCTCTTTCTAGTTCAAGTACAGTAAGAGAAGGAGTATCAGAAAGACTCTTCATCACAAAAGAAGACAAATGAAGATCAACAAAATCAGAAACTCCAAAGGAGAATCTACATGAGACTATACTGTAACAACAGTGGAACAGTCCTTTTAAGAAAGTAGACAAGTCTTGGACCAGACATCAGGAAGCCCTTTAATTTGATGTAATAAGAAACAGCTTTATGGACCACTGCATGCTGGACTTACTCTCCTTCAGAAACAAATCTCTGGGTGATGTCAAAAGACAAGGATGAATTGTGGCCTTAGAAAGGGTTTTTACGGACAGCAACCAGGACAAGTCCATCCTGAAGGAGAAAAGAAGGGAGAGAAAAAATAGCCAAGGTGGGAAAAGGGAAAACTTGCCTGTGAATGTGTATCACAGACAGATTACTAACTAGTAAAACTTGCAAATCCCCAGGCTTTTTGTTCTACCCTGAGTCCAGGAAAATGGTTAATTTATTCTACAGCTATTTAACACAGTCTGGGTGCCAGGCATTATACAGACAGCAGCAATGTTAGAATGAAAAAGGCAGACAGGACACTCCTCACACAACAGACAAATTAACAAAATAACTTTGATGATGACAACAGCTTTGAAGAAAACAACACAGGCTGGTGTGACAGAAAGTACCGGGGAGGCACTCAGGGGAGGTCATGGAGGAGGTGCCATGTGAACTGCCAGCTGAGTGACAAGAAGGATGCAGTCCAGCGAAGACTGGAGGAAAGGATGCTCCAGAGAGAGGGCATGGCTGGTATTAATAATACTAAGTATTACTAATACTAATACAAAGGTCCTAAGGAAAAACAGGTTTGATGTGCTGTGTTGCTCAAGTGTGGTGTGTATGGGGTGTGGTTAAGGTGGGGCTGAGGAAGAAGGCAGGGCTAGGTGTTAGGACCTCACGGTTGGAATAAGGTGTCTAGCTTTTATCCTAAGGGCAACAGAAGACACCAGAGTCGTCTTAAAAACAGGGAAGAGTTAGGAAAGAGCATGGTGACACAATGTGAGTTTTATATTCTGAAAAGACTACTTTAGCTGATATGTGAAATAAAAACTTTAGGGATATTAGAGTAGAAGCTGGGGGATCAATTAGGGCATAACTGCAGCATTAATAGGCAAGAGTTGATGGCATCTTGCATTTGGGTAGTGACAGTGAAGACAAAGAGAAGATAATGAATTCAACATATATTTAGAAGGTAGATCCAATAGGATAGGCTGATGATTTAGATATAGATAGAAGAAGTGGTGAAAAGAGAGAAGTCTAGAAAAACTTTTAAATTCAAATAATGGTTAGAGCAGCTTCACAGGTGGCTCAGTGGTAAAGAATCCACCTGCCAATGCAGGAGACGCAGGTTCCCTACAGTCCATGGGATTGTGGTCGGACATGACTGAGCGATTGAACATGCAATGCTGCTGCTGCTTAGTTGCTTCAGTCATGTCCAACTCTGTGTGACACCAAGGGCTGCAGCCTACCAGGCTCCTCTCTCCATGGGATTCTCTAGGCAAGAGTACTGGGGTAGGTTGCCAAGCCCTTCTCCAGGGCATCTTCCCAATCTAGGGATTGAACCCGGGTCTCCTGCACTGCAGGAAGATTGTTTACCATCTGAGCCACCAGGTAAGCAGCATACAATGGTTAGAGCCATTTACTGAAATGAGGAAGATTAGGGGAGAAGCATTTTAAGGATGGGGGGAGGGCAAGAATTTTATTTTGCATATGGTCAACTTGAGATGCTTATTAGACATCCAAGATATGACACCAAATAGACATTTTGATATGAGTCTGGCATTTGAGGAAGAAGTTGGTGCTGGAGATATCAATTTGGTAGCAGATGCATTTTGATGTTCCATAAAACCATGGGATTGGATAACTTTCCAAGGGAGGCAAAGCAAATGGCAGAACCTGCCACAAAGCCCTGAGACACTCTAACACTCAGAAGTTAAGCAGAGCGGAGAACCCACATAAAAGGAGCACAAAATACCTGGGATGGGAAGCAGGATCTTGAGTCATTTTTTGAGTGACTGATACAAAAAAGTACTTGTTGAAACATTTATTAAACATCTAGATGCAGGATGCCTACTGTGGCAGGAATCAGAAGAGAACTAAGGACATGGGCTTGAAATCAAAACTATTAATACAATGAGGTAACATCTCACAACTGTCAGGATGGCCATCAACAGAAAGTCAGTAAATGATAGATGCTGGAAAGGCTGTGGGGAAAAGGGAACCTTCCTCCACCGTTGGTGGGAATATAAATTGGTACTGCCACTATGGAGAACAGTATGGAGGTTCCTTAGGAAACTAAAAATAGAGCTGCCACATGATCCGCCACTCCCACTCCTGGGCATATATCCAAAGAAAATTCTAATTTAAAAAGATACATACACCCCCGTGTTCATAGCAGCACTATTTACAATAACCAAGACATGGAAGCAACCTAAATATCCAACAGATGAATGGATAAAGATGTGGCACATATATATAATGGATATTAGCCATTTAAAAAAAGAATGAAATAATGCCATTTGCAGAAACATGGATGGACCCAGAGATTATCATACTAAATAAAGCATATCAAAGACAAATGCCATATGACATCACTTATGTGTGGAATCTAAGAAAATGATACAAACGAACTTATTTACAAAACAGAAACACTCACAGACATAGAAATTAAACTTACGGTTTGCTTTCAAACAAACAAAGGGGAAAGGTAAGTAGGAAAGATACATTAGGAGTTTGGGATTAACAGATACAATCTACTATAAAATAAAATAGATCAACAACAAGGATTTACTGTACAGCACAGGGAACTATATTCAATATTTTGTAATATAATAGAAAAGAATCTAAAAAAATATATATATATATACACACATATCTGAATCACTTTGCTGTATAACTGAAACCAACACAATATTGTAAAGAAAGTAGACCTCAATAAAAATTTTCTTTAAAAGATATGGGCTTGGAATTTCAGCACTTGAGCTCTTTGATAGGGAGCAGAACCCTAACCCTTGACTTGTGGAAACTGGTTCCAAAAAAAAAAAACAAACAGGCTAAGCTTAAGGTCCTGCTAGACTTACTGTCCTTATGTCTGATGAAAGACAGATGAACAGACAGGCCGTCAAGAAGGGTTGCTATTCTCCAAACACACTACAACAGTTATCAGTCTGACCTTGCAGATATATAGATTTTTTTTCTTAAGATTTTTCAAGTGAATGTTTGGACCTTTTGACCGTCTTTACCCAGTTCATTTCCCACCTCCACAAATATTAAAAACAGAAGTGAAAGAATACCAAGGAAACAGAAATGAACTAACATGTCATAAAGATTGTATGTAATAAAATGTCTGCTGACATTTAGGGAATGTATATTTACATATAAGCATGTAAAGAGGGTGAGAAATAAGAAAAATACCCCAAGGAAAACAAAGGAAAAACGAAAGTCCCACTGAAAGGAAAGACATTATAAACACTGATGGTCCCCAAGACTAGAAACAGCTAAAGTTGGCTTGCTGAGTAAGGAGCCAGAGAGGAGAATCAGACAGTCATTTGGTCACGATCAGTATTTTCCTTAGAGATCGTAAGCTGCTGTAACAGCAGAGCTAATAGTCCCCGTACTGGAAAAGACTGCACTCTGTCTGATCGCCCTCACATACACTGGCTGCTGGCCCCCAGTAACCAGAGGTGCTCGGGCAATCCCTTCACCCTTTCTGTGCTGTGCCCATCCTCCCCCCAACCTGTGGTCACCGTCTGGCTTGATTCATCTTCTGGATGATGATGGATGAGTTAATTATGGAAATAAAGGCAAGAATCAGCTACAAGGAGAGAAGCCAAATATGAACAAAAGGGCAAGGATGGAGCCCTTTCCGATGGTCTCTTAATAAGCTTTGTATTTCCCTATGCCCAAGAGGCTAGTGTGGATGCTTTTGGTGAGAGAAAGAAGAATGAATTGAGGGAAGACAATGCTTAGTTTGCACTCCTCTTACATGCCAGCAGCTCTGCTTAGACTTTTCATGTTTCCATGTTTGTTCCTGACAACAATCCTGAGTTGCCTACTGATGAGGAAACTGTAATCCCCCAAAAGATGAGAATTTTGCCCACATTCAAGCAGCTAGATAGAAGCAGAATTGCTACGTGAAGCCAAATTTTTCTGACTCTAAATGTCATTATTTTCTCATTATCAAACACCATGGAGTGGATTACGTATGCTTAAAATATATTAATTAGAAACTAGGGACTTATACATCAACTATATTTCAATCAAAAGTTAGAAACAAATAAAAATACAAAGTGAATAAATAATCAGTAAAAAGCGTATAATGAATTTGTGATTTGGGGTGCTATGAATCACCAGTTTTTGTTGAGATTGCAATAGTCAAGTAGCTAAAACTAGATCAATGGACTTTTCTGGTGGTCCAGTGGTTAAAAATCTGCCTTCCAGTGCAAGGGACACAAGTTCAATCCCTGGTCAGGGAACTAAGATCTCACACGCTTCAGGGCAGCTAAGCCCACAAGCCACAACTAGAGGGCGGGCACACTGTAGCTTGAGAAGCCTTCCTGCCACAACTATAGAGCTCGTGTGCTCTGGAGCCCACGCTCTACAACTAGAGAAGCTTGCATTGCGACCCAATGCAGTCCAAAAAATGCAACCACCACCAGCAAAAGCTAGGTCAAAAGAAATTCTGTGAACCATTTTTAGAAACCGGGTTAAAGGGTAATAATTACATAGCATGTTGGCCTGTTTGTGTATGTGTGTCAGTCACGCAGTCATATCCGACTCTTTTGGGACCCCATGGACTGTAGACTGCCAGGATCCTCTGTACACAGGATTTATGAGGCAAGAATACTGGGGTGGGTTGGCATTTCCTTGTCCAGGAGATCTATCCTCCTGACCCTGGGATCAAACTTGGATTTCTGCCATTACATGCAGTTTCTTTACCAGCTGAGCCACCAGGGAAGCCTGTAGGCCTGTTTAGACTGAAATAAAAATTTAGATCTACAAAACTATACAAAAGAATAATGAACACACACACACATGGGTGCGCAAGCACAACCCAAAATTATTATACTGAGAGTGAGCTGAAGGTGTGATACACTATTAATACTTCACATGTGAGTTGAGTGAAAGTCGCTCAGTCCTGTCCGACTCTCTGTGACCCCATGGACTATACAGTCCATGGAATTCTCTAGGCCAGAATACTGGAGTGGTCTTCCCAACTCAGGGATCAAACCCAGGTCTCCTGCCTTGTAGGCAGACTCTTTACCAGCTGAGCCACAAGGGGAGACCACTTCAGTGTGTACCTCCTAAAAAACAAGGACTCTCCCCTATGTAACTACAGTGTATGTGTGTGCGTGCTTAGTCGCTTCATTCGTGTCCGACTCTCTGTGACCCTATGGACCATGGACTGCCAGGCTCCTCTGTCCATGGGATTCTCCAGGCAAGAATATTGGAGTGGGTTGCCATTTTCTTCTCCAGGGGTATAACTACAGTTCAGTTCAGTCGCTCATGCTAAATCAGGAAATTATCTTGATAATAATATTACCATCTACCATCAAATCCAGTCCCATCAAATCTTACCAACTATACCAGTCTAGAATTATATATTTCACACTTGGTTGTCAGGTCTGCTTCTCTGGAACTATTCCTTAATCTTTCCATGCTTTTTCATAACCGTGGTATTTTTTGAAGTGTACAACCCAGTGATTTCAGTTTGCCTCTGTTTGGGTTTGTCTGTGTCACTTTCGTGATTAAATGCAGGTGAGGCATTTTCACAGGAATGTGTCTCAAGTGACACTACACTCTTCTCAGTATACCACATCCAGCGGCAATGATGTCTGTCTGCCCCGTTATTGGGGATGTTCACTTCGCTCATTTGGTTTAAAGCTGGTGTCTTCTAGGTTTCTCATCAGTGAAGTTACTATTCCCTGGTTAATTAAAATACTTTGAGAGTACTGCCATGCTCTTCCTTTATTAAGTTTCATGAGCTACTTTTAACCCCCATGGATGATTCATGCCTAAATCAATTATGAGTATTACTTCTACAATAGTTGCCAAGTGGCAATTTTCTAATGCCATCATTTTTTTAATTTATAAAAGTTCATAGCCTGGGATTCTTCTCATTGATTAGCTTATTCACTTATTTATATCAATATGGACCCTTGGGTTCCTATTTTATTCAGTGTGGTATACGCTTTCACTATCATTATTCATTTTGATGCTCAAATAATTATAGATTTATTAGAAACAATCTAGAATTATTATGTCCTTTCAGGTCAGCTCCTGTGTAACTTCTGACATGGCCTCATGACTTTTTTTTTTCACTTGTTTAAATTGGAGTATAGTTGATGTATAGTTTACATGTTATAGGTTTGCAGAATAGTGATCCACAATTTTTAAAGGTTAAATATTCCATTAATACAAAATAGGGACTCTACTCTGTGTGCTGTACAATATATCTTTGTAGCTTATTTTATATATAACAGCTTATATCTCTTAACCCCTCACCCCTACCTTGCCCCTTCCTCCTTCTCTCTCCCCACTGGTCACCACTAGTTGGCTCTCTATATGTGAGTCTATTCTTTTTTGTTGTTATATGCTTCAGGTTGTTTATTATTTTTTTTCCCAATTCCACATATAAGTGATACCATACATTTCTGAGCACTAGTTATCCTCAGTTTATTCATGTCCTCATACCCCCTGCATGCAATCAATATCCTGGCCCTGCCAGCCTTGAGGGCCTCCTCAGTCCTACTCCCACCCAAAATCTCAACCTGACCACTGACTCACCCTCTTGGTTCTGACCACCCCCTTAGTCCTGGATCCACAGGTTACCCCAGCCCCGGCTGCCTCAATAGGAGGGAAGGGAACCCAGTTTATCTTTTAAAGAAAAATACGAGGCAGAAAGAAAAAGCCAAGGAAAAGAGGAGGAATAGGAGGACAGGAAGAAGAACCCAGCCTCACTCTTAAATGCTTATTTGTGAATAATCTCGGGCGGGGGCAGGGGGGCACAGGGCGCATCACTTTCCCACAGCACTTGGAGATACTCCATTGTACCTTGTCTTCTCTCACTGCTTTAGAGAAGTCTGCTGCGAGACTAGCTGTGGTTGCTGCTTTAGAAAGCTGTCTTTTCTCTCTGATTGTTTTGAAGATTTTCTCCTTGAGCACTAACAGCACGAACTTGGGAGCTGGATTATCTGGGTTCAGATCTCGGTCTGGCCACATAGTAGCTGAGTGACCTTAAGAAAATTTAGTAACTTCTTTGTACCTTATTTTCCTTTTCAATAAAATAATTGTGAGTTACAATCCATAAATAAGTGAGTTAATATGTATAAAAAGTTCTTAGGAGATAATCTGGCACAAAATGACACTGTATAAGTGTTTGCTAGTACTACTAGTAATGGTTGAAATTGCAGTGGTCTGTACTGTACTGAAGTTTAATTTTGATTTATTTATATTTACTTTACTTGGGACTCAGTGAATTTCTATCTAGGATTATATCTCACTAATTCAAAAGAATTCTCTCTTTCCAGAACCCCAATCTGAAACAAGCTTTTACACTAATTTCTGGGCCCATAAAAATAGTCTAAATTCATATCTCAGAACCATCTATAGAACAGGCTTGGAATTTCCATTGTTCACAAGATATTCTTTTTCTTCCATTCAAACTCCCAGCCTAGGACAACACTATCACTTATCTAAGCCAATAAGTAGGGTTTTTTCTAGTACTTCTTTCACTGAAGGGGCACTTCTTAGGTTCCCAAATTTATATAATGGTCTCGGTTCTAGCTAACTGTCTTGAATATGCCCAAATTACATTTCATGTAGGTGCATGGATTTGTTGTTGTTGCTGTGTCCGACTCTTTTGCCACTCCATGGGCTGTAGCCTGCCAAGCTCTTCTGCCCATGGGGTTTCCCAGGCAAGAATACTGGAGTGGGTTGCTAATTCCTTCTCCAGGGGATCTTCCCGGGTCAGGGATTGAATCCGCATCTCCTGCATTGGCAGGCGTATTCTTTACCACTGAGCCACCAGGAAATACTTAGTACCTAAATGTGAAGGTCTGTAACATTCTTACATGTACAACTTTGGCATTGATGATTGTCCTTTTGACAGAAATTCTGAGAATTGGAACTGACCGGTTCTACCAAGAGTAGGCTGAACAACAAAATGGTTTATCATTGTGGAATCTGAAGAAAGATGTAAGTTCAAATCTTGACTTCATCACTTAATAACTATCAATGTGGGGGAGAGAAGAACACTAACCCTTTAAGTTCTGGTTTCCTCATTTATAATATAGGAATAATAATAGCTACTGTTAGGACAAATATAATACAAGCATCACTTCAGATCAGTTCAGTCGCTCAGTTGTGTCCGACTCTCTGCGACCCCATGAATCACAGCACGCCAGGCCTCCCTGTCCATCACCAACTCCCGGAGTTCACTCATGTCCACAGAGTTGGTGATGCCATCCAGCCATCTCATTCTCTGTTGTCCCCTTCTCCTCCAGCCCCCAACCTTTCCCAGCATCAGAGTCTTTTCCAGTGAGTCAACTCGTCGCATGAGGTGGCCAAAGTATTGGAGTTTCAGTTTTAGCATCAGTCCTTCCAAAGAACACCCAGGATTGATCTCCTTTAGAATGGACTGGTTGGATCTCCTCACAGTACAAGGGACTCTCAAGAGTCTTCTCCAACACCACAGTTCAAAAGCACCAATTCTTCGACGATCAGCTTTCTTCACAGTCCAACTCTCACATCCATACATGACCACGGGAAAAACCATTGCCTTGACTAGACGGACCTTGGTTGGCAAAGTAATGTCTTTTTAATATACTACCTAGGTTGGTCATAACTTTCCTTCCAAGGAGTAAGCGTCTTTTAATTTCATGGCTGCAATCAGCATCCGCAGTGATTTTGGAGCCCCAAAAAATAAAGTCTGACACTGTTTCCCCATCTATTTCCCATGAAGTGATGGGACCAGATGCCATGATCTTTGTTTTCTGAATGTTGAGCTTCAAGCCAACCTTTTCACTCTCCTCTTTCACTTTCATCAAGAGGCTTTTGAGTTCCTCTTCACTTTCTGCCATAAGGGTGGTGTCATCTGCATATCTAAGGTTATTGATATTTCTCCCAGCAATCTTGATTCCAGCTTGTGCTTCTTCCAGCCCAGCGTTCCTCATGATGTACTCTGCATATAAATTAAATAAGCAAGGTGACAATATACAGCCTTGACGTACTCCTTTTCCTATTTGGAACCAGTCTGTTGTTCCATGTACAGTTCTGACTGTTGCTTCCTGACCTGCATACAGGTTTCTCAAGAGGCAGGTCAGGTGGTCTGGTATGCCCATCTCTTTCAGAATGTTCCACAGTTTAATACAAACATAATATCTACTAAATGTAGATATTATGTTTAGCATGGCTCCAAGTCCAGGGCAGCTTTGACAGCTGGTATTACTATATGCAACAATAATAAATAAATAAAGATTGATTGATTGATTTGGCTGCGTCAGGTCTTAGCCGCGGCTCGTGGAATCTTTATCGCATCGTGTGGGATCTCTGTGGCTGTGCGTGGACTCTCCAGTTGTGGTATGAGCTCAGCAGTTGAGACACATGAGCTTAGATGCTCTGCAGTATGTGGGATCTTAGTTCCCTGAACAGATATTGAACCTGGATCGTTTGCAAGGTGGATTTCTTCCACTGGACCACCAGGGAAGGCCCTGCCATTATTATTTTTAAGTGTTTCTGTTATTATTTTTAAGTGTTTTCAATTTTGCTTCACACTGTAAAATTACCATCTAAAAAGATTATATCTACATACACACCTACCAAGAGTGTGTATTTCTAAGTCTTTCCAGTCTTGCCAATAATAGGTCTTGTCAATCTTGTTCAACTTTCCTAATTTTATAGATGGAAAACATTTTCATTTGCACTGATTGGCAGTGTGGTTGTACATCTCCTAGGTTTAGTGCTCATCCATGGTGGTTCCTCTGTGAATGACCGTTAAAGATCTTTGCTCATTTTCCCCCTGGTATATGTATTTGTTTCTTGTTTATCTGCAAGAATTCTTTATACTAAAATAAAAACATCCTTAGGTATATTTTTCCTGGTAGTTACAATGAACAAACTGATACTGAAAGCACTTTTTAAAAATTTTTTTACAGAGGATGAATTCACTGACATATCACTCTGAGAATAAACCGAAGAAGAAGTCTTCAGTGATGAACTTGCAGTGGTATTGGTTATTACCAGTCTTGCTTGCCAGACTCATAAGAAGATAGCATATGACCTCATCTTTCTTTCTAAGTAAGACTTGACTTCATCTTGCCTAATCAGCACAAAATTCTGTTTCTATAGGATGTCCCAGAAAACATAATTTAAAAAAAAAAGGAGGCCTCGTTTAGCATATTAACATGTATAATTACTTAGGATACGTTCAGAGTGTACAGGAAGATCTGATACATCTTAATTTTTCTTTTGCTTGAAAATAAATTCACCCCAAGCTTTCAAAAATTACTTTTCTGTCCCTGCTAGGTAGCTCCACTTCTTATATTTCAAGAGAGTTTCAAGAATTTCCTTCCATCTTCCCATTTCCAGATCTGGCATCTTGGTCCAATTTCTCCTTACCCATGCCATTCATGATTTGATAGATTTCTATTTTGCAGGCCAAAGAGTCCTAATCTTTCACTTTGTCCTCATATGTCAATTCCTCTTCCCTTCCTCCTACTCCTCTGATCATTTTATAATGAATTGGTAACCACAATAATGAAATTTACAGAGAAAACTAAATTTTGAGATGCTGCCATAACTAATGGAGTCAGAGAAATGATGAAAAGAGCTTTAATGAGGTTTGAGGTATGGTTGGAATATTACAGATTGAAAATCAATTTGGAAAATGCTGTTAGCTTCATCCACAGGAGGGAATTTACTTAAACACACACATCTAAAATGGTAGGAGTAACTTTGAAGGCAATGAAGAACTGAGAATTATTTTATAATAGAGAAAAAGAGGTTTTTTTTTTCTATCTATTTATCGTCTATTGTTATTTTGCCATGATTAAAGGTGAGCTTCCCTTGTGGCTCAGCTGGTAAAGAATCCACCTGCAATGCTGGAGACCTGGGTTCAGTCCCTGGGTTGGGAAGATCCCTTGGAGAAGGGAAAGGCTACCACTCCAGTATTCTGGCCTGGAGAATTTCATGGACTGTTTAGTCCATGGGGTGGCAAAGAGTCAGACATGACTGAGTACTCTCACCTCACCTCAAAAGTCTAAGTAGGTAAATGTCAAAATACGTTGGGTATTCAAATTAAGGAAGGACTAATAAATAATTTTCGGAGAAGGCAATGGCAAGCCACTCCAGTACTCTTGCCTAGAAAATCCCATGGATGGAGCAGCCTGATAGGCTGCAGTCCGTGGGGTCGCTAAGGGTCGGACACGACTGAGCGACTTCACTTCACTTAATAAATAATTAAGCATTTAACTATTTTAACTAGTTTACCCTTAACACTACATAATGTTGAAGGTAAAAGAGTTTTATGGCTTCTTCACAACATCACATACAAAAACACTGCCTCATTTTGGTCATCTCATACAACACATTTTATCTTCCTCAAGAGAAAAAACTGAATTTTGTGAACTCTGAACTGATGGATATTTTACAGAAAAACATATCTTTACCATAAAACCATTTATGCCCTCTACTGCACGTAGTGTAAAGCACCATATACATCAAAGAGAAATTACTGCTTAAATAGATTATCAGGTCGTAGAACAATTAGAAGTTGCAGTTCTCTTAAAATAACTCTAGTGAGGCCTGGAAAACTGCTTCAAGTCTGGGCTATTTAAGCATTCAACAGATTTTCTGTTTTTAATCTTTGAAAATTAGATGAAAGCTATGGCCTTTCTCTCTAGAAAAATCCACATACAATTACAGAATACGCTTTGAGTATAAATTCTCAGAATGTACTAGGACTCCAAGTCTCCAGGCTAAAAAATTCTTTCTCTAGAGGAAATTTGGTTTTTAGGACTATCACTAAATATCTAATATGCAAACCAATCAGTTTATACCTTAGGCACTCCATCTATTTCTTTTGCAGCATAGAAGAAATAGAGCTTCACTGTAGGTTTCACCTTATCCATAAACTCTTCATTAGTGCTTTGCAGAATAAAGCCTTGTCAGCCTCTAAAACTCACTACTGATGCAGCTTCTACCTGATCTCCATTCTCAACCACAGATAATTTCCAAAGAGAGCCAGACTGACTACACTGGAGACCTAATAATTTGACAGTAATTGAGCCTTTGCAGTTTGACATGTAAGCAGCCAATGGCCACTGATCTGCTTAGTGCCTGGTTCCTAGGGTCCTTCCTAAAATGCTGCTCTGGTCTCTCATGTATAAACTCGGTTCATTTTGGTGATTCTTTACAAACTGCCAGGATAACTCAATGTATGCAGAAGTCATATTATCACAAGTGAGGCTGAGTATGCCTGAAAAAAAGAAGTCAACTTTCTAGCTCCAAGTCTCTTTCACAGCATATATACAAGTTTCACTATTAAAGGGGCGGGGGAGGTGGGGTAACTTCCAAGAGTAACAGATAAACATTTATTCAAATCCAAACACAATATATTCCAAGATTAAATATAATTTATTGAAGCAGACAGCTATTGTGCCAGACTCTATAAATGGGCTACCTAAAGGCCACTCTGTCCTCTTATGTGCTAACAGAGCTCTGTTTTCTTTAGAACAACATGTCTAATCCTGAATGTGACTCATGAGTAGTTCAAACTAGTCATTTCCAACCAATATGAGTCTTTTTTGTTTTGTTTTTCATTTTTTTATTTCTTTTTTTTTTTAAATTTATTTAATTGGAGGCTAATTACTTTACAATATGGTATTGGTTTTGCCATACATTGACATGAATCCACCCCAGGTGTATTTATTTTAGTTGGCTGTGCTGGGTCTTTGTGGCACGTGGAATCTTGGGTCTTCATTGCAGCATGCAGGCTCTTTAGTTGCAGCATGAAAACTCTTAGTTGCAGCATGTGGGATCCAGTTCCTTGGCCAGGAGTCGAACCCAGACTCCCTGTGCTGACAGCACGGAATCTTAGCCACTGGACTGCCAGGGAAGTCCCACAAATACTGAGACTTAAATGTCCCATAGATAGAGAAGATATTCACTCCCTGACCCAGCTCTCAGGGCAGAAGGGCAGGACCTAGAGCAGCAGGAGCAGTCTTTTTGCCCCTAGCATGGCACATTTCTTACGTGTGTCATGAAGGGAAGGGGTCAAGAGGCGCAGGTCTAAGCCAAACTCCGTTCCCTTTGACACCCTACTTGTCTCCTTTCCTTACAGCGAGCAGTAACCCTGTGATTGAGATCAGGCCAATGAAATATTAGAGCAAGTCTGCAGAGAACCTCTTGGGAATGTTTGTTCTTACAAAGGGCAGAAATGAGAAGAAAGCTTCCAAGCAGTGTCTTTCCCCTTCCATCCCTACCTTGAACAAAGGCATGGTGCCTGAAGCTGCAGCAGCCATCTTGCTACCAAGGGGTCACAAAGCATGTATGCTGAAGCCTTTTGTGTTTGGAGCCAAAAAAAAGATATCTTAAACCTATATATTTGCACAGACAGAGTCAAAATTTCAGCAGTTCTGAAACTGAGTCTCCACAGAGGAAGGAAGGAAGGGAAGAAGGAAAGAAGAGAGAAGGACATCTGTTGTTCCTAGCTTCTTCACCTTTAAAATGAGGCATTTCTGTTTTCCTGCTTATGTGGAGGAGGAAAACACAAACATGGTAACACAAACATAATAAAACCTCTTTGGGTGTCCTGAAGTGCTCTGAGCTCACAAAAAGCGGGTGTTTTGACACCAATATCAGTCTAGTACCAGTGTAGCACTCTGTAGCAAGGTCAATCAACCCCTGAGACCAAAAAGCAAAATGAACCAAAATAAGGGTAGAAATAATTCCATGAATTGTGGTATTTTCCCTAAAATGAAAGTCTGCTTAAAATTATGTAGTAAATGTTTAAAAATATCTCAGCTCTACCTTTTAAAAATCAAGACCCTTCATTATAAGATGAGAGAATAAACGGTTTATTTTTCTTAGACCTTCTTATCCAGTAAGGAATAAGGGATACACATGCAGGCACTTAAGAAATACTTCATGGTAAGGTTGATGGTAATGACAATCTGAAAGCCACTTTCACATTTATTTGTCTTCAGCGGCTTTGATGATAACAAACATGAAAAACAAAAACAATTGCCAGTTTCTGTTGTTTCATAGTGTCCCTTAAACCTGTGAGTTATCTGTTCTAAGATTTTTTTTTTTTCCCATACAGAAATGTAAGTCATTCACTTGCCGGAATAAAACTTACAAAATGAAGTTCATTTTGCTTGTCAAGTGCAGATAAAAGGAAGAAGGGGAAGAAACAGTTTAAATGTAAAAGGCACCTTTTCCCTAACTCCTGAACTAGTTCACACAATGCAATGAATAATTGAACTGCCTGAAACTTCATATGCGCAGAACGCTGCATGCAGACCAGCGGCATTTTCACTTCAAATTTGTATAGTCTTTAGTCAACATGCTTCATCTGCATTTCTAACACCTGCTTCAGTCAGCTGTGAAGAAGGCTGTTATCTCTGTGGCTGTCTTTCATCTTCACTCTGCCCCTCTACCAAAAAAAAAAAAAAAAAGCATGATAGAATATAATTACTTGGCCCAAAAGAGATGGGAGGAACTCACATGATCTCTGAAAGGTATTTTCCTTTATCTTATCCAAAAATAATTTAAAAACAAGTTACTAATCATCATTCCTCATTGTACGCATCTTTAAACATTAATTAGGTATAGCAAAAGTAACAGCATCGTTATTTCTCTGCAATGAGTATCTGTCTTAGGAGCAAAGGAAAGTTAAAAAAAATTAAATGCGATGACTGATAAAGTCATTTGTAACATGTTTCTTCTAAACTTATTATTGTGCTGTTATTAAAATGATACTCTTGTGTAAAATAGCTAGACAGTGGGGAGCTGCTGTCTAGCACAGCTAGGTGCTCTGTGATGACCTGTCTAGCAGAGTTGGGTGCTCTGTGATGACCTAGCCAGGTGGGATGGGCAAGTGGGAGGGTGGTTGGAGGGGGAGGGGATATATGTATACATAATAGCAGATTCACTTTGTTGTACAGCTGAAACTAACACAACATTGCAAAGCAATTATACTTCAATTTCCCCTCAGAAAATGATACTCTCTAGTTTAGCATGCATAAGGTGACCCAGGTTAGTTTTGTATAAATCAACATCAGTCAAATTTGACTATTTTTTGTCAGCTACTCACATTATTCGTCCTGTATTAAACAACTTCATCTGGATGATTTAAGTAAAAAACTTAAAAGAACAAGGTTCTCTCATAAAGAAATTATCTTAGGAGAGGAGGAAAAATGGGGAGTAGTTGAGGAAAGAACTGGACTAAAAGGGAACATTTTCTGCTTTATCATTATTCTATTTTCCTTCATAACTAAAATTAGAATGTGATTATTTCATCTATTGTTCCTTTCTGACTTGAATGTAAACTTCATCTACAAGGACTATGCCTGACTAATGTACCACTATATTCCTAATATCTATCTTAGTCCTAGACATACAGTTAATACTAAGTAAAAATTTCTTAAAGAAATGAATTTAAAAATTTTCTACCAGACTGAACAGAAAGGGATCCTGAAGGACCATTTGAACTTCTCTACTTCTTTACTGAAAACAGTAAATAGTGAATAGTTGAGAAAACAATAGAAATAAATTAAGCAACTTCCAGAGAAAGAATCATTTAATAATTCAAAGGATATTCAAACTTTAGGACTATGTCAAGGAAACAAAGCTAAACTTTATGAAAAAACAGATACATGGGAAATCCCATTAAAAGGAAGGAATGTGCGTCAGGATGCAATACTACAAAGTTCAAATTATAAAGTATTTTAAAAGAAAGACACTTTCACTGCCTTCCATAACTTGAACTGCCCTCTGGTTTAAAACGAAACTCCTTCAGCTTCATGATATAATGGAAAGTAGACTGCATGAGAAATAATAGGGAAACAATGAGTTTCTTCTCATTGCCGGCTAGGGAAGTGTGGACAAACCAATGGACTCTTCTGATGAAAATAATAACAGCTAGTTTTTGTTACTCACTAAGGTGACAGAGAATGAGATGGCTGGATGACATCACCGACTCGATGGACATGAGTTTGAGTGAACTCTGGGAGTTGGTGATGGACAGGGAGGCCTGGCGTGCTGAGATTCTAATACACCATCTCATTTAGATTTAAACTCAAAAACCTTTCAATGGCCCACAAAAGCCCCAACCATATAATCTGGCTCCTTTTACATTTCTGAACTTATCTCTATTGCCCTCCGTACTCTGGCTCTTTTCCTGTCTGGCCCTTTGCACTTTGCGTGCATTCTCTTTGTGCATAAGTGCATACTAAGTCACTTTAGTCGTGTCTGACACTTTGCAACCCTATGGACTATAGCCCACCAGGCTCCTCTGTCCATGGGATTCTCCAGGCAAGAATACTGGAGCGGGTGGCCAGGCCCTCCTCCAGGGGACATTCTCTTTATATAGACACTATTTCCCAAAATATTCTCATAGCTTCCTCCCTCACCTGCTTCAAGTTTCTGTTTAAACATTCTAAATGAGACTCTCACTTATCACCTTTTAAAAAACTGCAGTCTTTCTAGTTCTTGTCTTTCTCCCTTCCTGCTTTACTTTTCTCCATTTCCTCAATATGACATGTAAGTAAAATACATAGATTTACAGCTAAAATATATAATACAAACTACTATGTAACAATTATACGAAATACATCGTTAGTCACAAATCTATACATTTTAGTTGTCATATGCTCTCACTAGAAAGGTAAGCTCCATGAGTGTTTGTCTGTTTTTTACATTTGCGTAGACTCAGTATAGAGTATGTGCTCAATAAAGTATTCACTGAATGAATGAACTAGAGACACTCAAGTATGTTTATAAGGAAGCTGCCTTGAGGGTGAAGAAGGCATGGGATGGGATGAAGCAGGAGTCAAGGTACAGATCATACAGGGTCTTGTAAGTCATAAAAGGAATTTTGGTATTTATCCCAAGAGATATTGAAGGATTTTAAGTAGGAAAATGACAGACCAATTTAGATCGTTCAAGATCATGCTGTGCTGTGCTGTGCTAAGTTGCCTCAGTTGTGTGAGACTCTTTGCAATCCCAAGGACTGTAGCCCTCCAGGTTCCTCTGTCTATGGGGATTCTCCAGGTAAGAATACTGGAGTGGGCTGCCATCAGAGAATGGAATTGTAATATTCAGTCGCTGAGTCATGTCTGACTCTTTGCAACCCCAAGGACTACAGCACGCCAGGATTCCCTATCCTTCCCTGGGTTTACTCAAACTCATGTTCATGGATTCGGTGATACCGTCCAACCACTTCATTCTCTGTTGCCCCCTTCTCCTGCCCTCAATCTTTCCCAGCATCAGGGTCTCTTTCCTAGTGGCTCAAACGGTAAAATAACTCTCCTGCAGTGCAAGAGACCGCAGATTCAATTCCTGGGTTCTGAAGATCCCCTGGAGAAGGGAATGGCTAAACACTCCAGTACTCTTGCCTGGAGAATTCCATGGACAGAGAAGCCTGGTAGGCTACCGTCCATGGGGTTGCAAAAAGTCAGACATGACTGAGAGAGAATGGAGTGGAATGGGCCAAAAAAAATTGGAAAAATTCAAAGCAACTTTCATTTCCAGGGTTAATGCATGGTTTCATGTTTCTTTGTGCGAGGATGTATACACCTTTAACACATGCTGATTGTGAAAAGAATGCATTGCTCACCTTATCACAATTATATTTGCAAATCTCCCGACACTATTTCTCAAAATTTTAATGTTTCTTAAAGATTTTTATTGGAGTATAGTTGCTTTACAATGTTGTGTTAGTTTCTGCTGTACAGCAAAGTGAATCAATTATCAGTTCAGTTGCTCAGTGGTGTCCAACTCTTTGCAGCCTCATGGACTGCAGCACGCCAGGCTTCCCTGTCCATCACCAACTCCCAGAGCTTGCTCAGAGTCATGTCCATGGAGTCAGTGATGCCATCCAACCATCTCATCCTCTGTCGTCCCCTTCTCCTTCTGCGTTCAATCTTTCCCAGCATCAGGGTCTTTTCCAATGAGTCAGTTCTTCGCATCAGGTGGCCACAGTATTGGGGTTTCAGCTTCAACAACAGTCCTTCCAGTGAATATTCAGGACTTATTTCCTTCAGGATTGACTGGTTTGCATCAGCTATATGTATACACACATTCCCTCCTTGTTGGATTTCCTTCCCATTTAGGTCACCACAGAACATTAAGCAGAGTTTCCTGTGCTAGACAGTAGGCGCTCATTAGTTATCTATTTTATACATGGTATCAATAGGGTACATATATCAATCCCATCTCCCAATTCATTCTATCTCCCCTTTCCTTCCTTGGTGTCCATATGTTTGTTCTCTGTCTGTGTCTCTATTTCCTTCTGAATAAGCTCTGAAATGAAAATGTACTTACATAACAACTTTTAAGAAACTCTAATTACTCAGCCCCCAGTGCATAATGTAGTCAGTACTTTGAGCCTGCACAAAACATATCTCTGAACAAGGTACATAAAGGTTATGAGGAGCCTAATTTTCTGAGATTCTTTCAGCTATAAATTTGGCTAAGAGCTTGGGTAGAACAGGAAAGAAGATAAGTGAGAGAAACACTGGTGATTTAACCTCCAGTGTTCCCTTAAGGACAAACATTTGTCACCTTGACAGCAAGGTGAAAGGTTTGCAGTGAGTGTGCTTATAACAGGGCTCACCCCACTCTCTCCTCCCCGGAGACCAGTGATTTCCAACCAGGCATGATCTGAACAGATGATGCTGCTGACGATGAGCCACGGGAAAGGCCAGCGGAGGAAAAGGGGTTGAGACCCACATAACTCAGAGTCTCAAACTGAAATGCTACTCCAGGGACCACCACAAAGAATTACCATTTGCTGCTCTTCTTCCTAAGGTTCCACTTGAGGCTAGAGTAATCAACCCTATAAATTATCACGGAACATTCTAACAGTGTCCAGTGTTAACAGCCTGGATCCCATTGCTAATAATTATGAGCCTGTTATAAAGCTGAAGTAGGTCCTAGACATATATATCTCCACTTTCTATACACATCTCTCAATTCCTAATTTGAATATGAAAGTCTGCTGCAGGCTTAAATCAGGTGCTAAAATGAGCCTGATTTTTACTCTGAATGAATACGCATAACCCAAATTAGCATTAATGTCATGACACCTATGCATCAAAAAGAATAATAGGATCTCTGTTTTGGTCTATGAGCTAAATTGTTTACACTATTTTCAAAGTGAAATAGGCAGAGATATTTTGAAAGCTGAGTACTTCTTAAAAAAAGAATTAAAGACACTAATGTATATATTAAATTTATTAATTTTGTATTATTTAATTTCAGCAATCAGTGGCATCTCTTTATGTCTCCCTTTGATGAATGGAACTTTGGCTGTGATACTGCTTTACACTTAGAAAGAAGTGAGCTGAAATCACTATAAAATCAAAATTGAAGCTATTATCCATCCCATTTGAATATGTATTCATTACCTAATCATCACTGACTCAAAGTACTGTCAGATGGGCCAAATCATTTTTAAGAAAAAAACAAACTATAACCCAATGAACTCAAACAATTAATAGAAAAGTAAGATTTTTAAAATGTACGAAAAGCGTATGGGAGTGAAGAATCTTTATGAGTTTAAGATCCATGTATTGTCCATTCACAAAGGGAAAGGAGATTCCACCCATATCTATCCCGGACACTAGCCTTTGGATGCCCCAATACCATCATATAACTAACAGGTACCAATCCAAACTTAATCACCTCACTTAAAATTATTCCCTTGCTTAAATTCCCTGTTTTTCTTTGCAACACCACAGCTTTAATCCTAAAATCTTTGAGTCCCCTGCCTATGTTCCTTGCATTTCCTGGTATTTCTGCCATAAAGATATCCCAAACACTTTCATGAAAAACTGGACCAGGAAAACAGTGAGCTGAGTTAACCGCTGAAGCTGAGAGATGGGTCCTCACCATTCGTTAATATTATCTGATCTGCCTTGCACAAATTTCAGAGTCTCTAATTTAAAAATGTTGTTAATGTTTTTAAAGGACCATGCTGCTAAGTCACCTCAGTCGTGTCCGACTCCTTGTGACCCCGTAGACGGCAGCCCACCAGGCTCCCCCGTCCTTGGGATTCTCCAGGCAGGAACACTGGAGTGAGTTGCCATTTCCTTCTCCAATATGTGAAAGTGAAAAGTGAAAGTGAAGTCGCTCAGTCGTGTCCGACCCTTAGTGAGCCCACGGAGGTTCAGGCAAATATTAGAGACTAGATAAAAAGTCTCAATACAGGATTATAGTAGAGGGTTTTGGCCATAGGGATGAGGAGGGTCAGGATGTCTAAAATTAGCTAGATAATACAATAATCATAGCAGCTACCACTTATAATTCTTGCTAATGTGCCAGACACCCTGGCTAAGCATCTCAGAAACTTGGTCTTACTGAATCAATTTAACAGTGCTTGGAAGTAAGGGTTCCTGGGTTCAAAACTTGGTGATGAGGCTCCTGTGTCAGGGCCTTCATATATTAGGCACTCCATTAATATTAGTTGTCTAAGTAATTTAATAAATGGCTAAGAAAAATGTTCCTTTTTCTTTTGTGTTTGTGGTTCTTTCTCTGTCAGAAAATTCAAAGGCTCCAGCCAGGGCATTCATCACTCTTGGTTTAGAGTGGTGTACATCAGTCTTTCATGTACAAGCTCAGCGACAAGCACACTGCTGCCAGGCCTCTATTCCTAAGACACCATTTCCAGTGGGGGTATACTCCTAGAAGATGCCTCAGTCATGTCTCACCAGGTATCAAGTTCAAGTTTTGCTTCCCATTCAAGGCTCTTCATGAACCTGTCTCACATAATTTCCACCAGTCACCAACAAGAACTGGCTCAGTCTAGTAAACATCTCTTTTTACTTTATCTTGCTTACAACTGACCATTCATTTACTCATTACATATTTTTTAAGATTTTTTTTAATGTGGGCCATTTTTAAAGTCTTTATTGAATTTGTTACAGTATTTCGTCTGTTTTTTATGTTTTGATTTTTTGATATTGTGGCCTGTGGAATCTTAGCTTCCCGCCCAGGGATTGAACTCCCACCCTCTGCACTGCAAGAAGTCTTAACCACTGGACCACCAGGGAAGTCCCTGTTCATTACATATTGACCATCTACTATGTACAAGGCACTGTATTTGCCATTGCTGTGCTTCGTTGCTCAGTCATGTCTGACTCGTGGCGACCCCATGGACTACACAGGCTCCTCTGTCCATGGGGATTCTCCAGGCAAGAATACTGGAGTGGGTTGCCATTCACTTCTCCAGGGGATTTTCCCAACCCAGAGAATGAACTCAAGTCTCCCACATTGCAGGTGAATTCTTTACTATCTGAGCCAACAGGGAAGCCCAAGAATACTAGAGTGGGTAGGCTATCCCTTCTCCAGGTGATCTTCCTGGCCTAGGAATCGAACTGGGATTTCCTGCACTGCAGGCAGATTCTTGACCAGTGGAGCTCCAGGGAAGCCCGAATTTTCCATTACATCTACATAAAGAAAGAGAACAGTGAGCATACCAGGCCCATCCCTGCCCCTGCAGGCCATATCCACTCTCAGGCTGACCTTCTCTGTTTGGGTTGTTCTCGATTTTCCAGATCTTACACTGAACATCCTCCAGGAATCCTTTCCTGATCACTGCCCTCTGGTCCTGCTCCCCCTTTCTGAATTAACGGCACCACACATTTAAGCACCTGACTGTATTTTTCCTCGTTTTTCTCCTAGTATTTTACTTCTGCTTGTCTCATTTCCTCCATTACACTAAGTCCCTTAAAGAAACTGTGTCTTATACTTTGCTTCATCACCTGACTGAATGTAATTCAGCTGAATTCAGGGGTATGGATATGTCCTTAAATAGCTTTTGGAAAGAGCTTAGAATACTAAGTCAAGCTAACTACAGACCAAGATCTAATTTATCCTTGCAAACAGAGATATAAGAAAATCTCCAGGGAAGGCACAGGTATATAAGGTATAGTTCTGTAAATGAAAAAAGAGGAACAAAAAATTTCTCCTATATGGCGTAACTGTTTCCCAATCATGTGTGATACTTTATAAGTTCTATGAAATGTCAGGTTTTTTTTTGTTTGTTTAATTCACGTGTTTTGTAGAACATAATTTGGAGACCATACCATAGGGCAAATTTAATAGGGCTCTGCTAAGACGTCAATAATATTGATAAAAGTAAATGAGGTCTTTACTTATTTAACTTTTTTAAAAGAACTGTTTTCAATGGAAGCAAAGATTAATATTCTATATGTAGAGACCATTTTCATTTTTTATATAGAGAGACTATTGTGTGTATATATGTATCTTTCACGTTTACTTTAAAAAATATTACTATAGCTTAATCATGTGTAAAAGTGTAACTAAAAAAGCTAATAAATGAATTTGTAGATTTCTCACATCAAACACATCTTTCTTTCAGAAATTCATCTTCAACTATGACAAATATTAGACCAGGCCTTATACCAGGTTTCATCTACAAGATGCTAACATCATAACTCATCGTTAACTAAGCCTACCAGAAAGACTTTTGCATACAGAATTAGTAAGATCTCCTTAGCCTTAGTCTGGAATGAATATCACCATATTCTCAGATTCTGTTTATTCTGAAAGACTTCCTCTCATACCATCCCTTCTGGGAAATAGTCCCAATCGTCCATACTGTAGCTATTCTTTTACATGGACTTTTTAAATATCTGATTACTACAGCATAAGCCCTCTGAGAGCAGGGTCCGTGCCTGGAGACCTCTTGGTACTTCTCCCAGCAGTTACACTGAAACCACTGCCTTGAAAGTACTCAATAAAAAATGACCTTTTCTAAAGATAAGAACAATTGTATATAAGAATATGAATGAGTAAACATTTATTTGAGTGTAGGTACATACACTCCAAGAAGTTATTTCACAAGTCTACCAAGCACATAAAAATTCCACAGGTAGAAACTATATATGGGGTCACAAAGAGTTGGACACAACTTAGAGACTGAACAGCAACAAATATGTATACATATTTGCATTTTACTTATCAAAAAATCCAAAATTTGAAATCACTGACCACGTTAAAGTACTATGTACAAAAGAACAGTCTTATTGAACATAATCTTTCAAATGTGCAGGGGGTGAAAGCAGATTTTTAAAAATTCTACGATTTTCATGAGAACAGGCACTCTTAAACACAGAGGAAGGCACACAAGTTAAAAATAAAATCATTTCCAGGCCTTGAAAATGCATTGACTTTCAGGCACCTAGCTAAAACATTATGCTAGTTTCCAAAGGACAGCTCTTTATTTTCCTGGCATTGTCAGCATTTCTAAATGAGCTTTCTTAATTTAACAAAATAGCGACTTTCAACAGTGTTGAAAAAGAAAGAAATCTACCATTTCAAACAGTCAAAATTATAATACAACATCTAAAAATGTTTTGGCTTTACATGAGTTTTCTTCTAAGATTTCAAAGTAAATAGTCATCTCATTAACTGAAGGAGAAGAGCCAATGAAATTCATAAGCACTCTTTAATAAACAGAGTACTTAACCAACTATTAACAACAACAAAATCCCTGTCCAGCTGAACATGTGTATATGATCAACTTCAAATTCACTAGAGAAGATTGGAATAGTAAGTTTGGCTATACTGAAACAAATAAACAAAAATGAAGATGCATAAAGACATCAGACAGCAAATTATATTAAAATAGATAATCGCAAACTATTTTGTCAATGAAACATCTCTTTATCATTGTCCAGTAGAACTTTCTTTTTTTAAAATTTTTTTTTGTATGATAATCTTTTTTTTTTAACCTTACAGTATTATATTGGTTTTGCCATACGTTGACATGAATCCGCCCCGGGTGTACATGTGTTCCTCATCTTGAACCCCCCCTCCCACCTCCCTCCCCATATCATCCCTCTGGGTCATCCCCGTGCACCAGCCCCGAGTACTCTGTATCATGCATCGAACCTGGACTGGTGATTCATTTCACATATGATAATATACATGTTTCGATGCCATTCTCCCAAATCATCCCACCCTTGCCCTCTCCCACAGAGTCCAAAAGACTATTCTATACATCTGTGTCTCTTTTGCTGTCTCGTATACAGGGTTATCGTTACCATCTTTCTAAATTCCATATATATGTGTTAGTATACTGTATTGGTATTTTTCTTTCTGACTTACTTCACTCTGTATAACAGGCTCCAGTTTCATCTGTCTCATTAGAACTTGTTCAAATGTATTCTTTTTAATTGCTGAGTAATACTCCATTGTGTAAATGTACCACAGCTTTCTTATCCATTCGTCTGCAGATGGACATCTAGGTTGCTTCCATGTCCTGGCTATTATAAACAGTGCTGCGGTGAACACTGGAGTACATGTGTCTTTTTCAATTCTGGTTTCCTTGGTGTGTATGCCCAGGAGTGGGATTGCCGGGTTGTATGGCAGTTCTATTTCCAGTGTTTTGAGGAATCTCCACACTGTTCTCCATAGTGGCTGTACCAGTTTGCATTCCCACCAACAGTGTAAGAGGGTTCCCTTTTCTCCACACCTTCTCCAGCATTTATTGCTTATAGACTTTTGGATAGCAGCCATTCTGACTGGTGTGAAATGGTACCTCATTGTGGTTTTGATTTGCATTTCTCTGATAATGAGTGATGTTGAGCATCTTTTCATGTGTTTGTTAGCCATCTATATGTCTTCGAAATTTCTGCAATGATAAAAATGTTCAACATCCTGCCTGCACTGTTCATAACAGCAACTAGCAGTCACATGTGGTTACCGAATCTCTGAAATGTATGACTGAGGAACTGAACGCTTTTTAAATTTTAACTAATTAAATTTTAAACAGCTGCATGTAGCTTATGACTACCATCTCAGTCAGTTTAACTATATAGATGATACAAAATGGGATTTTATATTTGTATTTCTTCCCTCTCTGAACTTGGAAATAAAGGAAATGCCTTTACAGAATAGACAGGCAAAATCACTTTAAAATATTAGGCTGGTTTCAACATCAGCAAGATTTCACTTTAAGATATGGTAAATCTATAAAAGGGAAAACCAGTCGACAACGGAAGCAGTAAGAAAGTACCTTAAAGAACACCTACTTAAGAACCATCTAGGAAAGAAGACTCTTGGATCGAGGTGATGGACCTGTCTGTTTCCAAGGGCAACATGATCTTGATTTTGGAGTGAGACACATTCACTTAAAACAGCCTGATAGAATGGAACTGGGAGTCCTCTACCTACGTCTCCTTCCTCTAATTTCATTCCCACCAAGAAAACTTACTAAAACATCTTGTGTGAATTTAACCATGAGGCAAGAAGGCATCAACCCAAGTGTGTAAGCACTTCTCATAATTATTTTTCTCACTCTCAATTAATAAATTAGCAATTTGCTAGATATCTGAGTGTGATTAATGTGAGTTCATTCCTGCAAGCTGGAGCCACAAAATCAGTTTCTGTGCCACAAAATCAGTTTCTGAAAAAGGACCATACTAATTTTACAAATTATATGTCACCTAGGATCTCTGGCATTGAGGAACTCAGTGTCTTAAAAATGGATAATTCAAATAGACAGTGAAAAAAAATAGTAATACTACTGGGTATGGCTCTGCTTAGGGGTGACGTTAAGCCAAGAAAAAGCTTAAACCAAGAAAAGAGATCTCAGATCTTTGAAGCATCAAAGGTGTGATTTACAGCAGAGACAGAAAAACTTCTTTTAAAACTATATGGCAAAAAAAAAAAAAAAAAAAAACCCACACATACACAAAAACTATATGGCACCCAACTTCTTTAAGGAGAAAAACTTCACCTTCTATTAATAGCTTGTTTGTATTTTTATAACACAATCAAAGTATGTGTTAGGTGACTCACTAGATACAGCTCCCATGTAGAAATGAAAAATTAACAATATCTAGGAAAACTAAGCCAGATGTGCACAATGCTACTTGAGGTTTTCATCAGGTTTTCATAAATTTCGTTTATGAAATTTTGTCACTAATAAACGCTTAGTGATTGTGGCATCATGTTGACAGAACTTGGGGGGGGAAAGGCAAACATGATGGAAGATCCATTTTAAGACTGATGATTGTTGGCATTGCTCCTTAGAGAGATCTCGATGCTACTTTTCAAATATACCTTGAAACTTCACACACACACAAAAACCAGCATTCTGTTACAAGAGGAAGTATTCTCCTAATATAAATACTTTCTACTGTTACACACTTAAGTCTCTTCTTAAAACCACTTGTCTGCACTGGTGGAAGTTTTTTTTTAAAAGTTGGAAATTTAACCTTTTGACTTCAACAACTGTTTGACTTGAAACTACATGAAATATGGATCCAAAATTCTATAGCGACATAATGATACAGAATCAGGATCCAACCATCTTTGAAGGAAAACACCTATGAATTAAAGGAAAAAAAAAGCAGGAAGTCTTTACATACATTTCTCATGCTTTTCATTATTTCTACTCATTTTTTCCTCTTTAAAGAAGTCTTTAGATGTTAACGAAGAGCAGAAAAAGTAACATACAAGTCTACATGTTGGTGGGTGTGTGTGTGTAGGGGACAGTGAAAAAGAAATAATCTTTCCTATTGCTGATTTTATTTATTGAAAAACACTGAAAATCTCTCTGTTCTGCTCCAAATTTGTATACCTCAGCAGACACTGATTAGGAATTCTAAATGGTTTATTAAGATACTATAACAAACATAAATGGCACAAATGTATTTTTTAGGTTATCATAAGAAAATGGAATCAGCTCTCTCATGAACAAATCATGTCTGATTAACTCTATATCTCTTCCTCTAGTATCTTAAAATTCTCTTTTTCTCCATTATATAGAGGTATAACTCACTCTCTAATGCTCCTCTAGCCAGGCACACCTTCAAGATTTTCTATATCTCATTTCGCAAGTTTTAACCTCTGACAAGATAATAAAACCAACATCAAAGCGATATTCCGAATCATGAACCTACCAAGATCAAGTGCAGATGGCTGTAACATGATGCTTCTGAAGAAGGAACTGCACTAGCTTTCACTTGCTATAATATCATATTACAAGTTCAAGCTATCTGCTTCCTCATCATCACCTTGGCTTTCTTTCTTTTTCCTTTTTTGGCTATTTCTATTTCCTAAGTACTTCTATTGCCTCTCAGATACAGACAATCTCAGTTTTACATAACATTGAATTGGTTCCTCCATTTTTCATACTTCCTGTATTTTTACTTCTTCTCTAGGATATTACACAATTATTTTTCAGCATTGTCTAGAAATTTAATTCTCATTTGTCAATTTAATTATATATTTCACAAGTTGCTAAAGGATAAACTTCAATGATAAAATCATTTTCCTTAATGCCCACAGTACAATAAATCTTTTAAAACCTATATGATGGCAATCACTTATTATATTCTCTTATATATAAATCTCTAGCTCTTTTAAATATATATATAATAATCAAACAGCAATTTTTCATGGAAGAGTTTCTGATATTTAAAATAAATTATTTGAATGATAATAGCATATGGGTTGGTAATGTATTACATAGAGACAATCTTCCCTAATCTACCCACAGGGAGTTATTAGTAGAAAATCTCACAAATTATCCAATATCAAATTTAGATGTGGGAATGAATCTGAATCTGCATTCTGAACCAATACTGTGAATGTAAAGCAACACAGAATTCTATGGCTATAGCATATGTTTTATTAAGACTAAAAGCTAACAATTTAAAGCCATGTTAACATAAGTAAGAACAATTTGGTGGATAAGCAATTAAAGTGATATTGGAATTTTTGTCAAACTAATTTAACATGTAAGTGTAATAATGAGCATGCATTTAAGTGTATAATAAATATATGTTACAATTTTAGATACATGAAGAAGAGAGGTTAAAATAACATTCATTGAATGATTTATATTTATTCATTTGACAAATACTTTTTAAGTGCTTACCATGTGCCAGGTACAAGTGCTACAGACAGAGAAGTGAACCAAAGCACCTCCAAAAAAATACCTGCCTTCATGGAGCTTTTATTTGAATAAGTGGAGATAGACAAGAAAAATAATAAACAATTGTAATCATAAGAAGAGAAGTATTTTAGAAAAAATAATAAGAACAGGACCACAGGCAAAGCCAAAGGTGGGGAAAAGATCAGAATTTTAACTGTAACTATATCAACCAGTTACAATATGGATGGAAAGTCCCAAGAGCTAAATTCCATAAAAGTTAAATCCCAAGAGCTAAATAACCATAAAAGGAAAGTTAGAGAACTTGCTGGAAGGGTCAGATAGCTTTTGAGAGATGGATAAGATACGGAAAGGATGAGAATAGTATAAGCAAAGAGGTGGGAGCCCCAGATGTTAGAGGAGAGGGAGAAGAGTGAATCAACAGTTAATACGGGAATGAAAGAGGATGCCAGAGAGAGGGCGCGAGGGGTTGCACTGAGCGAACTCCAGAATGGCAGCTGGCTGGTGGGCAGGTGAGAGCCACTGAAGGCACCGAGGCACAGGAGTGCCTACGAAAGCAGTACGTAAGGACAGCTTATTTCAGGTGACACAGAGGATGGGGAGAAAGAGGGTGAGCTGCATCGCCTGGGCTCCTGAGAATAACCAGAAGCACAATAATGTTAAACATTACCCTAAGTGAATGGATAAAAAGAAGAACACAAGCCTTCAAATGAAAACCTAGAAACACTTGAGAAAAGAATTACTTGTAAGATTATTGCCTGAGTAGTAAAAAACACTGACCACTAGACCAAGCACTGTTAGGGTAAAACTATAAATACAGTGGGCATCTTTAATTTAACTACCCTATTTGCTAGAAACATCACAGAAAAAACTACCCAGGAAAAGTAAACAAGTATGTGATTCTTGAAAATGAAGATGTATAAACTGTAAACTCAGAGTATGACCATCAGTGGACATGTAAAATATGAATCAATATTCATGAGTCTGGAGATCTGTGACATTTTGCCTTTAATTTCCAAGAGCCATGTTCTTATCATGAAGAGATCTTGTTCCCTGATGACTACAGCCTGTTCAAGAAAAGTTAAAATCAAATTGATCAAGGTTTTTTAAATCATACATTTTATTTCTTTCAAGTCTTCTATTATTTAAAACTCTAAGAGTGCTATTCGCCTTACTCAATAATCCTCCAGGTAGAAACACTTTGCTGTTAATGTTTCTGAATATTTGCAAATTAAATTGATAGAGATCAAAAGGAGGTTTCTATAATTTTCAATCACTCTGCTATGTACGTCTCCAATTTATACTTCAAAACAATACTTTTACCTTAGGTAATTATATTAATGTCATGGGTAATATCCTAAGACAGAGAAATAATTTTTAACAGTCATGAATACTGATTTAATTATTTTCAGGGACAAGCATATATGTCACTATGTAGATATGAGAGTGTCAGTACAAAGATGGACCCACATGGGGAAAAAACAACGGTAGGGACAGTCACATCAGAAACTGACCTCTTTGACCGATGGTATCTTAATCAGGTAAAATACTGTCAAACTGTTGTTTGTATTTATTGAACCCTGAAACAACAAGCTTTACTTTTAAACATATATATGCATTTTGACTATAAAGCCAAAAATAAATATGAGAAATGTGAAATTTTATCTGACGTGATTAGGAAAGGGCTTTATAAGTATAAAGACTATGGAAAAATCCATAAAGAGAAAGGTGGACACATCTGACAGATATAAACTTAGACAGAACTTTAAACTTCCACAATCATATACAAAATAATTAATCCCAAATCACACACAGCATCATATGCGAACATTAACTCAAAATGAATCATAGACCTCAAATGTAAAAAGCAAAAGTTAGAAAACATCTAGAAGAAAACATAGACAAAGAATTTTGTGATTTTGAGCTTAACAAGAATTTCTTGCTGCTGCTACTGCTAAGTAGAATTTTGTGATTTTGAGCTTAACAGGAATTTCTTAGAGAACACAAAAACCATGAGCCATAAAAGAAAAATAAATGGATTTAATTAAAATTTAAAACTTCTGCTCTTTGAAAGACACTGTTAAGAAAATGAAACGACAAGCTATAGACTGAAAACACTCGCAAAACATATATCTGATAAATGACTAATGTTAAAAACATATTTAAAAATTCACAATCCAATTATAAGAAAACAACTCCATAAAAAAATGGACAAGAGATTTGAACAGACACTCTCAAGAAGATACACAGATGTATCTTCACAGATGTATACCACAGATATATCTGTGATATATCTTCACAGACACCAGATATATCTGGTAATGTGTGCGTGCTAAGTTGCTTCAGTCGTGTCCAACTCTGTTCGACCCTATGGACTGTAGCCCACCAGGTTCCTCTGTCCATGGGATTCTCCAGGCAAGAATACTGGAGTGGGTTGCCGTGCCCTCCTCCAGGGGATCTTCCTGACCCAGGGATAGAACCGGCCTCTCTTATGTCTCCTGCACCGGCACGCAGGTTCTTTACCACTAGTGCCACCTGGGAAGCCCCACAGATGGCAAACAAGCACATAAAAAGTTACCCAACATCATTTGCCATTCAGTTCAGTTCAGTTCAGTCACTCAGTCGTGTCCGACTCTCCGCGACCCCATGAATCACAGCACGCCAGGCCTCCCTGTCCATCACCAACTCCTGGAGTTCACTCAAACTCATGTCCACAGAGTCGGTGATGCCATCCAGCCATCTCATTCTCTGTCGTCCCCGTCTCCTCCTGCCCCCAACCTTTTCCAGCATCAGAGTCTTTTCCAGTGGGGAAACACAAATTAAAGCTAAAAAGATACATCACTAAACACCTATAACAAGTTAGTGTTAGTCACTCAGTTCAGTTCAGTTGCCCAGTCGTGTCCGACTCTCCGCGACCCCATGAATCACAGCACGCCAGGCCTCCCTGTCCATCACCAACTCCCGGAGTTTACTCAAACTCATGTCCATCGAGTCAGTCATGTCCAATTCTTTGTGACCGCATGGACTGCAGCCCACCAGGCTCTGTCCATGGAATTTTCCAGGCAAGAATACTGGAGAGGGTAGTCATTCCCTTCTCCAGGGGATCTGGCCAGCAAATAAAGCAACTAGATTCCTCAAGCATTCCTAGTAGAAATGTAAAATGGTGTAATCACTTGGAAAATGATTTGGTGACTTCATATATTAAACATACACAGTCACCCCTCGGTATCTGCAGGTAATTGGTTCCAGAAACCCCATGGATGCTGAAATCCACAGACACTCAAGTCCCTTCTATGAAATGATGCAGTATTTGCATGTAACCTATGTATATCCTCCCATGTACTTTAATTAATCTCTCTCTCTCTCTTTCTGGTTGCTAAGGCGTATCCGACTCTTGCGACCCCGTGGGCTGCAGCCCGCCAGGCTCCTCTGTCCATGGGATTCTCCAGGCAAGAATACTGGAGTGGGTTGCCATGTCCTTCTCCAGGGGATTTTCCTGACCCAAGAATCCAACCCGGGTCTCCTGCACTGTAGGCAGATTATTTACCAACTGAGCTATGAGGGAAGCCCAATGCATCTCTAGATTACATAAAATCCTTGTTACAATGTAAATGTTATATAAATAGTTGCGGATACAGCAAATTTGTTTTCCTGTTTGGAACTTCCTGGAATCTTTTTTTTTCCCCTGAATATTTTTTATCTCATTTGGTTGAATTTTTGGATGTGGAAGGTAAGGATACTGAGGGCTAACTATACTACAATTATAGTAGTTTTTAAGAAGCTAGTTTTTAACACAATGTTCCCACAGAATAAGTTATATATTGTAAGGTACTTTTCTAAATCAGCTTCTGATATACTTAGAAACAATCTAGAATCTGATATGCTACTTTTTAAAAACACCTACATTGGCAGATAACCAAACAAAATCCAGTGTCCTTAGAAGCTGCCATTAAAAAAAAAAAAGAGCTTTTTTTAGTATTTAGAAGTGCTAATCTTCTATTTGAAGTTTTATAGTTAAAATAAGTGGTCTTTAAACTCCATGGGGCCAAATTATCATTTAGGGGTGATTAAAAATCAGGTTGCCTTGAGAAACACACTACGATACCATTTAAATCCAGGAATTTTACACTTCTTGATGCCAAGACAGTGCATTTAGTTAGATCAATTTAGTTAGTTCTAAAACCTAGTCCAGAGCCTAGCACACAGTAGGAAGTCCACTACTTATTAATTTGCATTAATAAAACTGATATAAGGTCACACAATGACATGCAGTGAATTGAGCTTTAAAAAAAGTTTGATTTCTTAATTTCCAATGACATTCTACCATTTCTAACAACACATTGATTTCTAAAAGTGCTAAATGCTTACTTGGAAACCTGAGTCCACAATGGAGCTTAGATACGTAACTTTGCTGTCATCCTAAAGACCAGTAGTTAAAGAGAAGGTTCTTTTTGGTTGGTAGAATCCACAAGTTTAAACAGTTTATGCATCCTCAGATGTCCTCTGCTTCTTTGCCCATGTGCAGATTTGTTGTGGCAAGGCAGTGAGATCTGAGTCAAAGAGGTATATGAAGAATGGAAAATTATTACCTCATCCCCTTGCCCTGTCTTGGGACTTGATATTCTCACCTTAAGAATCTGTAATGCTGATGAGGACAGAAAACTTAACTGTTTGACTCGCCACACTATCATCCACAGATCCCCCAAATATTAGCTTAATAACTAATAACCAAGTTAATCATGGTAAAATTTTAGCTTGGAGAAACAAAAACAAAGAAATTAGAACTATCTACCACATTATCATCATTTAATACTAATAGTTAGTGGGTATCTCCTACTAATGGCTATAGACTAAACAGTTCTGTAGTTAGGCTGAATTAAAATCAAGGAGATAGTCCCGCTTTTAACCAACTACTAAGATCCTGTTTCTCAAGGGCCCTTTACTAATATCCTGTCCCTCCCCCACCGAATTTATATTTATTTATGTTTACCTAAATCTATACAGCAGCAAATACTTTTCCAGTTTGGAAATGGTGACATTTTAACAATTAATAAAAATAAAACTGAAAGTACATGGCATTTGTTAAAGGGTAATAAAATAACTTCAGTAAATTGGCTAGTTCTACACCAGTAGATTTCTTTAAATAGTAATGAAATCATTGCTTTAAAAAAAATCCATCATTATTAAAAAAAAAAAAAAAAAGTTGCCTCAGCCTCCACCAAAATTAGATTTGTAAGTTGCTGGTCATTCCTATAATTAAATCTATGTCACAAATTTGCAAGAAAAATGGTCACTGTGACTAATGCATTTACTTGCTACACAAGTCCTGTCAGACTGCACAGAGCATTATACTGCTATAATGGAGTAGGTAAGGATGCTATACATTTTTATGAAGTAACAAAGACCATTTTTTATTTACAATGACTGTGCTTCAGATAAAAGTTTGTTTGAGAAACGAATGCAAATACAGCTATCACAGGGTTTTCCTGACTCAAGCAACATAGCACACTTTCACCCCAACAGACAAGCTTGGCACACAGGCACACTGCCTGTGTTTTCTAGACGAGGCTCAGGTAGGAAATATTATAATGAGACAAACATGAACACGGTCATGTTGCCAGAGTCCCTGATTCTGCTCATTCGCTCATCTGACCTCCCCAGATGGTTTTAAGTCACCTCTCTGCTGAAGTGATTGAGAAATGACCCGAGGGACAGTGCTTCCACGGTCTTAGGAAAGCGTTGCTCAAAGTGGAAGTCAAAGTGAGATGACTTAAACAATGCACAGAGAATTAGTGATAAAACTTTCTTTATAAAAAATCTTTTTCAGTTGTTCAGATTGTGGGAAGAGACAGTTCTTGGTTTGGTACTTGTGCTAATTTTATTTCTTATCAAAAGCAGAACAGGCCATTGGACTCATAGTCTTGTGTAGGCAGTGGAGTACAAATTTCTAGTAGCTGTTTTCTGTTCACAACAAGATTAGTTTTTATTTGCCAAGCTGATGTAGATTTTTGCTTTAAAGTAAATTTAAATTTTAAAAGTCAGCTTTATTTAATTGATAATACAAATAATATGTTGACATGTCAAGTCATAAAGGTGCCTGAAACTTGGAAAATATTGTCTTGAAAGCAAGTCACGTCTTCCTTCTTGTCTTAATTTATTGTTACTTATTTTGCACATATTTATGCTTTATTTATTTGCTTCAGTATCTAGAAAAGTTCCTTGAATCTAACTGACTCTGAGTATACATGGGTTAATTTTATACGTTATTTTCTTATTTTGTGCCATACTGCTAATTGAACCAATGGTACTTTTTATAGAGAAAGTAGTCGAGTCTCAGAAATCTAGCTTCATCGTGTCCATTTACTCCAGGAGGTAAACAAATGAAACACATGGCATCATGATGGATTTTGCTTTATAAAGGTAGAAACCAGCTTCCTAATGTCTAAATATAATTCATAAGTTATTTTAAAGCCCAGGATGGGTTATGTAAAGTTATTTAAAGCCCAGGATGGGTTTTATCAAGTCCATAGGCATAAAATGATAAACTTGAAATAGCATCCTGTAAGGTAGTACTTACATCCAGTAGTCATGTATGGATGTGAGAGTTAGACTGTGAAGAAAGCTGAGCACTGAAGTATGGATGCTTTTGAACTGTGGCGTTGGAGAAGACCCGAGAGTCCCTTGGACTGTAAGGAGACCAAACCAGTCAATCCTAAAGGAAATCAGTCCTGAACACTTATTGGAAGGTCTGATGCTCAGGCTGAAACTCTAATACTTTGGCCACCTGATGGGAAGAACTGATTCATTGGAAAAGACCCTGATGCTGGGAAAGATTGAAAGCATGAAGAGAAGGGGACGACAGAGATGAGATGGTTGGATGGCATCACTGATTCGATGGACATGAGTTTGAGCAAGTTCTGGGAGTTGGTGATGGATAGGGAAGCCTGGCGCGCTGCAGTCCATGGAGTCGCAAAGAGTTGGACACGACTGAGTGACTGAACTGAATTGACTGAGTGACTGACCTGAATTGACTACTGCTCAAAAATTCAGTTGCTTGCATTATTCAGTATTGTGCATTATAAACAAGTCATGAATTTTGGGGGAGAAACTAAGATCTCATCTGAATGACTTGGGTTGCTTAAAATTTTATAAAAAAAATTAAGGAAAAAAATCAGCCATAGCTTTCAGTATTGCACAAAATGAGTATTCCATAAACATAAACTAAGTTAAAAATCGACATCCTAGATTTAGGTGAAAGGAAAACCAAGTTAACAATTAAGTACCACTTAATGGTACCACTCTTAACCTTCTTCACTAATATTTGAGGTTCTTGATCTGATTTTTAAAAAGCAATGTTTTTAAAAAGCAACACTCAATGAGTAACAAAGTTAATGTGCTTCCTCTCTAATCATCTGGTGTGTGGCTGAGCACATTTTTGTACAAGAAAGGAAAAATTAAGGTGATAAACATGTATTCCATGCTATTAAAACACAGCATTTATGTTTGAGACTTTTTTCTTTAGGCAACTATAATAACAGTATCAGTTAATTCTTAAATTTTTCTACAAGGATGGGCAATCATAACCAATTAACCAAAGCAAAGAGGGAAGACAGAACAGTTGGGTAAGGGAAGAAGAATATGTGCTGGTTAGTTCTTTAGCTCAAGGTAAGCAGTTTTTTTTTAACCCATGGTCTAGCATAAAAAGAAATACAATTATTTGTCTTAGAATAGCTTCTGCTGGTTACAGCAATGGCTATTTCAAAGGAGAATTATGTAAAAGAAACCTATTTCCTGATATTTTAAATGAGATTTAGAAAGTATATAGTGTAGATCTTAAAGATCTTTATTAGACTGCTGCTGCTGCTAAGTCACTTCAGTCGTGTCCGACTCTGTGTGACCCCATAGACGGAAGCCCACCAGGCTCCCCCTTCCCTGGGATTCTCCAGGCAAGAACACTGGAGTGGGTTGCCATTTCCTTCTCCAATGTGTGAAAGTGAAAAGTGAACGTGAAGTCGCTCAGTCGTGTCCGACCCGGTGTTATCAATTCACAAAAGCGACTTAATTTTGTTTAGGACTCTTTGCTGCTATTTCAGAACTCCTTACATTCATGTTGCCATGAATTGCTATAATGTTGTATAAGAAACTTGTTAGAAACTCAGTTTGGCATATTGACTTTGTTACTCACTAGGGTTTCCCTTTGGAGAAGGAAATGGCCACCTACTCCAGTATTCTTGCCTAGAGAATCCCGTGGACGGAGAAGCCTGGTGGGCTGCTGTCCATGGGGTCGCACAGGGTCGGACACGACTGAAGAGGCTTAGCATGTTTGCATGCATTGGAGAAGGAAATGGCAACTCACTCCAAAGCTCTTGCCTGGAGAATCCCAGGGACGGAAGAGCCTGGTGGGTTGCCATTTATGGGGTCGCACAGAGTCGGACACGACTGAAGTGGCTTAGCAGCAGCAGCAGCAGGATTTCCCTTTAAGATTAGGAGCTACCAAAACTAATAAAATCGACTGAGGGATCTAAAAAGAAAGGCTTCTACTTTTTCCTTTTAAACTTTAACTTCTAATTTTTGAAAACATGGAAACACTGAAAGTAGCCTCCAAACCAAAAATGCTAATGGTTTAGCAAATCATGTGATCTTTTTTTTCAACACAGCCAACTCTTTTAAAGAAATTATTCTTTAACTGGAATTTTTCAAAAAGTTGCCAATATCTAAATCTATTTTTTTAATATTTCTTTTGAAGAGGAAGTAATATATGAAATGGTTGGACTTGAAATACACGGATTGACAAAGAAATATATTTACATATACACATATAAAATTTCATAACATTTTCATTATTCAGGGTGGTTAACGATCAAATTTTATTAAAGTCTCATCAAGAGGGAAATCTCAGTACACTTATTATGCTCCACAATTATTGTAAACCAAACAATTTAAATGAGGGGAGTAGATAATAACATTAACTTCTCAACTTAAAGTAATCCTCTGTGGCACAATTTTAAAATATTCTCTTGGTCTGAAATTTATGTAAATTGAATTCATCTATCATTAGTTATTACCAGCCTAGCTATATTTTAAAAACAAAGTTTTCTGTAACAATTAGTTCTTTAAAAACAGTGTTTTAATTAGACCTGGGACATTATTAGACTAGCTATAATAAACATGTATAGTAGTTTATTTGGTATATCTAGATGTCTGAAGGGCTTCCCTGATGGCTCAGTAGGTAAAGAATCTGCCTGCAAAGCAGGAGACACAGGAGATGCTAGTTCAATCCCTGGGTCGGGAAGATCCCCTAGAGAAGGGAATGGTTGCCCTCTCCAGTATTCTTGCCTGGAAAATCCCATGGACAGGGAAGCCTCGTGGGCTACAGTCTAAAGGGTAGAAAACAGTCAGACATGACAAGCTTCTAAGCGTGTTTACACAATATCTGATAATCAATAAGGATGCCCAAAGAGTTCTTTCTTCAATAATTCATCTTATAAAAGCCTTTCATTCAAAGTTTTAATGTAATCTGAAGGAAATAGCCTTCTCAGACTCTATGTTGCAAATACAAAAGAAACAGTCACTCAAAACCAGAGAATAGTCACTGAGTCAGTATTTCAGAATTACAGGACTTGGTCACAGATAACCTATTTTTTCATTTTATGAATGTCCATGGTCATGCACCAACAATCCACGGTAGAACTTGGACAAAACCTAGACCAGTTATGTCTACTACATCATTCAAGTATTTTATATAGATTATCCCATTTAATCCTTACCGCAACTGTACAGTTTATCATTACCTCATTTTATATATAGGGAAGGTTTTGTGGTTAGAATAGTATTCAGTCAAGTAAGGATTTAAAATCCAGACCGTCTAACTCAAAAATACATGCTGCTATCCGTAATCCTAAATTTTAAGGGTAGATGGATGCTTTTCATATGTAAGAAAATATTCTAAAAACCACTATAACAAATACCACCCTTTAGGAGTAACAAAATAAAACATGAAGGTTATAGTTTGGAATTTTCTTCCTCTAAAATAAGTCCTTTTCCAAAGCCCAACTCAAACACCAACTTCTCCCTGAAGCCATCTCATATTATTCAATAGAGCTTAATCTCTTTATTGAAACACGGACAATTGTTGTACACTGCTCTTTTGCAGAAAGGACTAGCTATCTCTTGTACATTATTTTTTCTTAGTTAAAGAAATCCAATTTATAGCCCTTAGCAAATTGCCACATGTCCCAACCTCTCCAATGGCTAGGTAGGACCATAAGGCTAAGTTCTACAATAAGACAGTACTACAAGTATGATGTTGGAATTCCAGGAATGCTGTTTAAAGAAAGCAGACTCAGGTTTGAGGAGAGTGCTTTTGTGCTTTCCCAAGGTAAAGCCCTTGCTATTCAGGCTGGAGCTCCAATAGCTATCTTGGACCATGAGGCTATGGATCCTGGAGGAGGAAGCTCTTTCTGACCATGAAGTTCCCATACCACACTTGAAAAGCCTCCTTCCAAATTTTACATAATAGAGAAATAAACTTTTATCTTGTCCAAGTCACTATTATCTTTTTATCAGGTAAATAAGCTGAATCTAACTAACTGATTTAGTTCAGACTTGCATACAGTTCATAAGGTTTGTTTGTAACTATGGAGGAGAACAAACAAGTGAAACTAGAATTATTTCTAGTATAACACTGGAACAAAACATCTCCAATCCTAACTTTTATTCTCAACCCTTCTGGTAATTTTCAGCTTTGGGAAAGAAAAAGGAAGGAAAGGAAAAAAATGGAATCGCTTCTGCCTCTCTGCCACTCCTCACACCCTTTCCTCTCCTTTCTTCTTTACTAGCTAAGTCCTACCACATTTCAAGGTCCAACAGCAAAATTGTTTCTCTTCAACCTTTCAACCCAGAGTTCACATCTGACAATCATATATCATCTAGTAACATCTTTTGTTTGCTTTCTTAGCTTTTTGTATTTCTTCTTCTGTGCTACCTTCATAGAAGAGTGGGATGATGTCACACTTTTATGCAACTCTACAGCTTCAGTAAACTACCTCTGTGGGTAAGAGATCAATAAATACTTCTGATTGACTCATTCATGTAAAAAGGCGAAGAGACGAAAAAGAGCAAAAGACTAAGGAGTGAGAATGCATGACTTTTTAAAAATGAAAAAGCATAACAGAAATCCAAAAGAATCCCTAGAACAAGTTTGACTTCATTGGATTTTACGGAAGAATCTGATCTGGTAGAACAAATGTCATGATACATTTATTGTTCATACAGTCAATGCACAGCTCAGACTGTACTTAGTGAGCTTGTCCTCCAACGGAGGGACTGTATTTTGCTTTAGTTACTCAGACAATTGTCTTAAAGTTATTTTCTCACTTACACTAGGCATTTTAAAGAGTAAAGGATCCAGCTTAAGAAGCCATGTTTTGATAGTGGATATATATGAACCCGACCATAGCCAGTCAAAAAACTGGCTTCCAACAAGGACATATCTTACAGACAGTATGTTATCAATTATGACACCGTTCAGAAAGTAATACTTGGATACGTGAAATAATGACCACAAAATATTACTGAATCTAAAATAAGTGGCTCCAGAGATTGTTTTCATTAAGTAGACTCTATTATCTCTCTTCTAAAACCCAAAAATAAGAATACACCATGTAGAATAACATTACCACTTCTTTAAAAATAAGGTAGAATCTAAGCATGTATTTCGCAGAAGGTCCATCACTAGAAGCTCTGTGACACTGGGCCATTACAAGTTATACAGGACTGTGCAGAATTAACACCACGGAACAATATGTTTTAAAGTTTTAACTACATTTAAAAACATAAAATAACGAGTGACATAAAGAACATTTTAAACAGAGGTAATTGATATTTGGCCTAGACTCATGAACCAGTTTGTCTACCTCACTGATTCCATTCTCAATTTTTTGTAAATCACTGCACCACATACCTGTTAATGAGCTACATATCTAAAAGTACAACATTCTAATTTGTTTTCATGAATTTTGAGCAAAGTTTTAGGGAGGGTATAAATAAAACCCTCAACTGACAGAAAACCCAGCTTCTTTCTCAGTCTCCATAACACAAACCAAGCCTTTGTTATATCATCTGTTTCAGAGATAATGGTTAAAAAATGCTAAAACAGGATTGTCCTTATAATAGTTCTTCTTATGAAAAATGAACTATTTCAATCTTTTTATATACAATTTATAGTTCACATGTCAAAAATACTGTATTTTCTTCCAAATTACTCATAAGTTATTTCCTCATTTCAAATTTTCACAGATTTCTCAGAAGTATCTAAGACAGTAGATTCTTTGACAGTGAAATGTACAAAATAAATGACATGTCCACAAGTAAATTAGCATTCCCTTTCTGACCAGCTGGGTCATGTTTCCTTTTCAAAATCCTCAGTCCCACTGATACAAAATAACAATAATCTAAAAGACCTCATTAAATGATCAATATATTGACATAACCTCTATAAGGAGACACATAGTGTTTTAATTGATTCCTTGAATCCATTAAATGGAATATTAAACCCAAGCCTCCAAATTATATTGTAAGTGAACATTTCTTTTCTTTATTAACTAATTTTCTTTACAGTGTGGCGAATGATACATTACAGGATTCAAGATTTTATATTTAACCAAATTAAAAAAAATAATGTCTAATTTTCACTAAATCTTTCATACAAACATCACAACAAAAGTTATAAAAGAAAAATTAAATCATGTTTACTTACCAAAAAACTTCCAAAGGCTGAATTAAATATTGCAGCTGCCTATAGAGAAAATAAATGGGGGGAAAAAACTCACTGAAAGTAAATAGGAAAAGGAAAAGCAAAAACTATCATTCTCCCATCCCCTCAATATTCAACACCTTAAAACACTGACTCTGTAAAGCAAAGTTAGTCACCGCTTACAATAATTGCCAATGGCCTATCATTTACTAAGATAAGCAAGCAAAAAAGATTGCCATGAGATGCTTTGATCCTATATGACAGTACTAAAAAACCATCACCAATAGCAAATCAAAGCCTTGTTGTTATTGATTTTGCTACTTGACACTTAAAACAATCACAGGTTGATTTATTCACCCAAAAAAGAAGCAAAAGGAAAGAAAAGAAAGGAGGAAAATTCAAATTATTGGGAAAAGGAATACCAGAATTGTAAAGCAAACAAACATGAACTACTCTTCATCAGAAAGCCTAAGTCCTATGAGCTACACTCAAAGTGAGATCTGCAGTTCTCAATGCAACACACATTAGAAATATGAACAACTAGTTGTTAAGCCCATGGAAGTTATTGCTACACCATTAATTCTAAAGTAAAAACAGGCAAGAAAAACTTCCACTTGGTGTTCAAAATTTGAAGAAGAAATATTTGACTTTCTGCTTACCTAAATATCCTGGGAATACATAGTAGATACACTAAAGTTCTTAGCTTTAAATCAATCACTATATTCCATGAAACTATACCTGAATTTCTGAGAGCTTCTCACGTGACTCCAAAAAGATAAAAACTCGTATAATATCCAATTTGATGGGGGAGAAAAGGAGAGAAATAAAAAATAATAAAAGGCAGAAGGAGGGGTAGAGAAAACCCATTGACATCTCCCGTAGATCCAGAGCAGAATTAAATTAAATTAATCATCACGGACATTAGCAGCCACATTGTAGTAGGAAGAGGATGTCAGTTTAGCCAAGTTTGAATAAGGTCCAAAGCCAAGCTAAGAGATGTAGCTGAAAAATGCCTTCTGCTCCAGAAAAGAATGCAATGAGAGTGCATGGGTAATGAGATCCCTGGCTCCAGAGAGCTTAGCTCTCCTATTCAAGTTCATAATTAATTCAAAGCTTTGATAATTTCATTAGATTTCTCCTTTGCTGGCCCTATCAATAAAAGATGGCACTGGACCACTGCTCCTCTGTGGCATCAACACAGACACAGCTACAGACCAGGGAAACCTCTGCTCCCTGGCAGGGACAATGGCATATGGTCTTCTGTGTTGTACAGGGAGCAGAGGGAAAAAAAAAAAAAGATTCGGCTAAATAAAACATCACAGATGACAAAGGTAAACTATAGTAACATATTTAATGCAGTTTCCTAGAGTCCCACCATGGATGATTCAGGAGTAAATTTGATGCGTGGAGAAAAATAAATAAAAGTGAATAAACAAATGAGTTGCGGGGAGATCAATAGGGAACTCTGCCTTCCTTTCTATAAAAATGCACCTTTCCCACAATGTTTATTTCTAGACTCTATCTTATGCTTAGAACCAATTTCTATTTCTAGTAAATGAATGAAGTATTCCCATTTGGATTCCTCTTCTTTTAAATTTTTTCTTTTCAGTGCCTTTTGCCAGTCTTATACTGGGATCACTAATGGTTTTTCTCCAGCATTACAAAAAACACATGGAACATCAGAAGGAAAAAGACTCAGAAGTCAAAGTAAAATAAGTATCAACTATGACTCATTAGATCAAATTGCCAGACTACGACTATCCTGTTCTTTTAACCCAAACCCAGGCAATACATTTTACGTGGATTGAGTATATTCCCACATTTTATAAAATGATGGTGATGACAGTGATGAGATATCTTAAGTATCCAAAGATGCTGCAGGCCATCTTCTTAGCTGTTTTCCTGACAGTGATGATGGATTTGAAATCATTCACCATGCAGTGGGCTCTGATAACCACTGGTGATACAGCTGACTAAGGTTCTGGGTAAATAGAGAGTTTTTAATTGATATATAAAGACACGCATATCCTTTGACTTAAAGGGGAATTCCCAGTTCCTCTGCATGAAGTGCGAAGCCCTCCATGAACATGTCTCCGTCCATCTCATTTACGCTTCAAAATTTATATTCTGACAGCACCAAACCACTTGTGATTCCCTGCACTCATGCTGTTTCTTACCTCTTTGCTCTTTGGCCTGGAATGTCTTTCTGCCTTCCATGACCCAGGGAACTCCCATTTATTTTAGCGACTCAGCTTAGGCATTGTCATTCCAAGAAGCTTCCAGCCACCTCCTCCAACACACATACTCCACACTTCTAGGTGGCCTGAGTGTCCCCATGCTTGCTGCCACAGCATCCTACAATTCAACAGAGTTCTGACACAATCTACCCAGAAATAGCATCAGATTCCCCAGGTTAAGGATTCAGGACCATAAGACTGTCCCCATTTCAGATGTCAATCAAAAGTCAAGGTTGTCACCTGTGCTTCTGACTGACTGGTTTTAAATCAGAGCTTCCAATGACCAGTCCAGTCTAGTTTGATTAATTTGCTGGAGCAGCTCATAGAACTCAGGAAACCAACTTACTCACCACATTACTGCTTTATATTATACTATATAATTATTTTGTATTATAAAAGACCATAACTCAGGAACCACCAGAGGGCAAGGAGTGGGGAAAGGGAGTGGAGCTCCTCTCTCATCACGTCCAGTGCTCACCAATTCAGAAGCTCTCAGAACCCATCCTTTAGTTTTCTGTGCAGGCTCCATTACAAAGCATGACTGATTTAAACATTGGCCTTGGTGACTGAACCAAATAGTTCAATGAACCAATTCATTGGTGACTGAATCGACTGGCGAGTTTAATGACTGAACTCCAGCCCCACTCCCCACCCCAAGAGATCCAACCTTCCAATCTCTTATACCCTGGCAACCAACCCCAGTCTCAGGTTAACTAGGGGCTTTCCAGAAGTCTCCTGATTAGCATAACAAAAGACACCTTTCCAATTCTCTTCACTTCAGAAATCCAAGTGTTTTAGGAGCTCTGTGCCAGGAATATGTATTATGTATTTCTTATTGTAATCATGAGGTGAAGTCTCTCAGTTGTGTCTAGACTCTTTGCGACCCCCATGGACTGTAGCCCACCAGGCTTCTCCATCCATAGAATTTTCCGGGCAAGAATACTGGAGTGGGTTGCCATTTCCTTCTCCAGGGAATCTTCCCAACCTAGGGATCGAACTCTGGTCTCCCCCATTGCAGGCAGACTCTTTACCATCTGAGCCATGAGGGAATCCCTAATTGTAATCATACCACATTACTATTCTGTAAATGTATAGGTATAGGTACACACACACACACACACACACACACACACACACACACACACAGATAAGAATAAAAAACACTTTTTTCTAAAGGGATTACAAAACAACCCCTTCTTAATTATGGTTACATTGGAGGGGAATTGGGTGGGGGTCATTTTTTTCATTCTGTTCTGTCCCCCTCCCCCCCCCCTTTTTTTTTATTTTTAACGTTTTAAATTTCTATTTCTGAGCAAGAAGATGCTGAGCCATTTATTGTTTGCATTTTAAATCTCTTTGTGTTAAAAAAATGTAATACTTGTTTTATTTTTAAATAAGATTTCAATCTCTAGTTTGCACAATAGTGATATCTCTGCTGCCTGAGGTTGGAGGCTGAGAACTCTCTAGAACACATGTCACTGTGCTGAGTGTATGAGAAGCCATAGGATGAACAGAGGGCATCTTCCACGTGTATCTGCGGCATGTAAATACTTGGTTTTGAAAATAAACCAAAAATGCCCTTTTATTTTTATAATAAAACAAACATGGCTACATACAAATTTCATATCCTAAGATCAAACAGAAAGTGAAGAGGAACTAAAAAGCCTCTTGATGAAAGTGAAAGAGGAGAGTGAAAAGGTTGGCTTGAAGCTCAACATTCAGAAAACAAAGATCATGGCATCTGGTCCCATCACTTCATGGGAAATAGATGGGGAAACAGTGGAAGCAGTGTCAGACTTTATTTTTTGGGGCTCCAAAATCACTGTGGATACTGATTGCAGCCATGAAATTAAAAGACGCTTACTCCTTGGAAGGAAAGTTATGACCAACCTAGACAGTATATTAAAAAGCAGAGATATTACTTTGCCAACAAAGGTCTGTCTAGTCAAGGCTATGGTTTTTTCCGTGGTCATGTATGGATGTGAGAGTTGGACTGTGAAGAAAGCTGATCACCAAAGAATGGATGCTTTTGAACTGTGGTGCTGGAGAAGACTCTTGAGAGTCCCTGGGACGGCAAGGAGATCCAACCAGTCCATTCTAAAGGAGATCCATCCTGGGTGTTCATTGGAAGGACTGATGCTAAAGCTGAAACTCCAATACTTTGGCCACCTCATGCAACGAGTTGACTCACTGGAAAAGACTCTGATGCTGGGAAGGATTGGGGGCGGGAGGAGAAGGGGATGACGGAGAATGAGATGGCTGGATGGCATCACCGACTGGATGGACATGAGTTTGAGTGAACTCCGGGAGTTGGTGATGGACAGGGAGGCCTGGTGTGCTGTGATTCATGGGGTCGCGGAGAGTCGGACACGACTGAGTGACTGAACTGAACTGAACTGAAGATCAAACATGAGCCACCAAAGACAATTTGTTCTGAAAGGAGGATCCTCCAGGATATATGACTAGACTCTCTTAGGACATGAGTTTTCTGTAAGCCATACTGGAGAGGGTCCGCTTATTTTTAAACAGAGGATTTCATTTATTATCTCATTTGCTAGAATCAACTTAATTACTCATTCCCCCTCTAGAATGTTTCATCACAAGAAGAATTTTGTCTAATATGTACAAGATTGTCTCATCACTGCCTAGAACAGCATCTGACTTGTAGTAAATCCAATAAATATTACTAAATCAAAGAATGAATGAATAATTCTTACGTCAACTAAATGCCCTGAACAGTAACATTTTCAATATTAACTCAGCAACCCCATGTGCCAAGTATATGCCTTGATGTAACCAATGCTAAATAAAAGAGCTCGAATTGAGGTGGGTATATTTTTTAGGTGGTTTTTTAATACTGAGTAGATTGACTTCCTTTATATTACACATTTTTAGATAATATATTGCTTTTAGTATCATATTTACTTGCTATATGGTATTTTCAGTTCAGTTCAGTTCAGTCACTCAGTCGTGTCCGACTCTTTGCGACCCCATGAATCACAGCACGCCAGGCCTCCCTGTCCATCACCAACTCCCGGAGTTCACTTAAACTCATGTCCATTGAGTCGGTGATGCCATCCAGCCATCTCACTCTCTGTCGTCCCCTTCTCCTCCCGCCCCCAATCCTTCCCAGCATCAGAGTCTTTTCCAGTGAGTCAACTCGTCGGATGAGGTGGCCAAAGTATTGGAGTTTCAGTTTTAGCCTAATGTTTAATATATATTACTGCATGTCTTTATTAAATTATTTTGGAAAATTGAGCAAGTTCAATAACAAATTAATTTCTTCATAAAGTACTTGGAATTATTTAAAATAAAAAGTTAATTTTAAAAGGGGGGAACTTCCTTGGTGGCTCAGTGGATATTATTGAGCCTGCCAATGCAGGGGACATGGGTTTGATTCCTGGCCCAGGAAGATTCCACATGCCTTAGAGCAACTAAGCCCATGCTCCACAACTACTGAAGCCCGAGGGCTCCAGGGCTCAGGAGCTGCAACTGTTGAAGCCCATACACCCTAGAGCTGCACACGGAAAATACTAAATCTGAGTGTGGCAACTACTGAAGCCCACGCATCTAGAGCCTGTGCTTTACAACGAGAAAAGCCAAAGCAATGAGAAGCCCACACACTGCAATGAAGAGTAGCCTCCGCTCGCTGCAACTGGACAAAGCCTGGGCGCCGAAACTAAGACCCAGTGTAACCAAAAATAAATAAAAACTCTTTAAAAGAGAAAGAAACAAGGACTTTCCTAGTGGCCCAGTGGTTAAGATTCTGTGCTTCCAGTGCTTGGGTCGCGGGTTCAATCCCTAGTCAGGGCGCTAAGATCCTGCATGTCACACAGCATCACCAAAAAAACAAAAGAAAAGAAAATAGTAGCTTTTAAAAAAATAACAACAGGAAAAAAAAATAATGAAGAGCATGGGAACAGAGAGTTTTCTAATTCAGGAAAACAAGTACTTCCTTTGCTGAATGCCTTTAAATATTATGAAGCCCTACCTGACAGTAAGCCCAGAACTTCACCTTCTGCAACGGCTGTGCACTGACCATATTCCATGCTCTGGAGTCACATCAACATGTGGTCCCTTTATAAAATGACTGCATTCCAAATATATGACACTGTTGAGTCCTACCCAACTCTTCTCCTCATAAAACTGTATCTACAATTTTCATAATTCTGGAACAATACCTCTCTTTTTCTCTCCCTCATCAGTCTACTAAATTAAAAGCAAAATGAGATCCAGCATTTACAGTGAGTATGAATAATCTGTTGCCAATTAATTTAAGAAACTTCTGGTGTTTGCTGTTGCATAACCTGTGAAGAGTCGGACACGACTGAGTGACTTCACTTTCAATTTTTTACTTTCATTCACTGGAGAAGGAAATGGCAACCCACTCCAGTGTTCTTGCCTGGAGAATCCCAGGGATGGCAGAGCCTGGTGGGCTTCCGTCTATGGGGTCGCAGAGTCGGACACGACTGAAGTGACTTAGCAGCAGCAGCAACCTGCTTCCTCAGTCAACATACACAGCAATGCTTACCAAAATGCTAAAATGGGACATTTATGGCTGTCTCTGAATTTCTAACAATGTTCTAAGTTAAAGAGCATGCTGTGGTAAGTATCCCACTAGTATAAAGTAATATTCCAGACACACACATGCAGAGTTGGGGTTAGGGACCATTTCGTAGGCAGGCTATATAAGGAAAGGCTTGAAATTCTGGAGGAGATAAAAAGAAATTTCTAGGAGTAGTGGGTCTTTTAACTTTTTCCTCTTTCTCTAGGGTAGAAAGCTGACATGCCCATCACACCTCCCAGGCTGGAGATGGATATTTACTGGGAGACAAAACACTTGCTAGGCTGCCATAGGAGCAGATTGCAGTTTGCGAGCTTGCGCAGTCATCACGGTCTATCCCCTAGAACTGCAGTGGGGCCACAGGGAGGATGTATAATGAACCAGAGACAGGTGCTTGTTTCCCAAACAGAAACAGCAAAGGTGGGGAGGCTGCCAGGGACAGACCACAAGGGTAGGGCAAGGACGAACGTGGGCAACTGGTCAGAGTACACTTCAATTCAGTGATGTGGCAAGATTCAATTGCAAGGGCCAAATCCTCAGAGAATTGCCATTAAACTTGATTCATTGTGAGAGACCCTAAAGAGCTGTCTTCCAAGGCAAAGACTCCAACAATGAGAGATGAAGGGCTGTGTGGAGGGGTGGGGGCTGAAGGTATGCTCTGAAGAACTCCTTCCCCTAACCTGTCCTGGAAAAAGAAACAGAAGGTGGACACCTCTATGACACAGGCCCTGAGGGCCAGATTAGAACAGCGCCAATACCACCAGACTCTGTCCATCTCTCTTTAATGAAAAAGTCCTACTCTTAACTAGGACTCTGAAGAGTTGGGAGGGTGAGAAAGTAAGAAAAGAGTGAAGCAGACCACACCCTCCTCCCCATCTGTTTATTACGAAAAAAACGTTTATGTTTGTATCATATATGTAAGCATTAAGAAATAGGTACAATTTTCTGTACTTTAAAAACGCAGATTAGGGCCTCTCGCCTTCTGAGATGGCCCACACCCTGTGGAGTTTGTTTGTCCCGGCCTGCTCTTGCCTTTTGACATGGACTGCATTCTGTCTGTGGTATCTGTTGGTGGTGTTGCTTAGTACCTAAGTCATATCCGACTCTGAGACCCCATGGACTGTAGACCGCCAGGCTCCACTGTTCATGGGATTTTCCAGGCAAGAATACCGGAGTAGGTCGCTATTTCCTTCTCCAAGGGATCTTCCTGACCCAGATATTGAACCCGCGTCTCCTGGATCTCCTGCATTGGCAGGCAAACTCTACCACTGAGCCACCAGGGAAGCTCACGATATGTGTTTCTCTAAATAAATCCACTTCCTTCCTATCACTTTGTCTCTTCCTGAATTATTTCTGCAGTGAGACATTAAGAACCTGAGCTTGGGTAAAGTCCTATCACAAAGAACAAAGACCCACATCCAGGTGGAAGGTGGAAGCTACCCAGGTGGCTCAAATGATAAAGAATCTGCCTGCAATGCAGGAGACCTGGGTTTGATCCCTAGGTCAGGAAGATCCCTTGGAGAAGGAAATGGCAACCCACTTCAGTATTCTTGCCTGGAGAATCCCATGGATAGAGGAGCCTGGTGGGCTACAGTCCATTCGGTCGCAGAGTCGGACACAACTGAGAGACTCACTCACACACACACACACACACACACACACACACACCCCAGATGGAAGATGGAATGATGATGTTGATCCTTCTGACTTCAATCAACAAAAGCTTGAATTCTGTTGACCCCAGTTTTCTGCTGAATTATCTTCTGCTCAAGCCTTTTTGTGAGCCTGCATGTACCCCTAGCTTAAAATTTCCCAGTTTTGCAATTCTGGGAGACACTGCTTTGGGAAAAGGTCTCTGATGTTCTCCTTACTTGCTGCAAGTAATATATGCTTCTTTCTCCCCAACCCCCCCCCACAGAAAAACAAATAAACATAACCAAAGATTAGGCCTAGGGTGGCAAAGAAAGGAACTTGGTTAAGCTAGACTGCCTTGAATCATTTAATACTAGAAAGTTGAACTTAATTCCTAAATACATGTCTGCTTTTGTAACAAAAAGTGATTGAAGAAACCTTGAGATCTGCCAGAGATGTCGCCAAGGAAGAGAGTAGGGGTGGGGGAAAGGTGTATGCGAGACAGCATTTCACGTATGTAATCTTTGAACTCACACCACTCAATAGATGATAATAACAACAGCACATTTTAAACATACAGTTGCGCTAAAACAAAACAAGAAGTCAGTCAAGGCCAGAGGGGTCAAGCACAGGCTTTGAAGTTGAGCTCGCCCGGGTGATACTGATACACACGCATGAAGCACTGGGAGGCACTGTCTTTGGCTGCAAAGGGTGAGGACCAGAACGCTGAGGCACCTGTGGCCAGCAGAACAGGAGACTGGAGGGGCTGCCACCAGGCTTGAGCAATTACAAAGCTCTTCTCCGACAGTCAAGGAGGTAACATGGAGCCTGCATCAAGGAGGGGGGACACAGGGTGAAATTTATTTGATTTATGATTGACTCAAGCATCACAAAGAAATGAAGCATCTTCATTCAAAGAAAAGGCAGATCAAAGACCAGTGAGGCCCAGAAATAAGCAGATGCAAAAATTTTCTCTGGAGTTACTTCTATAATCCAAAACAAAGTAGATTCCAATTAAACATCCCCCACTGAACAGAAGTTTACAAAAAAAAAATACAGACAATGTGAGAAAATTGTGCGTGACAGTAGCTCCATCCTAACACACTTAGGAAAAGGAGGGGAAATTAAGTTTTTCACAATATGCAAAAAAAAAAAAAAAAGAAAATATTATCTAAATTAGAGACCTAGAATTGGAAGGTACAACAAAACAAAACAGAAGAAAATATGAGACTAACTCTACATCTTCAGAACAGGAAACAATTTTTTAAAATAAGACACAAACAGTACACATGAAAAAGGAAAAGCTAGGGGTTGCCATGCAACAAATTGGCCAATGAGATAAAAATTGGTTTCCACTTGATGGTGGGCGGTTAGGGAGGACAGTTTCTGGCACTGCCCTTCTTCCATTCTTCCTGCCTAGAGCGGTGAAAGCTGCCTTGCATCCAGAAGAGAAAGGCCAAGAGCAATGCAGAGATAACCACTCTAATATCATTGAGCCACAGAACAAGTGCCAGCCACTCCCACCGCAAGGCATCCTGGTATATGAGAAAAATAAGTCCCTGCTTGTTTAAGCTACTTCGAGCCAACTTTTCCATTAGTTGAAGCCTCACTGATAGCAACCATGTTCATAAACAAAGGAGTAACTAATAAAAGACTAATCAGGCAGATTAGATAAATCAAGACACAAACTAGAGGAGACTATTAAGTTTTATTTAGCATAATTTCTTGTTATTATTGCATATGTTATACCACATCATGAAAAGCCAAGAGGGAAAAAAACACTGAATACCAGTGACAGTTGATGGAGATCAAAATTGCATTATCCCACACTGGAAAAGTTCCTCAACTATGTGAATTTGTATCACTCCTGCCTCTGATTCACAAGAAAGAGAACCAGCCTTAATATTTCTTTCCTTTCTAAGCATAGGTTCAGTTGGAAAAAGTACAGAGACATCAAAGATTGAATTCCTTCTCCTTGGTCTCCAACTAAACAAGGAAATACAAAATATTTTCTTTTTATTTGTAAGGTATTTTGCAAAATGCTATAGAAAGGCCAAAAAAAAAAAAAAAGCTTATAGTGTCTGTTTTAAAACTTCTAATTGACTAATAAGCACCTTAGTTGTATATTTTAGTACTGACTACTTTGTTACCACTATTTTCCTTGTATAAATTTTGTAACAAGTAAAATCTGAGTTATACTTTTCCACATTAACAGTTGAGTATTATTGAACCATACCACACAGAAGTAAATATACAGGACAGCATTAAAATGCAAGTTGATATACCATGCTCAACATGAAAGAGGCATTCTTCATTTGATTCCATTATTTACATTGTATTTTTTAAACAGCAATGACTAAAAAGTAGAATATTGCTTTAAAATCATTGCTAGATATTTCTTCTCAACAAATATATCTAAATAAAGACTACAGAATTGCTACAAGGCATTTGCCAATTAAACAAAAGATTATTTAATATACCAATAAAATTCACTACCTTAAGGACCACTTTCATTCTATGTTTTAAAAACATTACAGGAATGAAGAGAAGTCCATCTATATGCAAGTTTCAAGAAAATGCCATCTAACTGCTTTTCTGAGACTAAACATTTCTTGCCTATTTCTATGGGTCAATTTCTTGGTATCTGGAAAAAAATTATTTAGCATCCTTAATCTTGAGGTGAACGGGGGGAGCTGCTATTCTTATTTGTAACCATTCATCTCAATTCAAGCAAGGAAAAAATATATTCAAGTTACTGTTTCTGGGTGCTAAATTGAATCAGGTGTCCTCTCCTCTTAAGAAAATTAAGTTGCTTTTGTGCAAGAGTGTTTTAATGAGAACCGAGCCCGCCGACAGTGATAAATGGCAATGACACCAGAGAGAGCATGTAAGCAGGACAATGTGTGCATGCTACAGCCTTACAGCCTATTTCTCACTGACTATTCTGAACGACTTCACTGTTTCTTAAGGGGCCTATTAATCTCAAATTTAGTTATTACACAACGTTTATTTGAACATATATTCTGCGGATGATGACAGTTAATAAAGGAAATCTTTCACGAGCTGTATTTTTACATATTGTTCCAACTCCAGCTCCCAGTCATTTGATAGTATTGATAGAATAACCAGCATTGTGTGGAGGCTTTAAAGAGAGAAAAAGGCACATATATTCAGATTCCTTGCTAAGCATACGGGGACTCTTAAATAACTGTTAAAATGCATACCGAACTAAGGAATGGTAAAAGTAAAAGGACATCTTAACTGTTCCACAGAAATTGTTCAGTGTGAAACCTCATCCTTCTAAGATAAACCAGACACACCTTTGCACACTTTTAGAGCTTTGGCGCATCATACAAAATAGTTCTTGCACAAACAGTATGCATGGAAGAGGGGCAGAGAAGACAAAACCAATTTTCTGGAGGTGCAAAAAGAATCAAGTAAAACAGCTGCTTTGATGTTTCGCCTTGATAGGCTGTTTTGATAAAATACCGTGCACCTAAAATAGTGGTGATACTGTATTTATTTCTGATCACCTAAAGGCTTATGGACATGAATTTGAGCAAACTCCAGGAGATGGTGGAGGACAGAGGAGCCTGGTGTGCTACAGTCCATGGGGTCACAAATCTGTTGGACATGCCTTAGAGACTGAACAACAACAAAAGCTTATGAGAATTGTTATATAACATTTAAAGACGTATTTATCAGCTCAAATACCTTCATCTGGAATTCAGATTGTGGTTCTTGTTTCAAGAGAAATTTGCTACTTTAAGCATAACTGCTTCATAATAATAGAACCTAATAACATTAGCAAAAAATATTTATACCAGTTTCCTAAATCTGCCATATAATTAAGATGAACAGACTTACACATTTTCCGTTTCATTCTTCTGAAATCTCAGTCTTCAAAGGTGTTCATTTTCAATGAAATCAGAGTTTTTAAGTGAGAAAAGGCCCTTAGATACTATGACAATCCCTTTATAAATGAAGGAACAGAACTCCGGAGAGATAAAAGATCTTTCCCAAGGTCATACTGGCTAATGGCAAAGCCAGAAGAGAACTCATCGCCAGCTGTTCACTGTACCCCTTCTATAATGCCCACACTGCCCCTCTTACCTATTATTTTAAACAGATATTTGTAGCTTTATAATATAAAAAGGGCATACACCAAAATACTCATAGTGGTTATGCTGGGGTAATAGGATTATGGATATTTTTTCATTTGTGTTTTTCCCAGATTTTCAAGGTTTTTGTCCTGATTATGTATTTATTAGAAGAAAAGCATACAATAAATGTTATATGTTGGGTACAATTAACATTTTAGAGGTTCTCCTTTAATCTTGAGGCAAACCTTGAAAAATGCTGTGCTGGGGACTAAAAATTGCATGTCTGACCAAAAATTGAAGATAATGTTGAGAAGAAACTACCTAAATAGTCTTACTTGTTATATTAATGCTGAATATATAGAGGAACAAAGTATGATTGTAACTCAGAATATCAACTATTAAATTGAAAATATGCATTACTTATTTATTCATAGCTTATTAAACACTTGTAAATATCTAAGGTGAAGCTGAACAAAACATACTTGAAATGTAACACACAATTTGACATTACATCTTTTTTCAAATGTGAATTTTCTCAGTATCCCTGAAGTTTAATTGAACTTAATATTTTGGGTTCCCTATATCCTGCCAAAAAGGAATAACAGTTCCTTTAATTATTCATTCATTCAACACAAATTTATTAAGCAGTGTATTACACCAAGCCCTGAGAATACAAAAATAAATACCACAGAGTATCTGCTCAGAGTTTCAAGCTAGAAGACAGACATCATAATGGCTATAAGAAGATCAATGGGATCAAAGTTATGGCAGCATAGAAATTAACTACTAAAATTTCCTTTAAAGTGGGTTTTTTCAATACTTCCTAGTGATACACAAGCACTTTTCTGATCAATTAATGGAAGCTCAATTTAATGCCAAATGCATGAACTAAGCTCTCAGCACACCAACAGAGAAATTGGCCAAGAATTCCCCTAACGCTTTGCTTAGAAGGGCATCCACAAAACATAAGTGACAACCTATGTCAAGCCATCTAATGGTTCTTTCAAATTTTAAACTCTAGCTACCTAACTCTGTTATTTCTGCTCTTTTCCATCCATTAGGTCTGAGAATCTCAGAGATTCTGAAAAGGGCAATGGATCAATCCTCCAACAATAACTCTCTCATCAGCTTTTCATTAGCAATAAAATAGCTTTCCTACCACCTTCAGGGAAATAACGTACTTTAGATTTTACAGAACTGCAATGGAATTCTTCTGCAATGGATTTCTTCATCTAATCACAGTACTTTTTCTCAAAAAGGGCTACACTGAAATCACTAACAAACAGAACCTACTATCCTATTCTTCATGACTTCAGGATCAGACTTCATCATCTCGCTTAGAATTTTAGCTTTAGAATCTGTATTTTAAACCACATTATTTTCATTAACAAGTTTTTTCCTCTTCTGAATTAACTTCTGAGATCATCTTTCTATGTTAGGTCCCCTGAGAGGACTGAAAAACTTCTGTGTTGATGGTAAACTGACACATGAAATGATGCTCAGCATCACTGATTATTAGAGAAATGTGGCTTTCCTGGGGGCTCAGACAGTCAAGAATCCACCTGCAATGAAGGAGACCCAGGTTCAATCTCTGGGTTGGGAAGATCCCCTGGAGAAGGGAATGGCAACCTACTCCAGTATTCTTGCCTGGAGAATTTCATGAACTGAGGAGCCTGGTGGACTACAGCTCAGGGAGCCTCAAAGAGTCAGACACAAGTGAATGACTAACACTTTCATTTTTAACTGGAGAAATGCAGATTACAGTGACAATGAGATATCACCTCAAACCAGTCAGAATGGACATCATCAAAAAGTCTACAAATAAGAACTGCTGGAGACGGAGTGGAGAAAGAGCAACGCCCCTACACCGTTGGTGGGATGTAAATCGGTGCAGGCACTGCGTTTCTTAAAATACTAAAAGTAGATCTGCCCTATGATCCTGTAATCCCACTGCTGGGCATATACCCGGAGTAAACCATAATTCAAAAGGATGCGTGCACACTTATGTTCCCTGCAGCACTACTGACAATGGACAAGACTTGAAGCACCTAAGTGTCCATCTACAGATGAACAGATACGGAGGATGCGATCAGTTAAGTCCAGCTCAGTTTCTCAGTCGTGCCTGACTCTTTGCGACTCCATGGACTACATACAGCAGGCCAGGCCTTCCTGTCCACCAACTCCTGGAGTTGACTCAAACTCATGTCCATTGAGTCGGTGATGCCATCCAACCATCTCGTCCTCTGTCATCCCCTTCTCCTCCTGCCTTCAATCTTTCCCAGCATCTTGGTCTTTCCACATGAGTCAGCTCTTCACATCAGTTGGCCAAAGTACTGGAGTTTCAGCTTCAACATCAGTCCTTCCAAACACACACACACACACACACAGTGACTAGATAAAGAAAATGTATTAGTGTTAGCGCTCAGTCATGCCCGAATCTTTGCAACCACATGGACTGCAGCCCACCAGGCTCCTCTGTCCATGGGATTTTCCAGGCAAGAATACTGGAGTAGGTTGCCATTTCCTTCTCCATGGGATCTTCTTGACCCAGGGATTGAACCTGGGTCTCCTGCACTGCAGGCAGATTCTTTACCAACTGAGTTGAAGATGTATATATATATACACACACATACACACACAATGGAGTATATTACTTACTCAGAAATTATTATTTCATTCATAAAAAAGAATGAAATAATGCCATTTGGAGCAAGATGGATAGACCTAGAGATTATCGTACTAAGTGAAGTAAGTCAAAGAAAGACAAATATATTAAGATATCACTAACTTATATGCAGAGTACATCATGAGGAACGCTGGGCTGGAAGAAGCACAAGCTGGAATCAAGATTGCTGGGAGAAATATCAATAACCTCAGATATGCAGATGACACTACCCTTATGGCAGAAAGTGAAGAGGAACTCAAAAGCCTCTTGAAGAAAGTGAAAGAAGAGAGTGAAAAGGTTGGCTTGAAGCTCAACATTCAGAAAACTAAGATCATGGCATCTGGTCCCATCACTTCATGGGAAATAGATGGGGAAACAGTGGAAACAGCGTCAGACTTTATTTTTTTGGGCTCTAAAATCACTGTGGATGCTGATTGCAGCCAGGAAATTAAAAGACGCTTACTCCTTGGAAGGAAAGTTATGACCAACCTTGATAGTATATTAAAAAGCAGAGACAGGATATAAAATCAACACACAGAAATCCCTTGCATTCCTATACACTAATAATGAGAAAATAGAAAGAGAAATTAAGGAAACTATTCCATTCACTGTTGCAATGAAAACAATTAAATACTTAGGAATATATCTACCTAAGGAAACAAAAGACTTGTACATAGAAAACTATAAAACACTAGTGAAAGTAATCAAAGAGGACATGAATAGATGGAGAAATATACCGTGTTCGTGGATTGGAAGAATAAATATTGTAAAAATGAGTATACTACCCAAAGTAATTTATACATTCAATGCAATCCCTATCAAGCTACCAATGATATTTTTCACAGAACTAGAACAAATAATCTCACAATTTGTATGGAAATACAAAAAACCTCGAATAGCCAAAGCAATCTTGAGGAAGAAGAATGGAACTGGGGGAATTAACCTGCCGGACTTCAGGCTCTATTACAAAGCCACAGTCATCAAGACAGTATGGTACTGGCATAAAGACAGAAATATAGATCAATGGAACAAAATAGAAAGCCCAGAGATAAACCCACGCTCCTATGGACACCTTATCTTCGACAAAGGAGGCAAGAATATAAAATGGAGAAAAGACAGTCTCTTTAGCAAGTGGTGCTGGGAAAACTGGTCAGCCACTTGTAAAAGAATGAAACTAGAACACTTCCTAACACCATACACCAAAATAAACTCAAAATGGATTAAAGATCTAAATGTAAGACCAGAAACTATAAAACTCCTAGAGGAGAACGTAGGCAAAACACTCCCCGACATAAATCACAGCAGGATCCTCCAAGACCCACCTCCCAGAATATTGGAAATAAAAGCAAAAATAAACAAATGGGACCTAATTAAAATCAAAAGCTTCTGCACAGCAAAGGGAACTCTAAGCAAGGTGAGAAGACAACCTTCAGAATGGGAGACAATAATAGCAAATGAAGCAACTGATAAAGGATTAATCTCCAAATTATACAAGCAGCTCCTGCAGCTTAATTCCAGAAAACTAAGTGACCCAATCAAAAAATGGGCCAAAGAACTAAACAGACATTTCTCCAAAGAAGACATAAAGATGGCTAATAAACACATGAAAAAATGCTCAACATCCCTCATCATCAGAGAAATGCAAATCAAAACCACAATGAGATACCATTTCACACCAGTCAGAATGGCTGCTATCCAAAAGTCTACATGCAATAAGTGCTGGAGAGGGTGTGGAGAGAAGGGAACCCTCTTACACTGTTGGTGGGAATGCAAACTAGTACAGCCACTATGGAGAACAGTGTGGAGATTCCTCAGAAAACTGGAAATAGAACTGCCATATGATCCAGCGATCGCACTCCTGGGCATACACACCGAGGAAACCAGAATTGAAAGAGACACATGTACCCCAATGTTCATTGCAGCACTGTTTATAATAGCCAGGACATGGAAGCAACCTAGATGTCCATCTGCAGATGAATGGATAAGAAAGCTTTGGTACATATACACAATGGAGTATTTCTCAGCCATCAAAAAGAATGCATTTGAATCAGTTTTAATGAGGTGGATGAAATTGGAGCCAATTATACAGAGTGAAGTAAGCCAGAAAGAAGAACACCAATACCATATATTAACGCATATATATGGAATTTAGAAAAATGGTAACCTAAACCCTGTATAAGAGACTGCAAAAGAGACATAGGCATTTAGAACAGTCTTTGGGACTCTGTGGGAGAGGGTGAAGGTGGAATGATTGGAGAGAATGGAATTGTAGCATGTATATTATCATAAGTGACCAGTCCAGGTTCGATGCATAAATTTTCCTCTGTTCATTTCTTTGCATTTGTGCTTTTTTAATAAAATTCTTTTTTAGAAATAAAAAAAAAAAAAAGCAGAGACATTACTTTGCCAACCAAGGTCTGTCTAGTCAAGCCTATGGTTTTTCCAGTGGTCATGTATGGATGTGAGAGTTGGACTGTGAAGAAAGCCGAGTGCCGAAGAATTGATGCTTTTGAACTGTGGTGTTGGAGAAGACTCTTGAGAGTCCCTTGGACTGTAAGGAGATCCAACCAGTCCATCCTAAAGGAGATCAATCCTGGGTGTTCATTGGAAGGACTGATGCTAAAGATGAAACTCTGATACTTTGGCCACCTCATGCGACAAGTTGACTCACTGGAAAAGACTCTGATGCTGGGAAGGATTGGGGGCAGGAGGAGAAAGGGACGACAGAGAATGAGGTGGCTGGATGGCATCACCGACTCGATGGATGTGAGTTTGAGTCAACTCCGGGAGTTGGTGCTGGACAGGGAGGCCTGTGATTCATGGGGTCGCAAAGAGTCGGACACGACTGAGCGACTGAACTGAACTGAACTGAACATGTGGAATCTCAGAAAATGATACAAATGAACTTATTTATAAAATAGAAATAGACTCACAGACAGAAAATAAATTTCTGGTTACCAAAGATGAAAGGGGGAAAGGGATAAATGAGAAGTTTGAAATTAATGGATATACACTACTATATACAAAATAGAAAAACAATAAGGACCACTGAATTCAATATCTTGTTCTAACCTATAATGGAAAAGAATCTTACATATATATATATGGCTGAACCTTTGCTGTACAAAATCAGCATAGGAAGAAAATGATATAAAGATGTGAACAGAAACGAATGAAATCAAAACCCTAAAGACTATAGAAATCAATGAAATCAAAAGCTGGTTTTCTGGAGGTGGGTGGGGGCGGGGAATCAAGAAAAACTTTAGAACATGGAAAGATTGCCACACTTTTTCTGTAAAGCGTCACTCTTCTATTTCATCCCAACTGGTCAAACACAGCTGAATATACAGCAATACAATTCTGACATAACCACATGAAGTTACTGCAGACCCCACAAGCTTAAGGCTCAGTCTTCCACAAGACTGCCCTCACTTAAGATGGCAGCTAAACTGTCATAGTACCCAAGCCAGTGGTTCCCCTGGCCCTCCCTGGTTCAATGATTCAATAGACTAACTCATGGATCTCAATGAAGGTGCTGTATTTATGAATATAGTTTCATATTAAGGATACATACGGAATGAGGTCTGGGAGCTTCCAGTTTGGGCCCCCATGGAGTCAGAGCACATCTCTCTCAATACATCAATGTTTTCACTAACCAGGAAGCATCACTGAGCTTCAGTGTCCAGAGTTTTTAATTTGGGTTTCATTATGTAGACTTTCCTGGTGGCTCACATGGTAAAGTGTCTGCCTACAATGCGGGAGACCTGCGTTCGCTCCCTGGGTTGGGAAAATCCTCTGGAGAAGGAAATGGCAACCCACTCCAGTATTCTTGCCTGGAAAACCCCACGGACAGAGGAGCCTGGTGGGCTGCAGTCCATATGGTTGCAAAGAGTTGGGCACGACTGAGTGACTTCACTTATGTAGGCATAAATGATTAAATCACGGATCATAGGATTGAACTCAATCTCCAGCCCCCTCTCCTCCTTTCCAAGAATTCAAGTGGCTAAAAGTTCAACACTCTAATCATGTATTTGATCTTTCTCCTGACCAGCCTCCATCCTGAATTTATCTAGCGGCCCATCAGAGTGACCTAACTAGCATAACAAAGATACTCTAATCACTCAATAAATTCCAAGTGTTTTTGAAGCTCTGGACCAATTACCTGGGACAGAAATTAGCTAAGATATTTATTGTGTTGCTGTGGTATAATAAAAATATATCTAATCTCTGTCCCAGGTAATTGGTGTATGTGCCTGAAGAGTCAGACACAACAGAATCAACTTAGCACACATGAACACTGATTACCTGGGACAGAGATTAGACATATTTTTTATTATACCACAGCAACACAATAAGTATTTTAGGCTTTGTAGCCGATATGGCCACAAATTTTCTTTTTTTTTTACTTTTCATTTTGTATTGGGATATAGCTGATTATGAAGGACAGGGAAGCCTGGCATGTTGCAGCCCATGGGGTTGCAAAGAGTTTGGCAAGACTTAACGACTAAACAATAGTCAATTAACAAACAATGTCCTGATAGTTTCAGTTGAATAGCAAAGGGACTCAGCCATATATATATACACACATGTATCCGTTCTTCCCAGGTGGTGCGAGTGGTAAAGAACCTGCCTGCCAAAGCAGGAGACATGAGAGATGTGGGTTCAGTCCCTGGATCAGGAAGATATCCTGGAGAAGAGCATGGTAACCCACTCCAGTATTCTTTCCCTGGAGAATCCCATGGAGAGAGGAACCTGGTGGGCTACAGTCCATAGGGTCATACAGAACAGGACATGACTGAAGTGACTTAGCACACACGCACATTCTCCATACTTCCCTCCCATCCAGGCTGCCACATAACATTGAGCAGAGTTCCACATGCTATACAGTAGGTCCCTACTGGCCATCCATTCTAAATGGTCACAAATTCTTAACTCTGTTATTATAGCACAAAAGCAGCCATAGATAATGTATAAGATAATGAGTGTTCAGTTCAGTTCAGTTCAGTCGCTCAGTCGTGTCTGACTGTCCGCGACCCCATGAATCACAGCACGCCAGGCCTCCCTGTTGCGTTCAAATAAAACTTCATCCACGCATAGTAAAACTGACACTCATTTAACTTCATGTGTCATGAAATTTTATTTTCTTTTTTTTTCTAACCATTGAAAAAATGTACAAACCATTATTAACTCATTTCAAAACATGCTGCAAGCCTGATTTAGCCTGCAAGTCATAATTGCCCATTTTTGCTTCAGGAGAAAAAGAGAAGATAGAAATGATCAATAACAGGGATGAAAGGAGTGACATCTTGAAATCCTTCAGATATTTAAAGAATAAGAATACTGTGAACAACATTATTTCCCCAAATTTGAAAACTAGATGAAATGGATAAGTTCCTTAAAAGACACAAATTACCAAAGCTCTCTAAAGAAGAAATACATAACCTAAATAACCCATCATATATTAAAAACATTGAATCTGTGGTTTAAAATTTTCCTACAAAGCAATCTTCAAGACCAACCGGCTTCACAGGTGAATTATACCAAACACTTAAAGAAGAAATAATATTAATTCTGTAAAAACTCACTCAGAAAATACAAGAGGAGGGGAAATGATTTACAAAATGAATATTCAGTTCAGTTCAGTCGCTCAGTCGTGTCCGACTCTTTGCGACCCCATGAATCACAGCACGCCAGGCCTCCCTGTCCATCACCAACTCCCGGAGTTCACTCAAACTCATGTCCATCGAGTCGGTGATGCCATCCAGCCATCTCATTCTCTGTCGTCCCCTTCTCCTCCTGCCCCCAATCCCTCCCAGAATCAGAGTCTGATAATGAAACCAAATCAAAACATCATAAAAGTGTTAGTTGGTCAGTCTGTGACCCCATAGACTATAGCCCATCAGGCTGGTTATCCTTCAATTAAAAATAAATAAATTTATTTTTAAAAAATCATAAAAGAACTGCAGAACAATATTTTCATGCACACAGACACAAAACTTACAAAATTTTAGCTAATTGATCCAATAATATACAAAAAGGACAATACATCACAACCAAGTGGAAATATTCCAACAATGCAAAGTCAGTTTAAGATCTGAAATCAGTCATGGCAATTCATCACCAAATTTTTAAAAAATTATCAAATCAACAGATGGGGAAAAAGTACTTAACGAAAGTCCATATTCATGATAAAAACTGAGAAAATTAGAATTGATAAGCATTTCCTCCAATATCATTAGTTATCTTTATGAAAAACCAAACAGACAACATCATACTTAATGAGAGAAGACTGAATGCTTTCCCCATAAAATCAGGAACATAGCAAGGATGACTGCTCTTTACCACCACCTCTATCCAACACGGGTCCAAAAATTCCTCACCATGCAATAATGCCAGAAAAAGATATAAAAAGTGAAGAGGCTGAAAAGGAAGAAATAAACCCATTTATTCACAAATTATGTGATCCTAGAAAACCTCAATCAAAAAACCACGAAAACTCTAAGAAATAATAAATGAATTTAGCAATGTTGAAGAATACACAGTATAAAAATCAATGAATTTCTATATACTGGCAAGGACTAACTTAAAATTGAAATTCATAAAAAATACCATTTACAACAGCACATCAAAATCATGAAATATCTGAGACATATTTAAAATCCTAAATAGAGAGGTATGTATTAAATCCTCAGTTATTAAGATGTCAGTTTTCCTCAGATTGATCCATAGATTTAATGTAACTCCAAGCAAAACCTTTGCAGGATTTTTAGAAGAAAATGACAAGATGATTAAAATTTATTTGGAAATCTTGAAAAAAATAAAGTTGGAAAACTCACACTACGTGGTTTCGACACAATATAAAGTGATAGTAATTAAGATAGTATGGTACTGGCTTAATAACAAGGATGTAGAGCAATGGAACAAAATAGAAATTCCAGAAATAGATCGATATAGATATGGTAAATTATTTTTTGACAAAGGTGCTACAGTAATTCAGTGGGGAAAGAATTTTCAGTAAGTGGTAACTGACATCTCTATGCAAAAAAACTTCTAGAAGGTAACAGAAAAAAATCTCTGTGACTTTGGGGGAGGACAACACTTCTCAGATATGACACAAGACAACTCTAAAATTAAAAAATGATAAATTAGACTTCATCACAATTAAAATAAATTTTCCTTCAAAGACACTATTAATAAAAATGCAAAAGCAAGCTACATATTGAGAGAATGTATTTACAAAACACATATCTGATAAAGGACTTGTAGTGAGAATATATTTTAAAAATTCTTACAAATAATAAGATGACAATCCAACAAAACTAAGCTAATGATTTGAACAGAAACTTCACTAAAGAAGAGAGATATGGATGACAAATGACCACGTGAAAAGATGCTCAACATCATTAGTTATTGGAGGTAGGTAAAGTAAAATCATGAAATATCACTACACACCTACTAAAAACGCTAAAACTTAAAAACTGATAGCTCAAGGCTGGTCAGGATGTGGACCAAACAGAACTCTCATATCACTGGAATCCAAAATGATAGAGCCAATATGGAAACATTTAGCAGTTTCTTTTAAAGTTACATATATACTTACTACATGGCCCAGCCATCCCACCACTGGGTATTTATTTATCTAAGAGACAGATATTAATATATTAAGTATAAAAACTTGTACTTAAATGTTCAGAGCACTTGACTATGAAAACTAACTCAGTTTCTTCACTTTATTGAATGGAAGTAATTCATAAAATTTCTGTGAGGATTAAATGAGATTACAAATATAAACTCCCTTACAAAGTCTCATATACAGTAAGACCCAGGAAGCCTTCATCATACAAGTGTTCATTCTCCAGGTTTCTGAAGAATTAAGGTTTAGGTCTGTACATGGAAAGACATCATAGCAAGGGAAGGTTCACCAATGAAATGACCATTTCTAAAATGATTCTCAAGAAAATATTTTCCCCTCCCACACTAACACTCAACTACTTCACAGTAATATCCATCTATGTACTCATCTATGTATGAACTTTGATTCATTTATTCTCATCAATTGTACAGTACTTTAAACACCTGACAATATAACATACATAAAACACAAATAGGTTGCCAAATATAACTGCAATTTCTATGGAAGATGCAAGATTTCATTAGTCAGTAAAGTCAAAAGAAAGTCAATGACAAGTAAGACAAAAGTTAATGACAAAATAGGTATTTAAAAGGAGAGTAATCAAAAATTTTTTAATGAGATCAGCTGTGAAAATTAATGAAGTCTCAATTTCTCTTTGCAAATTTGTATCTTTATGATTGTGTTGAAAAACAAACAGGAGGAAAAGATGTGACATCATGTCATCATACAATTTCCCTGGGAAAATTACATAGATCCCGGCCCTCCAATACAACACTTGACTCTAAGAATTAGCAGGTAGTTATAACCTGAACTCTGTTCAATAAATTTAAAAAAATAAGCTTATTGCCATAATTTACTGCTTCACTTTTTTCAATATAAAAACTAAATATATTTTCAGTAATTATTACTAAGTACTAATTTCTTTTTAAAGTTCAGTTCAGTTCAGTTCAGTTCAGTCGCTCAGTCGTGTCCGACTCTCCGCGACCCCATGAATCACAGCATGCCAGGCCTCCCGGTCCATCACCAACTCCTGGAGTTCACTCAAACCCATGTCCACAGAGTCGGTGATGCCATCTGGCCATCTCATTCTCGGTCGTCCCCTTCTTCTCCCGCCCCCAACCTTTCCCAGCATCAGAGTCTTTTCCAGTGAGTCAACTCGTCGCATGAGGTGGCCAAAGTATTGCAGTTTCAGCTTCAGCATCAGTTGACTTTAAATGAGCTTTCTTCTGTATCATTTACCATTGAATAATGTGGATCTTTTTTTTTTATTTTAGTTATTCAAAGTTTATGGGGGGTTGACTAGAGCAATTCTTTTTATTTCCTATAAAAGTATTACTAAGTTGAAAAAGGTTTTCATGTGCTCCATTCAGAAGAATGTAATTTAATTTTCTACAACTAATAAAATACTGCAGGAAGAAATATCAGCCGATATCTTCCCAGTTTCCCTAAATTTTACATATAAGGTTTGGACAAAAGCACAATGTGGGAAGTGACTTGTTCAAGATCACACAGTTTCTGACAGTGGCCAAGTCAGGATTAAAAAAGCTGTCGAATGCTCTTCCTTATTTAGGCCATTAATCTTTATTAGACTGTAATATATTATGTAGATAAGATATATGTGAATACCAAAAATACACAGAATGGAAATTAAATAGACACACTAAAACATAAAACGCTAGTCAGCAAGCAGTGAAGCATTAAACGACTTCAAATTTTTATTGAGGTTATCCTTCTGGTAGTGACTGAAGGTATATTAGCTTAGTGGGCCATGCAATAGCTGCAGCACCACATCTAATGGACAGCCAAGAGACGATTTAATAAAGACACCCAGCTGAACCATGGTGTATAAGTAACTCTGACAACCTGAGGCTTTCTCCTGGTCAAACGTTTTATATCTGTAAGTGACTTTCTCTAAAAAATTTACCTGAGAAGATACTCTCAGAAGGATTCCCTGTAATAACAGCAACCCAAACATTCTTATATAAGTTCAAATTCTCCAAGATCTAAAGACGTGATTAAAAAAAAAAAAAAAAACTTAAAGGTCTTGTCCCCAGATCCTTCTACAGACACCATTCATAACACATTTAGAGACCTAGTTAAACAACACATTCCGCAACTACACTGTGTCTTTCTTTTAGTTGAAATAAAACAAATAGGGCAACTTTTCAAATGTTGCCCTCAAGATTTTACTCTAAAATATGAACAGCAGGAGTTAGGAGGGGTCTAGGGAGGCAATGGCAAGCCACTCCAGTACTCTTGCCTAGAAAATCCCATGGATGGAGAAGCCTGGTAGGCTGCAGTCCGTGGGGTCGCTAAGGGTCAGACACAACTGAGTGACTTCACTTTCACTTTTCACTTTCACACATTGGAGAAGGAAATGGCAACCCACTCCAGTGTTCTTGCCTGGAGAATCCCAGGGACCGGGGAGCCTAGTGGGCTTCCGTCTATGGGGTCACACAGAGTTGGACACGACTGAAGTGACTTAGCAGCAGCAGCAGCAGGGAGGATGAAATAAAAATAATAAATACACAGTTCTATAAAATGTTACACAGACTCCTCGTCTTTACAACATGGACCAACTTGCACTGAGAAGAGTAAACAAAAATTGGGTGGGGAGAAAATATCAAGTGAGCCATAAACAAAAAAAAATAATAATGCTGAAGACTGATCACAGTTCAGGGGAATGATGCCTTTGCACCCTTTATAACCTTGCTGGAAATGTTGCAATAAGTAGCAAAATTTTAAAAACATCCATGCATAACCCTTAATCAGAGAATTCCACTTTTAAAGATTGATCTAAGAAAATAATACAGATCCAAGAAAAAATTACTAAAAGGATCTTCATTTTAACATATTTTTTAATAGCAAAAATTACCTACGGCTGAAATAAATCACTCAACATCGATACATGAGAGTGGTCAGTTGTCTTTACAAAGACTGTGGTAGAACCCTATGGAGACACGTTCACAATGTATTGATAAGTGGACCAATTAGGATTACAAAACAGTGTATATTATATGATCTTATTTTTATTAAATCTTGTTTTCAGTCGTGAATTCATGTCCAACTCTTTTGCAGTCCCATGAATTGTAGCCTGCCAGGCTCCTCTGTCCATGGGATTTCCCAGGCAAAAATACTGGAGTGGGTGCCATTTTCTTCTCCAAGGGATATTCCTGGCCCAGAGGTTGAACCTGCGTCTCCTACATTGCAGGCGGATTCTTTATCATTGAGCCACAGGGGAAGTTCTTATTAAACATATATACAGATAAAAAGGCCTGGAAGATATACATAAAATTTCCCTATGATGAACAAAGCAGTGGGATTATGATATTTCCTTGTTTTGCTTACCTGTATTTTCTAGATTACCCACTAGGAATACAGGTTGTTTTTGTAATAAGAAAAAAGGAAGTGACTAAAAAAATTTTAAAACAGAGTAAGAATATAAAATTTTATACATACAGTCATTTTGGAATATTGTATGTGACTTCAAGATGACACAATACAATGTACATTAAGACAGTGAATGAATGGTATAAGACTTTCCTTTGAAATGTCATTGGTCAAAAATTATGTTTATGTGATAATGAGACCTCTGTCCATGGAATTCTCCAAGCAAGAATACTGGAGTGGTAGCCATTCCCTTCTCCAGGGGATCTTTCCGACCCAGGGATCAAACGGGGTCTCCTGCATTGCTGGCAGATTCTTTACCATCTGAGCCACCAGGGAAGCCTCAATAATGAGAATCTAACCCAAAAGAAAAAAGTCATTTCATTGAGAATAACAGTATTTCATGTTATCAGAAAAAGAACTCATGACAGTCATTATCAAAGTAGCCATTCTGGAGAAATTAAATTGCAAATAAACGAAGACATTCATCTGGAATAATTTTGGGTTGCAAGCAAAATGGGTAAGAGTCTAAATACTTCAAGTTGCAAATAGTACCTCAGGTAAAACAGAGTTTTTATTTACTTTAAGAGAGGGTGTATTATTTACTCATTTTGAAAAGTTTATTCCCTTAAACATGCCTTTGCATTAGCACAGATAAAGTCAAAGAATTCTGTTTAAAGTCAAAGATATAATCAAAAATACACAACTCTTTTTCAGTGATAAAGGGTCCACCTGACAATGCAGCAGATGCCAGAGGTGTGGGTTTGATCCGGGGTTGGGAAGATTCCCTGGAGTAGGAAACGGCAACCTGCTCCAATATTCTTGACTGGAAAATTCCATGGACAGAGGAGCCTGGTGGGCTGCAGTCCATGGGGTTGCAAAGAGTCAGACACAACAAAACGACTGATTACACACACATACATAAACTTCTAACAAAACAGAGACAGAGCTTCCCACTTGAATTTTCACATGAAATATTTCCACTAAGAGACCACCTGACCTGCCTCTTGAGAAACCCGTATGCAGGTCAGGAAGCAACAGTCAGAACTGTACATGGAACAACAGACTGGTTCCAAATAGGAAAAGGTATACGTCAAGGTTGTATATTGTCACCTTGCTTATTTAACTTATATGCAGAGTACATCATGAGGAACACTGGGCTGGAAGAAGCACAAGCTGGAATCAAGATTGCCGGGAGAAATATCAATAACCTCAGATATGCAGATGACACTACCCTTATGGCAGAAAGTGAAGAGGAACTCAAAAGCCTCTTGATGAAAGTGAAAGAGGAGAGTGAAAAGGTTGGCTTGAAGCTCAACATTCAGAAAACAAAGATCATGGCATCTGGTCCCATCACTTCATGGGAAATAGATGGAAAAACAGTGGAAACAGTGTCAGACTTTATTTTTTTGGGCTCCAAAATCACTGCAGATGCTGACTGCAGCCAGGAAATTAAAAGATGCTTGCTCCTTGGAAGGAAACTTATGACCAACCTTGATAGTATATTAAAAAGCAGAGACATTACTTTGCCAACCAAGGTCCGTCTAGTCAAGGCAATGGTTTTTCCCGTAGTCATGTATGGATGTGAGAGTTGGACTGTGAAGAAAGCTGATCGCTGAAGAATCGATGCTTTTGAACTGTGGTGTTGGAGAAGGCTCTTGAGGGTCCCTTATACTGCAAGGAGATCCAACCAGTCCATTCTAGAGATCAATCCTGGGTGTTCATTGGAAGGACTGATGCTAAAGCTGAAACTGCAATACTTTGGCCACCTCATGCGACGAGTTGACTCACTGAAAAAGACGCTGATGCTGGGAAAGGTTGGGGGCGGGAGGAGAAGGGGACGACGGAGAATGAGATGGCTGGATGGAATCACTGACTCTGTGGACACGAGTTTGAGTGTACTCCGGGAGTTGGTGATGGATAGGGAGGCCTGGGGTGCTGTGATTCATGGGGTCGTGGAGAGTCGGACACAACTGAGCGACTGAACTGAACTGAACTGAGACGTTTCCTCTTCTAAACACATGTGAAAAATAGTAAAATGTCTTAAATATAGGAATACCTTCACATTTAAAACTGTGTTTGCAAGAATTCTAAATCCTCAGTCGTGTCCAACTCTTTGAGACCCTGGAGACCCACCAGGCTCCTCTGTCCATGGGATTCTCCAGGTAAGAACACTGGAGTGGGTTGCCATGTCCTCCTTCAGGGGATCTTCTTGACGCAGGGATAGAACCTGTGATCTCTTACGTCTCCTGCATTCTTTATCACTAGGACCACCGGGGAAGCCCAACCTCTGTTTAGATCATCTCAAAATGAATTCTTGACTTAAAACATTTCCCTGGGAAATTTTAAGAATAAAATGAGGGGGTGGTCCCAAGATGGCACAGGAATAAGACAGGGAGACCACTTTTTCCCCAACAAATTCATCAAAAGATCATTTGAATGTTGAGCAACTCCCACAAAACAGCTTCTGAATGCTAGCAGAGGACAACAGGCACCCAGAAAGGCAGCCCAATCTCTTCCAAAGGAGGTAGGACAAAATATAAGACAAAAAGAGAGACAAAAGATTTGGGGATGGAGACCCATCCTGGGGAGGGAGGCACGAAGACGTTTCCACCCAGTAGGAAACCCTCCCACAGGCATGTCTGTGGGGAATTTTGGAATCTTAGAGGGCAACATAACTGGGAGAAAAAAAAAAAAAACCCACAGAACATGCACCTAACCACAATTACAAGCAGAGACAGAGAAGTGGCATAGACGCTCGTGTCTGCCACCAGCGAGTGCAGGCTGGGCAGGGAGGCCTGGGCTGCACATCGGGCCTAAGGGTAAGCACTGGGCCTGAATGCCCTGAGGATCATCTGAGGGAGCTAATGTGAGACAGCAACCCAAACTATGGGATCACCAAAGACAGAAAAAAAAAAAAAGACCTTTCCCGCTAAGGGCTCTAACACCACATGGTGAACCCTGGCGTTCTCAAATGATTGAGAGAATACCAAAGGAGAGCAAGCTGGCTGCCCTATAGGGCCCTCCCTCCCCAGAGGCAGAGAGGCAGGCATCGACAGCCAAAGCCAGAAGGCAAAGGGCTGCTGCAATCTCGGCCCCAAAGACCACATCTTCCACCAAACTGCGAGCTGGCAACCAGTTGCTAACCACATCCTCCTGGGATCCTGGATGGTTGACATCTGGCAGGAGTGTCACAGCACACCTGGGACTGTGCTCTCATGGTGCGCCTGGGAAACCGAGTGGCTGGGACCGGGTCGGTGAATAAGATGCACAGCCCACCTGGGACAGTGCACTCACCAAGTGCTCAGTCACCTGAGCTGCCTGGACCTGAGATGGGCACAAAATGCACAGCCAATCTAGGTCTGTGCCCCTGCGGAGCACCCAAGAACCTGAGCAGTTTAGACCTGGGAAGTGCACAAAATGCAGGGCCCACATGGGACAGTGCCCTTGCAGAGCACCCTGGAGCCTGAGCAGTGTGGACCCGGGAAGTACATGCTGCCATGACATGTGGCAAACGCAGTGTGGTCCATCCACTGCGAGCACTCCCCACACATGCCAGTGGTATTTGTTTGCAGTGTCCCTCCCTCCCCACAACACGACTGAACAAGTGAGCCTAAATAAGTGGCCACCTTCACCACCTTGTTCCAGGGTGGAAATTAGACCCTGAAGAGACTTGCAAATAGAGGAAGCCAAAATAAACAAAGAAGGGTGAACCACTCTGGAAGTGATAGATGCAACAGATTAAAGCCCTGAAGTTAATACTGAGACTATGCATTTGAAGGGCACCTATAAACCTTGTACAATCCAGAACAAGGGACTATCTGACACTGAACTGATGCCACACTGCCCACAATAGCTCCAGAGAAATTTCTAGATATATTTTAACTATTATCACTTTTTAATTAAAAAAAAAATTAGTTATTACTCCTTTAACTTTGATTTTTATAGCCTACAATTACCTTTCCAAAAAAAACCCAAAAAACCCTATTTCTTTTAAAAACAGTCTATACATATAATTTTTAATTTTTGTGACTGATTTTGTTTGGTATTTTTTATATTGTATTTTTCAGAGTCTAGGCGTGCTGTGATTCATGGGGTCGCGGAGAGTCGGACACGACTGAGCGACTGAACTGAACTGAATCTCCATTCTAGGTTTTTAAAATTTGCTCTTTGATATTTGTTATCAATTTCGCACCTTTAAGAATCTAACCTTCAGTACCCCTTTTCACTCAAGGATTTGATTATTGGCTTGATTGTGTCCTCCCCTTTTGACTCTCTCTTTCCCTCCAGGTCACCTCTATCTCCCTCCTCCCTTTTCTCTTCTCTACATGACTCTGTGAATCTCTCTGGGTGCTCGGGGCTGTGGAGGGCATTTAGGTATTTGATCACCAGCTACATTGCTCTCTCCCCTTTTCACTCCCCCTTTTCTCCTCCTGGTCACCTCTATCTTCCTCCTCTCTCTTCTCTTCCCTGTATAACTCTATGAATCTCACTGGATGTTCCAGGCTATGGAAAATTGTTTCACCATTAACCTAGGGGTTTTATCTTCTGTGCGGTATGAATGGAGAAGTCTTAAGGCTACTGTAAGAGTAAGACTGAAAGCCAGAGGCAGGAGGCTTAACTCCAAAACTTGAGAACATCAGAGAACTCCTGACTCCAGGGAACATTAATAGACAAGAACTCACCCAAAAGTCTCCATACCTACACTGAAACCAAGCTCCACCCAAGAGCCAACAAGTTCCAGTGCAAGACACACCATCCTAATTCTCCAGCAAAACAGGAACACAACCCTGAACATTAAAAGATGGGCTGCCCAAAGCCATGCCAAACCCATAGATATCCCAAAACTCATTATTGGACACTTCATTGCACTCTAGAGAGAAGAGATCCAGTTCCACCCATCAGAACACAGACACAAGTTCCTCCAACCAGGAAACCTTGACAAGCCACTAGTCTAACCCCACCCATAGGGAGCAGACTCCACAATTAAGAGGAACCACAAACTTCCAGCCTGCAGAAAGGGCACTCCGAACACAGCAATCTAAACAAAATGGAAAGGTAGAGAAATATTCAGCAGGTGAAAGAACATGATAAAACCTCACCAAACCAAACAAAAGAGGGGGGATAGGGACTCCACCTGGAAAAAAATTCAGAATAATGATAGTAAAGATGGTCAAAAATCTTAAAAACAAAACGGGGTTACAGATAAATAGACCAGAGACAAGGATGGAGAAGATGCAAGAAATGTTCAACAAGGACCTAGAAGAAATAAAGAAGAATTGATCAATAATAAACAATGCAATAACTGAGATTAAAAGCATTCTGGAGGGAATCATCAGTAGAATAACTGAGGTATAAGAGAGGACAAGTGAGGTGGAAGATAGAATTGTTGAAATAAATGAAGCAGAGAGGAAAAAAAGAAAAAAGAATGAAAAGAAATGAGGACAACCTCAGAGACCTCTGGGACAAGTTAAATACCCCAACATTTGAATCATAGGTGTCCCAGAAGAAGAAGACGCAAAGAAAGGGTATGAGAAAATACTTGAGGAGATAACAGTCAAAAACTTCCCTAAAATGGGGAAGTAAATAGCCAAGAGTTCCAAAAAACCAAGAGGATCCCAAAGAGGATAAATCCAAGGTGAAACACTCCAAGACACATATTAATCAAACTAACATCCCACTGGGAACAAATCATAGCTCTTCCAATGCATCATTTCTTCCAAGTTTTGAACTCTCAGCAGATTCCCACTCAGCTGATGACGTCATCATAGCCAGAGAGGGAACTAGTGTTTCAATCAAGTGTCTTCTCACAGTCGACCACTATGAACAGGTCTCTTGGTACAACTCAAAAGGACAGCAGCTGGATGACAGAGACAGAGGTGGAAAATGGTTGGTTTCTGATAACTTCCTGAATATCACCAGCGTAGCCTTTGCTGACCGTGGGCTCTATACGTGTTATATCACCTTTCCAACCCGTGCCTCCTACTCGGTCACCCTGCGTGTTGTCTTCACCTCGGGAGACATGAGTGTCTACTACATGGTTGTTTGCCTGATTGCCTTTACAATCACTCTCATCTTGAATGTCACACGGCTGTGCATGATGAGCAGCCATCTTCGTAAAACTGAGAAAGCCATCAATGAATTCTTCCGAACTGAAGGGGCAGAGAAACTTCAGAAGGCCTTTGAGATTGCAAAAGGCATTCCCATCATCACCTCGGCCAAGACTCTGGAACTCGCCAAAGTCACGCAATTTAAAACTATGGAGTTTGCTCGTTATATCGAAGAACTGGCAAGAAGTGTCCCTCTGCCACCCCTAATTCTAAACTGCCGGGCCTTTGTAGAGGAGATGTTTGAGGCTGTGCGAGTGGATGACCCTGATGAGATGGGAGAGAGAATTAAAGAGAGACCTGCCTTGAATGCTCAAGATGGCATCTTTGTCATTAACCCAGAGATAGACCGGAGTAATTCACCAGGAGGAGATTCAGATGATGGTTCCCTGAGTGAACAAGGCCAGGAGATAGCAGTTCAAGTTTCTGTCCACCCTCAGTCAGAGACAAAAAGTATTGATACTGATTCTCAAGACAGCAGTCATTTCAGCCCGCCTGATGATACAGGATCTACCGAATCGAACTCTAACTACAAAGATGGGTCATATGAAAGCTGCCAGCTGTGAGCTACCCTCATACCTAGAAAAACAGCTTGCAGAAAAAGAACATGTTTCATTCAGAAAATAACATTTTTACCAAAAAATAAGTAGGATTCCCCCCTCATTAATATTAAGCCTATCAGAACATGAATTATTACCAAAATCTTTCTAAAAATTCACCTTTTTTCCTATCTGATCTTTCTCATTTTCCCCAAGCTTGTTTAAATGATACACGTTGAGATTTAAAGGGGCCTGAGAGATCAGTGTAACAAGGAAAGTACCACACCCAAAATTACATGACTTCTCTTCTAGTCACAGTTCTTTCATTGTTTAAAGCTGACACTTCTCTTGAAGCTTCAGTTTTCCCACCAGTAAGATAAGGGATTTGCACTAGATGATATCTAAAGTCCTTTCTAGCCCTCTGACTTCTTACCCGCCACCTTTAAACCATAAGAATCTTCAGCTCATTTCTAAATAAACCCTTCCCTAGACTTTGAGTCCCTTTTTACAGAAAGGACTGACCTGAGATTTTATTCTGTGATTTGGATTCCCGCATCAATGCTGTGCATAGAGGTGTAGGTGTTTTTCGGATGTCTTGCTGGTGGAGCATACAGTTATACTTGCTTGACTGAATCTTTCCAGTATCGCCCATGAATATATTGGCTATACCAGGCTTCCCTGGTGTCTCAGAGGTTAAAGCGTCTGCCTCCAATGCGGGAGACGCGGGTTCGATCCCTGGGTCGGGAAGATCCCCTGGAGAAGGAAATGGTAACCCACTTCAGTATTCTTGCCTGGAGAATCCCATGGACGGAGAAGCCTGGTAGGCTACAGTCCATGGGTCGCAAAGAGTCGGACACGACTGAGCGACTGAACGGAACGGAACGGAACAAAGATCAAACACAATGAGCAAATATTAAAAACAGCAAGGGAAAAGCAAAAAATAACACACAAGGTGATCTCCATAAGGATATCAGCTGCTCTTTCAAAAGAAACTCTTCAGGCCAGAAGGGAATCGCATGACATACTTAAAGTGATGAAAGAGAAAAACCTACAACCAAGATTACTCTACCCAGTAAGGATCTCATTCAGATATGAAAGAGAAATCAAAAGCTTTACAGACAAGCAAAAGCTGAGAGAATTCCACACCACCAAATCAGCTCTTCAACAAATGCTAAAGGATCTTCTCTAGACAGGAAACACAGAAAAGGTTTATAAAAATGAACCCAAAATAACGAAGTAAATGAAATGGGATCATACTTATCAATAATTACCTTAAATGTAAATGGGTTGAATGCTCCAACCAAAAGACAAGACCAGCTGAATGGATACAAAAACAAGACCCCTATACATACTGTCTACAAGAGACCCATCTCAAACCTAGGGACACACACAGACTGAAAGTGAAGGGCTGCAAAAAGATATTCATGCAAATGGAGACCAAAAGAAAGCAGGAGGGAGTAGCAATACTCATGTCAGATAAAACAGACTTTGAAATAAAGTCTCTGAAAAGAGGCAAAGAAGGGCACTACATAATGATCAAAGGATCAATCCAAGAAGAAGCTATAAGAATTATAAATATATATGCACACAACATAGGAGCACCTCAATATGTAAGGCAAATGCTAACAAGCATGAAAGGGGAAATTAACAGTAACACAATAATAGTGGGAGACTTTAATATCCCACTCAAACCTATGGATAGATCAATCAAGCAAAAAATTAGCAAGGAAACAGAAACTTTAAAAGATACAATGGACCAGTTAGACCTAACTGATATCTGTAGGGCATTTCACCCCCAAACAATGGATTTCACCTTTTTCTCAAGTGCACACAGAACATTCTCCAGTATAGATCACATCCTGGGCCATAAATCTAGCCTTGGTAAATTTTTAAAAACTGAAATCATTTAAAGCATCTTTTTTGATCACAATACAGTAAGATTACATGTAAACTACAGGGAAAAAAAACTATTAAAAATACAAACATATGGAGGCTAAACAACACCCTTCTGAATAACCAACAGATCACAGAAGAAATAAAAAAGGAAATGAAAATGTGCATAGAAATAAATGAAAATGAAAACACGACAACCCAGAACCTATGGGATTCAGTAAAAGCAGTGCTAAGAGGAAGATTCATAGCAATACAAGCCTAACTCAAGAAACAGGAGAAACATCAAATAAACAACCTAACTTTACACCTAAGGCAATGAGAAAAAGAAGAACCCCAAAGTTAGCAGAAGAAAAAAAAAATCATAAAAATCAGAGTAGAAATAATTGAAAAAGAAACAAAGGAGACTATAGCAAAAAATCAACAAAACTAAAAGCTGGTTCTTTGAGAAGATAAATAAAATAGACAAACCGTTAGCCAGACTCATCAAGAAAAAAAAGGGAAAAGAATCAAGTCAATAAAATTAGAAATGAAAATGGAGAAATCACAACAAAGAGCACAGAAATACAAAGGATCATAAGAGACTACTATCAGCAACTATATGCTAATAAAATGGACAACTTGGAAGAAATGAACAAATCCTTAGAAAAAATATAACCTTCAAAAACTGAACCAGGGAGAAACAGAAAATTTTAACAGACCCATCACAAGCACAGAAATTGAAATTGTAATAAAAAATCTTCCAACAAACAAAAGCCCAGAACCAGATGGCTTCACAGGTGAATTCTACCAAACATTTAAAGAAGAACTAACACCTATCCTACTCAAACTCTTCCAGAAAATTACAGAAGATAAACTCCCAAACTCATCCTATGAAGCCACCATCATCCTAATACCAAAACCAGACAAAGATACCACAAAAAAGAAAACTACAGGCCAAAATCACTGATGAACATAGATGCAAAAATCCTCAACAAAATTCTAGCAAACAGAATCCAACAACATATTAAAAAGATCATACATCATGACCAAGTAGTCTTTATCCCAGGGATGCAAGGTTTCTTCAATATTCACAAATCAATCAATGTGATTTACCATATTAACAAATTGAAAGATAAAAACCATATGATTATCTCAATAGATGCAGAGAAAGCCTTTGATAAAATTCAACATACATTTATGATAAAAACTCTCCAGAAAGCAGGCATAGAAGGAACTACCTCAACATAATAAAAGCCATATATGACAAACCCACAGCAAACATTATCCTCAATGGCAAAAAATTGAAAGCATTTCCTCTAAAGTCAGGAACAAGACAAAGGTGCCTTCTCTCACCACTACTATTCAACATAGTTTTGGAAGTCCCAGCCACAGCAGTCAGAGAAGAAAAAGAAGTAAAAGGAATCTAAATTGGAAAAGAAGAAATAAAACTCTCACTGTTTGCAGATGACATGATCTTCTACATAGAAAACCCCAAAGATACCACCAGAAAATTACCAGAGCTAATCACTGAATATAGCAAAGTTGCAGGATATAAAATTAATACACAGAAATCCCCTGCATTCTTATACACTAACAATGAGAAAACAGAAAAAGAAATTAAGGAAACAATCCCACTCACCATTGCAATGAAAAGAATAAAATAAGAATAAATTTACCTCAAGAAACAAAAGACCTATATATAGAAAACTATAAAACACTGATGAAAGAAATCAAAGATGACACAAATAAATGGAGAAATATACCATGTTCATGGATTGGCAGAGTCAATATAGTGAAAATCAGTATACTACCCAAAGCAATCTATAGATTCAATGCAATCCCTATCAAGCTACCAACAGTATTTTTCACAGAACTAGAAGAAATAATTTCACAATTTGTATGAAAACACAAAAAACCTAGAATAGCCAAAGCCATCTTGAGAAAAAAGAATGGAACTAGAGGAATCAACCTGCCAGACTTCAGACTATACTACAAAGCTACAGTCATAAAACAGTATGGTATTGACACAAAGAAAAAAATACAGATCAATGGAACAAAATAGAAAGCCTACAGATAAATCCACACACCTATGGACACCTTCGGAGAAGGCAATGGCACCCTACTCCAGTACTCTTGCCTGGAAAATCAAATGGGCAGAGGAGCCTGGTAGGCTGCAGTCCATGGGGTTGCAAAGAGTCGGACACGACTGAGCGACTTCACTTTCACTTTTCACTTTCATGCACTGGAGAAGGAAATGGCAACCTACTCCAGTGTTCCTGCCTGGAGAACCCCAGGGATGGGGGAGTCTGGTGGAAGGCCGTCTATGGGGTCGCACAGAGTCAGACACGACTGAAGTGACTCAGCAGCAGTAGCAGCAGCATGGACACCTTATCTTTGACAAAGGGGGCAAAAATACACAATGGAGAAAAGACAATTTCTTTAACAGTTGGTGCTGGGAAAACTGGTCAATCACTGTAAAAGAATGAAACTAAAACATTTCCTAACACCAAACACAAAAATAAACTCAAAATGGATTAAAGATCTAAATGTAAGACCAGAAACTATAAACCTCTTAGAAGAAAACACAGGCAGAACACTCTCTGACATAAATAACAGCAAGATCCTCTATGACCAACCTCACAGAGTAATGGAAATAAAAACAAAAATAAACAGATGGGACCTAATTAAACTTAAAAGCTTTTGCACAATGAAGGAAACTATGAGCAAGAGGAAAAGGCAACCTTCAGAACGGAAGAAAATAATAGCAAATGAAGCAACTGACAAAGAATTAATCTCAAAAATATACAAGCAGCTCATGCAGCTCAATACCAGAAAAATAAATGACCTAATCAAAAATTGGGCCAAAGAACTAAACAGACATTTCTCCAAAGAAGACATACAGATGGCTAACAAACAGATGAAAAGATGCTCAACATCACTCATTATCAGAGAAATGCAAATCAAAACCACAATAAGGTTACCATCTCACACAGGTCAGAATGGCTGCCATCAAAAAGTCTACAAACAATAAATGCTGGAGAGAGCATGGAGAAAAGGGAACCCTCTTACACTGTTGATGAGAATGCAAACTGGTACAGCCACTACAAGAACAGTATGGAGATTTCTTAAAAAACTGGAAATAGAACTGCCATACAACCCAGCAATCCCACTGCTGGGCATACACACCGAGGAAACCAGAAATGAAAGAGATACGTGTACCCCAATGTTCATTGCAGCACTGTTTACAATAGCTAGGACATGGAAGCAATCCAGATGTCCATCAGCAGATGAATGGATAAGTAAGTTATGGTACATATACACAATGGAATAGTCAGTTCAGTTCAGTTCAGTTCAGTCGCTCAGTCATGTCCGACTCTCCGCGACCCCATGAAGCACAGCACGTCAGGCCTCCCTGTCCATCACCAACTCCCGGAGTTCACTCAAACTCATGTCCACAGAGTCGGTGATGCCATCCAGCCATCTCATTCTCGGTCGTCCCCTTCTCCTCCCGCCCCCAACCTTTCCCAGCATCAGAGTCTTTTCCAGTGAGTCAACTCGTCACATGAGGTGGCCAAAGTATTGCAGTTTCAGCTTTAGCATCAGTCCTTCCAATGAACACCCAGGATTGATCTCCTTTAGAATGGACTGGTTGGATTTCCTTAAAAAAGAATGCGTTTGAGTCAGTTCTAATGAGGTGGATGAAATTGGAGCCTACTATACACAGTGAAATCAGTCAGAAAGAAGAACACCAATACAATTTATTAACGCATATATATGAAATTTAGAAAGATGGTGATGACAACTCTATATGCAGGACAGCAAAAGAGACACAGATACAAAGAACAGACTTTTGGACTCTGTGGGAGAAGGTGAGGGTGGGATGATCTGAGAGAATAGCATTGAAACATGTATATTACCATGTGCAAATTCAATTCATGAAGCAGGGCACTCAAAGCTGGTGCTCTGGGATAACCCAGAGGGATGGGGTGGGTAGGAAGGTGGGAGGGGGGTTTCAGGATTGGGGAACATACGTACACACATGGCTGATTCATGTCGATGTATGGCAGAAACCACCATACATTGCAGTGTACAGTAATTAGCCTCCCACTGAAATAAATTAATTTAAAAATAAAATGAGCCACAATGTTATTTCTTTTGAAAACTGATTTTTAGATTCAATATCAAATGATTAATTTCAATACTTCATTCTCCCAATCACTTAGAGAGATGACTGCTCAACACTTATAAAAATAAGACCTTAAATCTCAAATTTTAATATCCTATAGAAATTAGGGGGAAAAATCATGCATTTGTTTTTCTTTCAGTGCTACTTGTTATATCTATTAATACAATGAAGTTATTGTAGAAAAGCACTGCTTGTGCACAAAGTGTCTATTACACCTAATTATTCATAAAACACCCCGTTGACCAGAATACTGTAAGGAATATTGAAGCATCAATTAATGATTGGATTGAAAGGCCTCTATCTATTCAATACTTCCTTCCCTTTCTCTGGAGTTCTTAAAGATCTCAGTTTAACTGAAGTCTTTATCAGACACCAAGTGAGTTAGCAAGCACTGAAAGACTCTTTAGGAATATAAATGAGAAGATTACTCAAACCAGCTCTCCTTCTTTAACCACAATTAGCTTAAATACAAGATCTAAATTGTGAACACGGTTTTAAGATTTTTCTAGCATGTCCCTTAACCTGCTTCCTCCCCTCTCTTCCATATTTCCTTCAGCTTTCTAATCTTCAGCTTGAAAGAGGTTTATATTTTTCCGAAAAAAATATGGATGCTTTTTCAAAATGTATTCCCTTAACTACTCCTTACATCTACTTTCTAATCCCCAACTCACTTAATTAAATTCAGTGTGAATTTAAATTGCAATTAACATCTTTTGAGGGATTACATGTTCTAATCACAATTATGCAGTGAATACTTGAAACACATACATTTTGTTATATTATCTGAAATGCAAATTTGAGTCCAAAAAAGATGTTTAATAAAAATGTATAGTACTGAAGACTTTATTATGGATCCTAAGGGACTAGAAATGAGATTAGAAAGAGTAAAAGCACTGATACAAGTACAAAAACAAATTGCCTCACCTCCAACCCACTCCAGTACTCTTGCCTGGAGAATCCCACGGATGGGGGAGCCTGGTGGGCTGCCGTCTATGGGGTCGCACAGAGTCGGACACGACTGAAGCGACTTAGCAGCAGCAAGACCCCTGGAAATGGCCGCACTTGGCTACCCTCAACTGAGCTTCATCGCAGTTTAAAAACTACCTTCAAAGAGTTTTTATTAACCAAACTTAACTTTATGTTTTCCCCTATATTGGAAGCTCACAGGGGCTTAAAGGAGAGTTGATGCATAATATTCTATAAGATCAGGAGATAAACCTGTTTCCTGACCCAGCAATTTATAATGAAATGACAACTTCTATTACTTTTCCTTCAAAATAGCATTTCATAAGTTGGCAGGGTGCAGGGGAAACTGACATTTTTTGAGCATCTTCTATATGCCAAACAAGTGATATTTCTCATAATTCCTGAAATAACCCTATGAGGTATTATTCCATTTTACAGACTGTGAAAAATAAGGCTCAGAGAAGTGAAGTGATTGAGGGAAATAAGTGTAGTGAATTAGTGGTGACACTGGAACTCCTAAACCCACTGTGTCAATGTGAGATGCAGTCTTAGGCTCAGGAAGAAAGCCTTAGGACAGAACACCTATTTTCAATTGTCCATTTTAACTAGAATTCTCTCAAATCACTGGAATTTCAACAGACAACTTCCTATCTGGCTGAGAGCCTGAATAAATGATTTCAGAAGTTTCATTCTTAGGACTCTCAGGAGTCTTCCTACAAAACCCAAAATCTTGCTGAAAGCCAAGCTGACTTCACTGCCTTCTCAGTTTCCAGCAGTCAGGACAGGCTTTATCATGAAGATAAAATCTGACTTATTAACTTATGCCCAGTTTCTTCTTAGTAACTTTTCTCTTCAAGGTCTGTCAGTGCACTTATTAGATTGTTACCTCCAAGGTGAGGCTTATCTTTAAGAAAACTAATACAGATTCCACTCCCTTCAACAGTCAGCTTCCTGTTAACTATTCATTACCCACACAACCTTTGCTGACAAGCTTTACTAGCAAAAGAGGGACTAGTTAGGCTAGCTCTTATTTTTTCCTTTGAGATCATTATTATGAGATAATACCAAGTTACCTAAAGGCTTCCCAAGTGGTACTAGTGGTTAAAAAAAACAAAACAAAAAAAACTACCTGCCAATTCAGGAGATATAAGAAATGTGGGTTCGATCCCTGGGTCGGGGAGATCCCCTGGAGGAGGGCATGGCAACCCACTCTAGTATTCCTGCCTGGAGAACCCAATGGACAGAGAAGCCTGGCAGTCTACGGTCCACTGGGTCACAAAGAGTCGGACACGACTGAAGTGACTTAGCCGGAACACACACCACGTTACTAAGCTGCCTACCTAGTCAACCCTGAAAAGTAGGGTTAAAAACGACAACAACAACTAGCATGGTTTTCCTTTTATTCATCCATGATCCGTCTTCCTAGACCTACGTGATATGATTATGCCTAATGGGACACAACCTCCTGCGCAAAAATAGATAGAGACTGAACCCAGACTGGAAAGAGACAGGTAGGAAAAGGGCTAAGTTGTCAGCACGAAAACAGCCATGATATACAGGCACACACTAGAGGGCGCTAGACTTAGCTGAACTAGGTCTGACTCCCCACCAGCACTGAAGGGACCTCCAAGACCAACTTAACCATTGAGCCTGCTTCCTCAACTCAAAAATAGGCGTAATACTAGTACCTATTTGTAAGTAGTAAGTGAGAATTAAATGAGACAGTTCATATAAAGTATTAGCACAGTAAATGCTCAAAAAATATTAACTATACCATCAATATATTATCAAGTGGTTAGAACTATTAACCCATGACTTGCCATATTAGAAATCCAGAAATACAGGCAAAATTTCTGGCAAATTTTAAAAAGTAAGAGACAAACATCTTAAGGTGGGGGAAAAAAAAGGAAGGATGTATATTTTGGTGTGACACAAGCAAGTCTTTTAAAAAATGCAGTGCTGTTTTTTACAACATAACTCACTGTGTTTTGAATCATAACTTATTACATAGAATTCTTTGTTAGTATTTAGAGATTTGTCAGACCTCAGAAAATATTCAACATTTTTTTTTTTAACCGCTTTCTGGGTTAAAACCTGAAACAAGTCCTAGAACGGGGTTGGGAGAAAAGGTAGAAATGAACCTCTATAGCAGAGTGGGTCCTAACATTTCTAACTAGGATTGGGGTTGGGAATAAAACAATCATTTAGGGTGCTCACAGAGTCTTCTGAAAGGCAAAGGCTGACTGGGGAACACAACCAGAGGGACAGCAGGGTCATTAGAGAAGCTAATGGCTTCCAGGAGAACAGAAACCAATCCCTTTGGCAAAATCTTTGTATCTTTCTGTGAAATGCATCTCAATCCAGTCATCACTTCTCCAACTCTGGCCTTTCTCACACCCCTAATAAAATAACAATGTGGGGAAGGTGTAACAAGGTACAAATGGTGGGTAGAGGTAGGAAGATGGTCCCTAGAAGTTACCATTGGCATCAGAGAGGTTGAAAATTGAACCCAGTCAGCAGCTTCAAAACATTCCCAAAGGGTATGTGGACAAAGCTTTCTCTAGAGCAGTACTGAGGAAAGGAAAGAGAAAAGAAGGAACCTAAACCTAAGAAAGATCCATGAACCTAAAATCTGAGTATCATCATTGAAACCAACCCAGTTTTCCAGTCAGTAAGCATTTGATGTATTCCTTCTGTGTATAAGGAACTGGGCTTCTGTTTTGTATCATTTAGTGTAAGATGTGACCCTTGTCCTCAAGAATTTTCAATCTACAATGGAGTATGTATTTCAATATACAATGGAGTATTCAATCTACAGTGTGTGTGCTAAGTCACTTTAGTCGTGACCGACTCTTTGAGATCCCATGTACTGTAGTCCGCCACAATCCCCTGGGATTCTCCAGGCAAGAATACTGGAGTGGGTTGCCATGCCCTCCTCCAGGGGGATCTTCCCAACCCAGGGATTGAATCTGCATCTCTTATGCCTCCTGCATTGGCAGACAGGTTCTTTACCACTACTGCCACCTGCTGCTGCTGCTGCTAAGTCACTTCAGTCGTGTCCGACTCTGTGTGACCCCATAGATGGAAGCCCACCAGGCTCCCCCGTCCCTGGGATTCTCCAGGCAAGAACACTGGAGTGGGTTGCCATTTCCTTCTCCAATGTGTGAAAGTGGAAAGTGAAAGTGAAGTCGCTCAGTCGTGTCCGACCCTTAGCGACCCCACGGACTGCAGCCCACCAGGCTCCTCCATCCATGGGATTCTCTAGGCAAGAGTACTGGAGTGGCTTGCCATTGCCTTCTCCGCTAGTGCCACATAGGATATATCAAATCCAAAGCTACTTTAAAGAAAACCAGACATTGGACAAATGTTTATTTAAATCAAATAGACTGCTTAGATTTTCTTCAAAGTAGACTTCCTTTAAAACAGTTTATTGTTTATCCTGGGATGGGCTTCTTTCTGTGCATAATGGCTATGTGTGGGGCAGATATATAACTATGTTCTGACAACAGGTAGAGTACACAGCATGCACTGTTGGTTGGTGGCAAACAAGCATGTAAAGAAAGGCATAATCCTTTGACTATTTCTCTACTTATTTCATGGTCTTACTGTTTCGACACACCCCTCAAACACATAACTAAGCAATGTGGAAAGTGAAGTCGCTCAGTCATGTCTGACTCTTTGCGACCCCATGGATGTAGCCTACCAGGCTCCTCCGTCCATGGGATTCTCCAGGCAATAGTACTGGAGTGAGTTGCCATTTCCTTCTCCAGGGGATCTTCCCAACCCAGGGATCGAACCCAGGTCTCCCGCATTGGAGGCAGACGCTTTAACCATTGAGCCACCAGGGAAGCGAGACATGTACAATGTGGCTATAGCCACAAAAAAGGACTGCTTAAAACTGGTCCTTTCCCTTTTATTCTGTATATGTAAATGCACAATTACCTTTTTAGAACAGAGCCTTTTTGCTAATATAAAACAAGGTACCTATCTTAAACTTTAACAAAGCTTTCAATGGAATAGTAAAATGATTTGAAAGAATTATAAAGAATCATGTAGATCCTTTCTTGCCAGATATATGGTAACCATCCTACTAGCCTTAGGGAGCCTATACTAGACCCAGACTTTCTGCATTTGCTGAGCTTGAGAATCTCCCTGAAGCTCCTCCTTTTTAATCTGCAGAGTTACCAACACAGGCTGGTCTGCTGGGATGAGAGGGCAATAATATCAGTGACCATCATCTCCCGATTCTTCCTTGTGTGTCAGGCACTGTGTACACATTATCTTTACACAATCATCTCATGCATCAGGTATGGTGCTAAGTAATAAAGACAAGAGATATATTTAAAATATACTGCCATTTAAAGTTAGCTTAAATAAATGTATTAGAAAGTTATCACACATACAGGAATATTTGGAAACTTCCCCAAATTTAGGGCTTCCCCATTGGCCAAGTGGTAAAGAATCTACCTGCAACACAGGAGCCATAGGAGACATGGGTTTGATCCCTAGGCTGAGAAGATCCCCTGGAGAACAGTGTGGCAACCCACTCCAGTATTCTTGCCTGGGGAATCCCATGGACAGAGGAGCCTGGCAGGTTATAGTCCATAGGGTTGCAAAGAGTCGGACACAACTGAAGAGACTTAGAACACACACTGCATTTAAGCAAACACTAAAAGTACCTCCAGAACTGTCTAGAACGCTGGCCCAACTAGATTTTCTTTTCCATTCAATATTCTTTTAGCATTTGAAGGATGTCATATTATAAAACTAATTTAAGCTAATTAACTAATTTAAATTTAATAATTTAAGAATATATTCTAGGATTCTAGCATGGAGGGCTGCAGTTCATGGGGTCACAAAGAGTCGGACATGACTGAGCGACCAAGCACACAGTATACACACATACATTCAGATTAACCCTTTCAGTTAAATAATGTCTATTTGAACAATTTCTGTCTTGAATTTTGGTTTAAGCTACAGTTACTTCCACTTAGTGAGGCTTGATGATAAAAAGGTAGATCATCTAGGAAAAAGATAAAAAATCTTCAGTTGATTGAAATCTATTCGATGAATAGAAGCCACACATATTAAAATAATCATCTAATAACAAAAATAATACTGCTATAATGGCAATTAAGTATCATTATGGCATGCATTTATGAGTACTCAGTCTAGGGCAGACTAAATGATTTACATTCATTATCCTTTCATTTAAAATTCATACTATGCCCATTTTACAGGAAAAGTAGATGAGAGGTAAAGTAATTTATCTAAAACTAGAGAGCTAGTCATTAATAAAGCCAGGATTTGTACAGGTCTGTAGACAACAAAACTCACACTCTTTTCAACTGTATTACAATGTCAACATTAACTGAAAATAAAATGCTACTGCAATTTGAACCCTTACTAAAATCAAACTCATAACCCCCTCTCGAATATCCTTCCACCTCAATCATTTCCTCACATACACCCCTACCTACAGCCAAAAGATAGGTTTAGGCAGTTTTCTAAAGCCGCATCAGAAATAAAGAGAAATAAAAGTGGTGTCAATACAAACAATAAATTCTTCGGCAACCTAAAAAAATTTTTTTCCAAAGAATATAGTGGAATAACTATGGGACAAGAATTAAAGAATAATGAAGGTGTAGAAAAAATGCACTACTGTCAGCACTCTACCTGGGTACCAATGTGTAAGAGCATCTTAGTTGAAAACAAATCAACGTAAGTGCCTGTTTTGGAAAACACTGCCCTGTGCCATATATATATATATATATATATATAATACCAGTGTTAGGATGGAAAGCAAGCCCAGAAATTAATTAAGAAATGAGTAAAACCACTCATTGTGTTATGAGAAAAAGAACTTTGTAATAAACTTTCTCTATCTACTTAAGAGTGAAGTCTTCCTACAGATTTCCTTCCCTCATTTACATATCTGTGCAGGCCTGTTCTTATTTTTTTTTTCCCTTCCAAGCCCCTTTGCCCTTTCAATCATGAAGCATATTACTCCACTGTCAGTGCAAAGCAGTTCCTAACAACAGGGAACCCAGCTGGGATAGGAAGAGGGCAGCAGGCTCATGCATTAACATAATAATCCAACTGTGTTCCCATAGGCCCTTAGGGCAGACAGCATATTAGGTAGGCCTCCTGTGCAGACCCCGTGGAAGCTGCCTGATCACCTGCCTATCAACCTGTGGCAGCTACGGCGGGCTCAATAGCACCAGCTCCTGCCAAGCAGTGGTGCCCAATTACCTTACTACAAAAGACAGAAATCCATTTTTCTATGTCTATTTAATGTACTCAATGCATTTCCTTATTTATGATTTGACTCTGCGTTTCTGCAACATTTCCAGAGGACTGACTTACTGCCTTTTAACTTTTCAAAGTCTTTGTCCAAAGGCCGAATCACTGCAGTTGGCAGGAATGGGACTGAAAAGCAAAGTTTCAAATACGAGAGCCCTGTTGGTAAAAGCTTGGTGACCAACTGGTTGGTCACCAGTTGTCTATAAAGATTCTTTCATCATTCACTGACAGAGAGGACCAGAGGTGTGGGGAAGACCTGAAAGGCTGCCATCGCTATTTCCTCAAGGGGACAGAGGTGGGAGGTAAATCCTACCTCCCTGTCTTCTTGAAATGCAGTTTTTCTTAATTCTAACCCAAGTCAATTATAAGGTTCCCACAAAGTGTAAGCCTTTGTGCATGCCGAGCCCCTCATGTGGGAAGGGTGCGGATCGCTACAACCGGCTGAAGTAGAGAATCATAAAAGATATGATGAAAAAAAAATTTAATCTCAAATTATTATTAAAGATTCTTTAAAACAAACAAACAAAAAAAGCCAGCCCATCTGTATGCTTTTTACTTTTTATGTGTGTGAAATCCATATGTTGTTTTAATGCTGTCCAGTTCCTGGAGTGTTTGATTTACTCTATGTATGGTTTTCTTTCCAAACCACTGTGTGCCTGTGCTTAGTTGCTCAGACGTGTCCAACTCTTCTGTAGCCCGCCAGGCTCCTCTGTCCACGGGATTCTCCAGGCAAGAATACTGGAGTGGGTTGCCATTTCCTTCTAGGGGATCTTTCTGACTCAGGGATTGAACCCAGGTCTCCCACATTGCAGGCAGACTCTTTACCGACTGAGCCACCAGGGAAGCCTTACATGCCACAATGTCAGTCAAACAGGGAAAATCCAAGGGGTGTATTCTACTAAAAAGATATTATTTATATGCTACTCAAGATCACCTTCCGGAGAAGGCAATGGCAAGCCACTCCAGTCCTCTTGCCTAGAAAATCCCATGGACAGAGGAGCCTGGTGGGCTACAGTCCATGGGGTCGCTCCTAGTCGGACAAGACTGAGCGACTTCATTTTCACTTTTCACTTTCACACACTGGAGAAGGAAATGGCAACCCACTCCAGTGTTCTTGCCTGGAAAATCCCAGGGATAGCGGAGCCTGGTGGGCTGCCATCTATGGGGTTGCACAGAGTCGGACATGACTGAAGTGACTTAGCAGCAGCAGCAGCAGCAAGATCACCTTCAAAATGTTATAAACATACGCGTGAAATTATAATTCACTTCAGTGAATGAAACAGTCTCATTCTTTGATGAAATTTCTCCGTAAAAAAGTCACAAGGAAGGTGTATAATTTGACATTTAATTTAATATGGGAAAAAGTACTTTTAGAAGCATTTCAAGTAATGCTATTTAAAAGAGCATGAGGCTACCAATTTGGCTAGAGAAACATTTTCTTCCAGTCAAGTATTTCTTTAAAAAAAAGAATGAGTTTCTAGAAATATTATATTTTGGGGTTTTTAATGGCTATTTTAGTAAAAAATGAATCCTCCAGTCAAACAAAAGTGCATTTATCTAACATTTCTATGAATTTTAAATGATAGGGAACTAATAGTATTGTTTAAGTCAACCAACCTGGCATGCTTTATATCACATTCTAATAATTAGATAAGAATTAAGTATTAAGGGCCATATCTGCATATGCCATGGATTTTCATGGTTAAGGTTACCTCTGTTACCTTGGCATTAAAAATTTGGACATTATGTTAACAGATTATGGTGACCATGCAGCAACCTGTCAGTTCTTTGATTACTTCCACACATACCAGGCAGGATTTTATATAATGTAAATTCCCTCATCAGAAACAAATCTTGTTTGTTCTTCACCAAGCAACCAAGGGAAAATTCAAATAAATGAGAAAAAAAAAAACCCTAACTTTTTTTCCTTCTTCTGTGAACAAATCGTGAGCTGTTTAATGGCCTCTAAACAATACACTATGATATATATATATATGTTGACAGGAGTGTAAATACAAAATACTAAACTCAATAATAAATATTAATGCTTATACATGTATTAAACAGCAAAATTATACACATCCCCTCCTTGATCTTGTGGGGATTCCAGAGGCTCTTTATTCTTCATAAATTCTTATATTTTGACAAAATGTAATGTATCTTTCAAGTCATTAAGTACAGAAACTTGATATTTGATTAAAAAACAATAAACAACAGCCATGTGGTGACAGAATAAATGGCAGCCTAGACTTTACCATTTTAATTCCTTCAAGGGGTATGTTTCTACTTCAGCATAAACAAAAGAAAAGCACTGATAGAAAATAGAAATTTAGCTATTCCATCAGTAAGAACTTGATTTTAACTTAAACAGCAAATTACACAGCTAGAATAATTCAGCCTCTAAAGAACAGTAGAGAAGGAACAGAATTGTGGTATCATTTCTAACATCAGGAATTCAACTTTGGATGAGGTTAAAAATGAAAAAAAAAAAATCTAAACATAAACAAAGAAAAGTGTTATTTCAAATTATTAAGTAGGAGCAAATAGAAATAGAAAACAATGCAAAAGAAATCATATTTATTTTGAAGTATGATACACCAAAGCTTAAAATCTGCTCCCTCCCCTTCTTGCAGCCATTCCTTTAGACTGTGTATTCTTGTATTTGAAATACACCACACCTTCATTTTTATTCTACTGTAGTAGTCCCTTCCCACCAGGGAATTATGGAGAAAGGACCCTCTTCTCTCCATGTAAAACTACTTGATTTTAAGGACTTTACCCAGTTCAATTTGGTAGTGTAGGTGTGGCTTCAGAGACGGTTTGTAGCTAGTATATTCTGACATTTCTGCCAAGGATAAGATTAAGTATGAAATATCAAAACTACACGTTAAAATAGATGCCATTTTACTTTGTTTCTTCCTGAATAGCCCTTCAGCTGTTGAGGCACATACATTTTTCCCCAGGAAAAATCCCCAGGCTAAAATAACTAAGCTTCATATCTTCAGGAAACCCAGCTTCCCAAACATTATTCTGAGATATCTGATTATCCATGGGCTGTAGTTTCATTTCATAGTGAATCATGTAAATCTTACTTGAAAGAGGAAAAATATTCCACATGAAACATTCCTTTTCAGTCAATGATAATACTTAATTTTCTACAATTTCTAAAAAAAGTGTTTTTCATTTTAGTAATAGGGTTAGGCATCACAAGGATCCAAGAGCTGATCATTTTGTATTCAAAACCTAACTTTCCTCCCAAGATTGCCATCTCCAGCAGCAAGATACCCTACACTTGCCACTGGGGAAAGGACCTTATCATTTGCTAAGATCCAATCCTATCACTTTGCAACCTCTGAGCTGCAGGCAATTTAAAGTCAAAGACCACCATTTTAAACAGTAAATAGAACCTACTTCCTAGGAGGCACAGTGGTAAAGAATCTACCTGCCAACGCAGGAGATGCAAGAGACTCGGGTTCAATCCCTGGGTTGCGAAGATCCCCTGGAGTAGGAAATGGCAACCCACTTCAGTGTTCTTCCCTGGAAATTTCCAAGGACAGAGGAGCCCAGCAGGCTACAGTCCATGGAGTGGCAAAGAGTCGGACACAACTCTGAGCATAAACACACATGCACTGTATGGCACAGGGAACTCTATACTCGATGCTCTGTGGTGACCTGAATGGCAAAGAAATCCAAAAAAGAGGGGATACGTGAACAGATACAGCTGCTTCATTTTGGTCTACAGGAGAAACTAACACAACATTGTAAAGCAACTACACTCCAATAAAAACTGTAAAACAAATAAGTAAAAAATAAACAGCAAACAGATGTTCTAAGGCTATTACTCCAAACCTTGTGTGAGGATAAATATAACTTTAAAACTAAAGAAATTTAGCAAGCAAGTAAAAGGTAAGTAAGTAAGTAGCAGATCTTTCAGACCATCCTAGATTAAAAAGAAAAGCTTAAGATTCTACCCTTAACCTCAAAACTTTTAAAATTAAGAGAAATTAAAATGCAATTGGGTCATCACATTCTAACAAAGTCAACTTGATTATACCACAAGCAATTTTATTTAGCACATAATCCTATCACAGAAAATTTATCGATTACTCCCTCCATGGCCATTCAAGTACTAAATCATTATGCATTGTTATTAAAAGAATTTTTAAAAGAGGTCTTTATTACCTGGTCTTACAACTTAGTTCTCATTTCAAATCAGAACCTGTTCTAGAAAGTTACAGACAGAATGTTAAGAACTCAAAGATGATCAAAAAGAGAAATAAAATATGGCAGGGTAGAGTTTGTTGTTCAGTTGCTCAGTCCCACTCTTTGCAACCCCATGGACTGCAGCTTGCCAGGCTTCCCTGTCCTTCACCATCTCCCGGAGCTTGCTCAAATTCATGTCCACTGAATCAGTGATGCCATCCAACCATCTCAACCTCTGTTGTCCTCTTCCCCTCCTGCCTTCAATTTTGTCCAGCATCAGGGTCTTTTCTAATGAGTCAGGTCTTCCCATCAGGTGGCCAAAGTATTGGAGCTTCAGCTTCAGCATCAGTCCTTCCAGTGAATATTCAGAACTGATTTCCTTTAGGATGGACTGGTTGGATCTCCCTGCAGTCCAAGGGACTCTCAAGAGTCTTCTCCAACACCACAGTTCAAAAGCATCAGTTCTTCGGCACTCAGCTTTCTTTATAGTCTAACTCTCACATCCATACAAGACTACTAGAAAAACCAAAGCTTTGACTAGATGGACCTTTGTTGGCAAAGTCTCTGCTTTTTCATATGCTGTCTAGGTTTGTCATAGCTTTTCTTTCAAGGAGCAAGCATCTTTTAATTTCATGGCTGCAGTCACCATCTGCTGTGATATTGGAGCCCAAGGTAATAAAGGTAGAGGAGGGTAGAGGAGGAGATAATATAAAAAGAAATCTATGAATAAGGAAGAAAGAGTGAATAGGTAAAAAGCAGGAACTAGAAAGCCCACACTCTTCACCTCCTTAAATTTGATAATATCTAACTTTTTAAAGATCAGTCCTGGGTGTTCATTGGAAGGACTGATGCTAAAGCTGAAACTCCAATACTTTGGCCACCTCATGTGATGAGTTGACTCACCGGAAAAGACTCTGATGTTGGGAGGGATTGGGGGCAGGAGGAGAAGGGGATGACAGAGAATGAGATGGCTGGATGGCATCACCGACTTGGTGGACATGAGTTTGAGTGAACTCCGGGAGTTGGTGATGGACAGGGAGGCCTGGCGTGCTGTGATTCATGGGGTCGCAAAGAGTCGGACACGACTGAGCAACTGAACTGAACTGAACTTTTTAAAAACATAATTAAACAGATCTCTGTATACAGTATTGTGGGAGAAATGCCCCCATAAAGAGCTGATATACGTGGTAATGTTTCATAAGGTATTGGGGATGTGGGGGGAAGGAACAGGGCTGGGAAGAGATGAGCCCCAGTAGTCAATGGAGTAACCCAAGGTGAAGACATTCACAGGTTCATAGCCAGTAGCATTGGTAACTTCTGAAAGCTAAAAAGAGGCATGACTTTCTAGTCTTCTTAGCAAATCCCTATTATACATGTGTGTGTGTGTGTGCACGCACATGAGTGTGTGTGTCTTGGGAGTGAGGGGAAAGGGGGAAACAAGAACAGCCCCCTGAACTCCAAAGGGTAGAATGCTACTCCTGCCACTGGACTTCAGTCCTGGAAATATGCCTTTCAGATCAAATCTTGTGAATTGACTACTACTGTGGTACTAGGAGGTGCCTTGTTACTCTGAATACTACTTGCTTAACATTAGCCATTAACTGGGGCTGAAAAATATTTATGAAAGAGTGGTTATAACTGACAGACTGCTGATTATGTGTGTGCTCAGTGGTGTCTGACTCTGAGACTTCATGGACTGTAGCCCACCAGGCTCCACTGTTTATGGAAGTTTCCAGGCAAGTATACTGGAGTGGGTTGCCATTTCCTACTGCAAAGGATCTTCCCAACCCAGGGATCAAACCCAGTGAGTGTCTCCTGCCTCTCCTGGCATATCCAAAAAGCCACCAAGTACGGGAAGAATGTTACTTTACAGAAGCAGTGTAAACCACACTGTGGTTACAGAGGTGGAGCTGGGAGGTGTGCCTGGCCAAACAGCGGGGCTGGACACAGGGTTGATGGCCCACAAAAGAGTGCTGAATGTATTTCTGCCCCTGCTTCAAAAAGCAGAGAGTGATGCTGAACTGAAGGGACTGGAAGTACATTCTCTGATCCCTGAGCACAGCAGGTGAACACAGCCCCCAGGACGCATTGTAGGACTTAACAGACAACCCATGCACGAGTGCTGTCTGCCACCCTGAGCTGATCTCTCACTGAAACACAGCAGACTGCTGCTAAACCAGAAGAGGTTGCAGAGGAGGAGAAAGATATCCTAGAAGAAACAACAACTTATGGGCTGGGAATAAATTCAGCAAAACATAAATGCAGATAAATAAAAGAAAAAAAAAAAGAAATACAGATAACCAGACCCTGTTCTTTGTTTAACTGCTCAGTTGTGTCTGCGACCCAGGTACCTGCCAGTTTCCTCTGTCCTTGGGGATTCTCCAGGCAAGAATACTGGAGGGGGTTGCCATGCCCTCCTCCAGGGGATCTTCCCAACCCAGGTCTCCTGCATTGCAGGAGGATTCTTTACCGTCTGAGCCACCAGGGAAGCCCAAGAAGACTCTGGTGACAGAAATGGTGCTCACAGTGGGAGCTAGTGAGAAAAACACAGGTGGAAGGAGAAAAAATGCAGATGGCCCTTTGTCACAGAAGCAACAAATTCTCCTCTTGGCAGGGGAAATTCCAGTTGCCTCTCTAGTTCTTTGTGCAAGAAGCCAATTTTATTCTTGCTTCCATACTTAAATCTAGAAACAAAGAGATCAACCAATTAATCCTTATAAACTGCTCCTAGGGGCTTCCTTTCCCTCAAGGAGTTACAAGAAGGCTTGACCACAGCACACAGTAGATGAAATCTCTGCACTACGTTGCAAACACATATTTCCAATTAGGTTTCAGGACATTTTTACAGCTTCTATGCCAAGTTTATATTACCAGATGCTAAGAATGTGTGGTAGCACTTAAAGCTGGGCTAATCATGCTCTGGATAACAATGGTTTATGATGATCTCTCAAGGAAAGCAGGAATTAGGCATTTACATCATTTTGTTGTTATACAATGATATTCAACAGAAACAAAACCACAGGGTGTGGGGCCAACCTCAATCTTTTGTTCTCTCTTTTGATACTCTCATCTTGGGGCTAAAGACACCAGAAGTTATCATTAGGTTTTTCCTCACACCTTAGAATAAATTCAGCTATACACTTTGAGAGGCATGGGGATTAAGATTAACTCAAAAGAGCAAATGTACTCATATTGCCCAAATCTGTGTATGTCTAGACAATACAAAATTGTACCTATAAAGCAAACAGGTAAAGGATGGCAAACATTTTTAATTAACATTTCATTATAATACCAGTGTGAAAAGAGAGAGGTCAACTATTAATAAGGGACAGGTTTCCCACCACTGGGATTTACTCTGAATTCATTTTAAGACCAGGAAGCCGTGATCTAAAAATTTCCACTCCAAAAGGGTTAAAAAGTTGAAATAACAGTACTTTAAAAGTAAGAAACAACTCTTTGTACATAGGCTATCATGCAGTTCCAGACTCTTAATTTGTAACTTTAACTTAGAACCATAATGTCCACTTATTTCATGATAAATGATTACACACTGGATGGCGTTGTCTATTTTAGAGATTTTGATAAGGCATGTGACTTCCCTTTCACTTCTGTTTTGATACATGCACTTTTCAAAAAATCCACAAAAGAAAACATATCAGAAAAGAAATATACTCACTAAAATTTAAGGTTACTCCAAAAAAAGGGTTAATTAGAGAAACAAATTTTCTCAGACTGTTAATAATGGGAATGACACATACTATGCGCCCATAAGTAATTCTCAGGTATCTTTGATCTTCAGCCCCACGCGGTTTCTGGTGCCTACCGTAGCCTGGCCTCTGGGACTCTCTCAGAACCAGACATCTGGCTACTTTGTTGTTTTCGACTAATCTCCTCCCAGGAGAGCTCAAGAAATGACACCAGGCAAGGAGGGTCCTGGCAAGGGAAAAAACATTACAGTATTTACAGCGGATTACTTTTCGAGTGGACGAGACTATCAAAATCGTCTTCGAATTTCTACAGGGGTCTTGGGAGCACTTCTGTTTTGTGGTTTTTTCCCTCTAGCATCATTTAAATAGGATGTACACATTCTGTCTTTAAGGCCCATCAATCATCTTTAAGAACCCACTGAATGTTAATCACAGAATATGACAATGTGCAGGAGAAAGTTGTGAGGAAAAATACAAATCAGATTAATTCTTCACCCATCTGTTAGGGTTGGGTGGTGACTGATAAAACAAAGATTTTAATTGTTAGCTGAAGGGGTACACCAAAACTGTGGGATAATGTCTAAGATTTGCAAATACAGTTGCATGCCTCCCATTACACCAACTCCCTATCATGTTTCTTCTTTCAACTGGGATTTTTTTTTTTTTTTTAAAGATTCTTAGCTAGAATACCAGTCTACCAGAAAGGTTTGATTAAAGTGCACTTCTGTAATGTGGCTCTGGAAGAAAACAAGAGGGTGCAAGAAGTGATACAGCTTTAAAAAAAAAGCCAAACAATTCAGTCAAGGACAAAATGTTATTTTTGAAATAACAAAAATTATCAATATTTTCGCCCCAAGGCAACAAATCATCTTTAACTTCTTAATTCCTTTTACAGATTATTGTTCAATCCCCCAAATCTATACATTCTGAGAAAGAAACAATAATTTACCATTTGTTACACAAACAGAATATAAGCCAATTGGGATAACTGCTTAATCTGTGAACTTGAATATTTTATCCTAAAATCACATTTTATTTATTTGTCATACATCCAAATACTCTATGAAATCAAGTATTACACTGTAACATGATATTTATGTTTTTATGTTCTTATATAGAGTCAAGGGCTTCCCTGGGGGCTCAGACAGTAAAGAATCCGCCTGCTATGTCAGAGACCTGGGTTCAATCCCTGGGTTGGGAAGATCCCCTGGAGGAGGGCATGGCAACCCACTCTAATATTCTTGCCTGGAGAATCCCCAAGGACAGAGGAGCCTGGCGGGCAACATGAGGTTGCAAAGAATCGGACACAACTGAGCAACTAAGCACACACATATAGAGTCACAAAAAACTCACCAGATTGGCTAAAATACCAATGGATTTATCGCCTATCTGTTAAAAAAAAAAAAGTCCTTGATTTATGTTTCAACTATTCTTATAATATTCAAAACATATAACTGTATAGTGATTTCTATCTTGTACTGTACTTGATAAGTTCACAATTCTAATTCATTTTTGTTCTGTTTGGTTGATAAGTCATGTCCAAATCTTTGGGATACCATGGACTGCAGCATGCCAGACTTCCCTAACCTCCACTATCTCCCAGAGTTTGCTCGAGTTCATGTCCATTGAGTCAGTGATGCTGTCTAATGCTAACAATTATAATACTCTATTTTAATCTAACATTATCTACTCAGTTAACATTCATTATAAGTACCACTAGAGACAAAAATTCTCAGAAGATGAACGTGAGAAATATAATTTAAGCAATAACAATTCACTGATTATCAAGTAAAGCAAAATAATCATGTTAGTGTGGAATAGGTCACTCCCAAAAAGACAAATATTGAATGATTCCACTTCATTAGGTTTCTTGGGGCTTCCCTGGTGGCTCAGCAGCTAAAGAATCTGCCTACCAATGCAGGAGATGCAGGAGACACAAGTTCGATCCCCAGGTCAGAAAAATCTCCTAAAGAAGGAAATGGCAACCCACTCCAACATTCTTGCCGGGAAAATTCCATGGACAGAGGAGCCTGGCAGACTACAGTTCATGGGGTTGGGTCTAATGTAAAGAGACAAAATAAGAAAGTCAGTTGCCAGGGGCTTAGGAGAAGGGGAAATGGGAAATTATTGCCTAGCAGATATAGAGTTTGATTTTGGGAAGATGAAAAATTCTAGAGACAGACAGTGGTAATGATTACACAACAATGTGATTAACATCAATGAACTGTAGACTTAAAAATAATTAAAATGGTAAATTTTATTATATATATATATGTATATCTACCATGATTTTTAAAATAATTATGTTAGATACATAATAATATGAAAACTCAAAGATAATGAAAATTTGGAGATCTTTTATTTTGAATGTCTTTCTTTGACCAAAGATACATATGGTTCATGAGAAGCATTTGCAATCACATTTGAATGTATGTCACTATCACTCGAGAAATGAAGAAAAAAAGAAAATCAAATCAGTTCCAGAACACATTAGAAAAATGGATTCTAAAAAAAATTTCCAAAATTCCCCCTAGATGTCTAGTTTCGTACCTTGCATTAGGGATACTGCTGCTAAATAACAAAACTATTTCTCAATATTAAATCCACATTTCCAGAATAAAAGAGGTAGAAAATTCAAGACAATCAGTGAGATGTTTTTTACAATACTGCACACTATTAAGAACTATTAAGATATAACAGATCCAGGAAGTAATCCAGCTTTCCAAGTGTCTTCTAAATATCATATTATTTTTCATTCTATTCAGTATAATTCCAGCATTAAGCTTACTTTATTCTATTCCATTATTTGAAAATTATATACATACATTTCATACTAATTGTGATTAAGTTTAACTGCATACACATACAGAAAAAGAAACTCCAAATAACAGTAGATTATCCAAGAGAGGTATTCCTTTTTATGGAAGGAATCCCGAGGTAGGCAATCCAGGGCTGGCATAGCACCTCCATAGTCAAAAGGACCCAAGTCCTATTCTTGCTACTCAGCTATCATGAGGTCTAATCATTAACATGGCATAAGATTTCTCCTCAAGCTCTAGTCATCAAATTAACATTCCAGTAAGCAGAGAGGAAGGAAAAATGAACTTTTAAAGAGATGTCTTGGGGACTTCCCTGGTAGCCCAATGGATAAGAATCCACTTTCCAATGCAAGGGATGTGGGTCCAATCCCCAGTCAGGGAATTAAGATTCCACCTGCCATGGGGCAACTAAGCCTGTGTACCACAACAAAGACCCAACACAGACAAATAAATAAATAAATTCTTATAACAAATAATGAGATGTCTTGAATGTGACATACAGTGTATCCATCTATGTTTCACTGGCCAGAATTTAATCACATGGCCACTAGAACACCAGAAAGTCTGGTAAATACATTATTTAGGTGGCAGTGAATAACTAGGATATTCACTTAAATACACCTATCATTGTAGGTAAATAAGTCCAAAACAAAGAAGGGAAAATTCATTAACTATTACCTGTATCTGATTAGTATAATTCATATAAAAGAATAAGAATTATCAACAAATCACCATGATGAAATCTGAAATTAGGTTTTAATTTGAGAAAAACAATATCCAGTTAAAGATACAGGGAATCAATTCATTTCCTTGCAACACAGTGAATTTCATTTATTTCCTGAAGTATGAATCGAGTCTTTACTAAATTAATCAAGCAGATTCTCCCAATAAGTTAATACTGTGTATGGGCTAAGACTGAGTCAGTGTAGAGACGAAGGCATAATTGTAGGTCTGAAAAGGGGCACGTCAAGGCTGTGTATTGTCACCCTGCTTATTTAACTTACATGCAGAGTACATCATGAGGCACGCTGGGCTGGATGAAGCACAAGCTGGAATCAAGATAGCCGGGAGAAATATCAATAACCTCAGATATGCAGATGACACCACCCTTATGGCAGAAATCAAGGAAGAACTAAAGAGCCTCTTGATGAAAGTAAAACAGGAGAGTGAAAAAGTTGGCTCTAAACTCAACGTTCAGAAAACTAAGATCATGGCATCTGGTCCCATCACTTCATGGCAAATGGATGGGAAAACAGTAGAAACAGTGACAGACTTTATTTTTGGGGGCTCCAAAATCACTGCGGATGCTGACTGCAGCCATGAAATTGAAAGACGCTTGCTTCTTGGAAGGAAAGTTATGACCAACCTAGACAGCATATTAAAAAGCAGAGACATTACTTTGCCAACAAAGGTCTGTCTAGTCAAAGCTATGGTTTCTCCAGTAGTCAAGTATGGATGTGAGAGCTGGACTATAAAGGAAGCTGAGTGTTGAAGAACAGATGCTTTTGAACTGTGGTGTTGAAGACTCTTGAGAATCTCTTGGACTGCAAGGAGATTGAACCAGTCAATCCTAAAGGAAGTCAGTCCTGAATGTTCATTGGAAGGACTGATGCTGAAGCTGAAGCTCCAATACTTTGGCCACCTGATGAGAAGAGCTGACTCATTGGAAAAGACCCTGATGCTGGGAAAGATTGAGGGTGGGAGGAGAAGGGGACGACAGAGGATGAGATGGTTGGATGGCATCACCAACTCAATGGACATGGGTTTGGGTGGACTCTGGGAGTTGGTGATGGACAGGGAGGCCTGGCGTGCTGTGGTTCATGTGGTCGCAAAGAGTCGGACACGACTGAGCGACTGAACTGAACTGAAAAACAGTGATTTTCCATCACCCCACCTGCATCCCTTGCCAGCATTAAGAGGAAAAAACGTCAGAAAAGGAGCAAAAGAGTGAAAATCACAATAACCAAACCAGTTCCCTTTCAGGCCTATCACCCAGATAAAATGGAGAATTACTTGTGTATAATCATGAAGGAGGAGGTTTAAGAAGATTATATGATTTGACTCTGACTGTAGATTTCTGAGAGTTCCAGTTAAATCCCAAAGTCCTCTCATGGGGCCATTGATCTCCACCTTCTGCAACATCCACATAAAGCTGAAATGAATCATTGTGAGAAAACTTAGGAAGCAGCACTTACTTTAAAAAGTAACAGTGTGGAGATTCCTTTAAAAACTGGAAACAGAACTGCCATATGACCCAGCAATCCCACTGCTGGGCATACACACCGAGGAAACCAGAATTGAAAGAGACATGTGTACCCCAATGTTCATTGCAGCACTGTTTATAATAGCCAGGACATGGAAGCAACCTAGATGTCCATCAGCAGACGAATGGATAAGAAAGCTGTGGTACATATACACAATGGAATATTACTCAGCCATTAAAAGGAATACATTAGAATCAGTTCTAATGAGGTGGATGAAACTGGAGCCTATTATACAGAGTGAAGTAAGCCAGAAAGAAAAACACCAATATAGTATACTAACACATATATATGGAATTTAGAAAGATGGTAACAATAACCCTGTATCAGTTCAGTTCAGTTCAGTCACTCAGTTGTGTCCAACTCTTTGTGACCTCATGAATCACAGCACGCCAGGCCTCCCTGTCCATCACCAACCCCTGGAGTTCACTCAAACTCATGTCCATCGAGTCGGTGATGCCATCCAGCCATCTCACTCTCTGTCGTCCCCTTCTCCTCCCACCCCCAATCCTTCCCAGCATCAGAGTCTTTTCCAGCAAGTCAACTCGTCGCATGAGGTGGCCAAAGTATTGGAGTTTCAGCTTTAGCATCACTGGGTTCGATCCCTGGGTTGGGAAGATCCCCTGAAGGAGGAAATGGCAACCCATGCCAGTATTCTTACCTGGAGAAACCCATGGACAGAGGAGCCTGGCGGGCTACATTCCAGGGGGTCACAGACAGTCGGATAAGACTGGGCGCCTGAGCACAGTACAAAGCTCGACTGGACTGGATTGGAGGACGGAATGCTTCACAGAGCACCAGGGACCCTGCAAACACCTGCTACACATGTAGCAGTCCCACCCCAGGAGATCTTCAGAGATCACCACTGTTGGAGCAGACTGACTGACCCTAACAACTTGGGAAGAATATGTAGTGCCAGGAAAATACAGGATGCTATTGTTTGTGGTTTAGTCCCTAAGTCGTGTCGGACTCTATATGACCCCATGGATGTAGCCCACCAGGCTCCTCTGTCCATGGGATTTCCCAGGCAAGAATACTGGAGTGGGTTGCCATTTCCTCCTCAAGGGGATCTTCCCAACCCAGGGAAGAAACCTGCATCTCCTGCATTGGCAGGCGGATTCTTTACCACTGAGCCACCAGGGAAGCATGCCAAGAAAGTAATACTTTCCTCACTATAAAGCCCGATTTAGGATTTGGAAACCTGAGTGGATGTCCCACTTGGGGCTGAAAAAACAGTTGTGCCCAGAGCTTCCAGGAGTCCACACGTGGCAAGATGACCATGAGGGCCGTGACAACAAAGGCACCGGGGTACCGAGCAGGAACCTACTGAAGAGTCTAGCTTGGTGAGGGCCTGGTTAATGGAAGAACTAAAATCCACCAGCAAAGAGAAGGAGAGATGGTGATAAAAGGAAGAGAGGAAAAGGACAGGAAAGAGAAAGGGAGAAGCTCAGATGATAACGCGTAGATTTTTAAAATACAGAAAGTGAATAAGCTGTAAAAAATCAAGTAGACCACCATAATATCCTCTCTTCCCAGCCTTTTATTATTATTGCTATTTTGGTTGTGTTGGGTTGCTTTCTATTACTGCAGAGCCCAGGCTCAGCAGCTGTGGCACGGTGGCTTAGCTGCCCAGTAGCATGTGGGACCTGAGTTCTCTGACCAAAGATCAAACCCAGGTAACCTGGACTGGAAGGCAGATTCTTAACCACTGGATCACCAGGGAATTCCCTCTTCATATCCACACGAGGCAAAAAAAAAAAAAAAAAATATGTGAAGCAATTGAGGCAATAAGATAGATAATAAACAAATACTAAATGTTTCTTCAGGTATCATGATAAAACTAGTTTTCTCAACCAAGGTGAAAAATAACACATTTAACTTCTAACCCCAATAGTAATAACACAGCATTCAATACAACAATTCAATACTCAACTAGGAACTATGGGCCTTTCAAATAAACTGTGGAGAGAGCAATGATTAATTTATCAACAATTAACTATATCCAATAGACTTTCCAATCAACAAAATTTTTAAAAGCCAGTCATCTATAGCAGTAACATAATTATATAATGTCTTGTAACCTGCAAAGCGTGTGCACATTAATCACTTATCTAGTTAACACTAAACAACATATATCTATTGCCAGGAGATATTTTATGTAACTTAATCTATGGTGTGGATTAAAGGGGAAAAGTGGATATGTACTTAAAGGATTTCTAACACTGAAATTAATTTTTTCTATTTAAATAAACAGCATTTAAAGAAAATGTATATATATGGTCTGTTACAGTTTCAGATGCTGGAATAACATTGGCTAGAAAGGGATGGATTTGCTGCTGTGTTTCCAGGTGGGATTGGCTTCCTGGTGGTACAGTTTGGGTCTGTGAAACCAAAACAACTTCAAGACAAAAGGTCTCTGGCGTTTGAGCTGTAGAGGGAAAGTTCAGCTTTGCTTTTCACATTTTCATCCCGCAGGGAATGGAAGCCGCTGAGACGGACGTGAAGGAGCTCCAGGACTAGGGCAGTGGTGAGCTTTTCTTGTAACTCTATAGCTGCCATGATGCAGGGCACATGGGCTTGGCCTCCCTGTGCCACTGACCCGCCCACACCACCCAAGCATTTGGTTATTCCACTCAGATTTGGTATCTATGTGGCACAGCAAAGCAGTAATTCTGCCACCAACTCACTACATACACAGGAAGCAATATTTGCAGTCAAATTGTCAGCTACACTGCCATTGCTTCCTTGGTCAGTCTACACTCTGGCTCCAACGCGCAGGTTAGTATGTTGCATTGATCAGGCCACTGCTCAGCAGATAAAGAATCTGCCTGCAATGCAAGAGATAGGAGACGCTGGTTCCATCCCTGGGTCGGGCAGATCCCCTGGAGGAGGAAAATGGAAACCCACTCCAGTATCCTTGCCTGAAAAATCCCATTGACAGAGAAGCCTGGTGGGCTACAGTCCCAAGGGTAGCAAAGAGTCAGACACAACTGAGTGACTAAGCACACACACACAAGCACTTACCACTTCCATCAGACCAACCCATTCTCTTGGACCCTCCAACCCGTGTGTTATCTGAACCCCACTCAGAAGGGAGGCCTTTTAAAAGACACCCTAACTCCTAGGAGAGAATCTTAAAGTTGATCACTTCCAAGAACCAACTTACCAACTGGGACCCACGGGACTGGCTCAAGCTCTAGGGCCCTCCTCTGCTCCCTCTTGACTTAGCCTACTTGTTCACTTGCCACACTTATGATTTAATACACACAATTTTCTCCATTTCATTACCAACCTCTCTGAAAGTAGACAACATTGCATCTTCTTTGTACTCTGCCTCCCCATTCCACAAAATACTAGCTCGGTGTTCTGCAAATTACAAGTGTTCAATAATTTATTTTAATTCAATGGTACACTGACATTCGTCTCTCAGAAAAATTTCAAGCCATCCACCTTTAATGAGAAGCCAACACAAGACTCAAGAGTACCTTCTTATGTGACTGATTTCTGGAGTTTTATTGGTTTTGCTTAAGATATTGTATAAAAGGATGAAAGGGTCCTGGAAAAGGAGTCTGTGCTTCCCAACTGTCTGACAAGTCAACTCACCTCCAAATCCTAATTTGACCAACTACAAAAATCAAGATAACATAATACCAGTCCTACCTACTTCATATAATGGTTGGGAGGTTAGAAAAAGAAAATACAGGTAAAAGCATTTCATAAGATATGCAAAATAAATGTATTTATCACAATAGGAGATGATTTAAAGAAGTAGTCTCATATACTTTAATTCTATACACAGTTGACCCTTGAACCATGGTTTGAACTCCCCGTGTCCACTTATATGCAGGCTTTTTCCAATAGTAAATACTACAGTATTTATTGTGCTGCCATACTAGATGATTGGGCTTCCCTGGTGGCTCAGTGGTAAAGAATCCACTTGCAATGAAGGAGAGCCAGGTTTGATCCCTGGGTTGGGAAGATCCCCCGGAAAAGGAAATGGCAACCCACTCCAGTATTCTTGCCGAGAAAACCGAATGGACAGAGGAGCCTGGTGGGCTACAGTCCATGGGGTCACAAAGTCAGACACAACTTAGCAACCACCACTATAATACTAGATGATCAGTGATTGGTAGAACTCGTGGATGTGCATACAGAGTTGGGTCCATGGATACAGAGGAACCAAGGATACAAGGTTTGACTACAAATTATACATGGGTCTCAACTTCAAGGAGGGTTGGCACCCCTAACTCCTATGCTGTTAATGGTGAACTGTATACTGAAACTTCTATACAGAAATCACTATTTATTTTAAAAAAGGGAAAAAAAAAATTTACCTCATCACTCTTGCAAAAAAGTGTATTTTAAGTATCTACCCATGCCTCTAATGTCAAAATCATTTTCCCACAGGAGATATTTACTAAATAGCATACAAAATTTAAAAGGGAAGAAAATAGACTAAAAGGTCCCATTCAGCTACTAAAATGTTTGTATGTTTTTCATCACCTAATAGGTTTGAAAATGCAAGATCAACCCCATAGAAGTCTTTTATTCCCCTTCCAGGCCAAATCAACCATACGAAAGTCTTTTATTCCCTTCCAAGCACTAGAAATCTTTTATTTCCTTCTAGGCATTATGCCAGACATCTTGGAGGCTGCCACCATGGAAGTGGTTGTGGCTGCTGATGCTTAGACAAAGCAGGTCTGAATAATTGAGAAAAGTCAAAATATTACAAGAGACAGCCAATTAAGTATCTTGGTTTTTCTACAAAAATTTATGATTTTTCTATAAAAGTTTGCTTAACATTGGACAAAGTAAAACTAGATATGAATTATTGCTTTAATAAGGCATTTAAATCAAGACACTCATAGGGCTATATTTAAATAAAGTCCTTCAAAATATTAATCTATGCAAATATATTTACTGTGACCCCAATACATGCCAAATGGTGCATCAGACACAGGATACAACTGTGAATAAGACACACACATTTCCTGTCATCTAATGATGACTGTGAAAAACATAAACAATACACTGTGCTACATGTGCCCTGACGGGGTAAGTACCACAGAACCTTGTAGAGAGATAGGAACGCTTCCTGAAGGGAGACTCACAGTCAAGTAGGAACACCAGTATCTACACAACTTCTTAGTGTTTTACTTAACTCAATTATTTTTAGCTACCCTCTACTTGGTCTACTCCTAAATCAACCCTTAATTTTCTTACCTGAGTAAGAAATTTAGCCTCTTAGGGATGTGAAGAACTGCTAGCATCATTCCTAAATTTCTTACCTGGGCACTAAGCCATGTGTAGATGGAGAGCTTTTGGGGCCATGCGTCCTACCTGTAGTGTTAACTGAGAGTTTAGTATTAGGAGCACATGTGCTCAAAGCAGAGTGCCTGGGTTTTACATCCTTGCTCTTCCTCTTTTGCGCTACATAACCCTGCGCAAGTTTCTGAATCTCTTTTTGAATCAGCTTACTCATCTAATAAAATGGAGATAATAATAGTACCTAGCTCAAATGTTGTTGAAAGGCTTAAAGGAGTAAGTAAATATATAAAGGATTGTCATGTATCACGAGCTATAAACACACTGGGATGTTATTATTTGGATGGCAAGACCTTACTGTGATTGCAGTCATCTCTTGCTGTGCAGATCAGCAGCTAAATAAATGCACTCAGGGCAGAGGAATTGTCCACAAAAGTTAAGAGTGTTTCCCGGAATTGTGCTTTGTTGAGGTCTTGCATCATTCCATCATCCTGCTGTGCCCTTTTTTTCTCTTCTAGGTCAGAAATTGGGAAAGTATGGGGAAAATGCTAGCAGTTCTTCACATCCCTAAGAGGCTTTGTAAAACCTGAGGTCAGGCTTCTTCTGTAAACCTTTACCTTCAGTAAAAGGTTCTAATTAAGCAAACAATCTTCTAACTCAATTAACTCCTTTCCTCTTTCTCTATTGACAATCAATTTATAATGAATTGGGCCTGAAGTTGTAAAACTCCATCAACCACAGGCAAACTGTTTCCTGAAGCAGGCTTTTTTATTACCCTCAGAAGTATTTCCAACACAACTTGAAAATAAAAAAATTTCAAAGAGAACTATATAATTCCTCCAATGAAAATTCCATTTAGGGGGACTTTCCTGGTGGTCCAGTGGTTAAGAATCCATCTTCCAATGTGGGGCATGCGAGTTCAATCCCTGGTTGGGGAACTAATATCCCACATGCCATGAGGCAACAAAGCCCACATGCTGCAACTACAGAAGCCCACACACTCTAGAGTCCATGCTCTGCAACAAAAGAAGCCCCTTCATGCCACAACTAGAGAAAGCATTAATGAAGACTCAGTGCAGCCAAAATTAAAAAATGTAAGAAACAAACAAAATTCCATTTTGGGTTATCTACAAAAAGATAATGATATCAAACCAACAGAACTTATGTTTCTCTCTTTACTTGAGCATGGTAGAACTACTTGAGCATGGCAGAACTGTTTTAACTTTAATGCCAGCTCTCATTTTTCATCTGAAAATGTGACTATCCATCCCACCTTTAAAAGCAAGCATGGAAACACACACAGGAGAGCAGTTGGTAATTAAAATTATTGGGGAACTGGGAACATCAAATGCTGGAGGAACACAAAGAATAAACGCGTGCCAGCAACTCCACTGCACAAATGTAATGAATGAGTGCTTACAACGGCTTATTTTGACAAGGACTTAGTGTGAACTCAAACAAGAATTAAGGCACATTGGTCCCAGCTGTTCTTGATAATCTTGTTGTCAGTCGCTAAGCTGTGTCTGACTCTTTGCGACCCCGTGGACTGCAGCACATCAGGCTCCCCTGTCCTTCAGGATCTCCCGGAGTTTCCTCAAATTCATGTCCTTGATAAGGAGGGCCACAAAAGTTGAAAAGCGTTTTTCAGAGCTAACTCATCATGCACTTGAAAAAAAAAGATTAGTATATATAAATATACTTTGCCTTATACAGCTAGTTTCTCAGACTGTTATACTATCATGATTTGCCTATTTGAGAAAGTATATCATACTCAAACAATACGAACTTAATGTAATCGTAATTAGACAGGAACTCGGAAATAATACCATCTCAGAGTCCAGATCTAAAGGACCATTTAATAAGAAACACTATGGCGCATAAACTTCAAAGACTTCCCACAATAAGCACTCTGAATGGGATCTAAAATGTACTTGCATTCATGAGAACACGTGTCTAATGTAGACAGAACATTGTTCAGTGCTAGCCCATTTTATTCTGGCACAGTAAACATACAAAAAGATCCTTGAAGGAGAGATAGAGAACATATACTTGTGGAAATCACTGCAATGTAAGTGACCTCATCACTGTTCTGAACAACTCTGCTGGGACCATTGTATGACTAAGAGAATTCGGAATCCTTCTCTAGTTTCCCCCATCCTTTGCCATTTTTATTCTCGATACTCTTCTACTGTATTAAAGGGATACAATAAAAAGCAGTTCCTGCCAAGAAAATTCAAAAATTGATTAAAGAGCCAAATTCACTAAAAAGTATCTGATTAAGGGTACAAAAACAATCTCTACTGTGGAAAGAAGATGAATAATTCTGCCTGGACATCTGCCAGCCTTCTTGAGAGCTGCTTGTTTTAATTGTTTAGTCACTAAGTTGTACCCGATTCTTTACAACCCTATGGGCTGCAGCCCGCCAGGCTCCTCTGTCCATGGAATTTCCCAGACAAGAATACTGGAGTGGGTTGCCATTTCCTTCTCCAGCGGTCTTCCCAACCCAGGGACTGAACCTGCATCTCTTACGTCTCCTGCATTGGCAGGTGGATTTTTTTTTACCACTGAGCCACCTGGGAAGCCCTCCTTCTTGAGAGGGAAATGGTAATTTGAGCTGGGCCTTGACTGATGGGCAGGACTTGCCCTGGCAGATATTGGAAGATGAGGAGGAGGAGCTCCCTATTATAGAAACAGACTGGTCAAGTAAGCTGACCACGAGCAGCAGGAGATTTTCTCAGGAACACAAAGTTCTCAAACGGGTCTGAGGGCCAACACCAAAGGAACTGTCTGCAAGTAACAGGAGGCCAGGAATCTGCTGGAGAATAGACCAAATGCTGGAAAGTCTGTCCAGAGGATCAAAGTTGCTCAAGAGGAAATGGAGATGGCACATTTCCACTACAGTTAGTGTTTTTCAAACTGTAGTTCACAAGATCAGTTTAGTGAAATGGCATTTCTTTTCCAAAATTAAAGAAAGCGAAGGAAAAGGAAGGGAAAGAGAGGCGGAGGTGGAGGAAGAGAAGGAAGGCGAAGGGGAGATGGCATGAGAGGGAGCAGAGAAAGTGCATTACACAAGAAACTTTTCTTTCTAGCTGTGGATTGTGTGTGTGTGCACGTTAATGAAAATCACTCATTTAAAGGGCCCTGCAGGTCTAATACCTTGGCACTTGATCAGAATGCAACTCAGTTCACTCAATATATTCAGACCATTAGTTTGGGTCCAAGTATTCTTGGTCACGAATAATTGCTTGAAAAATCTTAACTGCACTAAGCAAGATGTTCTCATTAGATGCTTAGAAGACACAGTTTGATATCTTCATAAGGCAAGTAAAGTTTAAAAGAGTCATTTCCAGAACTCGTAGCATTGCAATAGAGATTATACTTGATTCTTATAGAAGGATAGATGCTAAACACTTTCACGTAAAAGACAAATGGGTAATGTAATTCTCTGTTATTAGGTGGATAATCTCATAGGGGGAGTAAATTGAGAAAGCATAAAGATCCACAATTGACGCAATAAAGTAGATCATATTTCAGTAAAAAGCAACAGCTTAAAATGACAGATTACTTCCTCTTACTTATATAGAGCCTCATAAATACTTTTTCCCAAAGTATGTTCGAATAAAACAACCTTGCCTACATACAACTGATTAAAAAGCTAAAAAAGAACTCCCAAAATCAAAGAGCTAACGAGCAGTGAGGCTGAGAAAAGAAACAAAGTCTTCCTAGATGTAATTTATGAATATTCCCATAACTCCATGGTTGAAAAAACTATTGGAACTAAATCTATTTTCAATAGTAACAACTTTATAAATACATACAAATATATATGTAACTGGCAGGTAGTCAATGCACATATAAGACAAAGAACCTAAAAAAGGTACCTGCCCAGAATTTGGAAAGGAAGGTATAAATAATCAAAGTTTTCTATACTATGATATAACAAATATGAACATTAATCAAATAAGATTAACTAAGAAAAAAGCTATGAATGTGTAGTTGTTTAGTGTTTCCTCAAAATCACTAATGGACCCAGGGTACCTCCCTAAAAAAGAAAGTTTGATTATTAAAATGTAACAATAGAAATAAATCGAATTATTTAAAAATTTTGTTATTCAAAACATATGCAAACAATCTGATATTGAAAAATAACTAGATAACAAATGCCCGATGTTTATGAAGAACTGTTCAAAGGACACATGGTACCTGATTGTTTCTATGGTCTGTTTGTCGGTTAGTTGGAATGAAACTGGGGTGGCTTCCCAGGCTTTACACTTTAGAGGAAACATCCTACAACAAGCCTGTTCAATCCCCTTTATCTGGTTCTAAATTCCCAAAGCAATCTTTCCATAACTAACTTGACTTCCTGTGCCCTTTAATTCCCAGAGGGAGTAATCTTGGATATCTAAAATGAATATTCCATATTATGATAAGAAATATTTATACAAAAGTGTTGAGGACCTATGATACAAACTAACAAACTGGAATTACCATTTGTTACATTTATTTAAAAACCTGCCATCTTGTAAATTTATTTAAATCCCATCCTCCTTATGTTGCAATTTATGGTTTATGTTTTATATCACTTACTCAACTGAAAATTATATGAAGGTACTATAATATAGGAAGCTATAACAAGCATTCAACATGTATTTTGAGTGATTAATGAACAGAGTAAATGAATGCATACAGATGGCAAACAGATGAAAAGATGTCCAACATCACTAATGATTGAAGTGAAGTGTCGCTCAGTCGTGTCTGACTTTTTGCGACCCTGTGGACTGTAGCCCACCAGGCTTCTCTGTCCATGGGATTCTCCAGGCAAGAATACTGGAGTGGGTTACCATTTCCTTCTCCAGGGGATCTTCCCAACCCAGGGATCGAACCTGGGTCTCCCACATTGGAGGCAGATGCTTTAACCTCTGAGCCACCAGGGAAACACTAATGATTAGAGAAATGTAAATCAAAACTACAATGAGGTATCACCTCACACCGGCCAGAATAGACATCATCAAAATATCTACAAACAATAAATGCTGGAAAGGATGTGGAGAGAAGGGAACCCTGCTACACTGTTGGCAGGAATGTTAGCTGTTACAACCACTATGAAGGACAGTATGGACGTTCCTTAAGAAAGTAAAAACAGAGCTACCAGATGACCCAGCAATCCCACTCTTGGGCATGTATCCAGAAAAAAAAAAAAAGACATGATCTGAAAGGATACATGCACCCCAATGTTCACTGCAGCACTATTTACAACAGCCAAAACAGGGAAGCAACCTAAATGTCCATTGGTAGAGGAATGGATAAAGAAGATGTGGTGCGTATATACAATGGAATATTCAGTTCAGTTCAGTCTCTCAGTCGTGTCCGACTCTCCGCAACCCCATGAATCACAGCACGCCAGGCCTCCCTGTCCATCACCAACTCCTGGAGTTCACTCAAACTCATGTCCACAGAGTCGGTGATGCCATCCAGCCATCTCATTCGTTGTCGTCCCCTTCTCCTCCCGCCCCCAATTCTTCCCAGCATCAGAGTCTTTTCCAGTGAGTCAGCTCGTCGCATGAGGTGGCCAAAGTATTGGAGTTTCAGCTTTAGCATCAGTCCTTCCAATGAACACCCAGGATTGATCTCGTTTAGAATGGAATATTACTTGGCCATTAAAAAGAAAGAAATAATGCCATTGGCAGCAACACAGGTGGACCTAGAGAGTGTCATACTGAGTTAAAACTCAGAGAGAGGAGAAATAACATACGACACCCCTTATCTGTGGAATCTAAAAAGAAATGACACAAATGAACTTACTTACAAAACAAAAAAATATGCACAGACTTAGAAAACAAGCTGAAGGTTGCCAGGAGGGAAGGAACAGTTAGGAAGTTTGGGATGGTCATACACACACAGCTATATGTAAAGTGGATAGCCAACAAAGACCTATTATATACCACATGGAACTCCGCTCAATGTTATGTGGCAGCCTGGATGGGAGAGGGGTTTGGGACAGAATGGATAAATGTATGTGTATGGCTGAGTCCCTTCACTGTTTAGCTGAAACCATCACAACACTGTTAAGTGGCTATACCTCAATACAAAACAAAAAGTTCAAAAGAAAAAAAAAAAATAGAGTAAATGAATGAACTTAGAGCAAACTTTGAGGAAGCAATGATAATGACTCTCTAAACCAGGTGATTTCATCAGTGACAAACCTCTACAATGAGGATAATGCTGATGCCTGCTTGACGCATTCCCTCACAATTTGTAAGTACTTCTGCATATGATTTCATGAGATCCTTGTAAGCAATCCTATGAAATAAGGATGCAAATACTATCGCTCTTCAAATGAGAAAACCAAGGCTCAGAGAGATCCAGGGCTTACCTGGTGAGCACTCCTAGGTGAGCAATGGCAAAAGGAGGAATCAAACACCTGCTCTGATGTCCTGGCAAGTGCATCCTGGGCCAAAAGGTCAGCACAGGCGGTGATGCTGAGCCTCACCACGTTCAGCTGGTGTTGTTTTAAGTACTTCTTACCCAAGATCAGGACTGGTCCTTGGATCTGAGGCAGAGTTGGACCCAGAGATGGAGGTCAAATGACTTCATCTATAGAAAGACTCAGAAATAGGACTCTGGCGATGTGGAATAGGGTGTTTCAAGATCAGGTCCCTGAAAGACTCTCCCATTCATATGGGAGAGGAGCTAGATAGGAAAAGGAAAGATGAGAGATGTGGGAAAAGAATGAGGAGAGAAGAGGGTCGGGAAGGAAAAGGAAGTTGGAGGCAAGTAGCCATGGGGTCACAGGCTGCCGTCAGGTCACGGAGGAGGAGAACTGAGAACCGGCCCCTGTATTTGGTGAACAGATTCCACAGCCACCATTGAGAGGGCTCGTTTGGTTAGAGTGGTAGAAAAGGAAGACAATTTGAGAGGCATTAAGGTATGAGGAATTCTAATTTCAGGCATAATGGAATGAAGGAATTCTAAGTTACACAAAGAAGCTTGGGAAATCTAGATATGTTTCAAGCCAGTTGTACAGCAGCTTCAAACAAACACAGTTACCTCTTTCAAGGGCTGCTAAGAATGCTAACCCAATCCAGAAAATGAGACTAAAGTCAAAAGGTAGAAATGGAAGATGCATATGGACATGGAATTCCTTGCTGCTATGACTTCTGTTCTTTCATCTGTCAAAGAGGAAACACTGTTATCATTTCCCAGAGAGCACAGGAAGCTGGAGTGTTCAGTTTAGTGTTCACTCAGTCATGTCTGACTCTTTGTGACCCCATGGACTGCCGCACGCCAGGCCTCCCTGTCCATCACCAACTCCCAGAGTTCACTCAAACTCACGTCCATGGAGTCAGTGATGCCATCCAACCATCTTATCCTCTGTCGTCCCCTTCTCCTCCCACTTTCAATCTTTCCCAGCATCAGGGTCTTTTCCAATGATTCAGCTCTTCGCATCAGGTGGCCAAAGTATTGGAGCTTCAGCTTCAACATCAGTCCTTCCAATGAATATTTAGGACTGATTTCCTTTAGGATGGACTGGTTGGATCTCCTTGCAGGCCAAGGGATTCTCAAGAATCTTCTCCAGCACCACAGTTCAAAAGCATCACTTCTTCAGCACTCAGCTTTCTTTATAGTCCAACTCTCACATCCATACTTGACTACTGAAAAAACATAGCCTTAACTAGATGGACCTTTGTTGGCAAAGTAATGTCTCTGCTTTTTAATATGCTGTCTAGGTTGGTCATAACTTTTCTTCCAAGGAGTAAGAGTCTTTTAGTTTCATGGCTGCAGTCACCATCTGCAGTGATTTTGGAGCCCCCCAAAATGGCTGGAGCATAGAAAGTACAAACAGGCCAGCTTGCTAGAGTGCTCAACATTGACAGCCATCTCCAGGCTGTACAAGATTGCTCCAGAAAACCATTAAACTCTCACTCCAAGCAAAGGCAGTGTGTGTGCACTAAGCTGCTTCAGCTGTGTCCCACTCTTCGCAATCTCTAATCTTCCAGACTCATCTGTCCATGGGACTCTCTAGGCAAGAATACTGGAGTCGGTTGCCATGTCCTCCTCCAGGGGATTTTTCTCGACCCAGGGATTGAACCTGCGTTTCCTCTGTCTCTTGCAGTAGCAGGCAAGTTCTTTACCACTAGTGCTATGTGGGAAGCCCAGCAAAGGCAGTGATCAGTCCATTTCACAGAAGAGAAAAGCAAGGCACACAGAAGCCCAGTGACAGCTGAAGTTAAGACAGTGACTGACAGATCAGATTTCCTTCTCACTTCAAGTCTTCTCTCTGCTGATCAGATCTACTCTAAATGCCTTTATAAATGTTTCAGTGAATCTTATCTTCATGCATTGGATTAGCAAGATCAACTCCCTACTGATAATGCAAAATAACCCTGAAATATTTCATGCCTTGCTAATCAGCCAGAAATTGAACTTTCTGGCTCCGTTTGGGCTGTGATGATCTTGCTCTTTCACCTCTAGCAAAAATCTTCTCATAGCTATAATTTTTTAAGTTCATAATGAGTGCTTCATTTGCTTTCCAAGCAGATAGAAAACCTTTTTTAAATACACTTAGACTGCCATGACCTTCATCAGTGACTTAAAGAGTTCAGCACATGTAATAATTTTCTTTGCTTAGGAGACACTCTTAAGTTTTCTTTGAAGAGATTTGGGCAATAACCCTACTGCTGAAATTAAGCGTGCATGTGCGCGCGCGCGCACACACACACACACACACACACTCAACCTGGCTCCTTTGTACCATACCTGAAATCAAAACTTTTCTTTAAAATGTACTTAGAATTCTGCATGACTATCAAAGGGTTCTAAAATCCTTCAGCCTGCTAACTAAAATACAAAACAAATGTCAGCTAAATCTATTTATAATAAACGAAGCACACCATCTTAACTAAACAAGCAGACACACTAAATACCTACAGGAACAAACACAGTCCAGATCCCAAATGGAACTGCAGGCTGCCCCACACAGCTGAAGAAGGCTGAACTCATTTGGGGTACCTCTTGGCATTTTTTAAACTAAAAAAGAAAAACAATGATTTTTTTTTTCTTTTTTTACAATTTAAAGTCAAAATAGAGTAGCTATGGTTCAGATATCCTGGGAAATAACTATTTCCCAGATATCCCGAAAAATGATATTATGGGTGTGATTTCAGATTAGACGCTGTGACCTAATGTAGAACTTAATGCTCCTGTAATGCATTTTTGCTTCTGTACTTTGCTTGCTGCTTGTAAAACCAAAGTTACTCCATTTTAAGATAAGTTTGTTTTTAAGTAAAGATTCCTAAAATTGTTTTTGAAAAAAAAAAACTAAAATAAATAAATTAATTTTAAAAAAATAAAAAAAAAGAAAAACAATGATTTTAATGATAGGGGACAATGCAAGGCCATTCTAGTCTGTTTTGCCTATTTTTGTGAGGTTTATAGCGTGAAATAGAGATTTTGAATAGTGTAACATCACACTCCATGGAAGTTTTCTGGAAGGCAGGCCCCAGACCTTCGTCTCCTTTTTGACTCCCTAAGGTAGAAGGCACTGTCTACATGAAGAGGGTGTAAACTACTGTTGACTATCATATTCTATTTCTAAAGCTGAATGGTGGGCACAGTGCTGTTTATTATTATGCCTTAAACTGTAAATATGTCTTTTGTACCTTCTGTAGGTTGTTATTTCATAATTTTAATAAAGGAAAGAAAGAAGGAGAGAGAAAATCCTGAGGCCTATCGACTATACATTTTTTTAATTCAACAGGTCTAAAGTGGAGATTAGGGATTTTCTTTTTTTTTCCTAATCATCCCAGGTAATGCAGATGTGGGCAATCTATAGAATTCACTTTGAGAGACAAACAAAAAAACAAACAAATCAACATAAATAACATGCCTATAATTAATATACTGCTATTAGTGGTGAAGGTGTCTTATTTTCATGGTTCAGATTATCAGGTTTAGCCTTAACACAGAGAACAATGTATTTAACATAAAATATTACTCTCAGATATGCCTAGAAATTTCTTCCTAACTTGCTCTGATTTGTCTTTAATTTATAATGCTTTTCATTTTGTTTTTTCCTTCATATATTTGAGGGAAGAAATCCCTGATTATATTTCTCTTCTACTTGGTTCATTGCCCAGACTCACACAATTTTACAAAGTTATACAGGTTTGGAAATTTACTCAGGAATTAAGACCTCATATTTACTTCACATTTTGAGGAATGGCTTTTAGCTGAATCCTTCCCTACTCCAGCTTGCAAAAAAATGAAATATTGAGGTAAAACAACAGTGTCTCTTTTCCCAAACACTTACCCCTCTTGCTTTTTCATTAAACCACAGTATAAGTGTCAAATGAAATTAAAATACCTTGTAACAACAATATGAAAACCACATAATACTTTCTCTCCAAACTCAGGAAATTTTTCAGTTTTGTTTTTTTTTAAGAAACTGCTTTAAGAAATCCCTGTGGTAGTTACTAAAAGGTAGAAGTTACCCGAATTTGAGTGCAATGATTCTCTTAGCAAGTCCTAAAAGGCTTAAAACCTATGTAAGGCTTTTGGAGGAAAAAAAAACCATGTCTTTTACCACCAAAATTTACATCTGTAACAGAAATGTATACAGTTTTAAACCAGAAAAAAAAAAAAAAAAGACAATGTGTTTATCCTATGTCTCACAACTTAGAATAGAAGAGAGAACATTTTGATCTATCTTCTTTTTCATACCTGACAATGAAAATAGGGTTCACCAAGTCATCACTTTCTCTATTATTCAAAAAAGAACTAAAATTTCACGAACACACATACATACACACAATCACTATCATCACCAATCAGACCATGTGAACAGCACACACTACAACCCTGGAGTCTGAAAAATCACATTTAAAACACCAGAATGGATAAATAACAATCACAAAAAAGAAGCCAACCAAGTTTTTAATGTTTAAATGAAAGTATTTAAAATTTAAAAGCCACAAAATAAGAGTGTCAGTCAGCTATCCCCTTGAACAGTCTCACCCTAACACTTCCAGGCCATGCTGGCATTCCAGTATACATGCTCTGCTCTGCATATACACTGAGTTCCCCCTGCCACCAGTATGGGCACAGCTGGCCCACTGAAACGACAACGATGTAGGTTATCAAAACAGAAACTGTTCTTTAATTTTAACAAAAAGTAATAAGGCTATTCTCACCAAAGCACAGGAGGTGCGTTTAAGGGATGCAATAACTTTCAATTCATGACAAAACCTTTTCTGTAACCACCAATCTTATGGAAAAGGCATTTACAATGAGAGGTATGTAAGTAACAGAAAAAAAATTCCTCCTAAAGTATATAACGACTTCACGAAATAAAATGAACAGAATCATTTCAAATGACACTGCTGTATCTGCATACATCCCCCAAATCATTAAATACAAATAGGCTACACAGTTACACATTTTAACCCATGAGAGCATATGCTTAACACAAGTATAAGTATTAAAGATGTATATATAGGTATGCGAGGGCATAAAGTCAATGTCAAGAAATAGCAGAATCTAGAAGGAAAAACGTTTTCTTCCATGTACAAACATGGCAAAGGATGGTCAGTTGGAAAGCACAGGGCAACATGGAAATGTACTCCAGTACATGTTCTCGTGTGGGTACAGAGCCGCTGTGTACAAGGCAAAGCAGACAATCACAGTGAATAGAATCGAAATCTTCACCTAGTGGCAGGTGACAGTGGACTCAACTTTTGAATCTTTTCATTAACAGGCACCAAAATTTTCTCCTTCTATCCTTAGATAAGATTTTACTAACATACAGCAGAAAAGATTACGCTTCCCTTGCATTTATTTCAACAAAAGCCTACCTTCAGTTACCTTATAACAGTATTTTCAGATCAGTTCAGTTTAATCGCTCAATCAAGTCCGACTCTTTGCGACCCCAGGAATGCAGAATGCCAGGCCTCCCTGTCCATCACCAACTCCCAGAACTTACTCAAACTCATGTCCATCAAGTCGGTGATACCATCCAACCATCTCATCCTCTGTTGACCCCTTCTCCTCCTGCCTTCAATCTTTCCCAGCATCATGGTCTTTTCCAATGAGTCAGTTTGTCGCATCAGGTGGCCAAAGTATTGGAGCTTCAGCTTCCACATCAGTCCTTCCAATAAATATTCAGGACTGATTTCCACTAGGATGGACTGGTTGGATCTCCTCACAGTCCAAAGGATTCTCAAGAGTCTTCTCCAACATCACAGTTCAAAAGCATCAATTCTTCAGTGCTCAGCTTTCTTTATAGTCCAATTCTCACATCCATACATGACTAGTGGAAAAACCAAATCTTTGACTAGATGGACCTTTATTGGCAAAGTAATGTCTCTGCTTTTTGATATGCTGTCTAGGTTGGTCATAGCTTTTCTTTCAAGTTGCAAGCATCTTTTAATTTCATGGCTGCAGTCACCATCTGCAGTGATTTTGGAGCCCAAAAACATAAAGTCTGTCACTGTTTCCATTGGTTCCCTATCTATTTGCCATGAAGTGATGGGACTGGGTGCCATGATCTTAGTTCTCTGAATGTAGAGTTTTAGGTCAGCTTTTTCACTCTCTCTTTCACTTTCATCAAGAGGCTCTTTAGTTCCCCTTTGCTTTCTGCCATAAGGGTGGTGTCATCTGCATATCTGAGGTTATTGATATTTCTCCCAGCAATCTTGATTCCAGCTTGTGCTTCTTCCAACCCAGCATTTCTCATGATGTACTCTGCATATAAGTTAAATAAGCGAGGTGACAATATACAGTCTTGACATACTCCTTTCCCAATTTGGAACCAGTCTGTTGTTCCATGTCCAGTTCTAACTGTTGTTTCTTGACCTGCATACAGATTTCTCAGGAGGCAGATCAGGTAGTCTGGTATCCCCATCTCTTGAAGAACAGTTTGCTGTGATCCACATAGTCAAAGGCTTTGGCGTAGGCAATAAAGCAGAAGTAGATGTTTTTCTGGAACTCTATTGCTTTTTCTATGATCCAACAGATGTTGGCAAGTTGATCTCTGGTTCCTCTGCCTTTTCTAAATCCAGCTTGAACATCTGGAAGTTCATGGTTCATGTACTGTGGAAGCCTGACTTGGTGAATTTTGAGCATGACTTTACTAGCATGTGAGATGAGTGCAATTGTGCGGTAGTTTGAGCATTCTTTGGCATTGCCTTTCTTTGGGATTGGAATGAAAACTGACTTTTTCTAGTCCTGTGGCCACTGCTGAGTTTTCCAAATTTGCTGACATATTGAGTGTAGCACTTTCATAGCATCATCTTTTAGGACTTGAAATAGCTCAACTAGAATTCCATCACCCCCACTAGCTTTGTTCGTAGTGATGCTTCCTAAGGCCAACTTGACTTCGCATTCCAGAATGTCTGGCTCTAGGTAAGTGATCACACCATCATGGTTATCTGGGTCATGAAGACCTTTTTTGTATAGTTCTTCTGTGTATTCTTGCCACTTCTTCTTAATATCTTCTGCTTCTGTTATGTCCCTACAATTTCTGTCCTTTATTGTGCCCATCTTTGCATGAAATATTCCCCTGGTAACTCTAATTTTCTCGAAGAGATCTCTAGTCTTTCCCATTCTATTGTTTTCCTCTATTTCTTCGCATTGATCACTGAGGGAGGCTTTCTTTTCCCTCCTTGCTATTCTTTGGAACTCTGCATCCAAAGGGTAAATCTTTCTTTTTCTCTTTTGCCTTTTGCGTCTCTTCTTTTCTCAAGTATTTGCAAGGCCTCCTCAGACAACCATTTTGCCTTTTTGCATTTCTTTTTTCTTGAGGATGTTTGAGCACTGCCTCCTGTACAATGTCACGAACCTCTGTCCATAGTTCTTCAGGCACTCTGTCTATCAGATCTAGTCCCTTGAATCTGTTTGTCACTTCCACTGTATCATAGTAAGGGGTTTGATTTAGATCATACCTGAATGGTCTAATGGATTTCCTTACTTTCTTCAATTAATTTTAGAAAGGTTTAAAACTTAAAATTATCTAATATATTTGTGCAGATCATTTTCTCAAATAATTTCACATAAAAATAAAAGAGTCTATTCACTTCATATCAGAAGATACGACCAACTGGACTTTGCAAGCTTCTTTTCTGAAGCTCAGTGTTCAATATTTGTGAACAATTATGTCTTACTCTCCAGGACTTCAAAAATTCTTGATAATCATGAAACTGCATAATAAACATTAAAGAACTAGACCAATGATGTTAGAAGACAAAGAAGATGTTCATAAATTCAATATCACTCATATGCAACATTAATGTAAATAATTTAAACATCTACTGGGGAATGAACATGTAGCTACACATTCAAATGCTATATGTTAATGTCAAGAAAATGAGTGATCTTTGTACTTCTGCCAAAAGTCATTTGAGAAAGAAAAGGTTTTTAAGGGAATCACATTAGAAAGAGATAAATGACATTGTTAAACCAATAAACACTTTCCTCAAATTCTTTCGAGGCAATAGATAGATATTCATAGCAAGCGCTAATCCAAGACTTCGGTAACTTCCCTACCTCACTAACTATGTGGCAACTGAAAGAATCTCTTGGCATAGTGAGATGTTGGTTAAATCCAGTTATCTGCCAATTCCATTCCTACACTTAGAGAAAACACACATCCACGACGCCTGGCTTCACTTTAGACGCAGGGCTTGATCTCAGCCGGCCCTTGGTGCTACCTGGCAACACTGCCATCCTCTCCAGGTGACTCACTATCATCTACAAGGCAAGTCCGCGTTTTCTCCTCTCACCCCACCCTCGTTCTCATGTGCTGTGAAAAAATAAAAGCCATCAGAAAAAACTCCCAAGCGTCCCCCTCAACCCACTGACACAGACCTATAGCCATGCACTCTGTCTTCCCTCCTGTTTTTATGAATAAATGGTCTCAGTTCCTACTGAAGCTCACATAACCCAACATCACTCTCTCCCACTTGATCAAATAAACTTCTCCAGCATTCTCTCTTAAATCCACAGCTCCCTCTCCACTGTACAGTTCCCATCATGATAGAAAGTGCTGTCGTTTCTGAAAGGGTAAACCTTGACCACACATCCCTCTCTAAAAATAGCCCCATTTCTCTATTCCTTTTTATCACAAAGGACATCATAACCACGGTCTATACTTCTTGTCTCTAATTCTTCTCTTCCTGTTTTCCTTAAGCCTACTCCAAACAAGCCTTTGCACCTGCCCTCTACCAAAACCACTCTGTTAAAGGTTAACAGTTACCTCTGCATAGCTTAATTTAATGGTAAATTCTCAGAATTCATTTACACAACTCCCATCAGCAGAGTCTGACATGCATGCATGCTAAGTCGCTTCAGTCATGGCCAATTCTTTGGGACCCTATAGACTGTACCACACCAGGTTCCTCTGCCTATGGGTTCTCCAGGCAAGCATACTACAGTGGATGGCGATGCCCTCCTCCAGAGGATCTTCCTTCTTAGGGATAGAACCCAAGTCTCCTAAGTCTCCTGCATCGGCAGACAGGTTCTTTACCACCAGCGCCATCTGGGAAGCACTGGTGTCAGAATCTGACACCACTCGTCACATCCTCCCCTTCTTCACCTGGCTTCCTGGATACCATGCTCTCTTGTTTTTCCTCCAGTCTCATTAATTACACTCTCTCTGTTGCCTTGGCTGATTATTCCTCATTGCCTTAACCTCTTAATGCTGGAGGGTCCCCAGGCTCAATCCTTGGACCTCTGCTCTTTTCCGTCTATGGAATCTCATACACAATCTTGGCTTTAAATATCATTTATTCATGGATGATGCCCTCATTTACGTCTCCAGGTTTAGGCCACTCCCTCAACTCTCAACCCTTGTATCTATAATTGCTCACTGACATCTTCAATTGGATATGTAATAGGCATCTCAACATATCAAAAAAAAAAAAAAAACAAAACAGTTCTCCATGTTTACCATATGGCTGACATTACAAGTGTTCATCAATCCAGTTCCCCTCTCCTTGAGGGCACAGGAATATGGTAAGGTCACACGACTTATTCTGGCCAATGTAATGTGAGCAGAAGCACCACATATCACTTCCAACCCAAACATGAAAAGTCCATTTGTGATTCTCTAACCTCTCTGTCACTTCATGGGAAATAGATGGGGAAACAGTGGAAGCTGTGTCAGACTTATTTTCTTGGGCTCCAAAATCACTGCGGATGCTGATTGCAGCCATGAAATTAAAAGACGCTTACTCCTTGGAAGGAAAGTTATGACCAACCTAGATAGTATATTAAAAAGCAGAGACATTACTTTGCCAACAAAGGTCCGTCTAGTCAAGGCTATGGTTTTTCCCATGGTCATGTATGGATGTGAGAGTTGGACTGTGAAGAAAGCTGATCACCAAAGAATGGATGCTTTTGAACTGTGGTGCTGGAGAAGACTCTTGAGAGTCCCTTGGACTGCAAGGAGATCCAACCAGTCCATTCTAAAGGAGATCAATCCTGGGTGTTCATTGGAAGGACTGATGCTAAAGCTGAAACTCCAATACTTTGGCCACCTCATGCGACGAGTTGACTCACTTTTCAGAGAAAAGACTCTGATACTGGGAAGGATTGGGGGCAGGAGGAGAAGGGAACGACAGAGAATGAGATGGCTGGATGGCATCACTGGACATGAGTTTGAGTGAACTCCGGGAGTTGGTGATGGACAGGGAGGCCTGGCGTGCTGTGATTCATGGGGCCGCAAAGAGTTGGACACGACTGAGCAACTGAACTGAAGTGAACTGAACTGAATCTCTCTGTCTCTGTTATGGCAAACCTAAAATGCTTTGTGCTCCATCCAGATGATGTACCTTCAAAACATAAGCCTCCACTAATCAGGTTTCCTTAGTAATGGCAAAGATCTTCGCACTGACCCACATGGGACAGGTACCATTAGCAAGAAATAACCCTTTATGCTCAACTGAGATTTTGCAGTTCTTAGTTATCACAGTATCCTGTGGCCACCCAGACTAAACAACCGCACACATCTACTGTCACAGAGCCCTTTTTTCCACCCCAGCAAACTCCATCCTTTCAGCTGCTCAGTCGAAAACCTTGAAGTCACTCTTGATCCTTTCTTTCTCTCACACCCCACATCCAATCCATTAGCATAACCTGTGCCTTCAAAATACATTACAGAAAAACCCAAATGAACTTTTTGGCCAACTTAATAAATACAGAATCCAACCACCTATTAGTTTCTCCACCACCATTCTGCTCTTCAAAAGACACTGGTTAGAAAATGAAAGACAAACCAGAGTGGGAAAAATATTTACAAAGCATATATATATATATATATATATAGAGAGAGAGAGAGAGAGAGAGAATATAAAAAATTCTCAAAGCTCATCAATAAGAAAGCAAAACACTCAATTTTGTAAAAAGCAAAAATTTTAGTAGCCGTCTCCCAAAAGAAGACATAGATAACAAATGAGCATATGGAAAGATAAAAAATGCTCACCATTATTAGCCACTGGGTAATGCAAATTAAATAAAAATCACAATGAGCGTGGGAAGTAACAGAGATTGAAGAGGGAAGGGATATATGTATACCTATGGCTGATTCATGTCTATATATGGCAGAAACCAACACAATTGTAAAGCAATTATCCCCCAATTAAAAATACATATATTCTGCCTCATTCAAAAGTATTCTTTTCCTGGACTACCCTGGTGGTCGAGTGGTTAAGAATCCACCTGCCAACACAGGGGACACAGGTTCAATCCGCGGTCTGGTAAGATCCTGTGTGCTATAGGGCAACTAAGTCTGCGTGCCAACTCCTGACTGAGAGCTCTAGAGCCCGAAAGACATAAGTACTGAGCCCTGTGCTGCAACTACTGAAACCCAGGCGCCTAGAGCCCATGCTCTGCAACAAGAGAAGCCACTGCAAGGAGAAGCCCGAGCACCACAACCAGAGAACTGCCCCTGCTCGCCGCAACTGGAGAAAGTCCACACAGCAACAGAGACCCAGCACAGCCAAAATTAAATTTAAAAAATTCTAAATTTGTATTCTTTTCTGAATGATAAAATATTAGGAGAAATAAGTGACTATAAAGCAGAGTCCCTTAGTACAAAGTTGTAGGGCCTCTCAGCCAAGAAGAACCACCTATAAGTAGCTCCCAAAATGGACTAATGCCATCCCGATACATAAGTACTCCTCTCTGGCTATGGTTCCCCAGTAGTTGGATAATTTCTTTGAACTCATCTTAGAAACCTGGCCTCATTTCTCCTTTTTTAATATCATCTTCACCTGCCATTAAACTTATTCTGACCCTTTTTCCATGACCGTAGTTTGCCCTAAATTTTTTTAAGAACAGAGGAATGGCCATAGCAGGTGTCCTCAGTTCACGAGTCTTGGATGTAAAAGCCCCTTGGCTTGGATTCCGTGTCCTCTGTCTCCTCATTTCTCACTGAAGTAGAAAAATCACGATCTATCTCTGTTTCATCCACCTCCCTTGCTTTTCTCCTTGAAATCCTAAATTTCACTCATTATTGTCAATTTTAGCCTCTTTCTAACACATGAATCTACCCGCTTCTTTCATAAGTGGCTACAGTTATGCATTTTCTGTGATGTGACTCCTTTGTCACAAAATAAAATATAAAATAAAAGGACAGCACCCACTTATGTTTAAAAAAGCTGGCCCCATGACTCACCTCATTTCCACCAACTGCCTTGGTTAATATCACCGCAGAAGACACAGGGGGAGGCATGCAACCTACTGTCTGCAGCCTGAAATAGAAGACAAAAGCAATTATAAGTGGGTTTCTTTTTTTCACAATTATAAAATTTCACTACATTCATTCTAAAACAGCAGAGCTGGGAGAATGTTTATTGGTGCACACTTCCTGTCGAGTTCAGACAATCCATATGAACCAGCATGGCTTAGCAGACACCCTCACTCCATTCCACAGATTTGAGTGATCTCATTTTTAAAATTATTTAAGCTCTTATACAATTCAAAAAACATTCTGATTATGGTGAGTGTAGTCATCGAAAATAACCAAAACGGTTTATCATTTGGTAAGTGTATATAAGCTTAGTTATTTTCAGGTATCTTTTCCTTATATGCTGTATAGGAAGGCTTTTGGCAAAAATAAAACTTTAAAACCTCTTGCAGGGCTTCCGTGGTGGCTCAGTGGTAAAGAATCTGAATGCCAATGGAAGAGATATAGGTTCGATCCCTGATCTGGGGAAATCCCACATGCTGTGGAGCAACTAAGCTCGTGTGCCACAGCTACTGGGCTCTTGCCTGGGAGCCAAAATTACTGAGCCCACATACCACAACTACTGACCCTTGAACACCCTAGAGCCTGAAATAAGAGCTAGTACTGCAATGAGACATCCATGTACCTCAACTAGACAGTAGAGTCCATCACCAAAACTAGAGAAAAACCTCAGCAGCAACAAAGACCCAGTGTGACCAAAAATAAATAAAGTTATATATATTTTTAAAAAACCTCTTGCAAACTTCAAATGTATTTAACAAAAACACAAGCTTACATTTGCTAATTCTTTTCCACAAAACAGCAATTCTGAAACTTTCATCTCATGAAAGACATTTTCATGTTGCTATAATATCATTGTAAAGATAGGCATGACACAATCATATACTGCAAGGAGATCCAACCAGTCAATCTTAAAGGCAATCAGTCCTGAATATTCATTGGAAGGACTGATGTTGAAGCTGAAGCTCCAATACTTTGGCCACCTGATGCGAAGAACTGACTCATTGGAACAGACCCTGATGCTGGGAAAGATTGAAGGCAGGAGGAGAAGGGGATGACAGAGGATGAGATTGTTAGATGGATAGGAGTTTGAGTAAGCTCCTGGAGTTGGTGATGGACAGGGAAGCCTGGTGTGCTGCAGTCCATGGGGTCACAAAGAGTCGGACATGACCGAGTGACTGAAATGAACTGAACTGAATCATATACTTCTTAGATTCAGACCCTTTACTGAAGTCTAGTGTCTATTCTAAATTTGGTTCTTATTAATTATGTATGTACTCCCCACATTGTAATTAGAAGTCTATTCTTAGTTTAGAATAGAAAAATATATTGCATCACAAGCAAATGAAATTATGAGTAGTAAACCCAAGTATTAAAGATAAAAAAACATGATTCAGCATTCATACAGAACATACATTCTGGGGCCAAGAAGAAGCCGGCCCAACTAGAGTGGGAAGTTTATACTAGAGATCAAGGACACAGAGTGCCTGACTGATATTTGAATGGTAGGATCACAGGTGATTTTTATTCTCTTTTGTAATAATGTACTATCTAATATTTACAAACGAATTTATATTAGCTCTGAAATAAGAAAAAATAAACAGTTTCATTAATTTTGACTGAAGACTTAAGAAAAGTCCTTATATGGAATTTCAGTTCAATTCACACGAATACAGCAATTTTATTTTATTTTTTTGGCCATGCCTCGTGGCTTATGGGATCATAGTTCCCATACCGCAGATTGAACCTGGGCCCTCAGCAGCAAAAGCATAGAATCTTATCCACGAGACCACCAGGGAATCCCCAAATATGGTCTTCTTTTAAGGTCTATTTTCCCAAGTGATGTTCAAGTAGTGTCTGGTTATGAATTTCCAATCTCTCACCCTTTCTTGTGATCATCACCATGAACATCACTAAAACTTACTAGGGTTTTACCATTTGTAACAGATACTGTTGTAGACAATAGACACTTTACTCATTTATCCCTCACGAGTATTTAAGATAAACACCACCATTCTTTTTCTGAAAACTGAAGTTAAGAAAGGAATTAAGTGATACAACCAAACTCACAAAACCGCTTATCTAGGATTAAGTTATTCCTGAATCCAGGGACAACAACTTCAGCAAAGCCTGTTCCTCCAGCCTCTGCCTTCTATATTCCTTGCCACCAATACTAATGATAAGCCCTCTCAGGTATTTTCAATCTTTCTATCTTTTTCAAGCTTTCCCTCTCTGCTGGCCCCTTCCCTTCTGTGTTCAAAGGAGGAGAGTTCTCAATATCTTAAAAAAAAAAAACACTAACCTATACATTTAATATATATGCTTTCTATAGGTAGGATACTACACAAGGGTATTAAAAAAAGTATAAGGCATCCTTTCTGCCTTCAAGGAAGCAAAACACTCAACACACAAATGCAGATAACTAACCTCAAAATTAGTATTGTTTCCTCAAGCTGCAGTCCTACCTTTATCACTGCGGCTCACTGCTGTGCCCCGCTTACTTGACCCCAAGGCTCATTCTCACTCTACTCCCCTGGAATCTGACTTATGACCCTCCGAGTAAGTGTCTGTGCGTGTGCATGCTCAGTCGTGTCGGGCTCTTCGCAACCCCAGGACTGCAGCCCGCCAGGCCCCTCAGTTCATGGGATTCTCCAGGCAAGAGTACTGGAGGAGGTTGCCATTTCCTCCACCAGGGGATCTTCCCATCCCAGCGATCAAACCCAAGTCTCCCATGGATCCTGAATTGGTGGGCGGATTCTTTACCACTTGAGCCACCTGGGAAGCCCCTCTAGTAAAAGCAGTACGTCATAAATCACCAGCAATCTCCCAATCACCAAATTCAACATCCTTTCCCTCTGTTCATTCTTCTTACCTCCTTGCCTCTCAAAGGACTCTATTCTCTTGGTTGTCATAGCACAGCCTCATTATAATTTCCCTTGTGTTTTAAACAAGCCCACTCAAGTGTTTTGCTGGCTACTCCTGTCTTCTTCTCAATCTTATTTTCAAACCTGAATGGATAAGAATACTTAAAAATTTCTATTGCTAAACCCAGCCTCCATTCCAAAATCTGTACATTGCTACCTACGACTACCACCTTAAACTAACCATGTCTAAACGCGGAATTTATGTATTTTCTAAGAAATCAACTTTGCCTCTCAATTAACTTATCTCTATCAACGGCTCAGTTTTCTCCTAATGAACTAGTTTGAAACTTTGGAGTTAGGCAGATCTCCACTTAGTCTTAATAAACCAGTCAATCACCACAACCAATCTTCCACTGTTTTCCATGACTGTTGCCATCATCCCCCTTCAGATGCTTTTCTGTCCAAGTCTGCTGCTGCTGCTGCTGCTAAGTCACTCCAGTCATGTCCGACTCTGTGTGACCCCATAGATGGCAGCCCACCAGGCTCCCCCGTCCCTGGGATTCTCAGGCAAGAACACTGGAGTGGGTTGCCATTTCCTTCTCCAATGTGTGAAAGTGAAAAGGGAAAGTGAAGTCGCTCAGTCGTGTCTGACTCCTAGAGACCCCACGGACTGCAGCCTACCAGGCTCCTCCATCCATGGAATTTTCTAGGCAAGAGTACTGGAGTGGCTTGCCATTGCCTTCTCCACTGCCCAAGTCTAGACATATCTAAATGCCTACTCAGTGCTCTCTCCACCTTCACTCTTTGCTTTTAACACAAAAAGTTGAGGATTATCTACTCAGAATACATTTATTTCAGTGATTTAAACAGGATCCTGATACAAGAGTCTGTAACTCCCTCTAGTTAACATACTAATGGTGTACTCTCAAATTGGGAGGGGACAGGAGAAAAAAATTAGTGAGGAAGAGCTTTCTCTAAGTAAGGCAGACTAAGTCTGTACTCCTTTCAGTTCAATATCCTGAGCTGTGGTTGTATGCTTTTTTTTATTTAGCATATGGAGATTACAAACTCTACTCTGCCTACATACCCAGGACAATATTATCAGATAATCTTCCTTAATGACCACTCTTGAGCATGTGTTCTCTTGTTTAGCACATTTAAGAATTCTCCATCATCCACAGATTTAAATTCACTCTTCAGATCAGTAGGTCCCACCTTTTGCAGCATGGCCTTAAGGAAACTTTTTATCTTTTTCTCCCACTAATGTTTCACGTTTGAATTCTCTTTAGAGGTACACAATCCATGCTGAACTTCTTCCCCTCAATTCAGTTCAGTCACTCGGTCATGTCCAACTCTGCGACCTCATGAGCTGCAGCATGCCAGGCTGCCCTGTCCTTCACCAACTCCCAGAGATTACTCAAACTCATCTATCAAGTCGGTGATGCCATCCAACCACCTTATCCTCTGTCGTTCCCTTTTACTCCTGCCTTCAGTCATTCCCAGCATCAGGGTCTTTTCAAAAGAGTCAGTTCTTCACAACAGGTGGCCAAAGATTTGGGGTTTCAACTTCAGCATCAGTCCTTCCAATGAATATTCAGGACTGATTTCCCTTGGGATGGACAGGTTGGATTTCCTTGCAGCCCAAGGGACTCTCAAGAGTCTTCTCCAACACCAAAGTTCAAAAGTATCAGTTCTTCAGTGCTCAGCTTTCTTTATGGTCCAACTCTCACATCCATACATAATTACTGGAAAAACCATAGCTTTGACTCGATAGACCTTTGTTGGCAAAGTAATGTCTCTGCTTTTTAATATGCTGTCTAGATTAGTCATAGCTTTTCTTCCAAGGAGCAAGCATCCTTTAATTTCATGGCTGTAGTCACCATCTGCAGTGATTTTTGGAGCCCAAGAAAATAAAGTCTGTCACTGCTTCCATGTTCCCCCATCTATTTGCCATGAAGTGATGGGACCAGATGCCATGATCGTAGTTTTCTGAACATTGAGTTTTAAGCCAGCTTTTTCACTTTCCTGCTTCACTTTAATCAAGAGGTTCTTTAGTTCCTCTTTGCTTTCTGCCATAAGGGTGATGTCATCTGCATATCTGAGGCTATTGATATTTCTCCCGGCAATCTTGATTCCAGCTTGTGCTTCATTCTGCCCAGCATTTCTCATGATGTACTCTGCAAATCAGTTAAATAAGCAGGGTGACAATATACAACCTTGATGTACTTCTTTCCTAATTTGGAACCAGTCCATTGTTCCATGTCTGGTTCTAACTGTTGCTTCTTGACCTGCATACAGATTTATCAGGAGGTAGGTAAGGTGGTCTGGTATTCCCATCTCTTTAAGAATTTTCCAGTTTGTTGTGATCCACACAGTCAAAGGCTTTAGTGTAGTCAATAAAGCAGAAGTAGATGTTTTTCTCGGAGAAGGCAATGGCAAGCCACTCCAGTACTCTTGCCTAGAAAATCCCATGGATGGAGGAGCCTGGTAGGCTGCAGTCCATGGGGTCACTCAGAGTCGGACACGACTGAGTGACTTCACTTTCACTTTTCGCTTTCACACATTGGAGAAGGAAATGGCAACCCACTCCAGTGTTCTTGCCTGGAGAATCCCAGGGACAGGGGAGCCTGGTGGGCTTCCGTCAATGGGGTCACACAGAGTCGGACACGACTGAAGTGACTTAGCAGATGTTTTTCTGGAATTCTCTTGCTTTTTCTATGATCCAACAATGTTGGCAATTTGATCTCTGGCTCCTCTGCCTTTTCTAAATCCATCTTAAACATCTGGAAGCTCTCGGTTCACATACTGCTGAAGCCTAACTTAGAGAATTCTGAGCATTACTTTGCTAGCTTGTGAGATGAGTATGATTATAAGAGTTGGACCATAAAGAAAGCTGAGAGCTGAAGAATTGATGCTTTTGAACTGTGGTGTTGGAGAAGATTCTTGAGAGTCCCTTGGACTGCAAGGAGATCCAACCAGTGCATCCCAAGGGAAATCAGTCCTGAATACTCATTGGAAGGACTGATGCTGAAGCTAAAACTCCAATACTTTGGCCACCTGATGTGATGAACTGACTCAGTGGAAAAGACCCTGATACTGGGAAAATTGAAGGTGGGAGGAGAAGGCGACAATGGAGGATGAAATGGTTGGATGGCATCACTGACTCCATGGACATGAGTTTGAGTAAACTCCAGGAGGTGGTAATGGACAGGGAGGCCTGGTGTGCTGCAGCCCATGGGGTCACCAAAAGTTGGACACAACTGAGTTACTGAACTGAACTGAGATGACTGCAATTGGGCAGTAGCTTGAGCATTCTTTGGCACTGCCTTTCTTTAGGATTGGAATGAAAACTGATCTTTTCCAGTCCGGTGGCCACTGCTGAGTCTTCCAAATTTGCTGGCATAGAGTGTGGCACTTTCACTGCATCCTCTTTTAGGATTTGAAATAGCTCAGCTGGAATTCCATCACCTCCACTAGCTTTGTTCACAGTGATGCTTCCTAAGGTCCACTTGACTTCCCGTTCCAGGATGTCTGGCCTTCTTCCCCCATAACTGGTTATACTTATCTAACAAATCACAAGCTAGACCATTTTGATTGTCTACTATTCTGTGTATATATATATGTGTGTGTGTGTGTGTGTATCCAACATGCATGCATGTTAAGTCTCTTCAGTTGTGTCCAAATCTTTGTGACTCCATCAACAGTAAGGCCACCAGGCCCCTCTGTCCATGGGATTCTCCAGGCAAGAATACTGGAGTGGGTTGCCAAGCCTGCCTCCAGGGGATCTTCCCCACCCAGGGATCGAACTGGCATGTTTTAAGTCTCCTGCATTGGCAGGTGGGTTCTTTATCACTGGCATCACCTGGGAAGCCCCATATGTCCTACGTATGCAACTAAACTGAAAGTTCCCTGAATACAAGGAAAATGTTAGCCTTTTCCAATTTCTTGAGTGTTTTATGAAGGCCAGATACTCAGTAAACACTGGGTTTTGTTTTTTTTTTTTTTTTTGGCCATACTGTGAGAAGGCAATGGCAAGCCACTCCAGTATTCTTGCCTGGAAAATCCCATGGATGGAGGAGCCTGGTGGGCTGCAGTCCATGGGGTCGCTAGGGGCTGGACACGACTGAGCGACTTCACTTTCACTTTTCACTTTCACACATTGGAGAAGGAAATGGCAACCCACTCCAGTGTTCTCGCCTGGAGAATCCCAGGGATGGGGGAGCCTGGTGGGCTTCCATCGATGGGGTCACACAGAGTTGGACATGACTGAAGTGACTTAGCAGCAGCAGCAGTGCAGCACATGGGATATCTTAGTTCCCCATCTGGGGATCAAACTCATGCCCCCTGCACTGAAAGTGCAGAATCTTAACCACTGGACCACCCAGGAAGTCCCAAATACAGGTTCTTAATATGCATCACACATTGTTGCTCTGAAATGATGTCATCATATTTATGTAGCATTTTATAATTTCTGGTGAAATTGTATATCATTCTCTCAGCACCCTTGGTGCCCCCTCTTGTCCTAACCTTTCTCCCCCAGCTAAGTAAATGATGCCACCCATCACCCAGTAGCTCATACCACAAATCTAGATGTCATCCTTGACGCTCCCTGTCCTTCTCTCTCTACATCCTATCCACCCATGGGTTCTGGGAGCGCTAATTTTAAAACATAATCTCCATACATCCATTTTTTTCTACTGCACTGCAACGTCACCACACTAACCTCTGAGCTGGTCCCCTAGCTTTCTCTCAGGCCCTTCTACTATCTGTTCTCCATACCAGAACTAGAAGAATCGTTTCCAATACAAATCAGACCCACATCACTCTCTTATTTAAATCCCACCAGTAGCTTCACAAAATAAAAACTGAATGTTTTCCCAGAGCCAAAAAGCGCTATGGGAAGGGTCCTGTCCACCTTTCCAACCCTAAGTCATATTACTCATCCTCTATATCATTAGGCTTTGGTCATCATTGTCACTTTCCTGACTCTGGAATACACCAGGCTTGTTCCAGCCCTTACACATTCTAATTTCTTTGCCTAGAACATTCTACCCCTAGAACTCTGCAGTGTAAATTAATCACCAGGCTATACTCTCAACCATTTTCAACTATATCACACAGTTTTACTTCATATCATTTATCTCTATCTTGATCACGTATTTACTTGTTTACTGACAATCTTACCCAGAGTGTCCTTGACATGCAAAACTAACTGGCACTTGCCAATTTTGTTCACTGCTGTTTGTCTAATACCTATAATAATTCCTAACACATAATAGGAGCTAAATAAATAGCAAATAAATGAATGAATAAGTGATCTCAATTGGTATCCCCAAAATCATTATTAAGCAGGCAATGAAAATATGATTATCCTCATTTTATAATTATAAAACAGCTTCCCTGGTAGCTCAGTTAGTAAAGAATTTGCTTGCAGTGCAGGAGACCTGGGTTTAATCTCTTGGTTGGGAAGATCCCCTGGAGAAGGAAATGGCAAACCACTCTAATACTTTTGCCTGGAAAATCCCATGGACAGAGGAGCTTGGTGGGCTACAGTCCATGGGATCGCAAGAGTTGGACACGACTTAGTGACTAAACTACCACCATAATTACAAAACAGGGAAATTGAGGTTTCAGACTATTAAATGACTTTCCTCAAAGTCACATAGCAAGATAGGAAGAAGATTAAAATACAACCTTTAGGCCTGGAGTTCAGTATTTAAGCTGCTATACCATGATGCTAAAATGTGGCTAGTTTTAAACCACTTCAAATAATTTTTAAGTCATTTAATCCTTTTAACAAACATGGCAACATTTTTAATGGGAAAAAAGATCTTAATAAAAATCTATTGGTAATTCAATTATCCTATCAAACATAAAACAGAGCAAGGGAAAAAGTAAATGTTTGTCCCCTCTCTATATTTTTTATTTCCTATATATTTTTAAAAACACATAGTATTTACTAAGATATAGAATGAAAAAGTTAAAGCACCCAACTTACAGCCTACATTACACAACAAACACAGATCTTACATCCTCTAGCGCCTTCAATTTTTCTACCAACAGAAAGCTGTCTCTCCTGGAACCATAATTTTAAGTAAGGGCGTATCTTTTAAGATTCTGTTATAAAATTCTCTAATGAACTTCCTTGATGAAACACTACCATTTATTAGGAATAATAATAATGTTAAAAGTGTTTTTATTTCCTTATATCACACATAAGCCCTTTCATATACAGTTGCCACAGAAATGATAACGTCACTAAAGATGCCCCATTAAAAGTGGACCCTTCAAAATATTAAAACATACCCTTTTAAAAGCCATTCATTGATGGGTGTGATTGATAAAAGCTGAAGAAAAAGCCATACTGCTGCTGGGAAGAATGCAAGTGTAAAGATCTGAATAAAAAGATGTAGTTTTATATGCACCAAAGCACTTGTCAGCTCCTGTGAAAATGAAGGACACAAAATAACAAAGGTAAGAAAGCTATTTCTGAAGAGAGATTGCTGCCAAAACAACATCACATTAATTTGTTTTTTTTTAATTGAGATATAGTTAACATACAATGTTGCACTAGTTTTATTGCGTATATTCCAAAATGATCACCACAGTAAGTCTAGTTAATATCAATTTGGAGTTATTTCACAGCTAAATTTTTTACCTATAAGCATACGCATAGCAGATAGACTTTAAGAAAAAAAAAAAAAACTCTTCATGGTAACTATATTTTTATAGAAAACTTATGAAACATTCTCATTTCTTTCAAATACAATACACCATAACGATTTAGATTCATAAAATTCTGGAATAGGACTAAGCTAAATACCCTAACACTAGCATAGATTTCAGAATTTCTGATGCTATAAACAAACACATAGGATGCTACAGAAAAACCCACACAAACTTTTTGGCTAACTCAAAAGAACAAAATCTTGTTTAAAAATTTTGGCAGGACCTAGCATTTTAATTAAATTTGATACCCTCTATTCATTACACCAGACCTGGCAAGGCCTCAACTTGGCAAGATGTTACTAAATCTACACACAAATCATAATTTTAAAAAATGTTTTTCCCAATAATATTCTATAATTCCAAAGGGCTCTTTCCCCAAAATCTACTCACTAGATTATTTTTTAAATGGGTCTAGTATTAACTTTTTATTATGTGAATACATACAATGCAAAATAAAACTATAAACCAGTATTTCTTTACTAGATTTCTCTACTAACATTTACTGAATAGCAGAGCTCTGTGCCATGCTCTGAGCTTTCCATTTTTATGTATGTTACTTCATTTAATCCTGACAACAGCTCTATCAGGAAGATATTATCTGATGAGAAAATTGAGATTGAGAGTGAATCAGAATCAAACCCATTTCTGGCAAGCTATCAAATCCAAGCACACTTGTTTCTACCACCAAGTCACACCACTGCCCCAAGAGGGAAAAGATTTACATGGAAACATGACATACCAGGAATAGTTGTGAGTCTCACAGCTGAAAAAGGATATAAGAGTAAACTTTGGGATTTCAATATGTACAAACTAATAAGCATCTACATTTGAATTTCTCTGAGTTATGTGGTTATTCAGAGGAAAAGAAACAAATTCACAAAGTAGCAGAAAACATATAAAACTTGCAGTCATTAAAACACATTCAAAGATTCCACAGAGTCACTGGTTATAAACTTAGCACTACAATGTCTTCCACCTTCCCTAGTTCAAGCTAAGTCATGAAGTGGCCTCAGAGACATTAGTCAAAATTTACAGTGTAATAAATAGTAGGTTAATGCAGACTCATTTACTGATCACCACTTTCTGCCATCTGTCTCAGCAGCTCCCAAACTTCATCTCTCTATGTGAAGACACACTGGGAGACGCGTAGATTCAATCTCAATACATCTCTAAAGGCATAGGCATCTATGGAACTTCTGGCAACCTGGATCTAGCAGAGAACAACACTGGGCCGACTGGAAGCCACACTAGGTGCCCAGATCAGAGCTCACGTAAAAGGAGCCATCTTACACTGAACCAGAAGTTTCACCCCAGAAAAAACTTAAGCACCAGCAGCTGGAAGAATTCTCAGTAGTCTTGAAACCAAATCTCACTCACACACACTCAGAGGGATTCTACAAATACCGAATAACTATCAGTGAGTTTTTTATTTTTAAAAAATTAAAATGACTAGCCAGAATGCAGTAAACAAAGGTACTGGTATACACTTCTCATAGGAATATAAAACGCTTTAACTTTTCTGAAAAGTAATTTGGGAGAGTATCTTAAGGACTATAATATGACTCATATTCCTGCATTTCAAAATGTTTTAGCTAGGCATTTCACCTAAGGATATAAAAAGTGGTTACAAGCATTTATATATAGAAAGGACTGATAGAGCATTATCTATTATAGTAAAATCGGGAAACAACGTATATGTCCAAAAGTGGGAGAATAACTAATAACTTAAGGCAGCAACAGAGTATTAAGAGCTATTAGAAAATATGTTAAAACTGTGTGAACTACTCCAATGTTCACTGCAGCACTGTTTACAATAGCCAGGACATGGGAGCAACCTAGACGTCCATCGGCAGACGAATGGATAACAAAGCTGTGGTACATATACACAATGGAATATTCAGTTCAGTTCAGTTCAGTTGCTCAGTCATGTCCAACTCTTTGTGACCCCATGAATCACAGCACGCCAGGCCTCCCTGTCCATCACCAACTCCTGGAGTTCACTTACTCAGCTATTAAAAAGAATGCATTTGAATCAGGTTTGAGGTGGATGAAACTGGAGCTTATTATACAGAGTGAAGTAAGTCAGAAAGATAAACACCAATACAATACATTAATGCATATATATGGAATTTAGAAAGATGGTAACAATAACACTGTATGCAAGACAGCAAAAGAGACACAGATGAAAAAAACAGTCTTTCGGACTCTGTGGGAGAAGGCGAGGGTGGGATGCTCTGAAAGAATAGCATTGAAACATGTATACTATCATATGTGAAACAGATCGCCAGTCCAGGTTCAATGCATGAGACAGGGTACTCGGGGCTGGTGCACTGGGATGACCCTGAGGGATGGGATGGGGAGGGAGGAGGGAGGGGGGTTCAGGATGGGAAACATACGTACACCCATGGCTGATTCATGTCAATGTATGGCAAAACCACTATAATATTGTAAAATAATTAGCCTCCAATTAAAACAAATTAATTAATTAAAAACATAAAGTCTAAAACATTTTAGAAAAAACAAACAAACAAACAAAAAAACTGTGTAGACAAGGATGTAGGAGTTCGGGGATCTCTTCCTACTTAACCAACAGGCATGTCATTGGCTCAACCTATGGAGACCAAACCTGGCGACTCATTACTTCAGCCAGCACCTGCCTCCTTTCTAGGCACTTGGACTATCTCTCATAATTCAAACTTTCACAAGTTGTCTGACTCAGAAATTCTACTTCAAGGAATTAATCCTTCACACGTATTATCAAATGTAGAAAATAACATATTTTTAAGTTACCCTTTGCAGAATGTTTATGATAGCAAAACTTCGTAAGTTATACAAATGTCTATCAACAGAAGATGAGGAAATATATCAAGACACATTCATAAAATATAGTATTTTTCAACATTCAAAAAGAAACAAGGAGTTTTTTATGTGCTGATATGAAACAATCCCCAAGATATGTGTCTTGAGTTAAATAAAGTAAGGTGGCAAACAGTATAAAATACCAGTTTGACGGGGGCCGGGGATACACATATGTTCATTTTACAAACAGAGTATCTCTGGAAACTGTTCATATTGGTTTCCTCCAGAGAAGAGAACTTAGTAGTTAGTAGAGGGGTGAAAAGAATACTTCTCATCATAAATACATTTATACCTTTTGATTTATGTTCAAAACAGTGAATAAAATACAAATTATCTTATTTTCAAATATAAAGAAAAATTAAATGAAATATTAAATTACATGAAAAATTACCATTATACAATATAATATAGAAAAATAAAATTGTATATTGTGTATGTATGTACATATTTATGCAAAAATATGTATACTATATATTATATATATAATTTTTAAAAATCCTTTATTTTTAAAAGTCTCTACATACAAAACAAAGTTCCAAAGAATAGCATGGAGAAATAAGAAAGCCTTCCTCAGAGATCAATGCAAAGAAAGAGAGGAAAACAATACGATGGGAAAGACTAGAGATCTCTTCAAGAAAATGAGAGATATCAAGGGGACATTTCATACAAAGATGGGCACAATAAAGGACAGAAATGGTATGGACCTAACAGAAGTAGAGATATTAAGAAGAGGTTTCAAGAATACACAGAACTATACAAAAAAGATCTTCATGACCCAGATAACCACAGTGGTGTGATCACTCACCTAGAGCCAGATATCCTGGAATGTAAAGTCAAGTGGGCCTTAGGCAGCATCACTATGAACAAAGCTAGTGGAGGTGATGGAAGTCCTGTTGTGCTATTTCAAATCCTAAAAGATGATGCTGTGAAAGTGCTACACTCAATATGCCAGCAAATTTGGAAAACTCAACAGTGGCCACAGAACTGGAAAAGGTCTGTTTTCATTCCAATCCCAAAGAAAGGCAATGCCAAAGAATGCACAAATTACCACAAAATTGTACTCATCTCACACGCTAGCAAAGTAATGCTCAAAATTCTCCAAGCCAGGCTTCAGCAGTACATGAACCGTGAAATTACAGATTTTCAAGCTGGATTAAAAAAGGCAGAGGAACCAGAGATCAAATTGCCAACATCCACTGGATCACAGAAAAAGCAAGAGAATTCCAGAAAAACATCTGCTTCATTGCCTACGCCAAAGCCTTTGACTGTGTGGATCACAACAAACTGTGGAAAATTCTTCAAGAGATGGGCATAGCAGACCACCTTACCTACTTCCTGAGAAATCTGTATGCAGGTCAAGAAGAAACAGTTAGAACTGGACATGGAACCACAGACTGGTTCCAAATAGGAAAAGGAGTACGTCAAAGCTGTATGTTGTCACTCAGCTTATTTAACTTATATGCAGAGTATATCATGAGAAATGCTGGGCTGGAAGAAGCACAAGCTGGAATCAAGATTGCCGGGAGAAATATCAATAACCTCAGATATGCAGATGACACCACCCTTATGGCAAAAAGTGAAGAAGAACTAAAGAGCCTCTTGATGAAAGTGAAAGAGGAGGGTGGCTTAAAGCTCAACATTCAGTGCACTGGGATGACCCAGAGGGATGGGATGGGGAGGGAAGTGGGAGGGAGGCTCAGGATGGGGAACACATGTACACCCACAGCTGATTCATGTGAATGTATTGCAAAAACCACCACAATATTGTAAAGTAATTAGCCTCCAATTTAAAAAAATAATACTCAGCATTCAGAAAACTAATATCATGGCATCTGGTCCCATCACTTCATGGCAAATAGACGGGGAACCAATGGAAACAGTGACAGACTTTATGTTTTGGGGCTCCAAAATCACTGCAGATGGTGACTGTGTGGCTGAACTGAACTGATATAAAAAATATGTCTAGGAAAAAAGGACTAAAATTCACACAATGTTAAGAGCAGTTATTTTTATTCTTGCTACTCTTTCTACACGGGGAAATACTATTGGAATCACAAAAAAAGTTATAAAAAATGTAGTTAAAAAAATACAAGCTGACCTGATAAAGGACAATTGGAAAAAACTGACATTGTATCAGACTAATGGAACAGTAAAGAACCCAGCAAAATGAAGCACAAGAGGCTACTTTGTTGGGTCATCAAGGGTTTCTTAACAACATGGAGTTAACAGACATGAATTGTTTCCAAGAAAGATTCCAAGACTGTCACAAAAACCCAATGTTCTGTATTTTTTATATCTTCTTCATACAATCTTAAAGATAAAATAAGGTATCAGTGGAAAATAAAAAGCAAGTAAACACTATAAAATTCAAAAGAGTATTACTCCAAACATATCCATGTAGAATTCAGGGCCACATACTTAAATAAACACCATCATGAATAATTGAAAAGTTGATTTCGCATGACATTTTGTTTACTCACATGTAATACAGGTCGAATTCCATTAAAATAAACTTAAGGAGATACTCCACATACCGGGACCTCACTGACAGCATCAAGAATTGCTTAAAATCATAGGCTCAGACTGGGATTTAGAAATATTTTCATTACATACCAATTTCCCTGCTAACCCTTATTTGACCTTTACTGGATTTGCTTTGAGAAGCAGCCTCATAGCTCTGGGCTGGATATAAGCAGCAGGAGCCTCAAGTTTAGAATTTGCTATAGTTATTTCTAAGCTAATAGGATTTAAAAAAAAATGATCTGTTTAGGAAAATAAGGAACACTAAATATTTTAGCCTACTGGGGACCCTTCTCAGGCTCTGAGCTTCTGTTCATCTTTGCTCCTGTCCCAGGCCAAGCACAAGTTTACAAGGCTGTAGCACTTGTGGTCATAAGCACTTCTTAGGTACCTGTTTAAGTGAGATTCGTCCCATCACAATCTCTTTAGTGACTAATCCTCTGAAACTTCAGGTCTGAAGCTAACTAAATATAAAATATATTTCAAATGTGACCTTATTTCATAACAGTACAACATAAAAGTTAAGAAACCATTTCAACAGGTATTTCACAAACAAGAAACCAAGAATCAGAAAACAGGTTTTAGCATTAAATCTTTTTAGCATGAAGTATTAATAAACAGTCCTTTATAATTTTAATAAATAAACAAGACAAATTTTAGAATACACATCATTACCTCAACATATAAGTAATACTACATGAAATGTTCCAGATAAATCAAACTTGAGTGGGACCAATGTAAATGCTTGCAAATAGTCTCAAGTTAATAATAACTTGCTGTCTCCTATGTGCAAAAATGCACTATTCCAGGCCCTAGTAGGATAAAAAAAAAAAAAACAGTCGTCCCAGCTGATATTAATTTGATCATTAACTAAAAAACAAGTAACATGAAGATCGGATCTCTACCTCCTAACTTACAACTGTTCAAATGCCTGGGAAAGTAGCAAGGCCTAGAGATGGCTTAACACTACATAATGATGCAATCTAGGGCATCTTAAGTTAAACGGATCTTGAAAATGACTTAATATTGTATTAGTCTGAAAAGGGCCCTTAATGGAGGAAGTGGCTTTGATGGCTGCTTAGATACCATGATAAGACACAGGATCCAGGCATTTCATCATCAGAGCCAAATTGGCTGGATGAAGGTTTCCTAGGTGCTTACAGATGAATTTGGTCCTTAGAAAATGCTGGTAAGTATGACATTCTTCCTTCTTCAACTCCTGCATCCCACAGAGTTGGCTGCTTGACAGGATAGCGTTAAGTAAGAAACTAAAGGAGTGAGAGAATCAAATCTTGCCAGATTTCCCAAGGCATAAAGAAAAACTGTTGAAGGAAATGGCAACTCACTCCAGTATTCTTGCCTAGGAAATCCCATAGACAGAGGAGCTTGGAGGGACGCAGTCCATGGGGTTACAAAGAGTTGGAATTGACTTGGCAACTTCACAACAGAGAACAGCTGAAGACATTAAGCAGCCAGCAGGGAATGTAGTTAGAGCAAAGTCTCAAGCACAGGGCTTGGGTGAGGCACCTGTTCCACAAACAGAATCGGCCAAGGCCAGCAGGAAGACCTCCAGGGAAGATCCATTCAGTACCACAGAAGTGGCAAGTATCTTTCTGTATCACTGGATCCCACATTTGAGAACCAAGTGTAGAACTCAGGTGTTGACAGAGAAAGTCTGTGCTCCCCCGACCCCAAGCACAAACCATAGTCCTCTCATGTCAACATAATTTACAAAAACTAGAATTTAACCTATTTAGGAAATATCATTCTAAGTCAGTTTCAAAAGAGCAAGTAATTAGTGATAATATTTCAAATTCTTGAGACAAAATTTCTCAGACACTACACAGGGATCCCTTCTATATCAAAAATGCCCCATTGATAAGATTTATACCAACTTGACAACTACAGAATACATAAATTTAGTCAGACCATGCTTTTTCCAAGTTGCTACTAGGATGGCCAAAAATGAGGGTAACTAAATATGGTTTTTATTCAAAGCACACTTAAAAGAAAATTAAAATAAATACAGGCAAGACCTAATGTGGAAATAGAATTTTAAACCCATTTCCAAAAACGCCCCAAATCCTGACATAGTAAGAGTCCCTACCTACATACGAATAAGCATATCTTAGAATGACAACTTCACAAGCTCAACATAATTTCTTCAAAGGTAAATGGGTGTTTTCTTCTTTTACTACAATTCAAAGGAGAATCATAAATCCTACTCATTCCTCTCTTGGATGTTAAAATATCTTGATTTGTTTAATTCTAAAACAATCTCATATTCAGGGACAGCTAGATCAGTAAATAAAATTACCTGTGTGTGTTCATGATAAATGGTGGTTTAATGTGAAAAATTCCTGCATTTCAGTTAAGACATTCATTAATATGTTTATATATTAATATGTAATAGATATGCCATATTAATAGGTAATAGATATGCCAGCAAAGAATATACTTTAAAAACACCCCCACACACACAAATTAGTTAAAAACTATAAGAAGCAACACTTGAGCAGCACAAGTCCTAGAAGGTAAAGAAGATCCACAAGTTATGGAAACCTAACTAAACATCAATGACTCCAGAGTGCCCCAGCAGGGGCCACTACAGTGACCATCACAATCTGAGAAAGACCGGAAGTAGATGTTTCAGTTCACCATATTAAAAACATAACCACCATAAGCACACCTTCCTTCAATCTCCATGTGCTGTCCAACTATAGTATAGTGTCTATGATACATAGTTACTAGGTACAAAACGCAAGTCCTTTGCAGAGGTCCAAGTCACTTTCTGTGATACTGAAGCCTTCAGACTGTAACTACAGCTGGCTTTACAAAAGGAATCTGAAATTTCAAAGCAGTTAGCGCAAATTAAATTTTTCTCCCTGCTTTTCACGTACCCCCATAGGTAACAGTACCTCTGTATTTAATGATAGTCCACTGTTAAAGAATATTGTTGCGACAGCAATGTAGGAGACAGTTATTTCTGGCTTCAGTGGTCCTAAAGAGAGAGAAATGAGTCACTGTTAGATAAACATTTCCGACAGGCATTTACTTGACATGAAAGAAGAATCCATTGGAGGAGAACAAACGGGACTTTAAATCTTGGTGTTGCCTCTACCATGCTAATGAGCTGACAGAGTTGAGTGTTCACTGTGAGGCAGCCTAACTCTGGACAGGATTTTCCGGAGGGCAAGGACCACGGCCATCCAGTTCAGCACAGAATCCTGAGACCAGAAGAATGAAAACAAACACTGCTCTCACACAGGAGAGCTGACAGGCAGCATCCTTCTACATTAATTCTGATTTTCTCTGCCACAGTATCTGTGCTTACATAACAATCAAAATTCTCCCCCACCAGCACCACCAAAAGAAGAAAATCAGTGGAAGAAGTCCCCTTCTTTTTAGCAAATATTATCTTATTTTTCCTAGGATATCAGAGATCAGAGCTTATATTCACACATATGCAGTTCTGCCCGAGTGCACTCAGAGCACGAGTATTTATTGGGCACTTACTGTATGAATGAGATAATGCATCTAGAGAGCAGAGTGTGTGTGTGTGTGTGTGTGCTTAGTCGCTCAGTTGTGTCCGACTCTGTACGACCCCATGGACTCCAGCCCCGCCAGGCTCCTCTGTCCGTGGGATTCTCCAGGCAAGAATACTGGAGTGAGTTGCCATGCCCTCCTCCAGGGGATCTTCCCAACCCAGGGATTGAACCCAGATCTCCTGCATTGCAGGCGGAGTCTTTACCATCTGAGCCACCCGGGAAGCCCGAGTAGCAGAGTACTTCACAATATATTGTTCAGATTGCTAAGATTAAATTTTGCCAGGCCCTAGGAATACTGTGGTGAACCAGATAGGACTGATCTTTCACCTCTGGAAAATCTTCTCTAGAGACAGGCTGGCACCACCCTAGAGGTGTTAATACTATGGGTATAACAGGGACAACCCTAATATTTATTTATGTAGCTTATACACAATTGGGGGCTTCCCTGGTGGCTCAGTGGTAAAGAATCCAGCTGCCAAAGCAGGAGACATAAGTTCGATCCTTAGGTCAGGAAGATCCCCTGGAGAAGGAAATGGCAATCCACTCCAGTAGTCCTGCCTGGAAATCCCATGGACAGGGGAGCCTGGTGGGCTGCAGTCCATGGGGCTGCAAAAGAGTTGGACATGACACAGCAACTACACAACAACAAACAACAACAGACACAACTGACTTGAAGACCTAATGCGCTAACCAAAGGACAACACTGCAACTCTGAGAAAGTGCCATTTTGTACCCGTATAACAGTGGTTCTCCAGCTGTGGAAATTCTGTCACCCATGGACATTTGTCAATGTTCCAAAACATTTCTGGGGGTTGTTATAACTCAGGGGGTAGGGTGCATTACTGACATCTAGTAGAGACCAGGAATTCTCCTAAACATCCTGGAGAAAGTTTTTCAGAATTATCATATCCAACGATATGAATTATCATATCCAAAATCAAATGAATCATAATTATCGTATCCAAAAATGTCAATAACAGTAGAAACTAACACAACATTTAAAGCAAGTATACTCCAATAAAAAAAGGTGAGTTCAAATGCATCTATACTTCATTATTTCTTATACTGAAAACTAATGAAATAAATCCAAATAAATATTAGCAAAATTTTTTTTAAACATTAATAGTGCCAGGGTTGAGAAACCCTAGTACAGACCAACATTTTAAAATCTAAGATCACCTCATCTTTGACATTTTATACAGCCCTCTTGCAGTAGGTTGAATAGTGTCCCTCCAAAATTCATGTCTACTAGAACCTATGACAGAGAAGGCAATGGCGACCCACTCCAGTACTCTTGCCTGGAAAATCCCATGGACGGAGGAGCCTGGTAGGCTGAGGTCCATGGGGTCACAAACAGTCGGACACGACTAAGCGACTTCACTTTCACGCATTGGAGAAGGCAATGGCGACCCACTCCAGTTTTCTTGTCTAGAGAATCCCAGGGACGGGGGAGCCTGGTGGGCTGCCGTCCATGGGGTCGCACAGAGTCGGACACGACTGAAGCGACTTAGCAGCAGCAGCAGCACCAGAACCTATGAAGCTAATTTGGAAATTGGGTCTTTGCAGATGTAATCAAGTTATTAATAAGTGGTCTAATTGGATTGAGGGGAGCTGTAATCCAGTGACTGGTATTCTGGTAAGTAGAGGCAACTCTGGATATGGTCACAAACAGAGGGAAGATGGCCTTGTGAAGACTGAGGCAAGGAACCAAGGACGGCTGGTAACCACCACAAGCCAGGAGAAGCAAGGAAGAGCTCCTCCCTAGAGCATTCGGTGGGAGGACAGCCATGACCACATTTTGATGTCTGAATTCTGGAAAAAAAAAAAAAAAATTCTATTGTTTTAAGCCACCCAGTCTGAGGAAATTGGTCGTGGCAGCGCTAGGGAATGAATACACTCCTGCAGAGCTGAACAACAGGACCAAAATCGTGGTTCCTCCACTGCCTGCCACCCTCCCCCATTGCTATAGGTATTGCTCAATGAAAAAGACCAAGCTCAGGAAAAAGCACCACTCAGTCAACAACATTTTACAAAAATATTTATTTATTTGTTTGGCTGCCCCAGGTCTTAATTGCAGCACGTGGATCTTAGTTCCCTGATCAGAAATGGAATCCAGGCTCCCTGCCCTGGGAGCTCGGAGTCTTGGCCACTGGACCACCAAGGAAGTTCAGTCCACAAACCTCTTCTGAGCTACTACAATGCTACATTTTAGGCATTTGTAGTACATCAGTGAAAAAAAGAAACAAAGATCTCCTTCAACACTGTGATACACTACTTTAGATACCTAGCATTCACACAAGTCATTTTGCTGTGATCTGAGGAAAAAACGAGCAAAGGGAGAAGGCAAAGGTAAGGAGGTATTGCACTTCAGGGCAGTGAAAGCGGTTCAAAAAAGAAGTACTTTTTTTTTTTCCCACCATACTTGTGAGTGAATCTGTCTCAGCCACTCACACTTTGGAATAATATTTCATCAAAGCTGAGGAAAGGTGATTCAGGAGCAGATTTGAAAGTCAAGGAATCGGGTTCATGTGGAAGTAAATGCCTTCCAGGAATTTTTAATATACTGTTTGTTTGCTTTTTTTAAAAAAACTCATATCATTTTTCTTTTCCTCCAATCCCAAGTTTTTTTTGAGATCTATTCTTCTCAACTGTGCTTCTGTCCACAGTGGTGACCCGGATTTTCTGTATATGAGGGGTTAGAGTTAGCAGTATGGGCTTCTCCGGTGGCTCAGATGGTAAAGAATCTGCCTGCAATGTGGGAGATCCACATTCGATCCCTGGGTCAGGAAGATCCCTAGAGAAGGGAATGGCAACCCACTCCAGTATTCTTGCCTGGAGAATACCATAGACAGAGGAGCCTGGCGGGCTACTGTCCACAGAGTCGCAAAGAGTCACACAACTGAGTAACTAACACACACACACAGAGTTAGCAATATATTTGCAAGCGATAGCTAGGTGACGTATCCAAAGATGCATCTCCACAGCAAGCACATGAAATGACTCGGACTGCACGTTTCTCTTGGGCAGCTAAAACTTACTTTAGTTAGCCAACAACTGAATTTTTTAAGAAGCTAACTCTTCCCACACTCCACACACACACATGTATATAGATAAACATCATAACTATTAACTAATGGGCACAATTCAGTGGAATGATCCTTCACTTCGAATGTGTTAAATCCTAAAAACAATGTGTACTGTTTTTTTTATTAGATGCAGATCTAAATAACTCTAATCCATGAAAGAATCTGGTGAGGCTATTCCAGGTCCACTGACAATGTACCATTTAAGGGGGAAGAAGGAATCGATTCTAATTTGGAGAAACCTAAAGCCCCTTTGAGACAGCTGCTAATGGATCATCCACCGTGTGAATGAGGAACCAGAAGCTGGCAGGGCAAAATTAAAAGCTGGTAACTATTCGCACAGAGGTGAGAATTGAAACTATGCTGTGGAATGATATTTGGCCTCTCTCCAAGGTCATGATTATATCTGCCAAGTCATGAAAATAACCAGGTTCAGATCTTGAGATGGCTATAAAGAGCAAAGGAGAAATGTAAATTCGAACTTTTCCTTAAACCAAAGCAAAAAAAAAAAAAAAAAAGAGGTTTATCAGTGAAAATGGGATGGGGTGGCAACTTCAGAAGAAAAACTGACCATAAAAAACAGAGCAACTTTGGGACTTCAAACTCATATTTTTTAAATACGAGAATGGGGGTGGGGAGAAAGAAAATGATTTGAAATGCTTAAGAATGCAACAAACTATTATTTCATAAAACCTATTATCATCAAGTAAATTTCATTCCTAAACTTCATCTAAGGTGTTCATGCTAATGTTCTCAAATTTATGCAGGAGCATGTTTCTGGTTATGTTTCCTTAAAGGAAAAATGAAGCAATTTCCTTTTTAGAAGGTATGTCTTATTAATAGCAATAATTTCAGTTATAAATGCAAGTAGAAATAAGAAGCTTACTCTGTACTTCCAAAGAAGTAAGCCTTTCTCTCCTAGAATGAATAGCACAGTGTTGAACTCTGGTAAACTCCAAGATAGGTAGAGCTCAGGGTGCCCCTGGGTTGAAATGCAACAGAGTATCTACACCTGAAAATCTGCACATTTACATCTCTTGTGGCTCTTCACTTTCAACTTTTTAATATATTTAAACATGAAATGTAACTGAGTAAAAAGAACAGAAAAGTAAGAATTAAATGATCTATGCTAGTATCAGTTCCACTTTTTCCCATATGGAAAGTCATTCAACTTCTGTCACTTGAGGGTTCCCACCTCTGTAAATTTCCAGCCATACGTAACTCACCCATTGGTTATATCAGTTCAGTCACTCAGTCGTGTCCGACTCTTTGCGACCCCATGAATCACAGCACGCCAGGCCTCCCTGTCCATCACCAACTCCCACTGGTTATATAGATTGCTTTTAAAGGGAGGTCACAGCAAAGATGTGATACTTTAAGTGTAGAAGTCTTACACTTCAAAATAGAGTGAGGTCATTAAGTATTGATCCAGGTAAAGATGAGGGGAACCTCTTAACAAGTTGAAAACAATCAAAACTTCCTGCTGAAGAGAATAGAAAATTGTTCAACTGAAAATTTCTCAGTCAATGTGAGTGCATTAAAAATGTATATGAATTCTAGTGTACAGACCCAAAAATGGAACTTCTGACTACAAGTGACAAGCAAAAAGAGGTGCTTTCGATCATTCTGTAGAGCACAAGAGGCCAGAACACTTTCAGCCACCATTCCTCTCCCTGCTTCTAGATTTTTGTTGTTTTAACTAATGGAGTCAAAGTGTTATTTGGTACTATTCGGAAGTTTGTTTTTATTGAAGAAGTTTTACAGGTAGGAAGGTCAATTGAAGTATCAAGAACTTATCCCGAGGGCCTGTATAACAAATCCCAAACATTTAACTTTTTTTTTTTTAGAAACAGTAACTTTTACACTTGGACAAATCTTAAAAAAAAAAAATCACATGAGTACACAATTGTCTAATATTAGCTGAATCCGCTCAGCTTCTTTGGGGCTATAAAATTCAGAGTATGGAAAACGTCTTTATTACAGAGAGCCTTTCTTTATAATGGTTATTCATTTTTAATGATTTATTGTCAAGAATGTATGGATGTTGCAACTGGTATGACATAACGGGAAGTCCGGGTTCCCAGTCCTTCCCCTTCCCTAAGCTAGCAAACTTGACCTAGGGTGAGTCACCTGATCTCAGGTCTCAATACCTTCAGCTGTAAAAGCAGCATGTTGGCTTAAAAGGATTTAAAGTTCCCTCTCAGCTCTTAATAGTCTCCTCTTTTATAATTAAACAAATAAACTCTAGATTAATGGCATAGGGACTACTAGAAATGGGAAACAATATTTCCAACATACAATAACCCCCAAAACTTCACTAAGTAGAATCTGAGGGAACGAGCAAGAATGCATCTCATACCTGTCTCTGGGGGGAAGCCCTGCTGAAATGATTCAGCAGCCCACAACCCTCCTTCCCACTGAGCAGCCCAGGAATGTAAGAGAAAAAGGAATTTGACCAAACCTAGTCTCTGCAGATCTCAACTTAGAGGATCACACATCACCTGTAACTTCACCTTAACACTCAGCAAACCGGAGACCTAACACTGTAAACTATCTAGGCTGATCATAACTTTCCTTCCAAGGATTAAGCGTCTTTTAGTTTCATGGCTGGAATCAGCATCCGCAGTGATTTTGGAGCCCCCAAAAATAAAGCCTGACACTGTTTCCACTGTTTCTCCATCTATTTCCCATGAAGTGATGGGACCAGATGCCATGATCTGAATGTTACACGACTGAGTGACTGAACTGAACACTGTAAGCTACAAAGTCTGCAAGTGAAGCTAGTGAAATGTACATCTGATATCACCACAAAGATACTCTCTAACATTCTTACTACCCAGCAAGCTGCAGGGACAAGGGAACTGATTGGACAGAACCTGAATACTAGCCTTCACAGGTTTCCCAAAAGTTCACAAACTATGTCAAAGGAGAAACTGGTATCTTCAGCAGGATAACCAGCCCAACAGCTTTACTCTCACAGCTATACACCCTCCATATTGTGAACTAAGTTGAACAGAGAAGGAAAGAACATAAACGACAAAGTTTTAATCTCCACTGTCTTTGTTAAAAAAAATTCTTTTAAAATGTTTTCTGAAGCTACCTCTAAATGGAGGAGTTGAGGGCAGAGGGTAGAAGGAAACGCTGTTCTCCTGAGAGATCATTTCATTCACTTTCATCATGTTTGAACAAAAAGGTACAAATAACTTCAAATAGCTTCCTGAGTGTTCGCCCTGGCATGAAGATGGTGTGCTCACTTCCGTCCTTATCTGTCCCTGTGTGGCCGGTGTGTAAAACCTGTCAATAAGCATGAAAACTGCCAAACAAGGTCAAGCAGACAATGAACTAAAGGAATTCAATTAACATTTCTGAAAAGTGGGACATGCTTGTCTAAGGTTGGGAGGAGGGGTGGTGGGACAGGAAAGGCTAATGCTATTTCCAGTCATTTCCACCAATGCCCATCCACACAGGACAAGGATTCCACTATTCAGAGATCTGGGTGTGATTTTTAAGCCCGCCTACATTTCCTTGCCAAAATACACAGCACGCAGGGTCTAACACAGCCCGTATCTGTGAAACTGCTAAGTGTAGCAACTGTGCCGGCCGCATACGGAAGCAGTGAGTGCAACGTGTCAGCCGGCTTGGGAGTTTGCGGAGCGGCAGCAACTGCAGAAAAACACCCCTGTCCAACATGTGGGCCACCAAATCTGAGTTGGAAGAGGAGAGGGAATCCCTTTTTCTCCCCCCGCCGCCGGCCCACCTGTCCTTTTTTAACGTGGGGGAGGGGAGTGTCGGAAACGGACACGGTAGTGCTGTTCGCTCCGAGACAGATAAGGAACTCCTGGCAACCCAGCGTCCCTTGGGATAGGATGCTACTTTGAAGGCAGGAGGGATGAGTTTCATTCTCCGTAACCTCACCGGTTGACACTAAGGATTCTCATTGATCGTTCGCGGCAAAGGCAACCTGCGTTCAAATTCCTTTGCCTCCTTCCTAATTACAAATCCTCTCTGGGGCTGGCAAATTGAAAAACCAGCTAAAAGGCCAAAAGACACCATGGGCGGGTCGGTGCCCCTAAGAGAGGAGACACTCCCCAATTCCTGTCTGCCCCTCCTGCCCAGGACGCGACGATTACTTCTGAAGTGGGAACCGCGGCGGAGCACGCAGAGGTGGAACACTTACCCCCGTTCACCCCTATGGACGGCTCCAGCTTCGCTCCCGCGATCGCCAGCACTATTCCGATCAGGAACCATTCTTTCCTCATTCTCTCCAGCAGCCTCATGTTTGTTAGGGCGGGTGGGTTTTGTTTATTTGCTTGGCTTTTTTTCTTTTTAAGCTGCGATCGCTTAATCCCCGGGGCCTCTCCACACTTTCCAAGCGCCCACCTGACATGCAGCAGAGCAAGTCAAATTGCTGCTTGTAAATTAAAGACCAGGGGGTTGCTCCGGCGGCTTTGAGGAGGGCTGGGAGTAGTAGTATCCAGTGACGGGAAAGTCTCACTGAGCGCCGCCATCACTACCGTACGGCCCCGAATAGAAGCGCACACGAAACCGCGGCTCTAGCCGCGCCTCCCAAGCGCAAACGCTCGAAAGCGAACGTTTGGGCGAAACCGGCCGGCGCTGGCGATTAGGGAAGGAAAGCTGGCTGCCGGGCAGGGCTGACAGACTCGCCACAATCGAGACCTGAGAAACCTTAAAGATGACAGAGACGGGGAGTGACGTGAGGCGCCACAGCCTACTTGTTCTATCAAGGGTTCCAACAAACCCGCCCTGTAGGCACAGCAACCCGCCCTCCCGGAGTACATCTGCGGAAAGATTCTCTTCTGATTCGCCTTGAGCCTTTCGGGAAGGGTCGGGGTGCTCCTGGGTCGGGGATTTCTCCGTCGCAGCTGGAGCGGCGGGCTGCAGGGCTGCGGCGGCGAGCCTCTTCGAGACATTACGACGCCTCCTCGACACCGGCGCTGACGTGTCCGCGGGGGGAGGGGAGGCCGCGCTGTCTCCGAGCCCGGCGCTCCTGGAGTTGGTGTGCTCGCCGGCCGCCTCGGGAACGCGGCGCCGCCGCCGCGGGAAGCTTTAGCCCCGAGAAATGGGTGGCGGACTGGGCACCGAGCAGATGCCCACAGACAGAGGACCGGGAGGGCACTCAGCCCCAACCCCCTTCGCCACCCCCGGCCCGGGAGAGGGGACTGTGGAGGTTCAGCCCGGCTCCCGGAGACCCGACCTCGAGCGCCCTCCCTGCCTCTCAGCCCAGCTGGCGAGGGGCAGAGTGGGGGTCTGAGCGGGCTTGTCTGAAGAGTGCACGCCTTTGCTTGACCTCAGACCTTGCCCAACCATCATCAGGGCAGCTGTGGGAAGAGGGTCAGGTTCGGCAAGGAAAAAGTGGTGCGGGACCGAGTGGTGGGTGAGGGGTCCTGCCTTCCACTGCCCCACGTGCTAGAGTCTCTCCGTCCCCTTTCTCCCTTTAAGTGTTTTCTGATAAACAGTGACACTGATAGTTTCATGAATGGACTTCCTACCCATAGACCCTGCAGGAACATCAACTCCTTCTCTTATGCACCCCAGTAAATAAATCAGGAAAATGCTGTGTTCCCATTTACTAAGACCTCCCTGATCTGTTTACGGCAGAATCAAACTCACTGGAAATGATTGTTAGTTGTAGTGGTTACTTAAAGGGAAAGAACACAAAGCACTGTGAATTCTGCATCAGGTTCCTATGGATACTGTAACATATACCTCAGAATGGAAGCCAGAATCCAAAATCAGGGTGTTGCCAAGGCCACACTTCCTTTGGAGCTTTGAGGAGAAGAAAATCCTTCTGTGTCTCTTTATAGCCACTATTGGTTGTTGGCATTACTTGGCTTCCTTGGCTTATGGCCACAGTACTCCAGTCTCTGCGTCTATTTTCACATTGGTGGCTACTCTTCTGTTTGTTTCCTATAAAGACATTTCCCCTGGAGAAGGAAAAGGCAAGCCACCCAAGTATTCTTGCAGCGAATTCCATGGACAGAAGAGCCTGGCAGGCTGCAGTCTATGGGGTTGCAAAGAGTTGGACACCACTGAGCAACTAACATACCAATAGGGGCCCACCTCACATTGTTTTCATGGGCTTTATGTCTAATAAAATGGTAATAGGGACCTATCCTGTCAGGCTGGTAAACAGAGTCAGTGGTATAGTGTATGTCCGTGAGAAAACGCTCATTCATTTATTCCAAACAATGTTTATTGAACTTCTACTTTGTGCTTGGCATTATTCTAGATACGGGTTGTTACCAGGAAAAGTGAGAGACAAGATTTCAACTTCCCTTGTGTGTTCCAATGACATAAAAAAGAAAAGTGACATAAGTGCCATGATGATAATATAAAAGGTCCAGCCAGTGAGAGAGAGTAACAAGGAAGCTACTTTGAGTGATTGGAGAAGGCCTTTATGAACGGGTGCAGTTTAAACAGACCCAAATGATAAGGGGATGTTCAGAATGCCTGTATTTTGGAGATGAGCACTTCAGGCAGAAGGAGCAACTGGTGAACAACCTTTGTAAAGGCCCTAAGGTGGGAATGATCTTGACATGTGTATTAGTCTCCTACTGCTGCTGTAACAAATTAACTCAGTGGCTTAAAACAACATAAATTTAGTACCTCATAGTTTAGGGGTTCAGAAGTCCAAATGGTTCTCACTGGGCTAAACTCGGTGTGTCCACAGGTCTGCATTCCTTTCTGGGTTTCTAGAGAATGTATTTCCTCTTCCTGTTTCTAAGGGTTGCCTGCATTCCTTGGCTTCAGGTTCCCTTCATCTTCAGAGTCTGCAGTGGTCCATCCAGTCGTTCTCATGATGAATCATTCTGGCACTGCCTCCTCCTTTTACTTACAGAGACCCTTCTGATTCCAATGGGCACACCCAACTAGTCTAGGGTAATGTTCCTATCTTGATTTAATTCTTAACTTAATCACAGTAACATAGTCACAGGTTCTGGGGATTAGAATGTGGTCATCTTCAGGGGCCATTATTCTGCCTACTATAGCGTGTTAAAGGAAGGAAGGCCAAAGGACTGTAATTCACTCTGCTAAATTACAGAGGTGCCAGAGGAGGCAGGGGCCCCAGCATCCAGATCATGGAGGTATTTGTAGACCAGGTAATAAAGTTTAGATTTTATTTAAGTGTGGAGGGAAGCTGTAGGAAATGTTTTGTTTTTGTTGTTTAGTTGTTAAGTTGTGTCTGACTCTTTGCAACACCAGAGTAGCCCAGTAGCCCACCAGGCTTCTCTGTCCAAGGAATTCTCCAGGCAAGAATACTGGAGTGGGTTGCCATGCCTTCCTCCAGGGGGTCATCCCCACCCAGGGATTGAACCTGGGTCTCCAGCATTGCAGGCAGGTTCGTTAGCATTTGAGCTATCATCCAGAAATCTCACCCTCTTTCCAGAAATATGGCCCCACTCAACTCTGGCTTTATGTATCCTATGCAATAAAAATTTAATAAAAAGGCACCTGGCAATGCACAATAACAATTTAGTTGGTTGTGCTTAGTTCAGTAATCAATCCATGTAATTTATCACTGATGAATAATTGGTGAAAAGTATAGTGAACTCCGGAAGTTGGTGACGGACAGGGAGGCCTGGCGTGCTGTGATTCATGGGGTCGTGGAGAGTCGGACACCACTGAGTGACTGAACTGAACTGAACTGATATAGGGTGTGGTAATATTATTTTATATTTTTCTTTTGAGAAGTCATTTGTATTCTTTTAAACATTGGAAGTAATTACAAATTAAATGAAAACAAATCCATAATAACATAATCTTCAACATATCATGTAATCTTCCAATAAACGTATATACGAGAGCAATTAGTTTGATCAGAGAATACTTTTACACTAGTGAATATTGTTTAGCTCCAAAATGCTACCATGAAAGGAAATGCTGTTTTATTTTCCTGTACAGTATTCTAAATGTAGCAAAGATAAAGGTATATAGTGGCCTTGCCAATTAAAGCAGAAAACTACCAATACAAGCATAATTTGAAAATATATCACAGCTAACTAGCTAATTTCCAAATAAATATCTGGTAGTCCACTTCTCTGACCGTTGCTAAAATGCTTTATGGAGATAAGAGTAGTATTTTCTTCTTTGCTTTTGGCTTTTCTTCGAACAACTCACAGACTAAAATTAAACAGTTATGAAAATTGCAACTCAAATATAGGAGGTCGTGTTTTACATCAGACTAGAAGTATAACCACTTCTGTTTTCAGGGCACGGGAATCTTTGTGTTAATGAGATTGTGCTTGTAGAGTCCCTCAGTTCAAATGCATTTCTGCCCTCTTCACATTGATAGGCGCTGGGCTCGTCAGGTGAAGACAAAATGCCTCTGTCTTTCTTGAATCCATAGTGGGCAGATATGTCTCTTTGCAGAAGACCTTCTGCTCTGGTGGTTTGTGAAAACTATCCAGCTAATAGTTTCTCCATCTCTTAAGTGGAAATCCATCTCAGGAAATTAAGGGCAGAGAGGAGAGTCAACAGCAGTGGATGATAAGCAGTTGGGAGGAACAGTAAATAATGGAAGGAAATGCAGCCGAAAGAGAGGGACCATTTCATGCTGTTAGATGACAAATCCACATCAATGCAGTTCTTATACCCGTAAATATAGAAAAATGCTCATGTTGACAACTCTTCATCACACAATCTGTGTCATTAATAAATGATGAAGGATAGTTAGAGTAAAAGAAATAAACCCACCACTCTGAATAGCAAAATCATAGAAGCACTTGGAAAAACTAGCTATGCTGAAAACAAAGACACAACTTGGCACCTTTACCAAGGAAGGACTGAGATAAAGAGGGAAAATTCAGAAGCATGTGTGTGGAACATAGTATGAATAATTGGATTTTGTTGCTGAAAATAAATATATAACTTTAGCATATTATCAGAAAAATATATATAATTACCATGTAACTTTTTAAAAATATTGGTTTCCAGGGAAAAGATAGCTGCCTGCATTCCTGGAGGGCAAGTGAATAGATCATTTATAGAGTGATTGTCCACTTCATATTCCTGAGGAATGCAAAACATATTAGAATTATCCAGAGGTCAGTTTTTTCTCCTCCTAGAAAATTACACATAGCTTTATCTCTGAACATCTTCTAAGATGGGATATCAACTGGAATTATATGTCCAATTAAAAAAGAGCAAAGATCTAAAAGAAATTCGAGGACTTCTCTGGTGGTGCAGTGGTTGAGCCCACCTGCCAGTGCAGAGGACAAGGGTTTGATACCTGGTCCAAGAAGATCCCATATGCCTCAGGGCAACTAAGCCCAGGCGCCATAACTACCAAGCCCTTGTGCCCTGGAGCCCGTGCTCCATAACAAGAGAAGCCAGCATGATGAGAAGCCCCCACTCAGCACAGAGAGAAAGCCCATGTACTGCAGCAAAGACCCAGCACAGCCAAAAATAAATAAATAATCAAGGAAAAAAAAGAAATTGCGAGATCTAAGGCTCTGTGATGTGGAGACCTGTGTGCTCTTCACTGGGTTCATAGAGCTCTCCAAAGCTGCCGTTTTCATAGACTTCATGGCTTAATATAAAGTCTGTGGAATTATTATGGAATGGGTGGTTGGACCCATTCTTAGTGGCAAAACTCCCGATTCTAGTAGGCACAGGAACACCAAATAAAAGATTACAGCCTCCCTAGCATCTAGTAAGCGTCTTTTAATTTCATGGCTGCAATCAGCATATGCAGTGATTTTGGAGCCCAAAAAAATAAAGTCTGACACTGTTTCCACTGTTTTTCCATCTATTTTCCATGAAGTGATGGGATCAGATGCCATGATCTTTGTTTTCTGAATGTTGAGCTTCAAGCCAACCTTTTCACTCTCCTCTTTCACTTTCATCAAGAGGCTTTTGAGTTCCTCTTCACTTTCTGCCATAAGGGTAGTGTCATCTGCATATCTGAGGTTATTGATATTTCTCCCAGCAATCTTGATTCCAGCTTGTGCTTCTTCCAGCCCAGCGTTCCTCATGATGTACTCTGCATATAAGTTAAATAAGCAAGGTGACAATATACAGCCTTGACGTACTCCTTTTCCTATTTGGAACCAGTCTGTTGTTCCATGTCCAGTTCTGACTGTTGCTTCCTGACCTGCATACAGGTTTCTCAAGAGGCAGGTCAGGTGGTCTGGTATTCCCATCTCTTTCAGAATTTTCCGCAGTTTATTGTGATCCACACAGTCAAAGGCTTTGGCATAGTCAATGAAGCATAAATAGATATTTTTCTGAAACTCTCTTGCTTTCTCCATGATCCAGCGGATGTTGGCAATTTGATCTCTGGTGCCTCTGCCTTTTCTAAAACCTGCTTGAACATCTGGGAGTTCACGGTTCACATATTGCTGAAGCCTGGCTTGGAGAATTTTGAGCATGACTTTACTAGCGTGTGAGATGAGTGCAATTGTGCTGTAGTTTGAGCATTCTTTGGCATTCCCTTTCTTTGGGATTGGAATGAAGACTGACCTTTTCCAGTCCTGTGGCCACTGCTGAGTTTTCCAAATTTGCTGGCATATTGAGTGCAGCACTTTCACAGCATCATCTTTCAAGATTTGAAATAGCTCAATTGGAATTCCATCACCTCCACTAGCTTTGTTCATAGTGATGCTTTCTAAGGCCCACTTGACTTCACATTCCAAGATGTCTGGCTCTAGGTCAGTGATCACATTATCGTGACTATCCTGGTCGTGAAGATCTTTTTTGTACAGTTCTTCTGTGTATTCTTGCCACCTCTTCTTAATCTCTTCTGCTTCTGTTAGGTCCATACCATTTCTGTCCTTTATCGAGCCCATCTTTGCATGAAATATTCCCTTGGAATCTCTAATTTTCTTGAAGAGATCTCTTGTTTTTCCTATTCTGTTGTTTTCCTCTATTTCTTTGCATTGATCACTGAGAAAGGCTTTCTTATCTCTCCTTGCTGTTCTTTGGAACTCTGCATTCAGATGCTTATATCTTTCCTTTTCTCCTTTGCTTTTTGCTTCTCTTCTTTTCACAGCTATTTGTAAGGCCTCCTCAGACAGCCATTTTGCTCTTTTGCATTTCTTTTCCATGGCCGAGACATTACTTTGCCAACAAAGGTCCGTCTAGTCAAGGCTATGGTTTTTCCCGTGGTCATGTATGGATGTGAGAGTTGGACTGTGAAGAAAGCTGATCGCCGAAGAATTGATGCTTTTGAACTGTGGTGTTGGAGAAGACTCTTGAGAGTCCCTTGGACTGCAAGGAGATCCAACCAGTCCATTCTAAAGGAGATCAATCCTGGGTGTTCATTGGAAGGACTGATGCTAAAGCTGAAACTGCAATACTTTGGCCACCTCATGTGACGAGTTGACTCACTGGAAAAGACTCTGATGCTGGGAAAGGTTGGGGGCGGGAGGAGAAGGGGACGACCGAGAATGAGATGGCTGGATGGCATCACCGATTCTGTGGACATGAGTTTGAGTGAACTCCGGGAGTTGCTGATGGACAGGGAGGCCTGGCGTGCTGTGATTCACGGGGTCGCGGAGAGTCGGATGTGACTGAGCGACTGAACTGAACTGAACTGAACTTGCATCTAGTAAATGGGTAAGTGACTAAGTTCCAGGAATAGAAGGCAGTTGGAAGCACCTGATTTCTAGGATGATTCTTACAGGAAGAGAATATTCACTTCTTTATACTCTTCTTGATGGTGGCAACGCAGATGTAAAGACTTAAAGACAGGCTGAGTAGCAAGACCAGGGCTTCCTGCAGCTGCCATAGTTTCTTTAGACCGCCTACTTCCAGATTGTATGTCTGTACTGGAAAAACAAACTTCTATCGTGGTCATTACTGTTATAGTGAGCTTTCTATTGCTTACAACTGAGAAATAGAATATTTCCTGCCATACTAGTAAACAAAGATATCACAGTCATCAGCAATTGCAGCCCTCCAATGTGAGCCAGTGAGCCCTGAGAGAACTCAGGGAGGAGAAGTATACCTGCTATCTAGCAGCCATCAGACTGTAGCCACTACCTCTGATAAGCCCTGAGGAACTCAGAAAGGGATAACAGGATACTGGCCCCAGGTAGCTGAGATGTATATCAAAGGAATGATTTCAGTGAATCCAGACTTTTGCAACTTCCCTATACAAAAAGCGCTGAATTCTTTAACTTGGGATATCTGGTTTTCTTTAACTCACAAAAAATACTTTTGAGGTTCAGACCACCTACCCTTTGTTGCAGAACTTCTTCATAACCTGGCTCCTCCCCACAATCCACCTCCTCCAGCACTGCTCTACCCTCAGGGTTACTTTAGATGCTGCCTCCTGAGCTTAAGTCCTTTATTCTGCCGAATAAAGCATAGCTTTCAACTTTTAGGTTGTGTGTATTTTCTCGCCCAACATAGCAAGCCTAATCTTAATTAATATGCCATCATGCATTTTTGAAAACTTGAAAAAAGCTGTCATCTCTCGATCTAATGAGTGATCAAAAAATGAATTCCTGGGAATTCCATGGCAGTCCAGTGGTTAGGACTCCATGCTCCCACTGCGAAGGGCACCAGTTCAATCCCTGGTAGGGAAACTAAAGTCCCACAGCCGGCATGGCCAAAGAAAAAAAATTGCTAGTCTTCACTAATGCTTAATTGATTGTTTTCCATTCATACAGTCTCTCTTGAGCTTACATCTGGTAGAAACTGAATCACTGGTGACAGATTTTCTTGTTTTGATTTTATTTTTCTACCTGATTTTTGTGAGGTTATCAATGTCAAATAAAATACTGCTTTTCATCACTTGCTTCTGTTCATCTGTTCTGATCTAGTTCCTCATTAGTCCTTCTAAAACATTGCATGCCACATTTGAGATAATGAAGGATTTCTGAGCATTCATCTGCAGCTACCTGAATGTTCCTTAAATGCAACTGTGGTCCTTCCTGGTGGTTTTTTCACAGCTGTCCTCTACAAGTCCTTGGAAAACATTTATCCCAGTGACCTTCATGTATCTTCAGAACCCATGTGCTTTGTTGTATCTTGAAGGCTTTCCGGCTAGCTGGCCAGCATGGCTGGCAGTGCGTCATATACCTTTCTTCCTCGGCAGATTTGCAGAAAAGCAATAGATTATTAAGTAGGAAACTAAGACTGGAGTTGGCTGCTGTGATTGGCCTACCTGTCTTGGTAAATCCAGTGTGTTGGATTTGGAGGAAGAAAAAGGGTGACCTTGGTGGCAAGAAGCTGTATCTAAAGACCTTAAAGCCACACAAGTCAAACATCTATAAATATTATTTTTGAATACACTGAATTTCCTAGTATCATTCGTGAGGCTGACTCATGAACTTTTAGGTGACCCTGGGTACTGGCATTGAAACTCTTAAACACTGAGGAAGAAAACAAGTGCCACTACCATTCTCCCACTTTATTCTTCTACTGGGAGGGCTGCGACAATTGTGCTTTCCTAGAAACAAAGGATTGAATAGTCCAAGTGAAAGTGTTACTCACTCAAATATATCCGATTCTTTGCAATACGGTGGACTATAGCCAGCCAGGATCCTCTGTCCTTGGAATTCTCCAGGCAAGAATACTGGAGTGAGTTGCCATTTCCATCTCCAGGGGATCTTTCTGACTCAGGGATCGAACCCAGGTCTCCTGCATGGCAGGAAAATTCTTTACCATCTGAGCCACCAGGGAAGTCTGATGATATTTCCTAATCTGTTCAGTTTATCAATGCAGAGCTCTTGAATTCACATCTTCAAATTACTAACCTAGTATTTCTCTTATACCAGGAGTGGGCAACCCAAAGCACCCTTATTTTTTGGTAAATAAAAAAAATACTATGCTTATAAATAAAACCTATTGAAATCTAGCCACAGCTCTGTCTGTTGGTATTACCTGGCTGTTTCTACTACAAAGTTCAGTAGTATGATCTTACCCAGCAAATCCAAAAATATTTATTATCTGACCTGTTCCAGAGGTTTGTCCCTGTAAAAAAAATATTTGCTTCCCTCTCCCTCCCCATACTATATGACCTTAGATAAGAAAAACTTACAGTTTTTAATCTTCCTGTTTGACTTTTAAGTCCCTCCTATCCTAAGATAGTGCTTCCCAGGTGGCTCAGTGGTAAGGAATCTGCCTGCCTGTGCAGGAGATGCAAGAGACATGCATTCAATCCCTGGGTCAGGAAGATCCCCTTGAAGTAGGAAATGGCAACCCACTCCAACATTCTTGCCTGGAAAATTCTGTGGACAGAGGAGCCTGGAGGTCTATACTCCATGGGGTCACAAAGAGTGGGACGTGACTTAGCAACTAAGCGTATATGCACACACCCTAAGATAACTCTAGATCTACTTTTGGATGCAGCATACAAGCTTTACTAGGGCATGTTAGTCATTCAGTCGTGTTTGATTCTTTGTGACCCCATGAACTGTAGCCTGCCAGGTTTCTCTGTCCACGGGATTCTCCAGGCAAGGATACTGGCTGGACTCGGTTGCCATTCCCATCAGGGGATCTTCCTAACTCAGGGACCAAACCCAGGTGTCCCAAATTGCAGGTAGATTCTTTGCTAGGGCATTCAGTTCAGTTCAGTCGCTCAGTCGTGTCTGACTCTTTGCGACCCCATGAATCACAGCACGCCAGGCCTCCCTGTCCATCACCAAGTCCCAGAGTTCACTCAAACTCATGTCCATCGAGCTGGTGGAAAATTATTATCAGGTCTCACTGGAAATTTGCCGGCAGCACTTTCCCAACAATATAAAAACCAGAAGCCAAAGATGGTAACAATTCAACTTAGTACTTGCATCTAGAATTTTATGTTCTTGGGAAGTCAGAAGATATCATGGCATAACTTTTGTTCCTTTCTGGAATGTGGAAAAAATACAAAGGAAAGGAAATCAACAAAACATCAAGGAAACAAAAAGGATTCAGCAGACAATGGCTGAGGGAAAGAAATAGAGATAGGACAATTTAAAATAGCGTAGAGGAAAACCAGTGTGAGGAGATATATTGAGGCAGCAGACATAACTCCCATAAGGTGAAGAGTTAGACTTGCCTGGTCCCACCATTCTTTTCTGGTTGAAAAATTCACGTTTCTTCCATGAGTGCTTACCTAAGAAAGTTTGTTTGAAATTGACCCTATTTGGGTGTGTCACCATCTTCCTGGGATTTTAGATATTTAAAACTGAAGGTGAAACGGACACTGAGCAGAACCCTGCGGGGCTCCTGGGCACATAGCCTTTCTGTGTACCCCATTTCTCTTCCTATTTTTTTTTTTTTTGGTTGCAACCAGTGGAGGCCACTCTCTAGTTGTGATGCGTGGGCTTCTCACTGCAACGGCTTCTTTTGCTGCAGAGCACGGGCTCTCGTCTGTTCGGGCTTCACTAGCTGTGGCACGCGGGCGTAGGTGCCTCACAGCACGTGGGGTCTTCCCAGAGCTGGGACTGAACCGTGTTGCCTGCACTGGCAGGTGGATTCCCAACCACTGGGGCGCCACGGAGGCCCTGTCCCCCATTTATTGATTACAGGAAATCGACTTCATTCAGCCTCCACTTCCCTGAGTTCCCAGGGCAGGTTCAAACAGTTGCTAGTGAGGGAAGGGAGGAAACAAGTGAGGAACAAATTGGGAGGGAGGTTTAAGAGGGCCGGGACGTTATGTGTACCTATGACTGATTTGTGTTGGTATATGGCAGAAACCTACCCAATACTGTAAAGCAATTATCCTTCATAAAATTAAATTTTTTAAAAAAGAAAGAAACAGTGGTGCTGCACTGGGGCAAGGTCCTTGTTGTCCCTCAAGAGATACGCATAACAACACCTTTGAGCTGTTCTATGGATATTAAACCCCTCACCAGCTCGGACAATTAATTGTGTGCTTCCCATAAGCATCCAAACCCCAGACCAGCTGAAACCAGAAAGGTGATGATGCTGACTCCCTCTTACCTCATCACAAACCAATCAGAAGAAGGCTTACAAGTATAGCCAGGCTCCTCTGTCCATGGGATTCTCCAGGCAAGAATACTGGAGTGAATGGCCATGCCCTCCTCCAGGGGATCCTCCCAACCGAGGGACTGAACCAGCATCTTTGACATCTCCTGTATTGGCAGGTGGGTTCTTTACCACTAGTGCCACCTGGGAAGTCCATATAGCACAGGGAACTCTACTCAATACTCTATAATGGCCTATACGGGAAAAGAATCTTAAAAAAAGAATGGATATATGTATATGGCTTCCCTGATGGCTCAGTGGTAAAGAATCCACCTTCCATGCAGCAGGTGCGGGTTTGATCCCTAGGCTGGGAAGATCCCTTGGGGGAAGAAATGGCAACCCCCTCCAGTATTCTTGCCTGAAAAATCCCATGGACCGAGGAGCCTGGTGGGGTCACAGAAGGTGGGAGAGTACTGAGCACACGTGTGTACATGTGTAACTGATTCACTCTGCTGGACACCTGAAACTAACACTTTTGTAATCAACTATACTCCACTAATTTTTTTTTAAAAAAAGAAAAGCAGTAAATATACACACTGATTATGTATAGGTAATTTAATTATAGTAGAAAGTGAAAGTGAAAGTCAGTCATGTCCGACTCTTTGTGACCTCAGGGACTCAGTCCACGGAATTCTCTAGTCCAGAATACTGGAGTGGGTAGCCATTCCCTTCTCCAGGGGATCTTCCCAACCCAGGGATCAAACCCAGGTCTCCCACATTGCAGGCAGATTCTTTACTAGCTGAGCCACCAGGGAAGCCCAATTATAGTGAAAAGATAAGATTAAAAGCTTTAACTTCATCAAAAAAAGAAGAAGAATGTCCAGGAGCTGATCATGCCCTCTTTGAACTATTACTATAAAACTTCTCACTACCCCTTCCAGATGGAGACACACAGTTTTGAGGGCGTTAACTTGTTGTGGCCCCCTTTGCCTGGCAAAGCAATAAGGCTGTTTTTTCTATTTCACCCCAAAACTCTGTCTCCAAGATTTAATTTGGTGTTGGGGTACAGAGGCCAGATTCATCTTCAAAACTAAAATGAGATTTTAAAACTAAAAATCATTCTAGTACAATATTCTAATTATACCAACAAGAACCAATTGTACCCCTCTTGAAATTCACAGCGTGGAGACAGAGCTGGGACAAACAGTTGCAGCTCTTAATCAAGCTGTACTTTCTCCCAGGTACACTGTGCTGGGACATACAATCCCAGAAAGCTATTTTAATGGTGAAGATGTTTGTTGTTCACTTGCTAAGTTGTGTCAAATTCTTTGGGATCCTGTGGACTGCAGCCTGCCAGGCTCCTCTGTCCATGGGCTTTCCCAGGCAAGAATAGTGGAGAGGGTTGCCATTTCCTTCTCCAGGGGATCTTCCCAGCCCAGAGATTGAATCTGCATCTCTTGCATTGACAAGAGACTTCTTTACCGGTGAGCCACCAGGGAAACCCAATGGTGAAGATTTTTATGACGCAGAATTCAATTCGGGGAAAGAAAGTATAAAGCCTTCAGAGATTTAGAGTTGCTGTGGTGCTGGAGAAGACTCTTGAGATTCCCTTGGACTGCAAGGAGGTCCAACCAGTCCATTCTAAAGGAGATCGATCCTGGGTGTTCATTGGAAGGACTGATGCTGAAGCTGAAACTCCAATACTTTGGCCACCTCATGTGACAAGTTGACTCACTGGAAAAGAGTCTGATGCTGGGAGGGATTGGGGGTGGGAGGAGATGGGGACGACAGAGAATGAGATGGCTGGATATCATCACCGACTCGATGGACATGAGTTTGAGTGAACTCCGGGAGTTGGTGATGGACAGGGAGGCCTGGCATGCTGTGATTCATGGGGTTGCAAAGAGTCGGACACGACTGAGCGACTGAACTGAACTGAACTGAAACAATTGAAAGATAAGTCTTCAGGAGTTCCTTTACAAGATAAAAGTCAGTTCTTATGTGTGCCTGTGCTGTCTACACAACGAATGTACTGTAACTAATTTGATAACCCAAATATATCTTCAGATTAAGATTAGCAAAGGGGAAAACTCCACTAACATTTTTCCTCTTTCCTTATGTTGTAAGCAAATTAATAAAATGATTTTAAGTGTTTTAATTACTGTAACTTTTTGATGTATTTTTCTCTGAACTGCATGCCATCTTGGGCTTCCCTGGTAGCTCAGAAGGTAAAGGATTCACCTGCGATGTGGGAGACCTGGGTTCGGTCCCTGGTTGGGAAGATTCCTCTCGAGGAGGGCATGGCAACCCACTCCAGTATTCTTGGCTAGAGAATCCCCATGGACGGAGGAGCCTGGCAGGCTACAGGCCATGGGGTCACAAAGAGTCGGACACGACTGAGCGACTAAGCGCAGCACACACATGCCATCTTCCTTTTATCATGTACTTCCAATAATTAAATTTTCTTGTCATTCTTTCATTTCAACATTCTTAAGTGCTTGAGCTTTTATTTTCCTTAAAGCGATCTCAATCACTGTATTCCCGTAGTCCTTTATGGAGCTATGATGGAGAAAATGAAGTCTTTTAGAGACAGAAATGAGAATAAAAAGATAAGCCAAGCTACTAGATATTTAGGAATATTAATTAGGTCATAATAATACATAAGTGTTTCTTTGTGGCGGCAATAGGACGTCTTCCCTACAAGTTCTCTTCTTTGTCTTACCTTGAGTGGCAGATACTTTTTGCGTCTCTTCTTCAGCTGGGTGCCAGCTGCATTGTCCCAGTGGCTTTTGAATGGAGACTAATGGACCTAATCCATAAATACTGACTGGAAGCCAATGTAAGGCAAGGGGCTCTGTTATTGACCATTAGTCATCAATAAATGATAGCAGTGTTAAACAACAAACACAGAGCTCTGAGAATATCATTAACATCACTTACAAAATAAATGTTTCTGCAATATATCAGTGTTTGGCAGCCAAATCCCCAGAGGGCTCTAGGACTAAGTTTGTCATCTGCTGCAATTTAAACTGAAGTATCTTCTTAAAAAGCTCTTCCTGGTTCTCTGTTTTGATGGACTTGTAAGAAGACTGGGTTTTCTCAAAGAGAAAATCTTCATTTCCCCTGGTTATGTGTCATGTCTTTACTGGGTTAGCTTCCTGAAAAGCTGGAAATATCTTAGAATATTGCATAAATTTTATTGATAAAATAGCATAAAGGTTGGAGAGGATTGACTCCAATTTTAAAAGACGTTCCACTGTTGATAAAATGTTATCCAAAGGCATTGCATGCTAGAGAGAAATTGTTCACAAAAGAAAGTCAATTGATGCAGCAAGCTTCATTATTGTCTCATTTTTAAGAAATTTTCAGTCACCTCAGCCTATAGTAACAACCATCTGAGCAGTCAGCCACCATCAACATCAAGGCATACCCTCCACCAGCAAAAAAAATTACAACTCACTGAAGTTCAGATGATGGTTAATATTTTTTAGCAATGAGGTTTTTTGTTGCTCTTGTTTTTGAAAAATAAAAAAAATTTTTTTAAAAGATGCTGGGAAGGATTGGGGGCTAGAGGAGAAGGGGACGACAGAGAATGAGATGGCTGGATGGCATCACCGACTCGATGGACATGAGTTTGAGTGAACTCCGGGAGTTGGTGATGGACAGGGAGGCCTGGTGTGCTGATTCATGGGGTCACAAAGAGTCGGACATGACTGAGCAACTGAACTGAACTGAACTGAGGAATATCTGACAAATACTTTGATCTCTTCCCAGCTTGGGTCCCTATACTTGAGATATGTTACAGGAAGCTTGCCAAAACCCACTGACTATCTAGCGCAAGAAAGCAAAGTATAAACCTTGGTGCTTTAAAAAATAATGAACCACAAATGGAGAAGGAAATGGCAACCCATTCCAATATTCTTGTTTGGAAAATCCCATGGACAGAGGAGCCCGTCAGGCTACAGTCCAAGGGGTCACGAAGAGTCAGAAATGCATGAACCACAAACGACATATTGTAAATCTGTTTTTGCATTGCTTTCTAGAAGAACACGAGAAAAGCTAATAGAAAAGAACTTTGTAAACAGTCTATTTTCCCCTCACCCCATTCTTCTTGAAATCATATGCCTTCTCTCTTGATACCACATTGCAAACAGCTGGAGTCTATTCACCTGACATGGCGTTATTCCCACTTGTTGAATGTCCTAAAACCAAACACTCTAAAAACAATAACGAAGAAAAGAGTAAACAAGCTTTAAATCATTCCATTTTCACGCTTTATGACTTTCTCATGATCATTTTAGTCGTCTACCTGAAGATTTATTTTGAAAGCTAAGTGGTGATTACAGATGAATCACCCATTTGAAATGCCTTACTTTAAAATACAAGAATGCAAGAGAGTGAAAACCTGGAGCCTTCAAACTCCACATCCACCATTTGAGTAAATTACCTAACCACAGTTATAGGTCTGTTTCTTCATTGACAGAACACAGTAGTCAAGGAGCCAGGCTACTATCTGGCATATGTGAGTTCTCAAAAATCATAGGGAAGGTATGATTTTGTTGTGATTTTTAAGAATTGTATAAAAATCTCATGCTATTTCAATTGAGAAGCAAGTGACCTTTTTACTCCCTAGTGAAACATGTTATGGTTAATAATACTTCACAAGGTTGTCATGACAGTCAAATATAGATAAAGTACCTAGCCAGAGAGTTAATGATCAATAAATGTTCATTCTTTTCCCCTCATGTTTTGTCTATATTCCTGTTCTTAAAAAGGAGAAAAGTGTGCAGTAATTCTAAACATGAATATTTGTAGAATGGATTTACAAACCAAATAAGAGGAAAGTCTCAGACTTTTTAATGATAAACATAAAATGAGGCAAAACAAACAATGCCTTTCTGCTGCCTTTTTCACAGGGAAAATATCACGCAGCTTCCCTCATTCTGCAAACATAGACATAGAAGCATCAAAATGTTAACACCTTCTCTGAAGTTACTTAAGATCAGATACAAAAAAAAAAAAAAAGTCAAAGTCTCCAAATTTGAAGCTCCAAATTCTAAAAACAAGCAGATTATTTTTGAGACGTTACTTGGTGTATTAATATGTGTGTCAGCAAGCAGTAGTAAAATCACCGATTATTTTTAGATTGTATTTTTCTTCTGTGCATTTTTGGTTTTTGTCCTGCCATGCAGCCTGTGGGATCCTAGTTCCCTCACAGGGGTGGAGTGCAGGCCCTGGCAGTGAGGTCACCAAGTCCCAACCACTGGGCCACCACGAATTCCCTTTTCTGTGCATTTCTAAATAGATATCTCATTACAAGTTTAGATCAGGGGCCTGACGGGTCATCCATAATGGAGAGCAGAGAATGCATCTATAAGCAAGCAAGTACACATGCAGCTTGCAGAGCTGTCGTTGTGAAGAAGCCATTGGTGGCTCAGATGTTCACTCCCTGAGTCAGGAAGATCCCCTGGAGGAGGGCAGGGCAACCCACTCTAGTATTCTTGCCTGGAGAATTCCATGGACAGAGGAGCCTGGTGGGCTACAGTCCATGGCGTCGAGACGAGTCGGGCAAGACTGAGCTACTAACACTTTGATTTTCACTTCCTCTTTCTCTTACTTAAATTCCTGTGTTTCCATTGCTGAGTCCATGAAACTTACTCTATGTTACTTGAGAACCAGGTCCCATTTGCATAGTGGCCTGAGGTCTCTCCCAGGGATGTGATCGTCAAGACTGACTCTCTTCCCAGTTCTCCCTGTTGCACTTGCTAGCCTGGCCCTCTGATGTGTCAGCGAAGCTTCACAGCAACTCACGTGTGCTTCACTGCTGCCAGGTTATTGCCCTCTGCACCTCGGATGCTAACTTACTGAATGACCTCTGGTAGTCCTCAGCCACCCTTGGCTTGACAGAGGGTAAAACACGTCAGTGCCCTGGGACAGTGTTAGAACATCCTCTGGTATGCTCTACCTGGGTGACATTTAGTGTTTGCATACAAAGATCTCCAAATGTGTTCCAGGACATGGTCTCATTCTCAGACCAGGGCCATCTGAAGGATGAGAGTTTTGCTCCTGTCTCCAGATTGAAGATTTTCTGGAGTTTTATCTGGGTTCAGAGTAACCTTAGTAGGGTGGTTTTGTTGTTGTTTTTGTTCAGTCACTTGGTCGTGTCTGACTCTTTGCAACCCCATGAACTGCAGCACGCCAGGCTTCCCTGTCTTTCACCATCTCCTGGAGCTTGCTCAAACTCATGTCCATTGAGTTGGTGATGCCATCGAACCATCTCATTCTCTGTCGTCCCCTTCTCCTCCTGCCTTCAATCTTTCCCAGCATCAGGGTCTTTCCCAGTGAGTCAGCTCTTCACGTCAGGTGACCAAAATATCGGAGCTTCAGCTTCAGCATGAGTTCTTCTAACGAATATTCAGAGTTGATTTCCTTTCAGATTGACTGGTTTGCTCTTAATGTGCCTCCATAGCTTGGACCCTGCTACAGTTCAGTATTCTCAAGATGTCCCTAATAATAGTTTTCTTGAGATAGACAGCAATGCCCTTGGAGGTTCTAAGACCAAGACACACCTCCAGATATTCCTGGATTACAAAGAATGCAGGACCAGGCCACTAGCTTCTGCTACTTCCAAATAGCAGAGCAGGATGAATTGTACACAACGATCTATGTGAACATTTAACTTTATTTGCAGTAAGGACCCAGATAGGTGATCAGCTTGCTGCTATTTGGCAAAGTGCACTTCAATTTCAAGCTGATGTGTTTACTTTCCAGGGTTGAAATTGTTGTCAGCAATTTCTATTTAAAATAGAAATTGCAGTCGCTGGTCTTTTAGAATATGTCATGTTTACAAAGGTGCATTTTGTAAGAACATCCTAAAGTGCTGTATGAATATCATTTCATTTATCCTTATGACACCTCTGTGAAGGAAAATAACCCATATCATCCTCCCAGATTCAGTGTTCAAGTGAAAGCATACAAAGACTTTCTAGAGAGGACAGTAAAACTCACACTGGACCCAAGAGCAGCCTGTTAGGATTGTATATGAATATTTAGGCTCTGGTAAAGGGTTGGGGGCATAATTCTGTCAATCCAGGAAAATAACACTTTCTTAAGGGCAGAAGAAAGGAATATGGAAAGGGAAGACTACAAAATACTTCCATTGTATTTGAAGACCCTTCCTTTTTAAATTTCATCTTTCTCTGGTTCTCCAGTTACCAGCTATTATTCCGTTCCGTTCCGTTCTGTCGCTCAGTCGTGTCCGACTCTTTGCGACCCCATGGACTGTAGCCTACCAGGCTTCTCCGTCCATGGGATTATTATTATCACTATAGAAAAAAAGAGTGGCGGGGAGGCATGCAGCCAACTGGACCATGAGTCTGTGAAATTGTTGCAGGAAAGAGAGTGGAGTGAGAGAGGGTCGTCACGTTTCAGGTCTCAGGCGAGTCCCTAGGATGGCTGCAGAGTGTGGGTTCCTGGCTTCATGAAAGCAGGAAAAGAATTCAAGAGCAAGCCATAGTAAAGTGGGAAAAGGTTTGTTCAGGGAGCTACACACTTCACAGACAGAGTGTGGGCCATCTCAGAAGGCGAGGGGCCCCACTGAATGGGTTTGTCAGTTTTTATAGGGGTGGATAGTTTCATAGGCTATTGAGTGGGAGGATTATTCCAAAAATTGGGGGAAAAAGGAAGGGACTTACAGGAATTGGGCCACCACCCACTTTTTGACTTTCGATGATCAGCCTTGGAACTGTCACAGAGCCTGTAGGTAGCACGTGCAGATGTTTTACAATAAGAGTGTACTGAGCCTTAAGGTCTAGTGGAATTTGACTTATCCGGCATCTTAGACTTAGTTGGTTCTAACCACTTTATGTTGTGTCCTCAAAGCTGTGTCCTTCTTTTGAAGGTTGTGCCCTGCCCTGCCTTCCGGTCTTGTTATTTGAAATACTCATGTATCTCTAGATCATGGACCAACATTTTTATTCTATGACACTTACAAGTGATTAGGATAGTCCATTAAGCATATCCTAAGACTGTTTTTAGGGCTTCCCTTGAGGCTCAACTGGTAAAGAATCCACCTGCAGTGCGGGAGACCTGGGTTCAATCCCTGGGTTGGGAAGATGCCCCAGGAGAAGGGAAAGGCTACCCTATCCAGTATTCTGGGCCTGGAGAATTCCAAGGACTGCATAGTCCATGGGGTCGCAAAGAGTCGGACTCAACTGAACAACTTTCACTTTCAGAAACCTTTTATTTCCAAGGATTAAATCAGTTTGATTTGACCATTTATTTAGTAAAACTCTTGCTAACTATACAGAGTATTGACAAAAAAAGCTGGGAGAGGTGATGGTAGTAGACATTTATTTCTTTCTTTTATAAAGAAATAAGGAAAGGAGTGTTTATTGAGTATCTACATTGTACCAGGAGCAATTTTAGATGAGCTCAACTCTGCACTGACTTTTCAGAGTTATGATTACCATGCTACCTGCCAAGAAACCGTGGCTCAGAAAAAACAGATCACCTACTCAAGATCACACAGCTAGTGAAAGTAAACTACAGAGTCTATATTCAACCCAGGCCTTTCTAATTCTTAACCTCTAGTTAAGAGCTGCCTGGGGACTGTCCTATGTGCTAATGTGAAGTTACTCAAGAATATAGCAGAAATCTTCTTACCAAGAATCAATCATATTTGTTCCCAAACCAGTGTCAACTACAAATTGGCACTTGCCAAAAGCATTTTCCAGTGACTAAACAACAACAAGAAGGGCATTTGCCATCTGTCTGTGCTGCTTCAGCTGCTGACCTTTAACCCCCAGAGGGGAATTCAGGGTGAAGAGTGAGGCACTCTGTGCTCCAGGGAAACCAGAGGAACAGGTCTTTAGACAGTGAGATATTTTCAGAAATTGATTTCATGATCCCAATCCTTGCATCTCCTCATATCTAGAAAAATGCTAAATCCCTTCATGTTGACATCAGTGCCTAACAGAAAGCCTTTTGTAAAATAAGCACTTGATTTCATTGAACTCCCCCTTCGCCAAAATCCTATATATTGACCTTCCCCCGTGTTCTTGGGTTTCCCTGGTAGCTCAGATGGTAAAGAATCCACCTGCAATGAGGGAAATCTGGGTTCAATCCCTGGGTTGGAGAAGGGAATGGCTGTCCACTCCAGTATTCTGGCCTGGAGAATTCCATAGACAGAGGAGGCTTGCAGGCTACAATCCATGGGGTGGCAAAGAGTCAGACATGACTGAGCGACTTTCCCTCAATGCCTCTTTGGAGTAGTCTCTCAGAGCTATCTCTCTAAGGTGCTGTCTCCCAGGCTGCAGTCCTCATTTTGCCCCAAATAAAACTTAAACTGCAACTCTGACGTTGTGCATCATTTTAGTTGACACCAGTTTGTCTTTTATACTTGTTTTTTGAATTATTTTATTTAATTTAACATCACCTGGACTAATAAAATATGAATACAAAAGAAAGAGGTTTATGTTTCTGTGAAGATTAACTAGAATGCTTTGGAAACAGTGAAACTGAGCAGACCCTGTGGGGTCGTTTTGGGTACAAAAGCCTTTCCATGTCCCTCGTTTCTTGCTGGTAGGAAAGAGGCTTTCAGTCTCCTAGACTTTCTGTGAGTCCCAAAGGACAGCATTACCAGTTACTAATGAGAGGAGAGAAGGGATGCAGAAACAAAGGAAAGGCAGTCAAGAAATGACAGTGCAGTAATGGGGCAGAGCCCTGGCTGCTCCTCGGTGAATATATGGAACAGTCTGATATGGATCTCTGAGTTCTTCCACAGAATCTAAGGTGGAGGATGCCAATTTTTAAAAAAATATTTATTACTTATTTATTTGGCTGCACTGGATCTCAGTTGCAACATGCAGGATCTAGTTCCCCAACCAGGGGTTGAACCAGTGCCCACTGCATTGGGAGTGTGGAGTCTTAACCACTGGACCCTCAGGGAAGTCCTATTCTTGTGCTTTTTATCAAAATCTTCTCTTTATTGACCTTGAATGTCACCTTATTTTTTTGTATTCATATTAATTTGTCCAGCTAAATTATCAAGGGGAAATACCAAAAGATTTATGATTTCTCAGCAGCTTGACCTTGCCTTTTGACCTTCTACAAGAATTATAAATTCAATTTGGCAGCAAAGTGAATTCTTGAGATTTTCTTATTCTTACACTGTCTCTAAGACCAATGTAGACTTGAAATTGGTTATTTTTAGTCTCTGGAATTTATTTCAAGAAGGTGGAGCCCATTTGGAAATTATCACTAAATCTAACTTTTCTCATTCTAAAATTATTTACATTCATATAGGTGTTGTTAAGAGGGTCCATTTTTATAGTCTTAAAATTGTACCAAGTAAAAATTATATTTTAGAAATAATTGTATGTAGTACTCTACCATTATAGAAACCACACAAATCCGTTTGCTCCTCATAATGGCATAGAGCAGGCATTATTATGCCCATTAAAAAAGAATATTTATTTGGTGGTGTTGGGTCTCAGTTGTGGCACACAAGACCTTCAACTTTTAAGATCAAAACCGGACCCTCTGCGTTGAGACTACAGAGTCCTAGCCACTACCACCAGAGTAGTCCCTTATCCCTGTTTTACTGCTAAGGAAATTCAGGATAGTTTGAGGACTCTGCCCAGGGTTAGCACTGGTTCAAAAACAAACAAATTATCTGATTAAGCCTGTTTCATAGGCAGTTGCAAGCATTCTTTTTTTCTAAGAAGGGACTGTTTAGAATATAGCATTTTACACTTGATAAAACCATTTTTTTAGTGTTAAATCTATTGATACTAACAAGGAATAGAAAAGTTGGGCTGAAAATTATCTCTTCCTTAACTTCTTTTCATGACCTTATATACAAGGACAATAGTTTTATTTTTTTTAAATTTTTATTGGAGTATAGTTGATTTATAATATTGTGTTACTTTCAGGGGTACAGCAAAGTGAATCAGTTATACATAGATACTCTTTTTAAGAATTTTTTTCCCATATAGGCCATTACAGAGTATTGAGTGGAGTTCCCTATGCTATACAGTAGGTCCTTATTAGTAATCTACTTTTTTAGTGCCACAACTGAGACCCAGCGCCGCCAAATAAATATTTTCTTTTTAATGGGGACAATAATGCTTGCTCTATGCCATTATGAGGAGCAAATGAATTTGTGTAAGTGATCTTCTACTTTTTATGTAGAAGTACAAAGTTTAGGACTTCCCAGGTGGCTCAGTGGTAAAGAATCTGCCTGCCAAGGCAGGAGACGCAGGAGACACAGGTTCGATCCCTGGGTAGGAAAAATCCCCTGGAGGAGGAAATGGCAATCCACTCCAATATCCTTGCCTGAAAAATCCTATGGACAGAGGAGCCTGTCGGACTACAGTCCACTGGGTCACAAAAGATCAGTTACAAGCATGCACAATGGTTTATTAACTAGACATTTCTATCATTAGCTTATAAGAAGTTAATTTTATCTCTTCAGCCACCTAAGACAAGCATAGAATTAAATATTTACTAAAAAAGAAATGTATGGGTTTTGTCTGATTTCTATAAAAGGAACATATCTACATTTTTAAGTACCACAGAAGGAAATTAAGACAGTGTTTACATATATTATTACTTTAAGGGGCATCAGTGAAACTGGTGGGAAAAAAAGAACCTAAGATTTTAGTGACTAAAAAGTGAGCTCCCCGGAAGCAGGAACTTTGCCTCTTTGTTCATTCTGCGCTCCGTTGCTCAGTTGTGTCCGACTCTTTGTGACCCCATGGACTGCAGCCTGCCAGGCTCCTCTGAGAATCCCCAGAATCCTTGGGGATTCTCCAGGCAAGAATGCTGGAGTGGGTTGCCATGCCCTCCTCCAAGGGATCTTCCCAACCTAGGGATCGAACCCAGGTCTCCTGCATTGCAGGCGGATTCTTTACCGTCTGAGTCACCAGGGAGTCTTTGTTCACTGGCACATTCCAAAGGCTTTAAATTGGCCTGGAATATAGTTAAGTGTTAACAAATATTTGTTGAGTGAATAAATGAGCCAACAAAGGAAACAAAGTTGAGGCTCGCTCCCTTATTTTATGGGAGAAATGAATTCATTTATTCATCAAATACTGACTGAACGCTTAAGAAGCCTAGACAGACTCAGAGGCTCTGGACTAGAATTACCATACCCCTCCTGCTGCCCAGGGGGAGGTAAAGCTGAATCCAGCCTCTGTACCCCAACACAGAATTAACTCTGGAAGACAGAGTTCTGAGTGGAAAAGGAAAGGATAGGCAGGTGGCCACAGTGGGATACTGCCCTCAAGACTGTGTGTGTCCTGACCTGGAAGGGGTGGTGAGGAGTTTTATTGTCATGGTTTCAGGAGGGCGTGATCAGCTCATGGACATCCTTCTGATTGGTTGGTGGTGAGGTAAATAGGAGTCAGCATCATCAACCTTCAGGTTCCAAACTGTCTGGGGTCTGCTTGCTTGTGGGCAGCGTACCGCTAACTTCTACCACCTGGTGGGAGTTTCAGTATCTACAAAACAGCTCACAGACAATGTTATGTGTATCCCTTGAGGCTGCTTCCCCCTTGTCTGGGCATCTCCTTCTTTCACTGATTAGCAACTCTTTGAAGCTGCCCTTGGAACTCGGAGAAGGTCACGGAGACTGAATGAAGCCTATTTCCTATAATCAAGAAATGCAGGACACAGAAAGGCCTGTGTGCCCAGGAGCCCTGCGGGGTCCTGCTGGGTATCAGAGGTATTCTAATTTAGCCTGGGTAACCAGGGAAGGCATCTCAGGCCCTTTGAGATCTGAATGAAATAAGACACCAAGCCATGCAAAGATAGTGTGACCCAGCTGTTGTTACAGCAGTAAATTAGATGAAGCTTAGAAAGCATTTATCTCAGTCATCAGCCAATGGTACTGATGAGTACGCTAAAGTGCGGTACTTTGACTTACTACATACTTCAAGCTGAAGGAATCTGAGAAATGGCAGGTGAAGGAAGGACTTTCTGACCTCCACCTGAGGTAGGTCACAAAACCGTCGTGTGACCGGTGCCTCCCTTAGAAAGGGACTTCTTAATTTCCAAAGACAGAGGGACACCAAGAGGTGCCACCGCAACACCTTTTTGTCTTATCACATTTGCCCACCACTGTCCTCTCTTCATTAAACCTGCATAAAGACACTCAGGTTTAGCTACTTTGTCAGGTCTTATCTCCTTATGAAGTCTCCAGGTTTTCAGTAAAACTTACATTAAATAAATTTGTTTGCTTTTCTTTTTAATCTTTTATGACAGGGACCCCAGTCAAGAACATTTTCCCTCCCTTATAGTAGATAAAGAAAAAAGACATTTTTATTCTCCTACAGTAGATATTATGCTAGTTCTATAGGTGGCAACCAAGATGTTCATTTCACAATATTCAAAACTTAGACAAGTCCACAGTGACATGATGTATACACATCCCTCGATGACTTTTTGGGGTTTCTGCAAACCTTGGGCTTGTGTGCTCCAAGTCCTTGGAAGGAACTAGGACTTAACTCCTCCTACCTAGGAGGATTAGATTCTGCTATACATTCTGAATTTTTGTATCAAAACCCAGCATCTCAAAGCCTGTAGATCCCATTTTGACAGATTTCCTAGAGGTTTTAAGAACTCTTGATCAGGATGAAACCTTGTAAATGGTCTGCTTCTTATACTTGAACCATAATATAGCAGTCTAATATAAATCCTTGATGCAATTTTTTAAAAACCTGCCAAATCAAATAATTTTTTTACTGGTTGTCTGGAGCTTATATTAAACCTTATATATGAAAACAAAATATTACGTTTTGGCTTTTCAAAAGCCTATTTATATAGTCTTTATCCTACAGATTGGAAAAGTTGTTCTTAAACATTGACATTTCTGATAACCTTTTAAAAAAACTCATTATATCATTAAAATAAGCTATAGTGTACTCAACCAGAATAAACACAAATTTAAGGAAGAAACTAAAAGTCTCTGAGATAATCACTATTAAAACTTTAGTACCATCCTTTCATATATCTCTTCAGGTTAATATATGCACACATATATAAAATTTTGAATAAATAGTATCATATTCTATATGTATTTCAGAATGCTGTTTAAAAGCATTTTGTTAAATTCTTTATATCTTTCCTCTTCCTCTCTTATCCATCTCTCCTCATCACTACTGTAAAAAAATGTTAGAAAACTATTTTTCTCACTTGAATGCAGTGTAAAAATCCCTCCAAATCAACTAATACTAATTAATGTGCTGTGCTTAGTCATTCAGTCATGTCCAACTCTTTGAGACCCCATGGAGGACTGTAGCCTGCCAGGCTCCTCTGTTCATGGAGAATCTCCATGCAAGAATTCTGGAGTGGGTTGCCATGCCCTCCTCCAGGAGATCTTCCCAATCCAGGGATCCAACCCAGATCTCCAGTATTGTAGGCAGATTCTTTACCATCTGAACCACCGGGGAAGCCCAAGAATACTGGAGTGGATAGCCTATCCCTTCTCCAGGGGATCTTTGTGACCCAGGAATCGAACCAGGGTCTCCTGCATTGCAGGCGGATTCTTTACAAGCTTAGCCATCAGGGAAGCCCCAACTAATACATACCTAACACTTTTTAAAAAACTTTTTTCTAAATTTTAAAAAGTTTTCTGTATTTTATTAGAGTATATTTGATTAAAAATATTGTCTAACACATAATATTTCATGGTATGAATGAACTCCAGCTTGCTTATCTCTTTCCCTGGTGATGAGTAATCCCTTTGTAGTCTGATTTTCTTACTCCTCTGAGCATCCTTTCCTATGCATCCTTATGGGCTGGTAGATTAGTTTTTATGGTATTGCTGGGAGAGGGAGTGTGTGTGTGTGTGTGTGTGTGTGTAATCTTAATAGAGATATCCAGAATTGCATTCTCCAAAGATTTTAAGTTTACATTTTCCTTTGCATTTTATCTAATGTTTGTATTTATTATTTATATGCATAAGTGCACACATAATTGGGAGTAACTACTATAAACTTATTACTTCTTTAGTGATGCTGGAAAAATTCAAGTCTTACTTGGCTCATCAGTCTTATCACTTGTATTTTAAAATTGAGGGATTTCCCTGGTGATCCAGTGGTTAAGACTCTGCACTTCCACTGCAGGGCGCACTGGTTCAATCCCTGGTTGGGGAACTAGGCTCCTGCATGCCGCCCAGTCAAACAAAAAAGAAAGTGAAACAGGCCTTCAATAACCATGTTTTCCAAGCTCTGCCAGGTAACCAAATAGAGCTCCAGTCCACATTTCTGAGAGCCACAGTGGGAAGGTATACACTCATTCCACCAGTTATGGAAGTTCAGAATGCTATTTAACAGAGGAAAACAGCTCCATTTTGCCAGCCCTGCTTTTTGATTTTCATTCTACTGCTATGCTATTTGCTTCCAGCCACCTGAAAGCAGTATCAAAACTGTTTGAAATCATTGACTAGAATTTCTATGCTCTGATTTGTATTATAAACTTAAAAAACAAAGACAATTTAAAGCTATGAAATCACAGCATCTTGGTAGCATTCTTATTTTTTAAGTGCAAGGAAGAAATCAAGATTACTCATCAAAGAAATATGATGCCATTTAACTCATTGTACTGATACAAGATGAATTATTTACAGTCTCATTATTATAATTAGAGTTAATGTACCAAGCACATTCAGGCTTGGGTTTCACCGAAATGTTCTGATTGATTTTCTGAAATACACAGTCATCGGCATGTATTTGCACAGGTGAAAACCAGTGTCGCCTTGATGGTCCTCCCAGATATAACAGTCTCAGCCTGACTTAAGCTCAGCTCTGCACTGTAAACTGAAGGGGGCATAAGACTATACAGCATCAACTGCTCTATTTCTATCACATCTTCAAGTAAGAAAAAATTGTTACCTTCTACTGTAACCACAGAAAAACTGTTTAAAGTTACCTTATTTTAAAAAATATTTTAATTTTATTGTAGTATAGTCGATTTACAATGTTGTGTAAATTTCACGTGTACAGCAAAATGACTCAGTTAGACATATACATATAATCATTCTTGTTAAGATTCTTTTCTCATATAGGTTATCACAGAATATTGGGTAGAGTTCCCTGTGCTATATAGGACGTCCTTATTGGTTAAAAAATTTGCCTTATTTTTTAAAGTCTGCTATTGTGATTATTTGATCCACATCATAAATAGCTATTCATCTCCAAGTAGACAGAAGAAGAATCTTGGGATATAAATGAAGCTCAGACTTGAAAAAGAAAAAAAAAAAAAAAAAACTTCTGTCCAGTAGCTGTTTATAAACAGCAAACGCCCAGCAATAATCACAGCATATACGCCAGCCCCCAGTGAGCTGTGTATTAATGTCTGGCTGGTAATTTAATGGCACCTCTAGGCATAAACAAAGGTTTATTAAAATAGTAAGTGAAATATTCCTGAACACTGTACTGCTTTTTAAATTTTCCTATTCTGGTTTTGAAAATTAAGAAAGCCTATATTGTGATGCTGAAAGCCACTGATTAAATCCACACTTGCCATCTTTTTATTCTTTTTATTTAGGCTCTATTTAACATAGCCCAAAGCAAATCATCTACCTAACTTTATATTAAATTTTTTTTTAATTTATGGGAGAAAAACTATAATGGGAAAGAACGGAGTCCCTTTCTTCAGGTTTGCCTCTTCAATCTACCTCCTAGCTTTACCTCCACTCTCTCCTTGCAGGGGTCTCCACCGCCTTCAAAATGGCAAACTCCCTGAAAGCTTTTTTATTTTTTGAAAAACAAATAATGAAAGCAAATTAGTCTTACAGGGACTACCTCATGCATTTGTCTTGGGCCGGCAGCTTTGAAGTTCCTGTGCTCTCCTTATAACAGTTGTATCTACTTGGCATCTGGTGGCTCACAGATCAGAATTATTTTTAGTTTTTCAAAGGAAAATAGTCTGAGGCTATCACCAACATCATTGGGCATTTCTTTGTAGACTCCCAGCAGGTAGAATACACTGATATCTGGAGAATATTGACTTCAAAGAATGTGGTTATGATTTCTTTTGTGGCTATATTACACCACTATACTCATAGCTTAGGGTCTTTTAAATGAAAGAAACATCAAAAATGTACCTAACGGTGTGATCTTCTAAAATGACAACATGACTCTTTTTGAAGGAGCTAAAGCTCCTAAAATCTAAATATCTGCCTATCTATCCATCCGTCCGTCTATCTAAAAGTTGCTGCTGCTGCTGCTAAGTCGCTTCAGTCGTGTCCGACTCTGCGCGACCCCACAGACGGCAGCCCACCAGACTCCCCTGTCCCTGGGATTCTCCAGGCAAGAACACTGGAGTGGGTTGCCATTTCCTTCTCCAATGCATGCAGGCATGCTGAGTCGCTTCAGTCATGTCTGACTCTGTGTGACCCCATGGACAGCAGCCCACCAGGCTCCTCTGTCCACAGGACTCTCTAGGCAAGAACACTGGAGTGGGTTGCCACTAAAAGTTAACCCAATACAATAAAGCAAGTGATCTTTTCATGGAGATTTTACCTCACATGATGAAATTCTACTGCTACCAGAACTTTACCAATGAAGCACTCAGTATATACCTGGTTGACTTTTCAATAACCAAAAGGACATTTAATAATGAAACTTGATGTACACTTTTAATAAATTATTCATTTTTTATTTTTTTAAGCATTTTTTTTTTTGTTTTGGATGTGGACCACTTTTAAAGTCCTTATTGAATTTGTTACAACACTGCTTCTGTTTCATGTTCTGGTTCCCTGGCCATGAGGCATGTGGGATCCCAGTTCCCTGACCAGGGATCAAACCCACATCCCCTGCATTGGAAGGTGAAGTCCTGACCACTAGAATACCATGGAGGTGCCTACATTTTTTAAAAAATAGAAGCTGATAGTGACTTGTGGCAGAAGTTTGTTTTGCCTGCAGATATAGTAACAGGCAGGCTTCCCCAGTAGTTCAGCTGGTAAAGAATCTGTCTGATAAGCAGGAGACCTCGGTTCAATTCCTGGGTCACAAAGATCCCCTGGAGAAGGGATAAGCTATCCACTCCAATATTCTTGGGCTTCCCTGGTGGCTCAGATGGTAAAGAATTGCCTGCAATGCAAGAGGCCTGGGTTCAATCCCTGGGTTGGGAAGATGCCCTGGAGGAGGGCATGGCAACCCAGTACAGTATTCTTGCCTGGAGAATCCCATGGACAGAGGAGCCTGGTGGGGTTACAGTCCATAGGATTGCAAAAAGTCAGACACAACTGAGAGACTCAGCACAGCATAGCATAGTTACAGGCAGTTATTTTAGCTATGCAACTGTACCAAATCACTTTGCGTAACTGTCATGAAACAGTTTTAGCAGTAGTGACTGCTTTATGTTCAGTTTTCTGATCAATGAGAATATATTTAAGGACTTCTAGATATCTTCCAGGGACAGAGGAGCCTGGTGGACTGCTGTCTATAGGGTCACATAAGGTCAGACATGACTGAAGCGACTTAGCAGCAGCAGCAGCAGACATCTTCCTTAGGAGGCTATGAATTAGAATTTTAATCTAAAATCTATTTTATACAATGCCTCTAAAAGCAAATATTGTTTTCCTACATTAAAAAGGATACTTTTACAATCTTATTTGGAAAATCTAGTTGAAAATTACAGTCATGGGGGGTATGGGAGGAGGGATAGTTTAAGAATTTGGGATAAGCAAATAGCAACTATAATATATATACATACATACATATATATATGTGTGTGTGTGTGTATAACTGAGTTACTTTCCTGCACATCAGAAACTAACACAACATTGTAAATCAGCCATATTTCAATAAAATAAATTTAAAGAATTACAATATCGGCACAATCTACTATGTTGAGTAATCTTTACTTGGTGGTCTATTTCCCTTCCAAAAATGTATACTTATTCTTTATATCTTTCAACAATGCAGACTATGGGCAAAACAGGGTCACTTTATGAGTTCTGTCCACAAGTTTTAGTAAAAATAATTGCTTTACCAATAAAAAGGATGACAGGAAGTTAAGAAATAAAGGATAGGCTGGTCTCAAAAAGAAGAAAATTGCTCTAACGTGAGGATAAAGTTTAATTAGGGAAGCTCTGCTGTGCCCCATCTCATAAAACTCATTTTATTAAATTTATGTCCCCTATTTTTGCCAGGCTATATTGCTTTCTGCACTTAAAATCCAGGCATGAGGATATGAAATTATTTTCCCACTCAGTCACTGGCTTCAGGGGACAGGGTCCTGATTTCACCAGGGTCTTTGGTCCTCTTGCCCTTTTGTACCTTATTCAAAAGTTTCAGCATATTTGACCTCTGAGAAGATACAATTTCCTGTTAGCCTTGTGGTTTGACTTTTCTGTTTGTGTATTAGAACTCTGCTCAGAAGTAGAAATTCTTACAGCTGAGCCCGGGGGTCAGCGGCAATATCAAGTGAAGTTTGTTGTCAACATATTTCACAACTCAGCCAGTTTCCTTACTTATGGCTCAGCAACTGAATCCTATTTTGCCAATTTCCCTAGTGGTCCAGAGGTTAAGACTCTGTGCTTCCACTTTAGGGGGGCTTACTTGGTTGGGGAACCAAGATCCCAAAAGCTATGTGTGGACATCCTGCATGCTTTGCAGCATGGCCATAAAGCAGAAAAGAACCTGAAGTATGTATCCTATCCTTTTTAGGGTCTGTTTTGGAGTGACATGTTTGTATAGGTCTCCTGATAATCCACTTTTGAGTATTATCTGGTTAGTTCTGCAAAATGTCTTTGTCTCCAGCATGAGCGTTTCAGAAGTCTTGGTTACTGGGGAAAGGGAGATAGATGCTGTCTACAGTGGTAACATCCAAAGTGCTCAACTCCCCTCACCTTCATTTGTAGTCACTCTGAGCCAATTGTTTTGTCAAATTTTGTCCTATACAGGAAGAAGCAACATTTCCAATTTCTACTTGAATTGTATGTCAAAACTCACTTGTTAGCTAGCTGCTTGGAATGTATCATCCAATGACAACAATGTTAAAAAATCAGAGGCTGAAATGCAAAACCAGGTGTCTGGGATCGGGAAAGAGTGAGGCAGAGAGGGTGGAATGTGTGTCATTTTTAAAGATTTCAGTGAAACAGAAAATACTGGACAAAAGCCCTGACCTTTATTCCCTCTCAAATGCTAAGGGATGAGTACATAGCTCTGAGCCCATCTTGGCCTGATGAGGATTCTAGTCTTTCACAGAACAACAGAAGGTGACTTATGACTGGTTTGCATAACTGGGTGATGATTTTGAGAGAGGAGGTGAAAAGGTAGGATCAGGGGTTGAGTTCTGACTCATCTGAGTCGTAAATGATGGTCATGTGTGACTTCCGGCACAACCCTCTTACCTTGTCTGGGGACACTGCTTGGGAATGGCTCCCTATTCCTTTCGCAGAAACACGGAAAAAAATGAGCAAAGTTTTAAAAACAGGAGTTTTAAGCAGAGAATTTTCAGACACAGCACATTTTCTTTCCTTGTGATCTATCTTCTGGAAAGAAGCACACAGATTTTGATCTGTCTTGCTTACAGTAATCACAGTTCATTTATCCCACTTGCTTCCCCTAAAAAGAGTTATGTTAGAGGGGTCTGAGGCCTTGTAAAGGGTCTAGAAAATGCTCTGTACTAAATGCTAACATTCAGATGGAAAACAGTAGAAAAATACTTTTATAATAGAGTCAAAATCCACGGAAAGTAATGAAAACTTAGACACCTCACATGCTAGACCTTGAGGAAGAGTAAGTTTAATTTAATGTGGGTAAAATATTGGGGAGAAATATGAGGAAATTCTCAAAGTGACTGTGATGTACTTTTATATGTTGCCAAATTTTATTTCAGATGTTATGAAATTGTCCTTAATACAAGAGTTATCTAGCACTACCAGGGCAAGGATGGCAAACACATGGCTTCAGGTCGAAGCTTGCACGGCTGCATGCTCAGTCACCCTGGTGAGGTGAAGGACAAATGCTAAGGTCAATATAAGTTTTTCTCCTGGGCTAAAAAAAATGATCAGAGTGGGAGTGCATGATGTCTGAAATTAACATTGTGCGGGTGGAGTAATGACATTGCTAGGGCATGACCCTGGAGCAGGGGGCTGAAATGATGTGGAGAATAAGACCAGGAGAGAAGAGGACATCAAAAGCCCAATTTTGAAATCACCAAGAATTATGAGAAGAGTGCTGTTGCAGAGAGTGACAGTGCGTCGTGCATGAGACTATTCAAGGAATGATGAGAAGTGACTGTAAAGTCTGTAGATGATTGACACGTGGAGAAGTGGATGACCAATGGCTGAGCTTCAAAGGAAGCAAGAATGTTTTGGGAGAAGAAAAGGGGAATCCTCTAGAATTGGCAGTGAGTACTTCCAACTGTGGGCCTTCCCAGGTGGTCCTAGTGGTAAAGAACCTGCTTGCCAATGCAGGGGATGTAAGAGATGCAGGTTCAATCCTTGGATCAGGAAGATCCTCTAGAGGAGGCCATGGCAACTCACTCCAGTGTTCTTGCCTGGAGAATCCCATGGACAGAGGAGCCCGGAGGGCTACAGTCCATGCGGTTGCAAAGAGTTGAACATGACTGAAGCGACTTGTCACCAAAGCACTTGCAATCGTAGGAAATGCAGGTTTCCTTTAGAATAAAGAGGTGGAAGTAATATGGAGAAGACCTTGAGGATACAGAAAATTTTGCTGATGACAGACAATGAGTTCCAGAGGGCATAGTGAACAGTCTGTGTCCTTGGGTAGAATATGAGATTGGGTCATATAAAGGGAGGGTCAGAGCTGTGTGGGGATGTGATTTAAAATGACAAGTATTGTTGGAGCTTTGCCTGACGGCTGAGATAGTGTGTGTATGTGAGGTGCAATTAAGAAAAATTCCCAGAATGATTTACTCAGTTTTGAATGTAGAGAACATGGGAGAATATGGCTTGTGCATATGCTAAAGCCTTTTCTTTTCTTTTAAAAAATTAAGGTATGTACATTGGGTTTTTTTGTTTGTTTTTTCAGGTTTTTTTTGAGGGGGTTGCTGTGCTGGGTCTTAGTTGCAGCTTGCAGCACCTATAGCTGTGGCATGAGGGATCTTCAGTCTTCACTGTGGTGTGTGAACTCCTAGTTGCAGCATGTGGGATCTAGTTCCCTGACCAGGGATCTAACCCGGGTCCCCTGCATTCTGAATGTGGAATCTTACCCACTTGACTACCAGGGAAGTCCTTAAACAATTTACTATCACCACCAATAGGTGGTGATGTTGGCCCAAGATAGCTTGGTTGCTGTTCCGCATAGCTGGGAGAAATATCAATAATCTCAAATAAACAGATGACACCACTCTTATGGCAGAAAGAGAAGAGGAACTAAAGAGCCTCTTGATGAAAGTTAAAAAGTTGACTTAAAACTCAACATAACATTCAAAAAACTAAGTTCATGGCATCCGTCCCATCACTTCATGGCAAATAGATGTGGAAACAATGGAAAGAGTGAGAGACTTTATTTTTTCGGGCTCCAAAATCACTGCAGATGGTGACTGCGGCCATGAAATTAAAAGATGCTTGCTCCTGGGAATAAAAGTGATGATAAACCTAGACAGCATATTAAAAAGCAGAGACATTATTTTGCCAACAAAGGTCCATCTAGTCAAGGCTATGGTTTTTCCAGTGGTCATGTATGGATGTGAGAGTTGGACTGTGAAGAAAGCTGATCGCCGAAGAACTGATGCTTTTGAACTGTGGTATTGGGGAAGACTCTTCAGAGTCCCTTGGACTGCAAGGAGATCAGTCCATCCTAAAGGAGATCAGTTTTGGGTGTTCATTGGAGGGACTGATGCTAAAGTAGAAACTCCAATACTTTTGTCCACCTGATGTGAAGAACTGACTCATCGGAAAAGACCCTGTTGCTGGGCAAGATTGAAGGCAGGAGGAGAAGCAGGTGACAGAGGATGAGATGGTAGGATGGCATCACCGACTTGATAGACATGAGCTTGAGCAAGCTCCGGGAGATGGTGATGAACAAGGAAGCCTGGTGTGCTGCAGTCCATGGGGTTGCAAAGAGTCAGCATGACGGAGTGACTGAACTGAACTGATGGCCAAGGGAGGGAAAGGAGATCAGAGACTGGGTGTGATGGGAAGAAGGCAATATATTTGCCACAAGGTAAAATAAGAGGATGCTGGTAGACTTAAGAGCTCTGCTTTTCTGGATTAACCATTCTCATATAAAATTAATTTTTTATGATAAACAAACACTAATGGTAACCCACTCCAGTATTATTGCCTGGAGAATCCCATGGATGGAGAAGCCTGGTAGGCTACAGTCCACGGGGTCGCAAAGAGTCGGACACGACTGAGCGACTGAACAGAACAGAACAGAATTCTCACAAAGGACTGGGACTTTAAAAATAAATCTTGAGTACAAAGACAATTATGGAAATACATGAAATGAACATGATGGTGCATTTGCTTTTGATCTTTTGGATTAAAAAAACAGAGAAAGAGATGGAGTTACAGAACTTGCTGATTGAGGCCACTGAGGCCAATTCAGGGTGTGAAGGCATTGGGATTTCTCTTATTTCACCTCTGGACAACCAGGAAAATGAATCCTGGTAGACAACTCTATGAGAAATCACTGGCTAAATCCTGTTCTTTGTCTGAAAACACACGCTCTGTAAAAGGCAAATTCAATCTTTGCTATAAAAACCAGTAAACACATCCTCCTCCCCTTTTCTTGTCTCTTCTGCTTGCTTTGGAGATTCAGAACACAGCACTTAGAAAGCCAGGGGCACAACGACTTCCTTTTCTGAAAGAGGACCAGCTGAAAGAGGCATATGCTGATCAGAGTCAGTGAGCTTTGCATATCCATCTTCCTCAGTTTCTCAGCAGCAGAAAATGCCAGTAAGGAGTGTGTGGATGCTCTAGCCGTCCTTGTAGAGCTCAGGGATTTGCCATTGTCGCGTTCCCTATGTAGAACTGCCTCTTATCACACCGGGAGGTTCTCACCCCTCAAACCGAATCATCATTTGTACGCTGAAGTTTTCAACATCACCCAAAAGATTTTTAAGGGCTTGTCAAAAGCCTCTTCATAGTCTCTAACCATGAATAAAAATGATTTCAGATAACATCTCTATTGCACATTTTACTTCATGGGACTAATTTAATTGATTGAGCTGAGTAGTTAAAGGGCATTAAGTGGTTGCTTGTAATAAGGAGAAAATTTTAGGAAAATATTTCAGGTACATACTGACATGCTGGTTTTATTTAAATGGTTGAAACTCTTCTTTGAATTAATACACTTACACCTTGATTAAACAACTTTCTAAGCCAAAAAAAAAGCCAACAAACTCCTTTATAATGATATCAGTCCTATTAAGAACAAAAAATCTGCTTTGCTTGGGATTTATCTGCACATTAAAAATATACAAGGACCTCTGCCCATGTCTCCTACTTGGCCAAATATGGTCAAAAGTTAACACTAGCCCTGGGAAAAATAACTATTTTCTTGTTTCTCTTGCATACATCATCCTGGGTAAGCATTTGACAGCCAAGTTATTAATATTATTTTAAAATTTGTAAAAGATTCAATGTCTAGCATTTGTGAGCTAAACTATAGGAAATTTGGAGAATTGCTATTTTTTTCTCTTTATTAAAAATTAGAACAGAAGGCCAGAATCTCCATTTTTCCCCCACAGTTAAGTAGACAGTTAGGTAGACCTATTCTTTCTTAAGCGTGATTCATTCTAGAATAATGGAGGACATTCTAGAATAATGGAGACCTTCAGCCTGTGTCATGATAACACCTTTTCTCTTTCAATCTTCTACTGGCTTCTAGGCAGCACTGGCTTCTAGCACCAGTCAAGGGCACCTCACACCATCAGCAGCTGTTTCTATAGACAATTCCAGTCTGCAAGCAACTCAGAGCAGTGTTTATCACAGTGTTCCAAATTATTCCTGGTTTTTGTTAAAAATTCTTGACCCTTACCACAGAATGGATCAGGATCACTGGGGTGGGCTGAAAAATCTGCATTTTTACAAAATCAGAGTTGAATCTTTGCTTAAAGCTCCTACTGACAACTAGTGTGCAGCTCTGCTCCTGAAAGAGCTTTTAAATACAACTGCTATTTGAAAGGAGAAGGCAGTGGCACCCCACTCCAGTACTCTTGCCTGGAAAATCCCATGGATGGAGGAGCCTGGTAGGCTGCAGTCCATGGGGTCGCTAAGAATCGGACATGACTCAGTGACTTCACTTTCATGCATTGAAGGAAATGGCAACCCACTCAAGTGTTCTTGCCTGGAGAATCCCAGGGACAGGGGAGTCTGGTGGGCTGCCGTCTATGTGGTTGCACAGAGTCGGACACGACTGAAGTGACTTAGCAGCATCAGCTATTTAAAAATTTTTTTTATTTGGCTATGTGGGGTCTTAATTGTGATGCTTGGGCTTAGCTGCTCTCCAGCATGTGGGATCTTAGTTCTCCAACCAAGGATCAAATCCGCATCCCCTGCACTGCAGGCCAGATTCTTAACCACTGGACCACTGAGGAATTCCATACATAGAACTACTTTAAATGTCTGCAGAGAAAACAAACAGCATAAAACCTCATTATGTCTCAAATTTAACTTCATCTGACATATCATGAGCTGGCTTGGAAGAATCTTTTTGCTGCCTCGTTCACTTTTACTAACTGCTCAAAACCTCAACCCTCTTATTCTCAGCACTGTACCCTGTGTCCTACTTCATCACTACACTAGAGCTAATCATCAGTAGATCTCCACTCTTCTTGTTTTCAATAATGATATAAACTTCTAACTCCCTGGAATAATTCAATCCTGCTCAAAATCCCTAGATTATCATGACTAAAACAGTCTATTTCCAACATTCTCCTTTTACTTACAATCATTTAAAAAAGCTACTGATCTAGATTTGATATTCAAAACTCTTATTCAGAATCACATCACAAAAAGCTGGAAAATTCTTAGAGAGATGGGAATACCAGACCACCTTACCTGCTTCCTGAGAAACCTGTATGCAGGTCAAGAAGCAACAGTTAGAACTGGGCATGGAACAACAGACTGGTTCCAAATTGGGAAAGGAGTATGTCAGGGCTGCATATTTTCACCCTGCTTATTTAATTTCTGTGCAGAGTATATCATGTGAAATGCCAGGCTGGATGAAGTTCAAGCTGGAATCAAGATTGCCAGGAGAAATATCAATAACCTCAGATATGCAGATGACACCACCCTAATGGCAGAAAGCAAAGAACTAAAAAACCTCTTGATGAGGGTGAAAGAAGAGAGTGAAAAAGCTGGCTTAAAACTCAATGTTCATAAAACTAATATATGGCATTCGGTCCCATCACTTCATGGAGAAAAGATGAGGAAACAATGGAAACAGTGAGAGATTTTATTTTCTTGGGCTCCAAAATCACTGTGGACAGTGACTGCAGTCATGAAATTAAAAGACGCTTGCCCCTTGGAAGAAAAGCTATGACAAACCTGAGTGAGTGAAGTTGCTCAGTCGTGTCCGACTCTTTGCGACCCCGGAGACTGTAGCCCACCAGGCTCCTCCGTCCATGGGATTCTCCAGACAAGAATACTGGAGTGGGTTGCCATTTCCTTCTCCAGGGGATCTTCCCGACCCAGGGATTGAACCCAGGTCTCCTGCATTGCAGGCAGACACTTTAACTTCTGAGCCACCAGGGAAGCTCACATGACAAATACGATGACAAACCTAAACAGCGTATTAAAAAGCAGAGACATTACTTTGCCGACCAAGGTCCATCTAGTTTTCCAGTAGTCGTGTATGGATGTGAGAGTTGGTCCATAAGGAAGGCTGAGTGCCAAAGAATTGATGCTTTTGAACTGTTGTGTTGGAAAAGACTCTTGAGAGTGCCTTGGACTGCAAGGAGATCAAACCAGTCAATCCTAAAGAAAATCAGTCCTGAATATTCATTGGGAAGACTGATGCTGAAGCTGAAACACCAATACTTTGGCCACCTGATGCGAAGAGTTGACTCACTGGAAAAGACTCTGATGCTGGGCAAGATTGAAGGCAGGAGGAGAAGGGGACAACAGAGGGCAAGATGGTTGGACAGACTGACTCACTGACTCAATAGACATAAGTTTGAGCAAGCTCAAGGAGTTGGTGATGGACAGGGAAGCCTGGCATGCTACAGTCCATGGGATTGCAAAGAATCAGACATGACTGAGCAACTGAACAAAAAACTTGACATTTTAATTGGTACATGCTTAATAGGCGTTTCAGGGTAAACACATTGAAAACCGAGTTCCTGTCACCTCATGCAGTCTTCATCACCTCAGTTTATGGCAATTCTGTTCCACAGTTGCTCAAGCCAACTGCTTGGGTGTCACCCTTGACTCCTTTATTTTCCTAACAATCCGCTCCAGCCCATCTGCAAAAATTGTCAGCTCTACTTTTATTTATTTATTTTTTGAATCTTTATTTTATTTTATTTTTTTTAAATGAGACTTTTAATTAATGTTTGACAGAGCTGATTCAAGTTGAACAGACTAAATTTCTTTAAACAAACTTACTTATATTCCAGAGTCCTTTAAAAACTTAATAGCATTTATACATTGAAGGTATTTGATTTTCTTGTAACTAGCACTTCAAATGCAACAAGCATTTGAAGCAACAAGCATTTGACCCAACAAGTAAAACTTTCTACAGTTCATAACTTTTATAAATAAAATAAATTAAATGTACAGTGAATAAGTTCTCTGAAATATTTCAATATTTCTGCAGGTTTAGTAACATCGTAAAATACATTTCAACTAAAATTCACAAATCTAAAAACCTGTTAGGCATTTTTAGGCGTTTTAAGTTGGAAATGAAGACCAATGTTACATCGTAATATGCCAATTACAAATAGTACTTCAAATAGCAAATACTACAGTTTGTCCCAAACTTTAAAAACTATTCATGAACTCAACACTGAACTATTGATGGCTATGAGAATTGTTTCCTAGCCTTTTTGAAAATTTCAACCCATTTACGTTTAAGGTAATTATTGATAAGTACGATCCCGTAGCCATTTTCTTTATTGCTTTGGGTTCAAGTTTATACACTCTTTCTGTGTTTCCTGTCTATAGAAGATCCTTTAACATTTGTTGGAGAGCTGGTTTGGTGATGCTGAATTCCCTCAGCTTTTGCTTGTCTGTAAAGCTTTTGATTTCTCCTTCATATTTGAATGAGATCCTTGCTGGGTATAGTAATCTGGGCTGTAGGGTATTTTCTTTCATCACTTTAAGTATGTCTTGCCACTCCCTTCTGGCCTGAAGAGTTTCTGTTGAAAGATCAGCTGTTATCCTTATGGGAATCCCCTTATGTGTTATTTGCTGCTTTTCCCTTGCTGCTTTTAATATTTGTTCTTTGTGTTTGATCTTTGTTAATTTGATTAATATGTGTCTTGGAGTATTTCGCCTTGGGTTTATCCTGTTGGGGACTCTCTGGGTTTCTTGGACTTGGGTGATTATTTCTTTCCCTATTTTAGGGAAGTTTTCAACTATTATCTCCTCAAGTATTCTCTCATGGTCTTTCTTTTTGTCTTCTTCTTCTGGGACTCCTATGATTCGAATGTTGGAGCGTTTAACATCCTCCCAGAGGTCTCTAATATTGTCCTCATTTCTTTTAATTCGTTTTTCTTTTTTCCTCTCTGTTTCATTTATTTCTACAATTCTATCTTCTAGTTCGCTTATCCTGTCTTCTGCCTCTGTTATTCTACTGTTTGTTCCCTCCAGAGTGTTTCTGATCTCATCTATTGCATTATTCATTGTATATTGACTCTTTTTTATTTCTTCTAAGTCCTTATTAAATCTTTCTTCCATCTTCTCAATCCTTTTCTCCAGGTTATTTATCTGTAACTCCATTTTGCTTTCAAGATTTTGAATCATTTTCACCATCAAAATTTGAAATTCTTTATCAGGTAAATTCCCTATATCTTCTTCTTTTGTTTGTATTGGTGGGCAATTATCTTGTTGCTTTACTTGCTGGGTATTTCTCTGCCTCTTCATCTTGCTTATACTGCTTTGCTTGGGGTGGCCTTTCCCTCTTCTTGCAGTTTGTGGAGTTCTCTTTATTATGTAGTTTCTTCGCTGTGTGTGGGGTTGGACAGGTGACTTGTCCGGGTTCCCTGGTTAGGGAAGCATGTGTCGGTGTTCTGGTGGGTGGAGCTGGATTTCTTCTCTCTCCTTTAGAAGACAATGGGCTGCTTTTCTGGGAGCCTGATGTCCTCTGTCAGTATTCAGAAGTTGTTTTGTGGACCTTACTCCGCGTTCAAATGTTCTTTTGATGAATTTGTAGGGGAGAAAGTGGTCTCGCCGTCTTATCCCTCCGCCATCTTGTTCCTTCCTCCCCAGAACACTGGATTCTTATATTCCACTTGGTCGTGGAGTATCTCTTCCCAGCTGCTCCAGCAAGGTGCAGCCGCTGTACCTTACCTTGGATGAGGGGTATCTCCTCAAGGCCGCCCCTCCTGCTTTGAATGTGGATCAGCTCCTCTCGGCCCTCCGGTGCCCAAGCAGCCACCGCCTCCTGGACGTGGTACAGCTCCTCTCGGCCACCGCCCTAACCCTGGGCGCGGGGTAGCTCCTCTCAGCCACGATTCTGCACGTGGTCGGTTGCGCCGGAGCCGGGCGTCTCTCGCGGCTGCGCCGCCGGAGCCGGGCGTCTCTCGCGGCTGCGCCGCTGGAGCCACAGCTCTACTTTTAAAGTACATCTAGCATAAGACCACTTTTCAGTACCTGCTTTACCATCCATCTCTCTGGCCCAAACCACTCATCTCTCATCTGGATTATGAAAAGCCTTACTCTCTCTTCTCTTAACCTCTGCAGGCTATTCTCAGCACAGTGGTTAGAGTTAGCTTGAAAACTGAAGGCAATGATGTCATTTATCTGTTCAGAATTTTGCGATGGGCTTCCCATTTTGTGAAGGTGCTCTTGTCAAGGTCACTAATGGTCTCCATGTTTCTCAGTCCTCTTACCTGTCAGACAGAGATAATTGCTCTTTCCATCTTGAAACACTTTCTGTACTTAGCCTAAGGACTCCATCCTTTCCATATTCTCTTTCTAATTTCCAGGCTCTTTTGCTGATTCCTTCCCATCTTTGAGATCTCTTCAGATCCTCTCTCTGTTATACTCACTATCTGGAATGTAAAGCCATCCAACACCAGGATTTAAATACTATCTATTGAGGCTTCTCAAATTTGTGTCTTCAGCCTCTATCTATTCCCTAGACTTCAAATCCATATAACGAACTACATACTGAAACGCTTGGCTTGAGAATTTGAGAATCTCAAACTTAGCTTGAAAAAAAATTTTTTGATTTAAGCTATCACCCCACCCTTCAAAATATGCCCCTTCTTATGATGTGGCAACTCCAGTCTCCTAAAGTATTGGAGCTGTCTTAAATCTTTTCTATCATCGCGTCTAATCTCACATGCCGTTGGCTCTACATTCAATTCATTTCCAAACTTGGCCACTCTTTAGTCTTTCTGTTAATACCATCAACTCCTGCTTTACATGGTCATTGACTTCCTCATTGTTGTCCTTAACTCCCTACATCCTACTCTCCACCCAGCAGCCTGGGGGAGTTTTTAACATTCAAGTCAGATCATGACTCTCTTCTACTCAAAACTCTCCAATGACTTCCCAGCTCACTCCAAGTAATAGTCCAAAAGCTTTACCCCAGCCTTTGCTGTTGCTCAGTCTCTCAGTCATGACCCCTGGACTGCAGCACACCAGGCTTCCCTGTCCTTCACCATCTCCCACAGCTTGGCTCAAATTCGTGTCCATTGAGTTGGTGATGCCATCCAACCATCTCATCCTCTGTTGCCCTCTTTTCCTCTTCCCCTCAATCTTTCCCAGCATTAGGGTCTTTTCCAATGAAGTGGCTCTTTGCATCAGGTGGCCAGAGTATTGCAGTTTTAGCTTCAGCATCAGTCCTTCCAATGAATATTCAGGATTGTTTTTCTTTAGGATTGACTGGCTGGATCTCCTTGCAGTCCAAGGGACTCTCAAGAGTCTTCTCCAACACCACAGCTCCAAAGCATCAATTCTTTGGTGCTCAGTCTTCTTTATGGTCCAACTCTCACATTCGTACATGTCTACTGGAAAAACCATAGCTTTGACTAGAGAGACCTTTGTTGGCAAAGTGATGTCTTTGCTTTTTAATACCCCAGCCTACAAGAACTCAAATGAGCTGAGCCCAGAGTGTCCCTCGCCTTTCCATCTAGACCCCTCTCTCTGTGTCGGGCTCCCTCTGCCCCATCCTCCTTAGACTCACTATGGTCACTGCAGCCCTCCCTACCGGGTACACATGTGCTTCAGGGCGTTTGTACTTGTGATCTCTTCTGTGTGGAACGTTCACTGAAACATCCGCTTGGCTTCCTTTCCCACTTCCTTTCGGTCTCTGTTCAAACATCACCTCCTCTAAGAGGCCTTCCATGGTCACCAGTCTAAAATAACACATCCATAATGTCCAGCACGGTGACTAGAGCTGCCAAGAGGGTAAATCTTAGAGGATCTCAGCACCAGGAAAAAAAAATGGTTAACTTTGTATGGGACTGATGGTAACTAGACTTACTGTGTAGATCACTTTGCCATGTATACAAACAGAGAATCATTATGTTGCACATCTGAAAGTAATAGGGTGTTACATGGCAATTACACCTCGATAAAATAATAAATAAAAAAAAATACACCCACACCACACTCTCTTTCCCTTTATCTACCATTTTCTTTTTTTCTTTTTTGTTTTTGGCCAAGTCACCCAGCTTATGGGATCTTAGTTCCTTGACCAGGGATCAAACTTGGGCCCTCAGCACTGAGACTTCAGAGTCCTAAAGCACTGGACTGCCAGAGAATTCCACCCACCATTTTCTTTTTCACAGCATTTATCATTTGATGCGCTATGTGCTCTCCTTTATTTATTCGTTTATTTATTACTATCTCCTCCCACAAAAACAAAGGTTATCATTCATCCTAATGCTGAATTCCATAAAAGCATTCTCTATCACTTTATATCATATTCTCATCGCTTTTATTATCATCATTTGATCTTCTATGGCAGGAATGATCCATATCAACATCTCAAAGCATTATTTAGTCAAAATTCAGCGAATACCTACTATGTGCCAGACATATCCTAGGTGCTAGGATAATAGTAAACACAACTAAAAAAATGCCCTCACGAAGAAGGTACTGAATAAACAAGACAAATAAGTAAAATATTTGGCATACATGTTAACATTAAGTGTGAAAAAAGAAAAAATAAATGAAGGAAAAGAGGCACAAAATAGCAAGGATTGAGGAAATTGAAATTTTCAACAGGGTGACCAGGGAATGCCTTAAAGAGAAGTTCAGTTTTTGAAAGATGTGAGAGAGCTAGCAAAGTGATAAAGCATATGAAAAAAAAAAACAAACTTGAGAGCATAAATGGCATCTTCTAGGACCCACAGGGAGGCCTGTGTAGCTGCTGCAGAGAGGACAAGGGAGAGGGTAGGTGATGAAGAGGGAAAGGGGCCACCTTGCAGGTAACAGTGAGCAAGTTGTCTTGGACTTGAAGTAATGAGAAAGTTGGAGCAGATAAACACATCACTAGCCTTCAGTGTTTTCAAGCTAACTCTGTGCTGAGAATGGCCTCCAGTCTGATAAAAGTGGGCTCAGAAAAAGAACCCATTCTTTGAGGAAATGGAGCTGTGAGAATAAGACTAATTAGCCTAAGAATTTTGCTGCAGAAAGGAGAAAAGAACGAGTCTATAGCTGAATGGAGATGTGGGATCAAGAGATTTCTTTCTTAAATTTAAGTTGGGCAATATTATTGTTTGTTTACAGGCCCATGGGAAGAGTGCAGTAAGGAGGAAGGCAATGATGCAGGAGAAGAGACCTCTAGACGAGTGAGATCCTTGGATGTGAGAAGGACCTGGGAATTGCCCCAAAAAAGAGGTGGGAACCAATACAGCTGGTTTTGTAAATTTGGTTGTAGGAGCCAATAATAAATGTTTTCTGATTGTTTCTATTTCCACGATGAAATAAGACTCAAGGTCAGCAGTTGCAAGCTGAGAAAGAGCAGGAGAAGGGAAGAAGATTGAGTGAGAAGTGATCATCTGGGGGCACTTAGGGTGACTGGACTGGGGAGGTGAGGCAGGAGCAGTACCAGCTGGGCACTGAGAGGGCAGTGATGAGTTGGCAGTGAGACCAGCAAGGGAGGGAGGGGTTGGATTTAGCCAAGTGGGCACTTTTCCACATAACCACTGCTTGAAGAAAGAAAAGCAAGAGATTTGAATATATGCCTAAGGAGTAATTTTAATGAAGAATAACTGAGCCAAAACTATGTCAGAAGGGACGTACCCTGGTGGTCTTCCTGAATACAACCTCCATGCTTTCACTGCTGAGGGCTCATGTTCAATCCTTGGTCGAAGAACTAATATCCCACGAGCCATTTGGTGTGGTCAAAAAAAAAAAAAAAAAGAAGGTTTGAGGAGAGTGAGGCTGAGTAAAAAGCTGGCTGAAACAATGGATGTGGAGGTTCTGGAGGGGATGAAAAACGGCCTGTATCTGGATAGTAGCGAAAATGAAGTGGCATTGGAGTGAAAAGTGCTTGAAAATGAGTCATGGGAAAGGCAGTGATGAAGTCTAGATAACTTTGGAGGTGGGTGGCTGAACAGTGTGAGGGACAAAATCCTTGGAGGGAGGCAGTCAAGGACCCAAGAACTCACGGCAATGGAAGGATCATCTCAGTGATAACGAGATGGACTGAAGAGGCGGGCGGTGAGGCAAGAGCTAAAGTCTCTAAGCACTCATGGGGAGGGACCTGGAGAGCTGTAGCTGATGACAACGTGGAGGCATTGTGGAGGAAGTGGCAAAAATATGAGCTTCCAGGGCTTGCCCCGTGACTCAGTAAAGAATCTGCCTGCAATGCAGGAGCAGTGGGAGATGTGGGTTCAATCCCTGGGTTGGGAAGATCCCCTGGAGGAAGGCATGGCAACCCACTCCAGTATTCTTGCCTGGAGAATCCCATGGACAGAGGAGCCTGGAGGGCTACAGTCCATAGGAGTCACAAAGAGTCGGGCATGACGGAAGCGACTTAGCACACGCGCAGGCATGAGCTTCCAAGGAGTTAGTAGGTTTAGGAAAGAGGAGAAAGCACGGTATGGAAGTGGCCATGAAGGACACAAAGGCTAGCTACCACTTCTGGGCTTAGGATAGGAAACAAAAACAATCACTACCTTAGGCGACTTTAGGAGATGTAGTGTTTTCAGGGGAGTGCTGGGTTACAGCTGCAGCAAGACAAGATTGAGGATATAGAAGACTTTGATCTGTTTTATTTTTTTGGTGGCACTGCACAGCTCATGGGATTTTAGGTCCCTGCCCAGGGATTGAACTGGACCCTTGGCGGTGAGAACAGAGAGTCATAACCACTGGACCTCAAGGGACATCTCTAGGAGATGTTGTTGATACAGATCTGAATTCTGGTGTGCTCAATCGCTCTTTGCAATCCATCAACTGTAGCCTGCCAGGCTCCTCTGCTCATGGAATTTTCCAGGTAAGAGTTCTGGGGTGGGGTGCCATTTCCTACTCTATGGGATCTTCCCAACTCAGGGATCGAACCTGCATCTCTTACATTGGCAGGCAGATTCTTTACCACTGAGCCAGTTCTGGAGGTTACAGCAAAAAAGACTATGATTGCAGAGGGAAGAAAAATTGGTCAGATTATTATGGGATTCACAGAGGGAGTCAGTGCTAGAGTGAAGTAGCATGATCTGGGAGCCTTGGCTTTCTCAGAGTTGTCGAAGTGAATAGGGATGGAGAATATGAGATTTTTCCTAGGAGATTCTTGGGCAGATAAAGCTGCAGAGGCTGAGAGTTCATTGAAAGTGAAGTCAAGGCTCCTGCCCACAGCAGGTAGAGCTCTGAGGACTCAGAGTTCAGTCATTCTGATGGTGACTTTGAGTTTGATGCAAATGTAGTGGCACCAGGGATCCTGGGGACTTTGACACAGTCACTTGATGCAGTGGGACCTTCGGAGCAGACGGAGGGAAGTTCATGACAGCCTTCCGTCAGCTTGGGCAGAATTGTTTCTCCATCTAAAAGATTAACAAACGTAACCTGTGTTTCCCCTGGAGTTCACTCCCGGGAGCACTTATGTCACTCTACACAACCAGGAGGGAGGGTTTGACGGATTTCTCTTCAGTAAGAAGATGAGGTTGCACAAACCACATAATCAAGGCAAACTAGTTAATTTAAAAAGTTACTGGGGACTTCCCTGGTGGCCCAGTGATTTAAGACTCTGAGCTTCCACTGCAATGGGTATGGCTTCCATCCCTGGTTGGGGAACTAAGATCCCACATGCCACACTATGTGGCTCAAAAGAAACAAAACCAAAAAAAAACCCACTTGAGATTCTTGGTTTTGTTGGCATGGAATTTGAGAGATGAATGATTCTGAGATGGTTTAATATGAGTTTCATTGAGAAGGAGATGACTTTTTCATGGAAGACGTGCACTGGCTTATTAAGTTGGAGCCCATTTTAGGGGGCCTAGAAGGGCTTCCCAACACAGGAAGATTATTTGTGTTGCTGAATGTCCTCCGCAAAGGGCACTGATAACCAGTCGGATCATCTGGTGGTTTTCTTTCCATTACTTCTTCAAAGAAAATGTTAGTAATAAATTGAGGAATTTGAGACTGAATATTTCTTTTTTGGGGAGAAAGACATTTGGGATGGAAAAAAAAAGGAAAACACTAGAGGGTGAGGGAAAATGGGTAGGCCATCCTTTCCTTCTTTCCAAATCAGAAACAGCTTAAATCTGCCTCTTCTCTCATGAGTCAGAAAAATAAAGTGATACAAAATCCAGTCTATTCCTATGCCTTGAGGCATGAGTGTAACTAAACCATTAGGGGTTGCAAATTGAATCCTCTTGGACTAAAATTCAGTGTATAACATACTCTTTGGGCCACATGTAGACACCACCCACTCACAAACAGGTTTTTCCTCTGAACATTCACAGGCAGGCTCTGCTCAAGCAAGGAGAAAACTTATACTCTCAGGATTATTACAAATGAAGAAATACACTTTAATTTTTCCCTTAAGTTAGCTGATAATACATTGAGGATGATATCAGCTTTATTCACTGAAGTTTGAAAAATGAGACATCTGATTAACATGATAGTTTGTGAAAAACAGTGCAAGTGATGAGGAATAGATTGCTTGCTTCTTACTCATTGTTTGGGGACATGGGATTGCACTGTTGTCAGGCAGGTTTGTCCTCCCTCCACACAAAAGACGGATAGAATGGAAGCATTCAGTTACTATAAGCTCCTGTGACTTCTTACAAATACTGATGGGAATAGTGCTGCTGTTCCTTGAAAAAACTAAAAACAGATTACCATCAGTTCAGTTAAGTCACTCAGTTGTGTCTGACTCTTTGTGATCCCATGAACCGCAGCACACCAAGCCTCCCTGTCCATCACCAACTCCCGGAGTCCACCCAAACCCATGTCCATTGTGTTGGCGATGCCATCCAACCATCTCACCCTCTGTCGTCCCCTTCTCCTCCTGACCTCAATCTTTCCCAGGATTAGGGTCTCTTCAAATGAGTCAGCTCTTCGCATCAGGTGGCCAAAGTATTGGAGTTTCAGCTTCAACACCAGTTCCTCCAATGAACACCCAGGACTGATCTCCTTTAGGATGGACTGGTTAGATCTCCTTGCAGTCCAAGGGACTCTCAAGAGTCTTCTCCAACACCACAGTTCAAAAGCATCAATTCTTCGGCGATCAGCTTTCTTCACAGTCCAACTCTCACATCCATACATGACCACTGGAAAAACCACAGCCTTGACTAGACGGACCTTCGCTGGCAAAGTGATGTCTCTGCTTTTTAATGTGTTGTCTAGGTTGGTCATAACTTTCCTTCCAAGGAGTAAGCGTCTTTTAATTTCATGGCTGCAATCACCATCCACAGTGATTGCATCCGCAGGTCATCACAGATTACCATATGTGCCAGCAATTCTTTTCTGGATATACAACTGAAAGAACTGAGAGCAGGATCTCAGAGATAGTTTTACTCTCTGTATACTCAAGTTCCAGAGAAGGCAATGGCACCCCACTCCAGTACTCTTGCCTGGAAAATCCCATGGATGGAGGAGCCTGGTAGGCTGTAGTCCATGGGGTCGCTGAGAGTCTGACATGACTGAGCGGCTTCACTTTCACTTTCCACTTCCATGCATTGGAGAAGGAAATGGCAACCCACTCCAGTGTTCTTGCCTGGAGAATCACAGGGATGGGGGAGCCTGATGGGCTGCTGTCTATGGGGTCGCAAAGAGTCAGACACGACTGAAGCAACTTAGCAGCAGCAGCATACTCAAGTTCATGGCAGCATTATTCACCATAGCGTAAGGTGGAAGCAATGCAAATGTCCATTGATAGATTAGTGGGTAAATAAAGTGTGGTATATATGTACAGTGAAATATTACATAGATTTTAAAAAAGAAGGAAATTCTGACACATGCTACAACATGCTTGTATCTTATGTTACGCTATACGAAGTAAGCCAGACACCTAAGAACAAACACTGTACGACTCCACTTACACGAGACTTAGAGGAGTTGAATCCATAGACTCAAAGCAGAAGGGTGGTTGCCAGGGACTGGGGGAGGAGAGACCGGGAAGTCATGGTTTAAGGAGTAAAGTGTTTTATTTGGGGATGATGAAAAAGTTCTGGAGATGGATAATGGTGATGATTGAACAGTAACGTGAATGAAATTAATAACACTGAATTATACACTTAAAATTGGTTATAATGGCAAATTTTATGTTACATGTATTTTATCACAATTAAAAACAGGCTAATGGTTCTATGGATTTGCCTGTTCTGGGCATTCCATATCAATGGGATCATACAGTTTGTCATCTTTTGTTTCTGGCTTCTTTTACCCCCTGTGATGCTTCAAAGTTCATTCATGTTATAGTATGTGTCAATACTTCATCCATTTTTATAATTGAATAATCTTCCATTGTATGGATAAACCAGATTCTTTCTAGGAGCTGGAGGGAAGAGGTAACGGAGAGTAACTTTTAAGGGACATGAAGTTTCTTTGGGGGAGTGATGAAAATGTTCTAAAATTAGATTTTTGCTATAGTTGCACAACTCTGTGAATATACTAAAACCACGGAATTGTATATTTTAAAAAGGTGAGGTTCATGGTATGTAAATTATATCTCAATAAAACTTCTATAAAAAACTGAGGGGAAAAAAAAGAACCCCTGATGGCTTAACCAAAGACTAGAGTCTATAACAAATACGGTGGAAAAGACACACATCTAGGGTCAGAAGGTCTGGGTTCAAGTCGTGACTCTGGCATTTGTTTATGTGATTTTGGCCAAGTATTATGTTCTCTGAACTTTGCATTTATGATGTGTAAATTGGAAAACTAAAGTAATGCTTACTTTGTAGAGCATGGTGAGGACCAAATAACAATGAATATGAAGGGCTTTTTAAACATCTGAGTTGATGTTTTAATATTAGCACTAATTGGAATGCAGGGGGTATGTGTGTAGGGATAGGAGAGAGTTACCTTCTGTACAAAGAGTTTCTGGAGAGAAGAGAATTGGATTTATTCTGAATCGTTTAAAGAGCAGAAATGGAAACATGAATATAATTTAGAAAGAAGGTAGATGCTGAGTTGGTAATACAAAGACCTTTCCAAAGGAAGATGCTGACTGAGTACCCCTCACCGTCAGTATTAGAATAGAGGCTGGATTCATGCTTCTCATGGGCTGCTTCTTTCCAAGCTTGAAACATATCTTGGTTTTTTCTAATTGTGAGACCTTTTATCCTCTATTTCTCCAAATCTTAACTGCAATGTTTTTCCAAAAGTATGTATCTTCTCCATGACAATCAAATCTTTTTTTAAAGTAATTTTTTAAAAGTTCATTTATTTATCTGGTTGCACCAGCTCTTAATTGTGGCATGTTGGATTTTCAGTTGCAACATGTGAGATCTAGTTCCCCATCCAGGGATCAAACCCAGGGCTGCCTGCACTGGGAGTGTGGTGTCTTGGCCATTGAACCATCAGGGAAGTTCCTTGATGGTCAAATCTTTACAAATGCAGACTTTCTTTACCTTTGGCCCCTTGTCTTTTCCCAGACCCCTCTGTTCTTTTTAACTTCATTCTTTCTAACTTCCGCTGGGAATGGAGCAACAATCCTAGGGTTCCAGACAATGACTCTCAGCGCTTAACTATACATCGTAACCACCCTGGGAGCTTTACAAACTATTAATGCTTGGATCGCACTCTTAGAGATTCTTAGAGGTCTAGGGTGTAGATTGGATGTCAGAATTTTTAAAGCTTCCAAGTGATTCTAATGTGCAGATTAAGGACACTGTGTAGAAAGAATGATTGTGTGATCCCTTCGTAACTCAGCCTGGGGCGCAGGGGATGGTGACATAGAAAGGTTTAGTTTTCCTAGCTCCTTCTCTCACACATCTTGTGCTTTGTCCCGTCACCAGCTGCCTCTAAGTAGGTAAGCAACAGCTGGAAGTGAAGCTGTTGTCAAGCTGAAAATTCATTCCAGCAATTACCATCACTACCCACTCCAGTATTCTTGCCTGGAGAATCCCATGGACGGAGAAGCCTGGTAAGCTACAGTCCATGGGGTCGCATAGAGTCGGACACGACTGAGCGACGAAACGGACGGACGGACGGACCATCACTACAAAGTCTTTTCTATTGAAAAGAAGCTTTCCTTTATATTGCTATAACTAAAAGTCAAGCAGACCTGAACTATGCTTCAGTCAGTCACCCTGGGGCCGCAGATATCCAAGCCAGCCCTGGAGAGAAAGAAAGGGCGGGATTTCTGCACGTGGAAAATGTAAGATTGCATGCACGTATTGTTTCCCAGGTGGCGCTAGTGGTAAAGAATCTGCCTGCCAGTGCAGGAGACGCAGGAGAGTCAGGTTTGATGCCTGGGTCAGGAAGATCCCCTGGAGTAGGAAAATGGCAACCCACACCAGTATTCTTGCCTAGAGAACTCCATGGACTGAGGAGCCTGGTGGGCTACAATCCATGGGGTCTCAAAGAGTCAGACATGACTGGGCATGCACAACCTCCAGGTAAGACTGAGTTCCACATCCATTCCACAGGACCAGTGGTTCCTTAACTAATAGGTTGGGTAGCGTAATTATTCCTGTACTTGAACCTACTGAATTAATGAGAAATTTAGTATTTCTAGGACAGTGGGAGGTAGAAGAATAAAAGAATAGGAATGTTCAGTGAGAAACTTAATCCTTCAGATTTGAAGAATTTACTAACAGCAAAAACAAGACATTTTAGGGAGGAAATCTCAGGTTAAGGCCTTCGAATGTGAGAAACTTCAAGTACGTTGGATTGCTGACACCTCAAACTTTCTGCATTCAGATGCTCAAAATATTTCTCTCTTTATGAAAACTCCTTTAAATAGTGTCTCAAAAAATTCTGTCCACTCAGGTATATTTGCAGAGGTGAATAATACTTCAATATGTTTGTAAAAGCTAACTGCTTGGCCTATGGCCTCACTGAGAGTGAATATTATCATGCTCCCACCAAAGAAAAGTATCTATCTTATTTTAAAAAGAAATCTTTCATTTTATGCTCTATGGGAAAGTTTAAAATAGAGAAATATTATTTTCCTTAGAAGGCCTGATAAATAATTCAGACTAGCTATAAATCTTAATGAAAAAAATTTTTTTTCTTTTTCAGTGAATCTCAGTCCTCTGTCTGTAATGGAACATAGTTGTTCTTTGACTGTTCCACATCTAATCGCAATACTTTCTGGAAATGGCCTCTGATTTCTTTCTCTTTCTCATCCTCAATCTTTTGTGATTCTGGTGAAATTTATTCTAAGGGTGGACATGTGACCCAAGTCTGATCAACCAGACCAGGGATGGTGATTAGTTCAGAAACATCACATGATACAAGTTAGAACAATTAGAGATAACAATGCTAATTTCAACGTCATCAGTATCAGCTGGTACATTTTCATACAAGTTATCATTATAGGTCACTGGGGCTTAATCTTGCTTTGAAATCCTGGAAGTAAACATAGGACACATACCTCAGAGTTATACCACCCAAGGGCAAAGAATTGGGTATTTTTACTCTGCCTCCCGTTAGTCATTCGCTGAGAGCTACTGGTGGAGTAGGGGTTCACAGGTGGCACTAGTGGTAAAGAACCTGCCTGCCAATGCAGGAGACATAAAGAGACAGGGTACAATCCCAGGGTCAGGAAGATCCCCTGGAGAAGGAAATGGCACCTCACTCCAGCATTGCTGCCTGGAGAATCCCATGGACAGAGGAGCCTGGCGGGCTACAGTCCACAGGGTCACAAAGAGTTGGAGATGACTAAAGCAACTTAGCACCCATGCACTGGTGGTAGTGGGAGGGGATCATTAATCCTTTACATCTTGGGCTTGAATGATCAGAGAAAGCCCTAAGGGAAAAAACACATTTGAAAGTTGGCCCTGTATGTACCCAAATAACAAAGACATGGGGAATATGGGTAAGGTGTATCTGTCTTCTGCCATAAATAATGATCTTAGTACAATATCTTATTCCAATTTATCCTACCCATTTAGTAAATGTTGATTACTGATAATATATACTCATTCAACAAATATTTATTGTACCATGTACCAAGGTATATTTATTGTGCTAGGTGCTAGGAATAAAACAAGGTAAATAATATCCCATCCATTAAGCTGATAATCTATAAATAGGGACAAACAAGTGAGCAAGAACGAATTGCTGGGAGAACAAGCATGAGAAGATCCTAACTTGGAATGTGTTTTCTAAGCAATTTCTCAGATTTTGGCAGCAGGAAGACAACTGGAAGAAGATGAAAATAAATTAAAAAATAGGTGACAAAGGAGGAACGGAGTGGAGGTTTCACCTTTTGTTTTGTTGCACTTCATACGATGTGCATGTATTATGCATATTAAAAAGTTAACTTTTAAAAAGAATAATTGTTTTATTTTAAAGGAACAAATCTAGTGAGCATCAACCAATGAATAAAATTACCACTGTGCTAATAATTGAAGTGACTGTGAAGTGTGGCAAAAAGTAACTGGGGACCCAAGTTCTGTTGGGGTGATGTGAACACATGTTACATGGAAAGCAATAGCATCAGGAAAGTTTTGAACTAACACCCTGCACTGGCTGGTCCATGGAAAGGACCACCAGAGGTGTGGCGCCAGGAAGGTCGGAGAGTGGAGAGGCAGAGATGAAGTATCTGTCATCAAATCTCCAGGGCTGTCAGGGAAGAGGCTGCACACACAGCCCATCACGATCGCTGGGTCTTCCTTGTGGGGTTTTGGAGGGTGCTCAGCAATCACTGAATTTAATTAATTCTATTTGAAATGGATACATTAACCTAACACAATGCAATAACACTAACTATTAAGAATATCCCTGGCTCAAGAATTCCCTGGTGGTCCAGTGGTTAGAACTCGGTGCTTCTACTTCAGAGGGCCATGGCTTCCATTCCTGGTCGACGGAACTAAAATCCTACAACTCCTGCTGCCTGGCCAAAGAACAAAAATTTCACAGTCACTAAATAAGCCTTTGATTATAATCTGGTTTCCCGGGGTGTAATCTATGAAGGCAGAGTTGGCTGTCTGAGTGAAAAGGTTGTATATTTCTTTAATGAATGCATTCCTCTTCTCTGCTGGGTTGGTGTAACTTAGGAGCTTTAAACCTGGTCCTCACCTCAGGGTGCATGCGTGCTAAGTTGCTTCAGTTGTGTCAGACTCTCTGTGACCCCATGGACTGTATAGCCCACCAGGCTACTCTGTCCATGGAATTCTCCAGGCAAGAATACTGGAGTGGGTTGCCGTGCCCTCCTCCAGGGGATCTTTCTGACCCAGGGATTGAACCTGCATCTCTAGCATTTCCTGCATTGGCAGGCAGTTTCTTTCCCACTAGCACCACTTGGGAAGCTTCAATCTCAGGGTAAATTGAGGAAAATCACATTTCTTGATGTACAGAGTCAGCATTAGGACTTGAAGTACACTAGCCCCACCAAGATAAGCACCTGGTGAGGCCCTCAATCTCATTTCTGTCTCATTTCACTACACACCCAGAAGTCTGAAGGTATCCATGGCTGTGATGACATTCATTCAACTCAGGGCCACCCCATTGCTCAAATTTGTGGAGGCCACAAATCACAAGGGCAAAATTCACATACCCACCTCAGGATTTAATCAATGTTAGCATTTTACTGTATTTGCTTTACATACATATTTTATTTTTAGGAAATAAAATGTGCTATAGCGAACTTTGTACCCTTCCATGATCCCAGGCTCTTTTCTCTTCCCTTTATTTTCAGCAGTTACATTATCTGAGGTTAGTATGCATTATTTTTATTCATGTTTTCATATTTTTACTAGAAATTTTTGAACTTCTAAGGAATAGGGTATGGTCTTATAAATTTTTAAGCTTTAAATGAATGGTATTATTTTCTCTATATTATTCTGTCCTTTGTCCACTTAAAATTATGTTTCCTAGACTTATAAGTCAGAGAAGGCAATGGCAAGACACTCCAGTACTCCTGCCTAGAAAATCCCATGGATGGAGGAGCCTGGTAGGCTACAGTCTGTGGGATCGCTAAGAGTTGGACACGACTGAGCAACTTCACTTTCACTTTTCACTTTCACACATTGGAGAAGGAAATGGCAACCCACTCCAGTGTTCTTGCCTGGAGAATCCCAGGGACGGGGGAGCCTGGTGGGCTTCCGTCTATGGGGTCACACAGAGTCGGACACGACTGAAGTGACTTAGCAGCAGTAGCAGCAGCAGGCTTATAAGTAGCTATATATGGTGGTTCAGTTCAGTTCAGTTCAGTCGCTTAGTCGTGTCCAACTCTCCGCGACCCCATGAATCACAGCATGCCAGGCCTCCCTGTCCATCACCAACTCCCAGAGTTCACTCAAACTCATGTCCACAGAGTCGGTGATGCCATCCAGCCATCTCATTCTCTGTCGTCCCCTTCTCCTCCCGCCCCCAACCTTTCCCAGCATCAGAGTCTTTTCCAGTGAGTCAACTCGTCACATGAGGTGGCCAAAGTATCGCAGTTTCAGCTTTAGCATCAGTCCTTTCAATGAATACCCAGGATTGTTCTCCTTTAGAATGGACTGGTTGGATCTCCTTGCAGTCCAAGGGACTCTCAAGAGTCTTCTCCAACACCACAGTTCAAAAGCATCAATTCTTCGGCGATCAGCTTTCTTCACAGTCCAACTCTCACATCCATACATGACCATGGGAAAAACCATAGCCTTGACTAGACAGACCTTTGTTGGCAAAGTAATGTCTCTGCTTTTTAATATATTATCAAGGTTGGTCATAACTTTCCTTACTTACATTTAAAGTTTTAATATGCTTACTCAACAATAATTTTCTGAAGAATGAAACGGCAACCCTCTCCAGTGTTCTTACCTGGGAAATCCCATGGACGGGGAGCCCTTACAGGCTATAGTACATGGAGTTACGAAAGAGTTGGACGTGACTTATCAACTAAACAACAATAATACAAAATACCATACTATGGAACTGATCAATATTTTCCAGTACATACCAGGCTTTGTTGTGTCTAATTAAAACTTAATACACCATTATTTCATCTAAAATTTTTTAAAAACAGCAGTAAGGTTCTGCAGTCATCTCAAGCTTCCTGCTGCCTCCGTCCTCCTCAGGATAAAGACCTTGGCCAGCTCCAAACACACACTGGAAACCCTTCTCTCATCTTTCCTTTTACTGTTGCTTGGAATGTCATTTTGACTTATGAATACAAATTTACCATTAAAATTTTCAGTTTATGTGTTCCCTGTGTATCTCTCTGGATCCAATTTCTTTCTCCCTGAATATCAATTTCTTCCTTGTGTCAGATCATCCTGAAGTTTCAGTGTTCTCTTGACTGGAAAACCACACCACGTTCTTTACAAAATGGGATTACCTTATAAACTTCGTGTTGACTGCTATATATAAGATGAGGAACCAACAAGGGCTTACTGTACAGCACAGGGTACTCTGCTCAGTGTCATGTGGCCCCTGGATGGGAGGGGAGCCTGGGGGAGAATGGATACACGTCAGTGTATGGCTGAGTCGCTTAGCTGTGCCCCTGAAACTATCGCAACATTGTTAATCAGCTATGGTGAAGGTGAAGGTGTTAGTCGCTCAGTCCTATCCAACCCTTTGCAACCTAATGGACTGTAGCCTGCTGATCCCTGTCTGTGGAATTGCCCAGACAACAGTCCTGGAGTGGGTAGCCATGCCCTTCTCTAGGGGATCTTCCCAACTCAGGGATCAAACCCAGGTCTCCTGCATTGCAGGCAGATTTTGTACCATCTGAGCCACCAGGGAATCGCTAATCAACTATACTCCAAAATAAAGTTAAAAAAAATGTGGTGTTAAAATTTTTTCTTTTTGTTCAATGATAAATATAGTTGTACAGATTCATTTCTAAAGCCCAGTTAGTTTTGTAATTTAATTCACTGATTCCCTACTGATGAATATTTAAATAGTTTCCAAATATTTGCTAATAAAAATAACATTATAGTGAGCTGCTTTGAGTACCTGGGTCTTTGGGTGTTTGAGTGGTTCTTGTTGGTTAAAATCTGAACCAGGGCATTTCATAGTCAAAACTGCACACCTTTCAAAAATTGATACATGCTGCCAACCTGCCTTCAGAAAAATTATTACACGCCTGCCAACATTGTATGTTTTCCCACTTTCCAAACATTTCATCCAAAATGGTTTATCAATCTTTTAAAATTTTTGACTCACTTTTCTTTGATTATTAGTAATGTTGAGAGGCCACACTGACCTCTGTTCACAGAACAGATCCTTCTCACCTTGGTAGTCTTCAGACATGCTCTTCCTTCTGCCCAGAACCTTGATGAACCAAGTAAGGTATGATGAACAGTTTGGACTTCATTTATTTATTTATTTTTGGCCACATCACTCAGCTTGTGGGACCCTAGTTCTGTGACCAGGGATTGAACCTGGGCCTTCGGCAGTGAGAGTGTGTAGTCCTAATCACTGGACAGCCAGGGGATTCCGTGGACTTTAGGCAATGGCATCCTATGTTTCAGCAGAAAGATCTAAGATTGTTGGTAATTTTAAGAGGTAGCTGGAAACACTCTACTTAGTGTAAAACTGGCAGATTCAGCCTTGCAAATGTATGGCAATGCTGTCTACCTTTGTAATCCTGTCTTCCTCAAACATTTTCAGTGCAGTCTATTAGGAAAATGTATTTCTGATCTCATCATGTTGGTCATCAGGATTTCAGCTCCCTTCATTACGTATAGAAAGTATAAAAATAAATTGGACCTGGTCTTGTATAGAAATAATCCTATGGTCACACAGGACAGGGAGATCTAGTTCTGAGTTATTTTGCCAAAATTCATTCACCTTCCTCTTTTCTGAAATACATTTAATTCCCAATAGGGTATCTTTGGAAGGAGTACGAAAGGAAAATATGCAGACAAATCTCATACATTAAGCCTGGCTGCATTTATGACTTCAATAGCCTTTTTGAGCTTTTTGGTGTGAAGAGGGCAAGACTTGGAGTTGACCTGGGTTAAAATCCCAACTCTGCTATTTGTAGCTACATGACCATCAGCAAGTTATTTGACCTCTTTCAGTTTCAGTTTCCTTATCTGTAAAATGGGAGTAATTAACATACTTTATAATATTTTCTGGGAGACTAGAAAATCATATTTTCTAGTAAACCGCCCAATACATAGCAGACACTTTATATATGCTGACTATAATTATTGTTTTACATGGATATGCAAATGAGATTTCAAGCCAATTTTGGGAACACTGGCTATTTATAAATTGGGACTATCCATAATCAATACCTCACTAACATTTTTCATCATTCTTAATATATACTGACAAAACAACTGTTTAATGTGGGACATCCTTTCAAATTTTCCACACTTTTAATACAAAGGAGAGTCTTCAATAGCTATTAACTTAGAGTTGTAATCATGAAATGCAAAATAGATACTGCATATGTTTATAAAATAATGGAGTATATTCACAGAAAAATCTAATACTTATCTTTCTACCCTAACATAGCCAAAAAAGAAAAGTCTCTATTTTTACCATTATTCCAGTTCCATAGCATGCTTTGTAGTTTCAAGAATGGAAGGACAAGGATATTTAACCTTACTTTGAAATATAACACAAACAATCAGGGACTTGCCTGGTGGTCCAGTGGTTAAGGCTCCATGCTCTCACTGCTGAGGGCCAGGGTTCAATCCTTGGTCAGAGAACTAAGATCCTGGTGCAGCTAAAAAACCCAAAACCAAACAACAATAACAACCCACTACCAAAACATAAACAAACAAACAAAAGCAAGGTGATATTAGATCTCTGGTTCTCAAGGAGATGATTTTATTCCTGTTATGAATCATAGAACTTGGCTCAGCTATCTACACCGTGGTCTGATTTCTTGCCTTCCTAATGTGGCCAAGCACTTAGTCTGCAATCTTGGGTCTCTGGGTAAAGCAAAAAAAAAAAAAAAAAATCTATCTTACAGGATTCTTGTGAGAATTAAAGGAGAAATGTATTTTAAGTCCTATTCCATGGCCCATAGAGACCTTCAATTAATAATATTAATAGCTATTATTTATGGTAACACTGAAGTCAGCTACATAGCATGAAGCAGTACTCTGGTTCTATCTTCTGCTGGGAAGCAATTGCAGCTAATTGTCTTACTGCACCCAATCCATCAATCTAAGCTGCCATCATCATTTGCCTGGACTAGTGCCAGCGCCTCCTGCCTGGTTTCATCATATTCACATTTGCTCTTCCCGCCTCCATTCTCCACACAGAAGCCAAAGTTATCCTGTTAAAAACAAATCAATACAATCTGGGGAGAGGACAATTGAAATAAAATCATTCTAAGGTACTTCTATTTTGGGAGAAGAGGAGTTAATATATTGATTAGCTTGAAGCTTTCTCAAGTTAAGTAACCATGGTAAAATTTCAAAGATTACTAAAAGATTAAAATTTCAAAGATTACTAAACAAATAAACAGTAAATAATAAAATGAGAAAACAAAGTAAGAGGGAAAAATTTAAAAAGTCAGAAATATAACAAAAGATAGCTGGAGTTTCTATATAATATCATACTAAATAGACTTTATCTTAAAAACTAATCTTAAGGATAAGATATGTCATTATATAATGATAACACATTCACTTCTTGATAACAAAAGATATAACAATTCTTAAGTAACATGTCTCTGATAATAAATTGACTTCAAAATGCATAAAGATAAATTTATAAAACTGGAGGAGAAACTAATAAATGCACTTTCCTAAAGATTGACTGATAGATGAAACAAAGAATTAGTAAACAAACAAGATTTGAAGAGGTCAATTAATAAGATTTATTTAATAAATACATACAGAAGTCTAGACCCCCAAAACAGTCTAAGCTTCTGTCATGCAAGACCTAATGTATCATTGGATGCTCACAAAGTTAAAAATGACCAAAGAAGACAGCTGCCAGGCCAACATCAAATGGGTACAGAGCAGGTAAACACCAGAGACTTAGCAGGTGCTCCAGGTCTACAGTCAGTGCTCCCAGATGGACTAGATATACCAGGAGACCTTTCCACCCTGATCATCTGAGAACTATCTTAGATGATTTATGGGCTCTCCCAACACTTTTTGAAGGTGCTGCTGACATTGTGTGTGATGCAGTACCTCTTGATTGATAGGCTTCCTCTTTTTTCTAGGCATTGCCAGAAATGGTGATAGATAGCCTTAAAAACAGTTTTCGTATAGTCAACAATTTTTACTGCACTACTAATATGTGTCATGAGACTTTTGGTGAAAAGACATATTTTAAGTTATTAATAATTCTATTGTGTGAAATGTTAAATACATGGGTTTTGTAATTTTAAAGAAAACATGCAATTATTTTGAAAAGTTGACTACTTTCCCCTTTGGAACAAAATATAATAATCTTAGATTTTAACTACATTTGTAAGAATATATAGTCTCCTGCCCCCACCCTGTTCCCAATTGCCAGAGCCATTTATATGGAAGGAATTTATGGTCGTGTGGTATTAGATATTCTGGACTTTTTGCTTCATGCATGTGAACTATCTATGCATACTATAAAGACCATTATGAAATATGAGGCGTTGGAAAGGGAAGGAGAACAGAGCAGGAGGAGAGATGAGATAGCCAACTATAATGAGTGAAGGGTTTGCTGGTTTGGAAGCAAATGTCTCTTATTTAAGACACAGCCAACTGTAAGCCCTAATTACTTTTTTGGAATACTCTTTATGGTATTATTAGATGACCAAGACAAATTCTAACAAAAGTAATAGATATTAATGGTTCTCCTTTAAAATTCTGAATGTATGGCCACCACACAGACTATTGTATCAATGGTAGAAATAAAGATTAAGAACGGGTTGTATCTAGTTATCAGTTCTAATTTTATTGGTTCAAAGAGGTATTGTTGTATATTTAGCCCAGAAGAGATTCAAACACTTTTAGCCCTACCCACCAAGCAGCACAACCATAATACTGAAAACAATAGTATCGTATCATCTAGATACAGTTTTCAACAGTGGTAAAGAGGCACAAAGGGTTATTCTGCTTGTGTTACTATAATCAGAAACACTGTATTCCTTCTCAAAGCATCCTTAACTGTAAGAATCAGAACAAATTTTGACCAGAAACACCAATTAACTACCACATCTCACAACTGAGTATTCTAATTAATTTAAATTTGCTAATTAGATTAATCTAATCTAATATTCTGGAGAAGGCAATGGCAACCCACTCCAGTACTCTTTCCTGGTGAATCCCATGGGTGGAGGAGGCTGGTAGGCTACAGTCCATGGGGTCGCTAAGAGTCGGACACCACTGAGTGACTTCACTTTCACTTTTCACTTTCATGCATTGGAGAAGGAAATGGCAACCCACTCCAGAGTTCTTGCCTGGAGAATCCCAGGGACAGAGGAGCCTGTTGGGCTGCCATCTATGGGGTCGCACAGAGTCGGACACGACAGAAGTGACTTAGCAGCAATCTAATATTCTAATTTTGCTTCACCTCATCACAGACTCAAAAGAATTGTCCAAATTCATCTACTCCTAACCTCTGGTCTGAAGAAAAATTGTTCCAAAGTTATCTCAGAGACTGTAATTGTTTATTAAATTTGCAACCATCATCAAGTAGTCATTTTCAACTCTGGCTACGTATTAAGCCATCAGGGAAGGTTTAAAACATCGGGGACCCAGGCAGTATGTGTACAGGTGTTTGTTTTATTACTATTTGTTAAACTGTACATCTGTGGTTTATGTTCTTCTCTGGGTGAAGATTTTATTTCATAGTAAAATAAGTCTTTAAAAAAATAGGAGATACACCACAACCTTTGGAGCTCAACTTCTAATTTTTTTTCTAATTGATTTCATTCTTTAAACTTCTTTCTCTCTCAAAGTTCTCCCTTTCAGTAAATGGGATGTCCATACATCTCAGTGTTCAGGCCAGATACTAGGAGTCATTTTTGAATCTCTTTTTCTCTCTGTCTCATATTTAATGTATTAGCCAATCCCATGGCTTCTACTTTGTAAATATATGCCCGGTGTTGATTTGTAGTTAATCTCCAAGTCCCTGTCTTGAGGGTGTGGTAATTTATGAATCAGTATCTGACACAATCTTCATGGGTCATTGTCTTAGATGTGTGTCTCTGACCCACCATTTATTCATTTTATTTTGACCTGCATTTGTCTGGCCACTTTCAAATACTAATATCATGAAGCAGAAACTGACCATTTCTCACCACTTCATTGCTAATATCCTAATCTAAGCTGCACTCATCTCTCATCTAGACTATAGCTGCTACTGCTAAGTCACTTCAGTTGTGTCCGACTCTGTGTGACCCCATAGACGGAAGCCCATCAGGCTCCCCTGTCCCTGGGATTCTCCAGGCAAGAACAGTGGAGTGGGTTGCCATTTCCTTCTCCAAGACTATAGCTATAGGCTGTCAATTAGATTCCCTGCTCCCAGCTTGATTTTCTATAGGCTCATCTTAACACAGCAACTAGAATGATCTTTTAAAGCCAAAACTTAGTTTGAATCACATTCCCTTCTCTGACTTCAGCCGTCCCGTGATTTCTTCTTACACTGGGAATGAATCCACTTTTACTTTGGTTTACAGGGCTCTACAAGATCTGTTTAAGTGCTGCCCTCAATATGCCAGCAAATTTGGAAAATTCAGCAGTGGCCACAGGACTGGAAAAGGTCAGTTTTCATTCCAATCTCAAAGAAGGGCAATGCCAAAGAATGTTCATGTTCAGTTCAGTTAAGCTCAATCACTCAGTCATGTCCGACTCTTGCCAATCCCATGGACTGCAGCACGCCAAGCTTCCCTGTCCATCAACTCCAGGAGCCTGCTCGAACTCATGTCCATCGAATCGATGATGCCATTCAACCATCTCATCCTCTGTTGTTCCCTTCTCCTCCTGCCTTCAATCTTGCCCAGCAACAGGGTCTTTTCCAAGGAATAAGTTCTTCACATCAGGTGGCCTAAGTATTGGGGTTTCAGCTTCAGCATCAGTCCTTCCAATGAACATTCAGGACTGATTTCCTTTAGGATTGACTGGTTTGATCTGCTTGCAGTTTCAAGGGACTCTCAAAAAGAGTCTTCTCCAACACCACAGTTCAAAAGCATCAATTCTTCGGCATTCAGCTTTCTTTATAGTCCAACTCTCACTTTCATACATGACTTCTGAAAAAAACCATAGCTTTGACTAGATGGACCTTTGTTGGCAAAGTAATGTCTCTGCTTTTTAATATGTTATCTAGGTTGGTCATAGCTTTTCTCCAAGGAGCAAGTATCATTTAATTTCATGACTGCCATCAGCATCTGCAGTGATTTTGGAGCCCCCCAAAATAAAATCTGTCACTGTTTCCATTGTTTCCCCATCTATTTCCCATGAAGTGATGGGACCAGATGCCATGATCTTAGTTTTCTGAATGTTGAGTTTTAAGCCAATTTTTTACTCTCTTCTTTCATTTTCAACAAGAGGCTCTTTAGTTCTCCTTTGTTTTCTGCCATAAGGGTGGTGTCATATGCCTATCTAAGGTTATTGATATTTTTCCCAGCAATCCTAATTCTAGCTTTGCTTTATGCAGACCGTCACTTCTCATGATGTACTCTGCATATAAGTTAAATAAGCAGGGTGACAATATACAGCCTTGACATACTCCTTTCCCTATTTGGATCCAGTCTGTTGTTCCATGTCCGGTTCTAACTGTTGCTTCTTGACCTGCATACAGATTTCTCAGGAGGCAGGTCAGGTGGTCTGGTGTTCCCATCTCTTGAAGAATTTTCAACAGTTTGTTGTGAACCACACAGTCAAAGACTTTGGAATAGTCAATAAAACAGAAGTAGATGTTTTTCTGGAACTCTGCTGCTTTCTCAATGATCCAAAGGATGTTGGCCATTTGATCTCTGGTTCCTCTGCCTTTCCTAAAACCAGCTTGAACATCTGGAAGTTCACGGTTCACGTATTGCTGAAGCCTGGCTTGAAGAATTTTGAGCATGACTTTACTAGCGTGTGAGATGAGTGCAATGATGCGGTAGTTTGAACATTCTTTGGCATTGCCTTTTTTTGGGATTGGAATGAAAAGTGACCTTTCCCAGCACCGTGGCCACAGCTGAGTTTTCCAAATTTGCTGGCATATTGAGTGCACACTTTCATAGCATCATCTCTTAGGATATGAAATAGCTCAACTGAAATTCTATCACCTCCACTTGTTTTGTTCATAAAAATGCTTCCTAAGGCCCAATTATAAGGTTCCAAATTGGAAAAGGAGTACGTCAAGGCTGTATATTGTCACCTTGCTTATTTAACTTATATGCAGAGTACATCATGAGGAACGCTGGGCTGGAAGAAGCACAAGCTGGAATCAAGATTGCTGGGAGAAATATCAATAATCTCAGATATGCAGATGACACCACCCTTATGGCAGAAAGTGAAGAGGAACTAAAAAGTCTCTTGATGAAAGTGAAAGAGGAGAGTGAAAAGGTTGGCTTGAAGCTCAACATTCAGAAAACTAAGATCATGGCATCTGGTCCCATCACTTCATGGGAAATAGATGGAAAAACAGTGGAAACAGTGTCAGACTTTATTTTTTTGGGCTCCAAAATCACTGCGGATGCTGATCGCAGCCATGAAATTAAAAGACGCTTACTCCTTGGAAGGAAAGTTATGACCAACCTAGATAGCATATTAAAAAGCAGAGACATTACTTTGCCAACAAAGGTCCATCTAGTCAAGGCTATGGTTTTTCCCATGGTCATGTATGGATGTGAGAGTTGGACTGTGAAGAAAGCTGATCGCCAAAGAATTGATGCTTTTGAACTGTGGTGTTGGAGAAGACTCTTGAGAGTCCCTTGGACTGCAAGGAGATCCAGCCAGTCCATTCTAAAGGAGATTAATCCTGGGTGTTCATTGGAAGGACTGATGCTAAAGCTGAAACTGCAATACTTTGGCCACCTCATGCGACAAGTTGACTCACTGGAAAAGACTCTGATGCTGGGAAAGGTTGGGGGTGGGAGGAGAAGGGGATGACAGAGAATGAGATGGCTGGATGGCATCACCGACTCTGTGGACATGAGTTCGAGTGAACTCTGGGAGTTGGTGACGGACAGGGAGACCTGGCGTGCTGTGATTCATGGGGTCGTGGAGAGTTGGACACGACTGAGCGACTGAACTGAACTGAACTGAACTGAAGGCCCACTTGATTTCACATTCCAGGATGTCTGGCTTTAGTCCAGTGATCACACCATCATGGTTATCTGGATCATGAAGATCTTTTTGAAGAACTGCTTATATGGGTCATGAAGAACTAACATCCAAAAAGATGTCATTTTCAACACAGGGAAAAAGTAGGAAAAAAGTAGAAGTCAAGAGTTACCTGGAGTAACAGGCAAATTTGGCCTTGGAGTACAAAATGAAGCAGGGCAAAGTCTAACAGAGTTTTGCCAAGAATGTTGGCAATTGCTCTCATCTCACATGCTAGCAAGGTAATGCTCAAAATCCTTCAAGCTAGGTTTCAACATTATGTGAACAGAGAACTTTCAGATGTTCAAACTGATTTAGAAAAGGCAGAGGAACCAGAGATCAAATTGTCAGCATCCACTGGATCATAGAAAAAAGCAAGGGAATTCCAGAAAAACATCTACTTCTGCTTCATTGACTATGTAAAGCATTTGACTGTGTATATCACAACAAACTGGAAAATTCTTCAAGGTGTGGGAATACCAGAACACCTGACTATGCCTCCTGAGAAACCTGTGTACAGGTCAAGAAGCAACAGTTAGAACTGGACATGGAACAAGGGACTGGTTCTAAATTGGGAAAGAACATCAAGACTCTGTATTGTCACCCTGCTTATTTAACTTATATGCAGAGTACATCATGAGAAACGCTGCACTGGATGAAGCCCAAGCTGCAATCAAGATTGTCGGGAGAAATATCAACAACTTCAGACATGCAGATGATACCACCCTTATGGCAGAAAGCAAAGAGGAACTAAAGAGCCTCTTGATGAAAGTGAAAGAGGAGCGTGAAAAAGTTGGCTCAAAACTCAACATTCAGAAAACTAAGATCATGGTATCTGGTCCCATAAGTCCATGGCAAATAGATGGGGAAAGAGTGGAAACAGTTGCAGACTTTATGTTTTGGGGCTCCAAAATCACTACGGACAGTGACTGCAACCATGAAATTAAAAGACGCTTGCTCCATGGAAGAAAAACTATGACGGATCTACACAACGTATTAAAAGGAGAGACATCACTTTGCCGACAAAGGTCCATGCAGTCAAAGCTATGGTTTTTCCAGTGGTCATGTCTGGATGTGAGAGTTGGACCATAAAGAAGGCTGAGCACTGAAGAACTGATGCTTTTGAATTGTGGTGTTGGAGACAACTCTTGAGAGTCCCTTGGACAGCAAGGAGATCAAGCCAGTCCATCCAAAAGGAGATCAGTCCTGAATATTCACTGCTGTCCTTCAAGAATCACGTCCTTTTCTGCCTCCAGCCTTAGTGCTTCTCTTCCATCTTCCTGGCTGCTCTCCCTCCATAGTTAGGCTTTCCCAAACCCACTTTATCTAGCACACCCTGATCTCCGCTATCTCCTTACTGTCTTTTAATTTTCTTTCTTGTTTTTAAGCATCTGTTTTTATATTTATATTTATTATTTGTTAATTTTCTGGCCATCTCCCAGAAAGAAGCTCTGGAGCTTATCTTCTTCATGATTCCATAGCACCTAAGTGATATATAACACTTAGTGGGCATTTGATAAATTTTTTTCAAGTGAATTAAAGGTTTCTTTATTTTTAATCTTACAAAGCTTGTATGGCTGAATGACTGGTATGAAGAACATATAACACGTTAAACCTCCACTTTCATTTTCCCTCCAATCCAGGTCAAGATGAGAAATTTTAAAACACATACCTGTTCTTTAGGTCTTCCCTGGTGGTCCAGTGGTTGAGAGTCTGCCTGCCAATGCAGGAGTCATGGGTTCGATCCCTGGTCTGGGAAGATCCCACATGCCATGGGGCACCTGGGTCTATTGGACCCACAGCTACTGAAACTGGCACACCCGTGCTCCACACTCTCCTGTGCACCACAAAAGAAGAACCCAGTGCAGTGAGAAGCCGTGCGCCACAGCTGGAGACAGCCAGTGCAAAGCAGCAAAGGCCCAGTGTGGCCAACAATAAATAAATGCAATTCCAAAAAATCTGTTCTTTGTATTTTAAAATATACACACACCTCAAAACCTCTATATCATATGTCTAAAGTTGACCTTTCTGATGATGTGTTCTATTTCTGATATAAAAGATTCCAGACAAAATTATTCTTTTGATAAGAGATATGGATCATGGACCACGTTATTAATGATCACACCTATACACATACTCATGAAATTATCTCCACCATGGAAAACACTTTCTTGGCATTAGGGACCTTTCACGTGAATGAGAATAAATGAAAAATTTGAAAAGATTTCCACACAGCTCTGGGTTTAAAGATTTTTTTTCTTTCCCTACCTATATCCACGGTAGACTGTAAAGTCCCTTTCCAAATTTTAGGAAACAGACAAGAGGGGAAAATCATAGACAGAGCATAACCCAGGAGTCTTCCTCCTACATGTCTTGAGTTGTACACTTTTGAATAATGTAAATCAGGGCCAAGATTAAAACAGAGAAGGCGAAAAAAAAAAAAAGAACTCTGCCAAGAAACAGAAAACCTTTTATTATCTAAGGAAAGAACGTACAATAGTTACCCACAAAGTGACTCAAATTCTCTACAATTACTAAATAAGTGTTAGTATTTGTAAATGGCCAGGTAACTGCAGGTCAAAGTAAAATGAGGAATAAAGGTTGGGTCAGAGGCATACAGCTAAGACAATGACCCGTGAAAATCCCGCTGGGCACTAGTTCAGAAATAACTGCACCCTCAGGATGGGGCTTGGAGGTAAACCACAGATCAACACTGGGAACGCGATTGTCAGATTACCTGAAAACAAACTGCTCATAATAGGGTTGCAGTTAATTTACACATTCGTTGTCTCAGTGAAGTACTCAGCAAACACAGTTCCTCCAGATGTTAAGGACATGAGCTGGGAAATTTGTTCTGACAATCACGTCCCCAGAAGCAGAAATATTAAGTGCATTATGGCTCTTTAACTCTCATTTCTGTTAGGAAATTTATCCCTGCAGTTGACACACACAATATATTGTGGACTAACTAGTATTTAGATTAATTCTTTCTAAAGAATTTTCACCCCATTGATTCGGCTGATCTGGCTGGCTAGGTGGGTTTCCCCTTTCTCCCTCCTAAAGCTGCACGCTGGGTCAAAGAGGATGACCATCCCCAATAGAGGAGGACCGGTCTTCGGTTAAGGGTATACGGGTAGCCGCCCACCTCTGCTAGAACCTCCAAGCAAGCTCTCAAGGTCCATATTATTCTGTATGTCTGTATATTCAGGCAGAGTTTCTTCAAGTTTCAATGGAATACATTTTTCTAAAAGTCACTCCCTCAAATTTCAATGTTTCGACTCTCAGAAAAAATACTTAGCCAAAATACACCTTTTTCTTTTACTAAGTAACTGAGGACTTCCCTGGAGATCCAGTGATTAAGAATTCCCCTACCAATGCAGGGGACATGGGTTCCGTCCCTGGTCCAGAAAGATTCCACATGCCAGGGAGCAACTGAGCTCGTGTGCCACAACTACTGAGCACATGCTCCAGGGCCCACAAGATGCACCTATTGAAGTTTGCACGCCCTAGAGCCCATGCTCCAGAAGAAGAGAAGCCCAGGCTCTGCAGCTACAAAGAAGCCCCTTGCTCTCTGAAACTAGAGAAAGCCCGCGTGCAGCAACGAAGACCCAGCACAGCCCAAAATAAATAAATACGTAAACGAAACTGAGATAACAGTGCTTTATATCACTGGAAAGGAATAGAATTACTTAAATAAAATTGATTCCATAATAAAAAGTCTGAGAAAAAAAAAAGACTGCATAATGTCAATGGTAATTTTGGCATGAAAACCCTATTACCTAAAACTGAACATGTCCATATTTAGTTTTTAAACATACAGGTACTTGTCATTTTAGAAAAAAAGGAATGAGAAACAAGAGATCTTACAATATGTATAGCCTGATACCATTTAAATAATCTTCGGGCATATAAATACATAGGTACTTGCACATAACAATATTTCTCATTACTGGATTACTTATAGCTGGACATTAAGGATATTTCTTTTTATTTTTTCCTATTATAAGCAAGCTAAAGCACAGAGACTTGATTTCCTAAAGAAAAGCTTTAGCACACTGTGAAGATTAGACATTACATCTTCAACAATCAGTATCTCAGTATAACGGGATTATGGTTGATTTAAAAAAATAATCCACATTATGTACTTTTTAAAAATACATATATATATAATTTGCTAATAAAACAATTAGTAAAAGTGGACAAAAACAAGCAAAAAAAAAAAAAAGAAACAAGGTGTCTTAGAATCTCCCAAATGTTACTATATTCTGTCCACAGCTGACATGTACGGTTTTCTTACCCCTCTGACAAGAGGAATCTGCGTTTAATAAGGTATTCAGCATTCCCTGTTAACAGAGATAATCAAGGGTCAGGGCCCCGCCCTTGCTTGTCTGCCACCCCACAGTTAAACTTTATAAAATACCCTGCAGACACAGAGCATGAGAGAGAAAAAGGAGAAACACTGTGTGGTATAAGTTAATAGTTATTTATATTCTCAATCAAAGGCTCAGTATTTTACATTCACAGTTCACTACTCTGGCCCACCCAGACTCTGAAGCTATTTTTCTTTCTTCAAATTAGGAATTTGCTGATCAAATCAAATGCTGATTCTGTATCTAAAATGATATGTTTTCTCTATGTGCAAGTGATTAGTCCCACTAAGAAACTAATTGCTGCCATTTCAAATTGCACAAGTCACAAAATCGCTTTTCTTAAGAAGGAGCTCCAGCTATACTTCTGATTTTTTTTTTTTTTTTTTTTACCATTTTAGTTACTTCATTTTATTTTTTGGCTGTTCCGCATGGGACAGTGAAACTGCCAAGTCCTAACCATTGGATCACCAGGGAATTCTCTTTACCATCTTAAGGTTATGTTTTCCTTCAACTCAGTGGTTCAATCTGTAAAAATGGCAGAATAATTGAATAAAGTAATAAGGCCAACAGGGTAACATATAAATGTATATTTACTTTGATAAGTGTATCTCTCATCACTCTTATACGATTGTGGATACTTATAGTCATGTTGAATTATTGAAGACAACATCTCAATATTGTCTTCAGTTTTATCAACACATGCTGCCTATTCACAGGTTTAAGTTCCAATAGATCAACTCTCTGCTCATTTTAAAAAGAGATTTCAAGTAGTCTAGCCTCTTTTTGTCATGTCCATTCTAACAAGTAGGTAGACTGAACAATAATTTGCATATTACGATGTCAGGGTTACTTTGGTAAAGAATCTGCCTGCAAGGCAGGAGACTCAGGTTCGATCCCTGGGCTGGGAAGATCCCATGGAGGAAAAAACGGCAACCCACTCCAATATCCTTGTTTGGAGAAACCCATGGACAGAGAAGCCTGGTGGCTACAGTCCATGGGGTCACAAAGTGTCGTACACAACATAGTGACTAAACCACTACAAAAAAGTGATTCATGATACTTGCCCGATAGAGCAAAAAGTCAGTTACACTTTAATGTGAACAAATGTGTCAGAGCCGTCTCTGAGCCTTTTTGAAAATGGTGGGAACAAAGGACCCTCCGAAAGATAAAGAGAATGAAGTAATTTGGATAAAAAAAGAGAATAGACAGAGGATCCAGGCAATTCTTTTCAAGAGATGTGCAGGCTGAGTAATGTGTGTATATGTGTGTGTGTGTGTATCCACTTTTCTTCGATAAGATTTTTGAGAAATAAAAAGAAACTTAAAAGATTTTGAAATTGGTATTTGCATATTGATCTTGGATAAACATTTAAACATTACACACTAATAAAGATATTAATGTGTAACTTGAGAAAGAAACAACTTAATTTTTTAGTTGTTATCTTTTTAAAAACACAGAGAAAGTGTTGTTAGTTGAAACACAGACTTCAACTTTACAAACTTCCAAGCCGTTTTCAGGTTAACCTGGATCAACAGCTACAAGAAATTTATAGGCTGACTTGGTACCATTGATCCATTCCTATCTGAAAGATTGGAGAAACGAAATGGGCAGTTGACTGCTGCTGCTGTGACTAGAGTGTCTTAAAATCCAACACAGATCAGCATCATGTTGGGACAAGAGATATCATAGAAATGTCCTTTCATGAAGACTGAAAAAATTTAAATTTGACAAAGGAAAATAGATTCTGAGCTACTATAAGAAGTAGCATAAAAGTAGCATACATCAGCAGCCTTGATTACTGCAAGAACTGATGATTCTTGCTGAAATCTGGAGTTTGTTTAGAATATTTCAAGTTCCCAGAAATTCCTATTCTCTAACCTTAGGATACAAGATCCTTCTAATCCTATGCTACTGATTTCCTGTGAACCACATATTGGCCACTAATCAACTTGATAAGAAGGTTAGTTCATTTCCAAGGCAAACCATTCAATATCACAGTAATCCAAGTCTATGCCCCGACCAGTAATGCTGAAGAAGCTGAAGTTGAATGGTTCTATGAAGACCTACAAGACATTCTAGAACTAACACTCAAAAATGATGTCCTTTTCATTATAGGGGACTGAAATGAAAAAGTAGGAAGTCAAGAGATGCCTGGATTAACAGGCAAATTTGGCCTTGGAGTACAAACAAAGCAAGGCAAAGGCTAATAGAGTTTTTTCAAGAGAATGCACTGATCATAGCAAACACCCTCTTCCAACAACACAAGAGAAGACTCTACATATGGACATCACCAGATGGTCAATACAGAAATCAGATTGATTATATTCTTTGCAGCCAATGATGGAGAAGCTCTATACAGTTAGCAAAAACAAGACAGGGAGCTGACTGTGGCTCAGATCATGAACTCCTTATTGCCAAATTCAGACTTAAATGGCAGAAAGTAGGGAAACCACTAGACCATTCAGGTATGACCTAAATCAAATCCCTTATGATTATACAGTGGAAGTGACAAATAGATTCAAGGGATTAGATCTGATAGAGTGCCTGAAGAACTATGGACGGAGGTTCATGACATTGCACAGGAGGCAGGGATCAAGACCATCCCCAAGAAAAAGAAATTCAAAATGGTTGTCTGAGGAAGCCTTACAAATAGCTGAGAAAAGAAGAGATACGAAAGGCAAAAGAGAAAAGGAAAGATATACCCATTTGAATGGAGAGTTCAAAGAATAGCAAGGAAAGATAAGAAAGCCTTCCTCAGTAATCAATGCAAAGAAATAGAGGAAAACAATAGAATGGGAAAGACTAGAGATCGCTTCAATAAAATTAGAGATAGCAAGGGAAGATTTCATGCAAAGATGGGCACAATAAAGGACTGAAATGGTATGGACCTAACAGAAGCAGAAGGTACTCAGAAAAGGTGGCAAGAATACACAGAAAAACTATACAAAAAAGATCTTCAAGACCCAGATAACCACAATGGCATGATCATTCACCTAAAGCTAGACACCCTGGAATGTGAAGTCAAGTGGGCCTTAGAAAGCATCACTACGAACAAAGCTAGTGGAGGTGATGGAATTCCAGTTGAGCTATTTCAAATCCTGAAAGATGATGCTGTGAAAGTGCTGCACTCAATATGCCAGCAAATTGGGAAAACTCAGCCGTGGTCATGGGAATGGAAAAGGTCAGTTTTCATTCCAATCCCAAAGAAAGGCAATGCCAAAGAATGCTCAAACTACCACACAATTGCACTGATCTCACACGCTAGTAAAGTCATGCTCAAAATTTTCCAAGCCAGGCTTCAACAGTATGTGCACCGTGAACTTCCAAATGTTCAAGATGGTTTTAGAAAAGGCAGAGGGACCAGAGATCAAATGGCCAACATCCTTTGTATCATCAAGAAAGCAACAGAGTTCCAGAAAAACATCTACTTCTGCTTTATTGACTATGCCAAAGCCTTTGACTATGTGATTACAACAAATTGTGGAAAATTCTGAAAGAGAGGGGAATAACAGATGACCTGACCTGCCTCTTGAGAAACATGTATGCAGGTCAGGAAGCAACAGTTAGAACTGGACATGGAACAACAGACTGGTTCCAAATAGGAAAAGGAGTACATCAAGTATATTGTCAAGTATGTATATTGTTAGCCTGCTTATTTAACTTATATGCAGAGTACATCATGAGAAATGCTGGGCTGGATAAAGCACAAGCCAGAATCAAGATTGCCAGGAGAAATATCAATAACCTCAGATATGCAGATGACACCACCCTTATGGCAGAGAGTGAAGAACAACTAAAGAGCCTCTTGATGAAAGTAAAAGAGGAGAGTGAAAAAGTTGGCTCAAAACTCAACATTCAGAAAACTAAGATCATGGTATCTGGTCCCATAAGTTCATGGCAAAAAGATGGGGAAAGAGTGGAAACAGTTGCAGACTTTATGTTTTTGGGTTCCAAAATCACTGCAGATGGTGACTGCAGCCATGAAATTAAAAGATGCTTGCTCCTTGGAAGAAAAGTTATGACCAAACTAGACAGCATATTAAAAAGCAGAGACATCACTTTGCCGACAAAGGTCCATGCAGTCAAAGCTATGGTTTTTCCAGTAGTCATGTCTGGATGTGAGAGCTGGACTATAAAGAAAGCTGAGCACCGAAGAATTGATGCTTTTGAACTGTGGTGTTGGAGAAGACTCTTGAGAGTCCCTTGGACTGTGAGGAGATCCAACCAGTCCATCGTAAAGGAAATCAGTCCTGAATATTCATTGGAAGGACTGATGCTGAAGCTGAAACTCGAATACTTTGGCTACCTGATGTGAAGAACTGCTCATTTGAAAAGATCCTGATGTTGGGAAAGATCGAAGGTGGGAGGAGAAGGGGACAACAGAGGATGAGATGGTTGGATGGCATCACTGACTCAATGGACATGAGTTTGAGTAAACTCCGGTTGTTGGTGATGGACAGGGAGGCCTGGCGTGCTGCTGTCCATGGGGTCACAAATAGTGAGACACGACTGAGCGACTAACATGCACCCACTTTAGGACACTATAGAGAAAGAAAATCTATTGCTTCATGAAAATAAACATATTCCAAAAAGCTATGCTTTTCCTATCATGGGATATATGAAATCAGCCAGAAAGAGCATATTTAAGAATAAAGAACATGAAGAGGTGGTTTCTGGTCATATACAGGAAGGGATGGTGCCTGTGTGGTATAAAGAAAGAGTATTCACATTTACTGCTTGGCAATAAACATGTATGTAAGTACCTCTTCTCTATCCATCATTCTAAAGCTCCATCAATAAATCCCTCTATCTTACGTAGGCTTATGAATATCATAATATATCCTTCAGTTCAGTCGCTCAGTCGTGTCCGACTCTCCGCGACCCCATGAATCACAGCACGCCAGGCCTCCCTGTCGATCACCAACTCCTGGAGCACACTCAAACTCATGTCCACAGAGTCGGTGATGCCATCCAGCCATCTCATTCTCCGTCGTCCCCTTCTCCTCCCGCCCCCAACCTTTCCCAGCATCAGAGTCTTTTCCAGTGAGTCAACTCGTCGCATGAGGTGGCCAAAGTATTGGAGTTTCAGCTTTAGCATCAGTCCCTCCAATGAACATCCAGGATTGATCTCCTTTAGAATGGACTGGTTGGATCTCCTTGCAGTATAAGGGACTCTCAAGAGTCTTCTCCAACACCACAGTTCAAAAGCATCGATTCTTCGGCGATCAGCTTTCTTCACAGTCCAACTCTCACATCCATACATGACCACGGGAAAAACCATTGCCTTGACTAGACGGACCTTGGTCGGCAAAGTAATGTCTCTGCTTTTTAATATACTATCAAGGTTGGTCATAACTTTCCTTCCAAGGAGCAAGCGTCTTTTAATTTCATGGCTGCAATCAGCATCTGCAGTGATTTTGGAGCCCAAAAAAACAAAGTCTGACACTGTTTCCACTGTTTTTCCATCTATTTCCCATGAAGTGATGGGACCAGATGCCATGATCTTTGTTTTCTGAATGTTGAGCTTCAAGCCAACCTTTTGACTCTCCTCTTTCACTTTCATCAAGAGGCTTTTGAGTTCCTCTTCACTTTCTGCCATAAGGGTAGTGTCATCTGCATATCTGAGGTTATTGATATTTCTCCCAGCAATCTTGATTCCAGCTTGTGCTTCTTCCAGCCCAGCGTTCCTCATGATGTACTCTGCATATAAGTTAAATAAGCAAGGTGACAATATACAACCTTGACGTACACCTTTTCCTATTTGGAACCAGTCTGTTGTTCCATGACCGGTTCTAACTGTTGCTTCCTGACCTGCATACAGGTTTCTCAAGAGGCAGGTCAGGTGGTCTGGGATTCCCATCTCTTTCAGAATGTTCCACAGTTTATTGTGATCCACACAGTCAAAGGCTTTGGCATAGTCAATGAAGCAGAAATAGATGTTTTTCTGAAACTCTCTTGCTTTCTCCATGATCCAGCGGATGTTGGCAATTTGATCTCTGGTGCCTCTGCCTTTTCTAAAACCTGCTTGAACATCTGGGAGTTCACGGTTTACATACTGCTGAAGCCTGGCTTGGAGAATTTTGAGCATGACTTTACTAGCGTGTGAGATGAGTGCAATTGTGCGGTAGTTTGAGCATTCTTTGGCATTGCCTTTCTTTGGGATTGGAATGAAGACTGACCTCTTCCAGTCCTGTGGCCACTGCTGAGTTTTCCAAATCTGCTGGCATATTGAGTGCAGCACTTTCACAGCATCATCTTTCAAGACTTGAAATAGCTCAACTGGAATTCCATCACCTCCACTAGCTTTGTTCGTAGTGATGCTTTCTAAGGCCCACTTGACTTCACATTCCAAGATGTCTGGCTCTAGGTCAGTGATCACATTATCGTGACTATCTTGGTCGTGAAGATCTTTTTTGTACAGTTCTTCTGTGTATTCCTGCCACCTCTTCTTAATATCTTCTGCTTCTGTTAGGTCCATCCCATTTCTGTCCTTTATCGAGCCCATCTTTGCATGAAAAGTTCCCTTGGAATCTCTAATTTTCTTGAAGAGGTCTCTTGTTTTTCCTATTCTGTTGTTTTCCTCTATTTCTTTGCATTGATCACTGAGGAAGGCTTTCTTATCTCTCCTTGCTATTCTTTGGAACTCTGCATTCAGATGCTTATATCTTTCCTTTTCTCCTTTGCTTTTCGTCTCTCTTCTTTTTATAGCTATTTGTAAGGCCTCCTCAGACAGCCATTTCGCTCTTTTTTAGATCTGATTGATAGAGTGCCTGATGAACTCTGGACGGAGGTTCGTGACATTGTACAGGAGACAGGGACCAAGACCATCCCCATGGAAAAGAAATGCAAAAGAGCGAAATGGCTGTCTGAGGAGGCCTTACAAATAGCTATAAAAAGAAGAGAGACGAAATATATCCTTAATCAAATTATTTATATAGACAAATCCTTATGAGGTTTTCTTTTCTTATCTAACATTGGCATGGGTTTGCAACTAATGGGGTAGTCAAAGACTGAAGTTACTGCATCATCTTGAGCATGAATTCAATCATCGTGTGTTAGTTTTTCAATTAAACACAATAGCAACTAGTTTACAAAAGCTCTCCAAGTGTACATCAGCTTGGGAACCAAGGTAGAGAATATAATGGATCCTGACTCTGAGAACTGAGATGCTATTTTAACTCTTTCTTAGTAAAGTTTCTTTTTTTCCCCTGAAACTAACCAAGTATGCATTTTTTTCCCTGATAAAATACTGGAAAGGATGAAAATAAGGAATCCAATAATATACCCCTTCTTATACCTAGGGATCGTGTTGGTCCCAGTCTAAGCAAAGAGAGGTGCGCTGGATTGCAGTTAAAATAATATAGGCCTTGTTTAGAGGGTTATTTTGTGGAGTCCCCAGCTAAGCATGGCTAAGAAGTCAAGACTGGCTTCTATATGAAATCCTGTGATTTTTTCCACATTCAGAGACATGGAAAAGATAAAACTTAGATAGCAAAATACATCCCTTTCAAGTTAATTAAATACCATTTTCCAATCTATAAATATTCAGTAGAGCTAATACTAGTTGAATGACTTCAGCTGATGGTTCAGCTGATAGATTGCTTAGTTATAGCACTTTAAATAAGAGGTACAGTGAATCTTACATGAAAAAAGTATTCAACCTGGGAAAGTTATACCTATAACCATATTTAAGTCTGTTCAGTTCAGTTCAGTCGTGTCTGACTCTTTGTGACCCGATGGACTGCAGCATGCCAGGCTTCCTTGTCCATCACTAACTCCCGGAGTTTACTCAAACTCATGTCCATTGAGTCAGTGATGCCATCCTACCATCTCATCCTCTGTTGTCCCCTTCTCCTCCCACCTTCGATCTTTCCCAACATCAGGATCTTTTCAAATGAGCAGTTCTTCACATCAGGTAGCCAAAGTATTCGAGTTTCAGCTTCAGCATCAGTCCTTCCAATGAATATTCAGGACTGATTTCCTTTACGATGGACTGGTTGGATCTCCTCACTGTCCAAGGGACTCTCAAGAGTCTTCTCCAACACCACAGTTCAAAAGCATCAATTCTTCAGTGTTCAGCTTTCTTTATAGTCCAACTCTCACATCCATACATGACTATCAAAACCAAAGCTTTGACTAGATGGACCTTTATTGGCAAAGTAATGTCTCTGCTTTTTAATATGCTGTCTAGATTGGTCATAACTTTTCTTCCAAGGAGCAAGCATCTTTTAATTTCATGGCTGCAGTCTCCAGTACTGTTACCTAGAAAATCCCATGGATGGAGGAGCCTGGTAGGCTGCAGTCCGTGGGGTCGCTAAGGGTCGAACACAACTGAGCGACTTCACTTTCACTTTTCACTTTCACACATTGGAGGAAATGGCGACCCACTCCAGTGTTCCTGCCTGGAGAATCCCAGGGACAGGGGAGCCTGGTGGGCTTCCGTCTATGGGGTCACACAGAGTCGGACACGACTGACGTGACTTAGCAGCAGCAGTCACCATCTGCAGTGATTTTGGAGCCCCCAAAACAAAGTCAGTCATTGTTTCCATTGTTTCCCCATCTATTTGCCATGAAGTGATGGGACCAGGTGCCATGATCTAAATCTGTATACACATGTAATTCTGGTCAGAAGAAGAACACAATTCATCACGAACAATTTGGGAAATTAAAATCTCTCACAATGTAACCTTTTAAATGAAATATTTTCCCCCTATTTTCTGTATCTATATATATCTTTTAAACAGGAAGGATCTCCGTTTTTTATCATGTTTGCTTTTTCTTAAGGAATATATTTTCCCAAGTCATTAAGTATTCTCTGAAAACCTGATTGTAGTATGTATTTAACAATATGGCTATACTACAGTTTTTAAACTGTTTTTCTGTTACTGGACATTCCAATTTTTGCCTTAAAGGAAAACTGCCTTTCATCTTCAGGGGCATAATGTTGTTTACCTCTTTTTTTTTTTAGGAGAAATTCCTAGAAGTAGGATTCATAGGAGAAAATGATCCTTTAATGCTTTTGATGTGTCTTCATGAACTTTTTTCCCGGTTACATTCCTGCTAGCCAATGGCGCTTAGGCTAATGAGCTGAATCTATCTTTGTGTATATATATTTTTTCTTTGAAAAATACACAGATTTTTTTGTGTTCAAGTATAAAAATAGCATTATATTACATACGTTGTTCAATTTTCACTCAACTTTTTAAGGCTTTTCTATACTGCCCTAGAGTCATTACTTTTACTCCTGCCTCTACCTCTCTGATATTATAAACAACACTGATAGGAACATCTTCAAATATCATCTTTTGGATCTGTAGAAAAATTTCTTTGGATTAAAACCCAGCAATGGAATTGGTAGGTCAGAATGTATTTGTATAGTGCTGTTTACTAGAAATTATCAATTTGCATTCCACAATGGCCTTCCAATAATTATACTTCTGTCAGTATTGTGTTATGGTTTCTAACCCACACTGTTAATGACTTCAGATATTATCCAACTTTTCAGTTTTATGATGATGATACCTATAAATTGGTACCTCACTGTTTTAATTAATATTTGTGTGGTTACTTAAGTGAGATTTGGCATTTCTCAAATCTTCGTTAACATTTCGCTTTGATAGTCTATAAATGGCTTATTTGCATCTTTCTATATTATTGATATATTTCTTTTCATGTTAGTCTGCAAGGGTACCTTGTATAATCTAGTTTTTCTTTGCCTTTTTTAGTCAATGAAAATGTTTTTTGTTTTTTTTTTCAGTCCCTCATTTACCTGTTAATTTGGGGTCAAGTTCTAAAAAGATTCAGAAAAGAACAAGTACTAGTGAGATTTTTATGTACAACATTCACATCATTTGCTATCATAACTATCAGTAATTCAGCCCATCATTGAATAGGTATCAAGCACTTACTCTATACAGGATGCGACGATAAGCTCGTTAAGGGCATAGGAGGAACTGAATATAGACTCTGTCTTCAGGGATCTCACAGTCTCATCTGGGAGATCAAGCAAGAGTAAAAAATTATACAAATGGAAAGTAGTAAATTTCATGAGTGAAATATCAATGAAGTGGTACGGGTCTGTCGGGATTGGGTTTGAAGGTAAAGCAGATATCCAGGTGGAGAAATCGAGTAAACTGTTGCGATGTGAAACTGCCTTTCAGAAGAGATCAGGGTAATACAGTGTGTGGAGGCATTTGGGTGAGAGCAGGAACTATGAAGGGCTTCTCAGGTGGCGCTAGTGGTAAAGAACCCACCTGCCAATGCAGGAGACACAAGAGATGTGGGCTCGATCCCTGCGTTGGAAAGATCACCTGGAGGAGGGCACCGCAACCCTCTCCAGTATTCTTGCCTGGAGAATCCTAGGGACAGAGAAGCCTGGCGATCCATAGGATCACAAAGAGTCGGGCATGACTGAAGCGACTTAGCATGTACATACACAGGAACTATGAAAATGATGGAATTAGCGAGGGAGAGGCAGAAATAGAGTTGATAGATCCTTAGGTAATCAAGACCTTTCAGCAAATAGAACAGCCAAGGAAAAGAAGAAAGGAAACATGTTTCAGAAGGTATATGTGCAGAATACTTTTGACTTGAGGAAAAGACCCATATGCTCAGCTGTAGATACTGGGTAGTCTTTCAAAACTTTACTTTTTGAGGAAATAAGCTAGAAATTATGGTAGAATGGTAGGGGAAGTCTGGTGACAAAATTTTGGGTCTTTCTGAGCATTTAATCAATAATAATTAACCACTGGTTTATCTGAATGTGTCTTTGAGTTAACAAATAAATGATACACAAGCCCACATTTTTGATATAACAGCCTTGGGGAGATGGGTCACTGGGGTCTGGCCTTGTTTGATGAACAGATGACAGTGGAAAAGAATACCAAGAAAAGCCAAAATCTGGTTTAAAGTTTGAGTCTGCTGAGGCTGCTAATCCTTCCTTTATAGATCATATGATGAGATCCAAGCCAATCTATTTAGGAAAGAGAGAACTGCCAACACTCACATTCCACAAGGACTATTATTGGTTTTGTATCATTAGCTAGTGCTTATCACGGAGAAGGCAATGGCAAGCCACTCCAGTACTATTGCCTAGAAAATCCCATGGATGGAGCAGCCTGGTAGGCTGTAGTACATGGGGTCGCTAAGGGTCGGACACGACTGAGTGACTTCACTTTCACTTTTCACTTTCACACATTGGAGAAGGAAATGGCAACCCACTCCAGTGTTCTTGCCTGGAGAATCCCAGGGACGGGGGAGCCTGGTGGGCTTCCGTCTATGGGGTCACACAGAGTCGGACACGACTGAAGTGACTTAGCAGTAGCAGCAGTGCTTATCAAGTACTTATCACATCCAAGGAAATATGCTAAGCCCTTTACATACCATCCACTAAGTACTCTGGGGGAAAAACATGCTATCATTAGCCACAATTTTCAGAGGGGTAAAATGGAATTGGAATCAATAACTGGTAGAACCAGCACAAAATTTCTTACTGAAACCCGTGCTTTTGGGAAAAATACCAGAGTGTGTAAGCTAGGAGGCCATTGGTATTCTCTGTGGCAGCAGCATCAGTAGCAAGTTAAGAAGTTAAGAAGTCACTGGATAGTGAGGAGAAGAAAGCAGTAAGTGCAACTGACATTTGCAAAATTTGATGGTGAAAAGAAGAGAGATATTTGAGGAAAGAAATGTAAAGAGTTTCTGTTTTATTTAAATTATACAGCCAGAGATTTCCCTGGTGGCCCAGTGGCTGAGATTCCAAGCTCCCAATGCAGGGGGCCTGGGTCTGATCCCTGGTCAGGGGGCTAAATACAACATGCCACAACTAATAAATAAAATAAATGTTACGGCCAAAGCATCTTGAATATATTAGTAGGGTAAAGAGAGATAGACGGGAGACGAAAAATTAAAGATGCAGGAAAAAGAGTAAATTGACAGACCAAGGTTTAGAAGGCAGTGAGAGGCTGGGAAATCATGAGTTAAATAAAGGATTAACTCGAGGGAGGAGGTGAACTTATGAGAGAATCCAAGGAGAGGCTGGGTAAAAACCCAGGAAACATTCCTCAGTGACAGTAGAAAAGGAAATATGTGGTAGTGAACTATTTTCTCAGTAAACTGTGAGGTGAGGTTATATGCTCAAAGTCATGATGGCAGAAGCGGAAATGTTTGCAGTAGATTCTCTAGGGAGTGAGATGGGAGTCAATTAAAGGTGAGTAAAAAATACTGAGCAGGAGAGAAAACAAGGTTAAGGATGGAGTAGATGGGGTAGTGCTCAGTCAGTTCAGTTGTGTCCGACTCTTTGCCACTCTATAGACTGTAGCCCGCCAGGCTCCTCTGTCTGTGGGATTCTCCAGGCAAGAATACTGGAGTGGGTTGCCATGCCCTCCTCCAGGGGATCTTCCTGATCCAAAGATCAAATCCACGTCTCTGGCAGGTGGGCTATTTACCACTAGCACCACCTGGGAAGCCCTGAGATCAGGGGGCACAGCTGCAGGTCACAGAAACTACTTTATCTGTTTTAAACAAACACAGATTTCAGGCAGGCATGTGCTTACACAGCTTTTAAAAGAATGAAGCATTAGACTCTACACTGAACTTCTGGGAACAACTCCCAGAATTAGTGCAGAACTACTTTGTCAGAAAAGTCATCAGCTCTACCACGGGAGGAAAATAAGGAAGACACTGGTGAAACTACAGACTTCAGGGATATACCATTCTAAGCAATAACTGTTGGCTGCAAGAAAGATCCACTCCTCTTGGGTTCAGACCAATAGAGAATAACTGAGCCACACCTCTGCCTCACAGCCCGTACCCAAACTGTAGGAGACCCTGAGAAATGTTGCTTTCAGCATCACAGGTTGTGTAGTAGACGAAGGAGCATCAGAAGGAAACCAAGATTCAAGATATTGCAGATAGACATATCTATACATATGTGATATATAATATATACAATCAATTATAATCATATCTGACTCTTTGTGATGACATGGACTGTACTTCACCAGTTTCCTCTGTCCATGGGATTCTCCAGGCAAGAATACTGGAGGGGGCTGCCATGCCCTCCACCAGGGGATCTTCCCAATCCCAGGAAGGAAGATCTCCTTCATCTCCTACACTGGCAGGCAAATTCTTCGCCACTAGAGCCACCTGGGAAGTTCCTAAATTACAATTTAAAGAGAAAGTAGCCTATTCTCTTATTGCCAGTCCAATCAGCAGCCTATTGGCAAAAGTGGAGAAAACAGGATGGGTTAAATTTGATAAGGGAAGGCAAGGGAGTAAAGAGATCACCATGGCTAGCACGGTTATTATAGAAATGACTGATCATGTGGTGCAGACTAGACAGTGCAGTCCAGGAGAAACCAATGGACTACGAATATAGGAATATGTCAGATAAGCACAATACTGACAACACCTTCTCTGGTCTTACCCTTGACAAGCAAAGAAGGGGTGCAATAAGCACATGGCATCATGAAGTATCATAATAATTTGGCCACCCGGTGCAAAGAGCTGACTCATTGGAAAAGAGCCTGATGTTGGGAAAGATTGAGGGCAAAAGGAGAAGGCAGAGGCAGAGGATGAGATGGCTGGACAGCATCACTGACTTAATGGACATAAATCTGAGCCAACTCCAAGAGATAGTGAAGGACAGGGAAGCCTAGAGTGCTCCAGTCCGTGGAGTCACATGACTTAGCGACTGAACAACAACAGAGCATATAGAATTTGTATTTTGAAGAGGAGAGATCTTAAGGCTTTCAAATAAAGCTTGACTGTCACAATACTAGAGCAATTTCATGTCTTAAGTGCATATCAGGAAAATCTAGTCAAAGCACCAGATTAGAACATCTCCCAGAGCACAAGTTAGCTGAAGTCTTATCTTGAAGATCTACACAGGCATCTAAAGGAGAGAGCGGTGGACAGAGACACTGACACATACTTGGCTCGAAATATTAAAATTCTCCGGCTGATCCGCTCATTTCTATACATACAAGATTTACAGGCAAGTCACGGACAATACATGAAATTTCAAGAAAGGATAAAGTGTTTAAATGTGTTTGCTGTCATTACTGTCACAATGTCCTTCTACTGCATTAAACAGAAACTGAGCCTGAATGCTTACATGCACTGTATCATGCTTTATGCACTCAGGTCATATTTAAACAGCTAAGAAGTGTTTATAATCTTTTTGGGCAGTCCATTAGCATCTCTCCTTAGGTTTTTTGTTTCCTACAAAAGGCATGCTGTTTTGTTTCTAATTCATCTGGGGATGGGGAAGGAAGGAAGCTTCAAATTCTTTAGATTGGAAAGATTTGACATGGGCTGTAGGTCTCCACTTCCTGGTAGTTTCTCAGCAGATGCCTCAGCCATGACTTCATTGAATTCCAGTTGTATGTCTGCAAATCTCTCCTTTTGTAAGAATTCCCTTTATCTCTGCAAAGAGGCAGTGAAGTTTGCTTTCCGCAAGGCTCCTTTGATTTCCTCCCAGTGTCTCCAGACATCAACGAAGCACTCTAGGGCAGTCCCATGTGACTCTCAAACAAAATAAAGAAGAATATGCAGTGTAAATCAGAATGGAGTCACTGTATCTTCCCTCCCAACATCTTTTTAAAGGTCTATTGCATGATTAAAAGTTTACTGCATGATTATATGAGGAAAACTGCTCTAAAGCCTTGGAACATTGGAAAACTCACACTGGAAAGAAAATAAATGTAATTTAGGTAACAAAAAAATTAATATGCACATTTAAAAAAATACTGGAATGCAACTCCTCTGGTGAGGAGTACAATGAATGTCTAAAGTACAAAGAAAAAGGATGACAATGAATCCTCAAAGAATGACATCTTTTTAAAAAAGTGGTCACAAGCAAGGAACAGAAACAAATGCAGTCTTCAGAGGGTCATTGGTTTGTGAAATCCTTGTGGGATGGAATTGTCCAACCAAAATCTATTACAGAAACATGGATCTCTTAGGCACCTATAAATATTTGTCAGTGAGGATGGTTAATAGGCAAACCACCTGGTGCCCCTGATCTTCACAATTTGATAAGGTCTGTATTGTTATTGCTCAAGAGATTCCTGTTGCATAAACCGACACTCAGTGTATATGCTGATGGAAAAGGAAGGTCCAAGCCAACTCTGAGAGCATTAAAGTGTGTGTGTGGGAGGGCGGTGTGAGGGGAACAAGGAAACTCGTCTCCTTTGACAAATTCACAGTCCTTGGTTAACTTCTCATTAACAGTCTGCTCACATCTCTTTCCCATTAAGAGTATTCCGTTTTCTTTGTCTAAAGTGTTGAGTGGTTATGAATAGTAAGGATAGACTATCTGTAATTATTTTTTAATTATTAATGGTTTTGTTAGATCCTTTCACTTTTACATTACATTTCTGTTAATGTAAGTTAAATCAAAATGTACTTCAGTTTCCAAGCTGTTCCCCAATGTATTTTTCATTCTTTCATAACACTACTTCAGATTTCTATAAGATGTCTGTAGAAAGCTTGTCTTTCTGGAAACACCCTCCCCACGCTAATAGATTCAGGGACCGTTCTGTTCTGCAAACCACTAGCCATAGCTTTAGTAATCATGAAATTTCTAAATTCCCAATAGGACTCAACATCAGAATCACAATATGTACCAAATTCACTCGATATTAGCCAGTATCTTTAAACTGAACACAGGAACATGAACGCCATTCGTAACCCCCTCCCATGAAGATCTTTTGGCACTTTATGGATAGGAAGGTTCTCAATTAACTAGAAACCAAAGGAGAAAATGAATGCATCTGCAAGGAACAGATATCAGAGGCAAAAAATTAATGTGCTGGGTTTGTGGTCTCGCTGTATACCTTGAAGAGTAGTGTGGTAGGAACAGATATTCAAGTAGTGTGCCTTAGGAAGATAATGAGAGAGACGGGGGGCGGGGGGAGAGGGAGAATTTCCCTGGAGAGATGGGGGAAGTCTACCTTTTAATCAATTTTTTCATCACCAGCAGATTGGCACTTTCTGATGGGGCACTGTTCCTTCAGAGAAATGTTCCTGCCTTGTATTGACTAAGGGTCCTGGTTTCAGATCTAGTGTTAGGCAACTCACACAAATTAGACCATAGCCCCAGTGAGCAAAAAGAAGAGGAAAAGGGTGAGATTTTCTTTTTTTTTCATCTTTTAACTACACAGAACACTCAGCCCCAGGAATTCTTGTACCATTACAGTTGGTGACCTCGGAATTAAAAAAAAAAAAAGTTACTAGATCAGCTCTGGGGATAAAGAAGAAGGGGGATCTAGTGCAAGGCAAAATTCCTGGCTGAGGTCGGGTGGAGTCACCCCCAAGGAATTGGCGAAGGAAACCAGATCTTAGCCCGAAGTATAAAGTTAACATACACTGCACCGAACACGAACGCTACGAAAAATGACTGGATAAATTATGCAGAGGGATTTCTGGATTTCTTTCAAGTAATTAAGTTTCGATTTCTTGCATTTATTTTAGTTCCAGGAAGCACAAGGCGCCATGGACTGCAAAAAGTCTTCATTGATTGTTCCAATGCCTTAAGTTTGATTTCGTGACTGGACTTAACTTGGGGAAGAGGTAAACACACGGACCAGGGAAATTCACTACGACGAAAAATAACAGTTTCATCGGGGAAAGTAAACATAGGGGCGCTTGCTTGGGCACAGAACGCGGAGATCTGCCCCCTCCCCTTTGCACGGAGAGTGGGGAGGGGAGAAACAGGTGTGAATCTGAGTGAGTGTGCGTGAGTGTTAGCACTTGTGTGTTTGCATGCGTGGGTGTAAGCGTGTCTCTGTGTGTGTCCGTGCCTAAGAGTGTGATTCGCGCCCTGGAGCTCTGGGGAGTAAAGAGTTGGAAACGGAGGACTCACTCTTTCCCTCGGGCGGCTGTTAATTTCTTGGCGCCTGTTGTGTTTGCTCCGAAGCTTGGTCGTCGCCAGTGCTCGCCCCACTTGGACCTCAGTCAACCTACCAGCCGGAATCGTGAAGGCGTCTAGGAGCTTTGCTAGCATCCAGCGGGCCTGGGGCTGGCGAGCCCCGCGTTCCCTCTTCCCAGCCAGCCTGCTTTATTTGAAATTCAGCTCCGTGCCATTCCCTCCACCAGGGAAAGGGGAAGCGTTGCCTTCCTTTTCTACCTTGCCTTTTCTCATCCTCTGGTCCCCTGCCCGGCCACTGTCCTCAGTCCAGAATTATCTAGAGAGTCCCACTTGGCTTGTCCGGCCACTACAGGGCTCTGGCCCGGGAGCCAGTCTCTCTCTACCCTCAAAGTGCGCGCTCCCGAGCGCCAATGGCCCCCCTCCATTAGCCCTGCCAGGCGTTGTTGGGAGAGCAGGAGTTTGCGAGCCCGAATTTCGATCCCGGAGAGCCTGGGAACTGCCGGATGTAGAGGTTTCCGGAGACACTTGCTGGGTGCTTGCAGCCGGAGGCGTGGAGAGTGAGTTAGCCAGGAAAGCACTGAGGCCAGAGTGCGCCCTCGCGCACGGGCGGTGCCTGGGAGCTTTGGGGAAAAGAGGTACTCCTTCCGACCTCTAAGCGAAGGGGACTTGGGACTCAGGGGTGGGGGGAGCCAGTGGAGAGAGAAAGTTAGAGACAAACACAAGAACAGTGGTGGACTTGCTGGGAAGAGGAAAGGTGTTTGAGCAAAACGCACCCCTACTCCTCGAAATAGCCCCAGGCCGTAAGAAGTCCAGGCGAGCCCTCCTTCCCACCCCTTCTGCGCTGTAGCTGGGCTCTCTGGGCGCTCTCAGAGGGCTCCATTTCAGGGCTAATTTCTTCCTTCTCTTTTCTTCCTTGGAACAGCGGAGGCCACGGAGGAGTTTATGCCCTAAGCTACAGAGTGCAGAGAGAGCTCAGGGGGTCGGAGTCTGTTCAGATCCAGAGCAGATTGACCTTGAGAAGATGGGACGCGGGAGAATCCATCCTCTCTCCCTTTCCTCCCTGAAGCCCTAACAACCCGAGGTCGGGATGGAGCATGAAAGGGGTCAGATCTCTCTTTTTAAAAAATCTTCCTTGTAATCCAACTCAATTCTGTTTGAAATACAGAGAAATCACACTGCCCTTAATGGATTAAAATTTAATAAAACGCATTAGGTCCAGTAAAATATGAATGCACTGCTTAAAATTTTAATAGTAAATTAGGTCCCAGATACAGGAGAGGAGACAGTGATTTCTCCTCTCGGGATGGCTGCGGGCTGATTTCGGAGTGGGAGGGGGTGCCTACCTCAGGGACCCCGCTGCCAGGGAGCTTGAGTGGAACCTCAAGCGATTCTTTGCCCGCGGGAGGGAAGTTGGTCACATCTATCGCATCTGGCAGCGATGGGACAGAAGCTATTGTCAAACAAAGAGGCTTGGAGAAAAGAAAGGCGCCCCTCTGGTAGTCACACACATGTGACACACATGTAGTTGATTCATTTTCTATTTCTTACAGAAAAAAGAAAATCACTTCTCTGCTTTCAGTTTATTAGGTGGGTCTGAAGGTGTGCATAGGCACCAGGGCAGATAAATGGTTGGACACAGAAGTGTATGTGGAGGGCATATGAAGCAGATTCCCAAGGCTGGGCCATTTGCTGCTGTCCCTTGGGTTTATTCTCAACTTTCCTGTTGTTGAGATGGTTTCTGCTACCTGGGGGACTGGAGTCTCACTTCCTCAGAAAGCAACTTCCACACTTGCTGGTGCACTTTGCAACACTGCCTGTGGGCAAAACCAAAATGGGTTTTATTGATAACACCGCAAAGAGCTTGGTACTCTGGACACTTCTGGTAGGAGGGATTTCAAGATTGCAAGTCGTGGTGACGAAGGAAGAATTGCATTTCCCCTCTAATACAACGTGATCACTACTGTTCATTTTCTTATTGAGTGAGAAAAGGAGAAATCTAACTCTCACCTGTTTTTTGGGGAAAAAAAAGTGTGTCTTTTCTACGAGGATGTGAATGCAGGTAAATAAACTCTTGAATTTATTTACAACTACATATTAATTTGTCTCACCTTGATAATTAGAATAAAGGGCTCCCCCCTTTTTTGATCTGGAATTAGAGATGCCATTGAGAAGTATCAGAAAGATTTTTAAAAGCTGTATTAAATTAATTCAGTGATATATAGATTTTAGACACCAGGAAAATTTTCTCTTGGGAGTTGTCCTGCTTAAAATAGTTTTAATCACTAAACTTCATATCAAACAAAGTTTGTCCAGTCATTTTAACAGTGCCCCCTTTATTTCATGAATTTATTATACTATCTTATTTACCATATGAAATGGTGACAAGTGTTTAGCATTTTGGAGATCAGTTGTCAGTTGCTATTAAAATCAAGATTAATTCATATTAACGATATGCATTTCTCAATACTCCCAGGTGACAACATACATTAAAACAACTACGGCAAGTAATTAAGCTCAATGAAGGGGGAGGGGACAGGGAGAGGTTCAAAACACCCCCAAATATTTGATTTTGCAATCCAAGTTCAGCTGACTGATGCCACAATAATGCTTGGGAAACTCCTCAGGGTTGCTTTTCACTTTACATCTAATTAGGCACCTAATGAAAGAGAAGAATTTTTCCCCTTGTGGGTTTTTTTCTCCTTGATATTCTTATGCCTTTATTTAAATACATAAACACATTGTTTATGAGGTGCAATACCCCAAAGTTTCTCCTGTGATTGCCTTAGTGTTATAATCTGGAAGAACTAGGTATATGCACACCTTTGCCTTCCAGTTATTTTCCTCCTTCACTCTTACTTTTAGTCCTTTGGTTCTTAAACAGATAGAGTACAGATAGAGTACACACCAAAAATATTTTAATGGATTTCTTTTAGGTTTTAGAGATGCTCAACAGTTTATACTAATTAGATCATTCAAAGCCTTTTGAAGATTAAGCAAATTGGACAACCCTTGTTAATTAGAACATAATTTGAAGTTTGAAATTATATCATTGATGAAGTAGTCTAATTAATATGATGATATGTTAATGGACCAGTGAGACCCAGCAACACTGGAGTTTGGCTTGAACCTCTCCAACGTTTGCACAAAAATCCTCCCTCCTATACCGACATTAATAAAAGATTTCTATAGACTTTAGTCTTTCCACGATGACATACAATTTATAGTACACACAATGCATTAGCCCATAGTACTGCTCAATTTTTTCACTATTATGAAAACTAATAAATTCGTCAAGCTGAATTAAGCATACAAATCAGATGAGGCATAGCAGATTACACAGTGAAGCGCAGTGTCTCCCGAGCCTAAATGAAATTTCAATCTAATAATTCCTTCCTGGCCCAGTCATAATTTGTTTAGAGATGTTGTTCTACTTCTTTCAAAGCGCTATTCGCACTATAATTAAATGATACTCAAGCCTTTAACTTTGATTTATTTCATTTCTCGAAGCTTGAGACAGTGAGAGCTGTACAATGTCCCTTTATTTTTTTATTATTTATTTCCTTGAAATTACCCTGGCTGTTGTTGAGGTAGAAATTAAACACCTAAGCATTTACTTGAACCGACCGGCGCAAGCCACATTCATTCATGTCAACACCTCTCAGCAGTCCCGCGTCCAGGTTCTCCTGGGCTTCTTCTCGGGAACACTGCTAGTAGGAATTTCCTTCGGCTACTATTTATTCTTTTCCTCCCTGTACGGGAGGAGGAAGGCAAGCCTCGGAGTTGCAAGGGGCTTAAGCACCATGGACAGAGCCCGTCGCGCGCCGTTTGTTTCAGCTTTCCTAGTTCTGGCGACTCCCGAGGACTGAGCTCCCGACTTGAACCTGCTATCCTGCCCCGCAGAGGTCATGGGTGAACGAGAGACCCCCCTACTTGCCACCGCCGCAGGGCTTCCAGGCGCCAGCCACTCGAGGGCCCCCCTTCGCCACGCTCCTTGCCACTCTGTTTTGTCCCAGCTCGCGCCAGAGCCTCTCAGGCCTACCGCCTGCTCTCGCACCTGCTCGCCTTCCCCAGGCACCGTGTGCCTGCACCTGCTCCCAGCCACCCGCGTCCGGTTCGGGCCACTCGCGGGCTCTAGCGTGCGGGTGTCAGGGCCTTCTCACCCCCGCCGGTACCCCGCTCCCTCCGCACTCTGGGGATGTGTGTGTGTGACAGCAGTCCCCAACACCGAGAGAAGTAGAAGGAAGGTGGGGTGCGTGTGTGCGCGCCTGTCTTGTCGTAGGAGATTGCCTGCTTCTTTTACAGCTGGAACTAAGAGTGTATGTCCACTTCTAATAAAAGTGGTTCGCTCTGGGACAAAAGTGCGAGCAAAGTGTTGGCTAAAAATAGGCGCTCTCTGCACGGAGCGGCTGTGGAAATGAAGATAAGTGGGGCTCGTGCCAGCCCCTGAGGGCGTGTGTGTGTGTGTGTGTGTGTTTGTGTGTATTCGGGTGGGGAGGACTTTTTGCAGCACATGCGCTCTGTGATCTCTGGCCCTGCCTGTCGTCAGTTGCCCCTTCCTTCTTTGATTGTGGCTAATGAAGAATAATAAATCCAGTAGCAGGGCTTGCCAGTGGATCCGCCCAAGACCTAACTCACACTGAACTGGAGACAGGGAGGAGGAGAAGGAAGATCCGGAGGAAGAGAAAAGAGGGTGGAGAGGAGTGTCTGTCGGTGGTGGTGCTGAGGGGAGTACCCGGGGGCCTGGCGGGCACCGCGTAGGGGGGAGTCGCATGCGCATAGGCGACGGGAGCCGGCTCCTCCGCCGTCCAATCCGCTGAGAGCAGTGAAAAACCGAGCGTCGGAGAAAGCCCTGCAGCCCTGTCGACCCCAGGTCTCTTCGGCACCAGGCACCCGCCGGGCCGAGGGGGCGCAGAGCCAAGCGCCAACCACTGCGCTACCAGCCGGAAGCGCAGAGCAGCACGGAGCATCCAGGTCCGCGGCAAGGTCCAGGTTCTCGACACTGTGGTCGCGAGCCAAGGATCGGGGTCACCCGAGCGGCAGGGAGGGGCGGACCGAATTGGGGGCGGAGGCCTGCAACTTCGCAGTAAGCAGGAGGCGGGGGAGGCAGCCAGGTAAGAGGCTTTCGTTATAGTGTAGGGGAAAACTCAGCCGAGGCCGCTTTGGCCCGCAACTTTATTTAGTAGTTTCTTTTCCCGGCGAGGCGCGTACTGGGCTCAGGAAGCCGGAGGGGCTGGAGGTCGGCTCTTAGATAGGAACCGCCCAGCGACTGGAGCGCGGACCTGGCCAAGCCGGTAGAGTTGAGCAGGGGTCTGCTGTAGTGAGTGCTGTGGGGCTCGGGGAAAGGACGCGGCGTCAGCGCGCGGGCGGGGGCAGGAAGGGGAGGCGGAGGGCGAGGGGAGGGGAGCGGCGCGGGGAGCGGGAAGGGGGTGTCAGGAGAGCAGAAAGGACCAAAGCCTGGAGGAAGCCAAGAGGGAGCAGGGGCGACGCTAGAATCCGAGCAGGAGAAACCAGCGCTTCCAGGCAGGGGAGGGCGGAGGCGCGCGGGAGGGAGGGAGGGCGGGGTGTGCGGGGGCAGGCGCGGGGAGAGGGGAGTATAACTCTGCGGCCGCGAAGAGCGGGGGCAGTTTCGGGCGCCCAGGTTCTGCAGCCAGCGCCAAGCCGATCCCAGCATCCGCTCAGACTGACCTCAGTAGCCCGCGGTGGAGCGCGTAGCCGGGGCCAGGCGCTCAGAGCTCGGGGCGACGGCGAGTGCGCACAACTTTGCATCGCCTTTCCCCGCTTCGGCTGTCGCCCAGCACTTCTCGGGAGGGTCCCAGCAGCCGGGGCCAGTGCGTGCGCCTCGGACCGGCGCCCGAGCGGGCGGGGAAGATGATGATGATGTCCTTGAACAGCAAGCAGGCGTTCAGCATGCCGCACGGCGGCAGCCTGCACGTGGAGCCCAAGTACTCGGCCTTGCACAGCGCCTCGCCCGGGTCCTCTGCACCCGCGGCGCCCTCCGCCAGCTCTCCGAGCAGCTCGAGCAATGCTGGCGGAGGCGGCGGGAGTGGCGGGGGCGGTGGAGGCCGGAGCAGCAGCTCCAGTAGCAGTGGCAGCAGCGGCGGCAGCGGCGGGGGCTCCGAGGCGATGCGGAGAGCGTGTCTTCCAACCCCACCGGTGCGTATTTCTGCATAATCACCGCTTAAAGGCACATTTTGACAGCCCCCTTTATCTGCTTGATGTTTTTTTCATGTCTGCACAGCAAATCACCCCACACCTCCAACCAATTTTCCCCCCTCTCTCTCGCTTATGTATTCAGCGGGTCTTTCCTTTCATATTAATTTTTATGACCTGGAATGTTGCCTGTGCGCGTGTTGTGTTGTGTTGTGTTTGCAGGCTCACTTTCCTCCTCCTCGTGTACTCTTGGTTTCTCTCCGTGGCTTCCCTCCTCTCCTCCTCACCCGCTCGTTTCAGGATTATTGTTATCATTATTACTATTATTATTTTAACGTTCTGGGAATGTTGTAGGCGCGGCGGCGGTGCGGAGCGCTGGGCCGGAGCTTCCGGAGAGAGTGCGTGCAATTCCCTACTGAGAGTAATGTGTGCCTTTTACTTGCAATTGCAGAGCAATATATTCGGCGGGCTGGATGAGAGTCTGCTGGCCCGCGCCGAGGCTCTGGCGGCGGTGGACATCGTCTCCCAGAGCAAGAGCCACCACCATCACCCGCCCCACCACAGCCCATTCAAGCCGGACGCCACCTACCACACCATGAACACCATCCCGTGCACGTCGGCTGCCTCCTCCTCGTCGGTACCCATCTCGCACCCGTCCGCGTTGGCGGGCACGCACCACCACCACCACCACCACCATCACCACCACCACCAGCCGCACCAGGCGCTGGAGGGCGAGCTGCTGGAGCACCTGAGTCCCGGCCTGGCGCTAGGTGCCATGGCGGGCCCCGACGGCGCCGTGGTGTCCACTCCAGCTCACGCGCCGCACATGGCCACCATGAACCCCATGCACCAAGCTGCCCTCAGCATGGCTCACGCGCACGGGCTGCCCTCACACATGGGCTGCATGAGCGACGTGGACGCCGACCCCCGGGACCTGGAGGCATTCGCCGAGCGCTTCAAGCAGCGACGCATCAAGCTGGGAGTGACCCAGGCCGATGTGGGCTCCGCGCTGGCCAACCTCAAGATCCCCGGCGTGGGCTCGCTCAGCCAGAGCACCATCTGCAGGTTCGAGTCCCTCACTTTGTCTCACAACAATATGATCGCGCTCAAACCCATCCTGCAAGCGTGGCTAGAGGAGGCGGAGAAGTCTCACCGTGAGAAGCTCACCAAGCCGGAGCTCTTCAATGGCGCGGAGAAGAAGCGCAAGCGCACGTCCATCGCGGCGCCGGAGAAGCGTTCGCTGGAAGCCTACTTCGCCATCCAGCCGCGGCCCTCCTCGGAAAAGATCGCCGCGATCGCCGAGAAGCTGGACCTTAAGAAAAACGTGGTGCGCGTCTGGTTCTGCAATCAGAGGCAGAAACAGAAAAGAATGAAATATTCCGCGGGCATTTAGAAGACCCACTTTAGGCCTCTCCAGGGACAGGCCTCTTCCTCATCTCCCCCCTCCCCACCCTTGCCTCTTTTCTTTCCATTTTTCGCAACCAGAAAACAATTCCAGTAAATGTGAATCCGGAGAAAACGAGGATTGGCGTGCGAGCGAACGCGTGAGCTACTGAGCCCAAGCCCGGTGAGAATGTGAAACGATTTCTCAAAGGAAAGAAAAACAAAAGAAGAAATTTGTCAAGTTGCAGCAAAGTTGTCCCTTTCAACCCCACCCACTCGGAAAAGGCACCTCGGCCTCTTCAGAGGAAGTCTGGAGCTGGCTGTTTGCAGGAAGGCAGACGAGACAGCCTTTTAAAAGGCCCCCAGAATGATCAAGTAAGATTTGTTTTTATTCCTAAAGACGTCACCCTTGTTCGAGTTTAAAAGTACACTTTGCAGCTATTTTTCAGAAATAGAAATTGATTCAGGACTGAAACTTTAAACTAGAGTTGATGCTTAATGTGATAGAGACATCTCTAAAGTATTTTGAATTTAAAAAAAAGATGGCAGATTTTCTGCATTTACACTGTATATTATATATATATTTTTATTGTGGTTCTTACCCCCTTCTTCCTTCTCTGAAGTGTTAATGCTTAAGAAAGGAGTTGCGCCTGCTGTGTTCACTGATCTTGAAAGCTATTATTAGATTATTGCTGAACAACCCTCTGTAAATTATTAATTTATCTCTCTAGCAACTTAATTTGTGCACATTCTAATTAATTAAACTTCTTTAGTCTTAACAAACGGGGGGGACGTATAGCTAGTGAAGTTAAAATTTTTTTTACGTTGAATGAGTTTACTGAATTTATACAGTTTTCCTCTTATACTGTGTTCCTTTTGGCCCATTTGTATATTCTCACTTTGAATGAAGATTGTTTTTTTCTTTCTTTGTTTTCACTGGTAGTGTTCTGATTTGTGAGTCAATACTCAGTAATGGATGTCTTAACCGTATAGACCTGATTCACTGTCCAAAGTATTGTTTACTTTGTTACATATTTAATGGGGATTCCCACACTGTCCCTGCTACACATGCACTCTCTCACTCACTCTTACACACACACACACACACACACACACACACACACACAGCCCTCTAATGGAAGAGAAGTCAAGCAGTTGGAAGCATGAATATGATGCATCGTTTTCTAGCTTTGGGTGCATCTGTCACTTGGTGTTTGCCCTTACAGATTTTAAGATTTCACCAAGGTATGTCAGTCTTCTAGTTTTCAGTTGCTTTGTGGACTACATTTTAACATTTACAAGAATCCTTCCTCCTTCCGTTTTTCCTTTTGGAGGTTTGTTTGTAGAAAAACTAATTTGAACTATAAGAAAGACAGTGCACTGCTTGTAAATTCACATTGTTTGGTAGAATTCTTTTGGAACAACAAAAAAAATTAGGTACATGATGACTGGTACCTTATCTATTGTAAATATTTCATTCAAAATGATGCACATATAGATATATTCTTACAAATTTTGCTGTATTGCTGTTCCATTTAAGGCTTTCTGAAGTCTTGAATTCTGTATATGACCTGGTTTCTTGTTTCTGTTAATAGATGGTTTATTTACTATGGTAATGTACTAAGTTATTTTTGGTGTTGTTTGATTGTCTTTCATTGAAGAGATGATTTTAATGTTTTACTGGCAAAGTATGCTGCTTTTTTCATTAAAATATGCTATTAAAATTAAATGGCTTTTAAAATGTGATGTTGTTTTAAATCATTTACCTGGGAATTATTTTGATGAGGGATTTTTTTAAAGCAGAAACACATTTTGATGGTTTATTATGCAGTGATTGTTGCCAAAGTTTGACTTGGATTTAGTGGAGGGTGTTTCTCTAGGAAAGTAGAAAACAACAGGGTTTATAATAGCCAAGCTCATCTCACAGGGTGCTTTGCTTTTCTGGGCAGATGAGGTTAAAACATGTGGCTCCAAATACCTCACTTGGAGTTCTTTTTCCAGATCGGCAAAATTCTGTGAAGAGAATCTTTATGAGCAGAGATATTGCACAGGTAAAAGGAAGAAGGGTGCTCAGTTCAGCTTTTAGCAGCACTGGGAGACTGGGTGTGGCAAATGTTAAGGCCTGTTTGGGGGAGTGGGACACCCTGGTTGAGGCCTAGGGGTTAGCCCACTATACTTCTCAGTTCAGTCACCACTCCTAAAGAGCAGTGCTCCACAGTCAGAGCAGGAAGCACCTAGGTTACTGGGTTATGAAGTAAAGCTCTCTCTCTCTCTTTCTCTCTTTTTCCATGGCCTTGAAGGAAACTCACATTCTGCAAGAGGCAGAGTGGGGCTGAGGAAGAAATCTTAGGTGGTTAGGGAAGCAAAATTTTGCCCCCTTTCTATGACTCATCCAGACACCAAAGTTGGTGAAAGCTGTCTACTAGAGGTTTGGGACAAAGAAATTCTGCCCATTTGATACATCAACTTCTCTTTTTCTGATCCTGGTTTCAAGAAACCTCCTCACCAATTTTAATAATTTTCAGACTTCTTACAACAGTTGGGCAACATATTAAGTTTTTAATGTCTCTTTCCCCAGGAAAGTTCTGGTTTAAATATTTATATTATTTCTATGATTAAAATATCATGTTAACTATAGGTCCAACAAGAGGGAGGAAACAGGCCATCCTCCATGGGTAATTCTGCTAACCTGAGATGTTACCCCTCTAATATGGAACTGTCTTGGAATATTTCTTATTTGATGAGGTTACAAAATATCCTATGTGCCAGTGAAAATTGTTATAGTGGCTCAAGTTGGAATTAAGTATGGTTGGAAAATTGATTATGACTTTCAGAAGTAAACAGAGTTGTGAAAGTTGGAAGGATAATGGGTGAAAGGACTTCCTTATCTATAACTGAAATAAAAAAGATAACCAAAAGAACAAAATTCATATGTCCATTTAGAAATAACCAGATACACTGCAAAGATATCTAAGGAAATATAGAAAGTTGTGGGATTTAAAAGAAAAAACTGTAATCCTATATATAGTGATATTGATGGTTTGATTTTATTTCTGTGTTTTGAAGGCTGAATGCCCCATTTCTCCACTTTACCGCCTATTATTAGATTCAGTTTTCCTGAAAGTCTTTTCAGCCTACCTTCAATCTCACTGTAATGGATACTGATTTCAGCACCACGGATAGTAACCACATGACTCATTCTTGCTCCAACACGTTTGACTGTACAGTTCTAACCAGTAGGAGAACTTTCTGCTTGCTTACTTTTTCTTGAGTGGAGAAAATGAATTAAGTGGCTTGAATATATAGAAAACCAGACTGCTGATCTAGGATAAAAATTATCTTCAATAAATAACACCTCCTTCCTCCTATGTGTAGCTGTTATCTAGTGTGTGTTAAGAGAAAGGGGAGTCAGTTAAGGGACAGACAGGTGCGCTTGTATTTTCTCTCTACAAATATAACATTTTTAAATGAAGAGAAAAATCTAGTAAAATAGTAGAAACTGAGAAATATAATGGATAGAAATAACATAGGTGTTCTTTTTAGTGCATTTTGAAATATATGACAGCTTCCATGTTGTATGTTTGTCCTAAGTTTTTGTAAGTGAAGTGACAGAAAAGCAACTATCCATTTACTTCAACAGTTGAGTGAAGGCCTAGATATACTCCTTCATTCATCAAGGGTTCTTTATCTCCTGTGTTCCTGGACTTTTACAACTATCACATTTTAAGTTCATCTTCTTTATGTTATTACAAGGGTGAAAAAAAAACTTTCTTGCCTACAAAATGGAAATTTTATCTATTATTTAAGCCTGCTTAAATATGCTTATTTTATGAAAAAGTGAACTTTTTAAAAGAAATGTATTCTGAAAGTTTTCTATTAATGTTAGTTACAGAGAAATATCAAAACAAAGGGATTTGAAAAGAAGAGGCTTGGTCTTAAAGACAAAATTAAAGGTAAGACAAGAAGGAACTGTGTACAAATTGTTGAGAAATATCCATTTGATACTGGCTTTCAAAATACTCAGGTGGATAAATAGCAGATTGTGCCTGATGATCCTTGTCATATTAATCAAATCTATTGGCATTCATGACTCATTTCCTGATTTTTTTCTCCTAAGGTACACAATGACTATTTTATTGGGAAAAGATATTTTATGAATTGACTTAGCCACATACCTAGCCTTCCTCAATCTGATGTTTCAGAACTATGTAGTTTATTTTCCTGTAAATTCTTTAATGGCATATGATCCCATTTTTTGGGTGCAATCATTTAAGTCTAAAATGTAAACTTTAAGGAGTAAGTGACTCCTTAAAGTGGAAAGGAGAATAGCAAAGATCGTTAAGACCTGGTTGATAGCTAAGTACAATCTATACCAATTGGATAATACTATTATCCAGAAAGAATGCACCTTTCTTTTTATATTTGACATTAAATCAGTTGGTCAATCCTTTATAGATTGAGTTTCATTGACACACAGCTTGGGGAAATAGAATGGAAATGTGAAAAGCAAATGAAGTAATTGGGCTTTATGTTCAAAGGAACCCTATCCTAACTTCTAGAAAATGTATTTTAAAAGTAAATAACAATATATAACTAAGTCTTTTACTATCAAGGAGAGATTCTAGATGTTCATTTTTGCCAAGAGAACTGGAATTTGGGGGAGGGGTAAAAATACTTTATTTTAAACTTTAAATGAATCAATTCATAATTTCATCTGTTGGGGCAGCTCTTTAAGAGTTGGTGGAAAAGGCATTAAAAAATTTGCTTGACTTAAAAGGCATATTATTCAGGGAATGAAGCTCAAATTTTTCTAAGCAAGCTATGACAGTAAGTTTAGAAATTCATTCTTTCAATTATTTGGCAACAACAATTTATATTTCTAGGTAAATGGTCTACATTAGAACTTGAAACTGCGCTTTACTTTTCATTTGATCTTAAGGAGAGGGCCTGCAACAGAAGGAAAAAAAAAAAAGAAGTTGGATTGGTATCCTAGTAGGACAAAAAGGAAGACAAAGGTTCCTGGATAGTTATGATGATAGAAATGTTTCTGAAGTCTACATTTGTCAGGAGACAGATTTATGACAATGAGAAAAAAATCACTAAATTTCCCCCTGCTTTGCTCCTTTAAAGGAGCCATTCCCAGTCCTGAAAGGCTATTATGAGCGAATTAATAAATTACACAGCGAATTATTAAATCCAGATAATTACAAGGAATAAGTAAGTAATCATTAGTTATCTCAGCTAATTACTGTGGGTCACAGCCAGCCGGAATGTGAAATCCTCCTCGGGAATTGAAATTAACTTTGCACAGTGAGTCTCTCTGCTTGACATCCCCAGTCTGTAGGCACATGGCAGCTCCCTTGTGAGCCAGTCTTTCTATTTAACTTGGAGAGAATAGAAATAAAATTAAGTGGCGATGTGATAATAGGAAGCTGCTCAGAAAGCAAACTGTGGGTTTTATTCTGCCTGGAGATGAAAAGCTTTATTTATACCAGTTTCAATTTTTTTTTTTTTTGAAGTACCCTTGTTGAGACAGGCTTCCTGAATACACACACACACACACACAGAGCCTAGTCCTCTGGTGTGACAGATAAATAGCACAGGAAGAAGGCTCAAGAAGAACAAATGGTTTGAGGGGTGTGTGTGTGTGTGTTTGGGGGCAGCAGTGAGAAAGAAAGAAATAAAATGAAAATATTACACCTTGCTTTCATCCCACACAGTGGAAAGGCTGTCAAAAAGTGCAGTCTGGTCTAATAATCTGTTTGTTTTGTTTGGGTAACAATATGCTTTCATCGTGCCACTGGAAGAACCAGCTTTGTGCAAATGTTGTCTCTAGTTGATCTTTCACCAGATGCTTCAAGAACTGATGTCGCCTCCCCCCACCCCCCAACCCTCAGCATATAGCATCACTTTCTGAAGCTGGTCCCCACTACCCTTTCTCCCTCCACTCCCATCAACAACCCCCCCACCCCCAGGCCTTCTCAAAGGGCAGAGAAGACAGCCAAGCTCCATGCCTGTTGGGAAGTGGGAAATGTACCTGTGTGATAAAGTGTGTACATCACAGGACTAAGAAAGACTGGACATACGAAGAAAACTGCTGTTAATATATTAAAATGAGGAGGGAAATCTAAGAGCTATTTTTTTTTTATCAATTGCAATTAGATGGACAGTCTTTCCGCTCATTCCCTGCTCTAGTCTGGGATGATAATAAAAATTTAATGAAGCCTGGGACGAGCAGAGAGCTCTGTCTAGGGACCGTGGAATAGAATATTTTAACTGTACATTTATACCAACTGTCTGGCTTCAAAGACGTGACTGCTTTTAATCTCGAATTAGAAAACCACAGACTTGAAATTAAATATTAGATACCTTCGGATTCCCTTCCTTTCTGAAATATTGTCACGACTCTGTTTTCCTCCACTGGCCCGTAACACATTTCTTAGGTCTCCAATTACATTTCCGTGAATAATAGATGGCTTTGATAGGGTGCAGTATTCTGGTGCTTTTGTTTTTTTTTAATAGAGTTAATGCAATATTAATTGGCTGTAGATGTTATAAGAATGCACAGCCCCCTTTTCAGGAACAAATCGATGAGATAGGGAGCGAAGGCTAAGGCTTCCCCCAGCCTAGGTCACTTCTTTGTGGAGGGGACCTTCTTAGAGCTTTGGGTAAGTGAAGGGGTGCCTTGAGTTCTGAGAGCGGGGTTTGCGGTCTCAGCAGGCAGGAGCAAGGGCTACGGGCGAGGGCGGAGGTAGGGGTGGGGAGCGGTGACAGTGAGAAGCAGGACGTGGGGACCGTGATCACAGAGAGGCCTCCCTCTCTGCTCAAGGCCAGGGCTTCGTGCTCGCCTGGCCCGCTCCAGCGGTGCGGGGGAACCGAGATCTTCGCACCCACCCGCTGGCTTCCCACCACTTTGTACCCGCCGAGCTCGGGTTCCCTGCCAGCCTCGACTCCCCTCTCCTCCAGTTCGGGGTGCAAGCTGCTGAGAAACTGGTTGGGAGGGGCCGAGTGTTAGAACCACAGTGTTAGGGAGTAGGGACGCGCTTGCCCCGGCCTCGCGTGGCCCCGAGAGCCTGGGGGCGGCGGGGGGCGGGTAGCAGCCGCCTTACCAGGCGCGCAGCCAGGAACCTGCGAGGAAAAGCTGCCCAGGCTCCTCGCCCCCTTGCATTTTACTAATCACGTCTATTTAAATTCTAGCGCGGTCTGCCGCGCTCTCACCGGGAAAGCTCTGGAGAACTGGACCCATCAATTATTCTGAAAAAATCCCAGACTACGTGAGGCTTCCAGCCTGCGGGAGGGAGGCGGCGGGAGGAGGTGGAGAGCCTAGCCCCGACTCCTCACCCCTCCTCTCCGCCCTCCCCAGAGCGGATCCCTCGGTGGACACTTAACTTCGGGGTTCTGGGGCCCAAGGGAGTGGGCGCGCCCTCTGAGGGTCTGCGCTCTGCGGACCAGGAGGGGAGGTGGTGGGTGTAGGCTGAGACCTGGCCTCGCGTTTCCTTTCACCCTCGTGGAAAGGTTTCGGTCCTGTGCAACCAGATCAAATGGATCACCGTTTTCCAGGCGGCTACCCGCTTCAGCACTTTCTGCCGGGTCACTAATGCGGGCCGGGTCGTTGGGGGCTGCTGGGCACGGAGCAGTCTCTGCTCGGTCTTCTTTTACTCCACAGGCCTGCAAGGCTGAGGCCTTGGGGACATTCTAGTTCAGAAGCCTTTTAGGAACCACGATTTAAAGTCCTCTAGCACTTCCCCCTCGCTCTCCACCCCCCAATCCAGGCTCCAGGATGCCCCGAGGCCGCGCGCGAGCCGAGCGCGCCGGGGACGCTCAAAAAGAACGTGCTCGCTCTAAAGCAGGGAGGCGGGTAAGCAGGGCTGGTAATTACTGCCCCCACCCAGCCTCACCCGGCCCCACCGCCGCTCTGGCTCTGCAGCCATTACTCCAGCTGTCACTCGGCGGAAAGCGAGAGCCCTCCTCCGTCCCCAGACCCCGCCGTAGCCATCGGAAACCTCCCCCCTCCACACACACACCCTCCCCCCACCAGGGTCTGAGTCGTGGATCTTTAAAATTTAGGTATAATTTTTCATAAACCTCTTTCCCCCAAACCCTCCCATTATCTAGGCCCTGGGAGCATATTCAGAGTCTTATCTGTGTCTACTGGTGAGTTTCGGTTTTTTGTTTCTGTCCGGCGGGTTCTCTTGTAGTTTCCAGGCTTCCCTGAGTAATGGAAGGCCACAAGAAGATCAGAAGTCTGTGTCCAATAGTTTTGAAAGAAGCCATCTGGCTTTTGGAATACTTGTAAGATGCCAGAGTCGTCCTGTTAATCAATGAGCTTTGGTTAAAAAGAATAAAACAAACAAGTATTTGATGGGTTTATAAGTGATTGACAGGCATAAGTCCACATCTTCTACATGAGTGGCTGGGGCAGTGTATTTTCCGAAGGCCTGTGTGACTGGGAGGTTGGTGGACTCGCTGGGAGATGGAGGGTTAATACACACTGAGAAAGAAAGTCCTACTTTCTCAGTGGGCCTCTGGGGCTTTGCTAAATGGCAGTCTGCACGTCTGTGCATTTTGGTTAAACGGGGTGGAAGCTCCCTGATTTCTAGAGTGGGTCCTTGGAATTATTGGCCTAGTGGTGTAAGGTGTTGGTAGTGGAGGTGAGGGAAGACAGTAATCCCTTTGGGCGTGGTGGTGGTGGGGAGTCACTTTATGCTCCAAGTTCAACAGCAGAACAAGGGTCCAGATATGTTGTAAGGACATAAGGGTAGACTTCGCAGGAAGGCCCCTGACCCTCGCCCAGACTCCTCATCACTTTTTCTGCTCCAGTCCTAGATGAACCAAATCACTTTGCAGCGTGAGGAGCCACACTTCCGTCCAGAGTACCCCGAGCCTCCGCGGGCTTGGCCTGAAACCACAGACCGGAAGAGAAGGAGAGATCCTCTTTTCCTGGCTTCTTGTCATCCAGCAACACACATGTTCACAGACCAACACAGAGGTACACTCAGACCGTTCCCTGGAGCCCACATGCCTTGGTGAAACTTTTCAAACTCACCCAAAATCTCTCCTTAGTCTATCCAAGTCACGTGATTCCCCTAGGAAGATGCTCCAGATTCCCTGCGGGCCTCTTTTAGAGTACCGACAGGTTCTGACCTTCTGTTTGCCACAGGTGTGTGTCCTTCCTGCCTATTCTGCCTTGGCGTGGAGCTCAAATATGGTGTCTTGGAGGCAGCGTTTCTGTTTCCCCCAGTGAGGTGGGGCGGAAACCGTCTGTAATGCCCAGGATGATCGCGAGGACCAGGCTGGCGGGTGCTGGGCTCAGCCGGGATGGGGGAGCCGGGATTAGATCAGGGATCCCTGAGAAATCAGGGTTCAGTGCTTCAGGCTCTGGGCTCTCCCGATTTTGGCATAGCTTTCAAACAGGGTGGCCTGGCTTGCCGGTTGTGTCATTTTGATACCAACTTTGAGGTGGTAACTAACAATGCTACATCTTTACCTGGAACCAGAATGAAGGAAAGCACTTTCTCCACTTCTTCCAGAATTGCTGGTCTTTGGGGTAGAGATGGGGGTGAGTGGAGAAGAGAACTCAAGCCCTGGCTGCCCAACTAGGACTTCTGACACATTCTGAGAGGAAAGTCATTTTTGAGGATGTGGGGTTCACATCCCTAAATTAAGTCTCTGGCTTTCGAGAAATGGTCCTAAATGGGTTAGTTAAGAGTCACTTGGCAAGTTGCTCTTTCCTCAACTTTTCACTTTGCAGCCCTGAGAGCTTTTAATTACAGTCAGTATTGTCAAAGGGGCCCATTCTTCCAATTCCTAAATAATTTCATTGATTTCCCCTCTCCCCTCATGCTGCTTTCTTTTTCAGTAAGATTTATCCCTCCAGCCCCCACCTCCCTACATGGGAATTCACTCAGAGTTTGGGAGATGAACAGGGAAAAAGAGGGAATTGCGGGGGAGATGGGTGGTTAATAGGAGAGGATACCTACCTCTCCCTGGGGAGAGGAAGACATGCAGAGTGATCACACTTGGTCTGCCATCTCCCTATGTGAGACAGTGTCGATGCCCCCAAAAGAAAAGCGAGCTATAATAACACAGAAAGGGCACATCACAGGGAACCATACCGGCTCCATTGAGTCAGGCATCCTCCATGTGTCTCCAGGAGGAGTGGAAGTGCTACGTGTAGCTGGGAATTAGTCTTGATAATATGAGCTCACTCACTGTAAATAAAAATCATAAAATTCCCTAAATGTGACATGAATTATCCATTCTGAGCAGGAGAACAAATTGGAAGAAGAAACGTTTCTCTGGGCTGAAATGTGCCAAACATCGCTCACCATTCTGAAAAACCCAGCAATTTTCCCTCTCACAACCCAGTGAGATAAGAATTCTGCAGTTTTGTGATTCATTTTGCTGGTCCCATAACTCCAAGTTTTATTTTTCAAAGTTGGGTTTTACCACCCAATTCTGCCATCACACAGAGCCTCTGATAGCCAGTGGAAAACAGAGGGGAGCCGGATGTTGCTGGCAGACAAAATGAGAGCTGAGGCTGCTCTTTCTGCTTTGCTCCCATTGCTACAGAATCCTATACTGGTGGCTAGAAGAAATGTCCAGAGGTTTCCTGCATGTCCCTTTAGCCCTTGAGGTGTGCGTGACTGGAAAGGAGGGTTGGACAGAAGAGTAGACAGACTTAATGGAAGATGAGAACAATCTTATTTATTGTGCCCCCATTTAAAACTACTTCATAACTCAGTAATGAGGGTAAGAAGCATCCTTACTCTCTGCCATTTACTCCTGGCTAATAGGTATCAGTTACTGCAAGATAAAATGATTTAATCAGTCTAGGAGGAATCTCTTTTAATGCTCAACCCATCACCCTTCCATTTTCCCCTCCCCTGCCCGCTTGTCATTGTTCTCATCTCTCAAATGGCTTGGATGAGGAAATCTTAGAAGCTGGTGTCACTGGTAGAAATAGTTCCCTTGTTGAGGCAGGATTTCTGTTTTAACTTGAACACTGCCTAAGAGTTGCTTATAAAAAATGACCCTCCCCCAAATCCACATTTATCTGGTGTGTGTAAGACAGAGAAAACTGCCCTGAGATGCAGTAATACTTGACTTCCCTGCAGCAGAAAGGCTGAGGTTTTGCTTTTTTGGTAATGTTTGTTCTTTCGACTTGTTGGAATAAATCATTGACAAGCTAAAGTTCTCTGGTTTTTCAGGTTTTGCAATCTTCCTCTTACACAAACTTTTTCTCCTCTTGTCCAGGAAAGGATGCTATTCATGAATCTGCTGCCAGTTGTAACTGTAAGAAATCCCAGCCTTAAGCATGACATCCACCCCAGCTGACAGCAAGCAGATGTGGTAGAGAAGAAACTGGACACAGGTGACATCATCTTAGGGTAACTCTTCTTCCAGGCTTTATATGAGCCACCAGAGCAGGAATAGGCTGGAAGAAATCAATTTGTAGAATCAGTCCCCAAACCCTTTTATTCATTCTGATGGCTTGAGACTTAACACTTACAATGTGGAGGCTCAGAAGAGAAAAAACAAGCAAGCAAAAAGCAAAGCCCCAAAATGTTTCCTCCATTTAAAATTGGTTCGATATTACAGTTCCTCTAATCTTTCCTGCCTGAGTCCCTTCTGCTGTCACATTCTTTTCCACTCCCCTTCTCCGTATCTCTTCATCATTTCCCCCCATCCCCTACTCCTCCTCCCCTTCTCGTTCCTTCTCCCAACCCTTCCTGTTCCCAGCATGCTCTTGGAGAACTTGAGTTGCATGTAAAGCTGGGAGTGAGTGCTCAAGCAATTTCGCAGCGAGAGGATTAAAAACAGTGATCACTAGAGCTTGGATCTCAGTAGAGTGGACGTGTCTTTGAAGATGGTGCAGGATGTGTGTTTAGGGAGCATATAAAATGGAGAATTGGGTCCCAGTGTAGAACAAAGTTATGACTGGGCATATGTCCTGGGCATCTTGGTGGGTGTGAGGTACAGGTCTAAGGGAGGTGAGTCTTGATGCCCTTCTTTTGTGAATCTCTTTAACCATGTGGAGGAGATGCCAAGGACGTTTTTACTCTTTTGGTTGAAGAAGAAGTGCACATGAAGTCTAGAAGCTATCATATTTACTGCCTAAACACACTGACTTTTAGATGGAAATGCCATCAGTTGTCTCTGCCCAGTTCTGTTGCAGATCTATTAATCATATCCATGAGGATTGCCAAAATGGCAGGGCTCTCTTCGCTTTTCAGTTTATACAGAACAGAATCATTTACATAAAGTCCTTAAGGCAAATAACTGTTGGGGCTCTAATTTATATCTGATCGAAAATTAGCCGTCATTATGCGCTCCATTAGCAGCGTCTTTAATGTGCTTCTAAGCACCATTTGTCAAGCGGCTTGTTAATATCCTTCAAGTCTTTAAAGTTGAGAGCTCATTAAAGAGTGCGCTCTGTTATTGATGTAATTTAGATGAGTTTGGAAGAGCAAGTACACCATGCCTTGAATGGGCAACCTCCAGAAGCCAGGGCAAAGGGGCATGTGGTGACCAAGTTCACTATTAATTTCCCAGAAGCCTTTGTGCTTTCTTGACAGAAGGCCTCTGGGTCCTGCAAAGGTGTTTTCGAAGCCTCACTCCCTAACTGGGTGTAAGTTTCTGGAAGTGGTATGTTTGTCTTCAATGTTTCATTTTATTTCTTATCAGTTCACTGAATCTTATGAGGTTTGGGTGGTATGAAAGAATGGGCTCCAATCTAAGATCCTTTGTGAGATAATTTGCCAGTTTTCCTTTCTTATTTCTTCACACCTCCAGTTCTCAGTTATTGCCTAGCTGTTTACCTCCTGAGGTTCTGCCCTTTATACACAAGGTGGAGGAAGTAAATATCTATTGAGAAAAACCATAGGCCTAAAGACAGAGACACTGCCCTTGGACTTATTTTGACTGAGGTACAGTAAACCTGCTTAATTATGTACATATTATTACATTATCTATCAACCACGCCATCAGAAGAGCATAAAGGCCAATAAATTACCTCAGCTATTTATCTGAAAATCCATATATTTTGTCATGTTCTTTCTCGAGGAGATTGTGTTAGTGTAACACAATAAAGAAAACCATTAGCACAGGCAGCAAATGGCAACTGAGCGCAAGGATAATTCCACTAGCAGGAATACATAGCAGTTAGAAAGCTGCACTTTGTCCTGGATTTTCGGATAGGTTCCATCGGCCTCCTTTGGATTCAAGTATTGAGTGTATCTGTGAATCTTGCTATCAGGGCTTTAGCAAGATATTGCACCCTCTTCTAAGTCTCACATTAAAAAAGCATTCAAACCACCATGATTTTTGAACCCCACTTCTGATCTCTAAATTCTCTTCCCCTCCTGAGATCTTCTGGGAGCTCAGAGATTAATGCCAGATAATGAAAGACATTAGGCATTTTATTCTCTCCTCTAAATTTCCAAGATTCTTTCAGCCTTAGAAGCCTGTGTGTGAAGATAGCTCTACTTTATCAGATTGAAGGAAAAAATAAAACCAAGAGTTTAGGAACTGGAACTGGACCTAGATGGGGTTGGTTGGAAAAGTCTTTTTAGAGAAACCCCATCTCCCCCTTTATCTCCTGCTTCAAGAATAATCTTGTTTTCATCATTTGTTAAACAGTTTATTCTCATGCTCCACACCCTAAAAGAGTCATCACATACACACTGGGAGAAAGAGAAGGGAGAAAGATATAATAAGATCAATCTAAGGACATATTGAGGTCATATAACAGCACAAATATTCTCAAGTGCTCTGTATAATGTGCAGTGGGGATTTTGGGCAGTTTTATTGTGTGGTAGGATCCTCATCTCCGTTGTTTTTTACAGGATTCCTTCAGGCTAAAGTAATAAAGCGAGTAATTAGAATGCTAAAGACAGATGTAAATAACAGGAATGAGACAGCGGAGACAGATGAGCGGCTGGGTCAGGAAAGAGCCCAGTTGGTGGAAACGACCCCGCTTCCCCGCTCCCGGTCCCCTCCCCCACCCCCTTCCCCTTTTCTCTTTCGGCCTCTCGGTCCTCGCCGCCGTGGCCTTAGGCGGCCGGCCGGGGACACTCCGGTCAAATTGCATTCGGGAGGCGGAGCGCGGCTGCGGGCTTGGGAAGCCGCGCGGGGGGCGTCTCGAGCTTCGAGCCTCGGGAGCCACAGGCTCATCCACCGATCGGCCGCGAGGCGGGCGCCACTCGGGCGCCAGGGCCTTCCCGGGGTCTCTCCCAGGCCGCCGGGAGGGTCTGCCGGGTCGCCGCAGCCCCGGGGCCCCGGGTACTGCCGGCGCGGTGGCTGCGCGCTGCAGCCGCTCGGTCCTCGCATGGCTGCCTTCGGGGCCTCTGTCGCCTTTTTTCTCCCAAACCAGAGCGAAGAGGCCGCGGAGGTGCCTTCACTGCGCACTTTGGCTGAGAAATCCCAGGCCCGCCCTGGCGCCTAGGTGACCACACGGCTGAGGCCCCAAGCCCGGGGAGCGGCCCAGCAACGCCGGGGTCTTCAAGGCCCTTTTCCTCCGGAGACTCCGGCCCTGGAAGTGCATTATACGGTTTTCTTGGACTCCCTTCTGAGGCCACACCTGGCGGAAGCCAGCCCTTCCTGATGTAAATGTGCAAGTTACCGCACGAAGAACCCGAGAAAAACAACCCACCTTGCCTTTTGATTGAAAGATGTAACAGCAACAACTTGTGTTTCCCAGGCCTGACCTATCAACAGCGAGGCGCGTAGGAGAGCAAATCGGTAATTAGTCAGAGAATGTATAATTTACATGGACAGCAGTCTTGTCTCAAGTTTGTTATACGGAAGTTTAAAAATGTAAATACTACTTAACCACTATCTTTGGCGTTAGAGAAGGAAGAATGGTCAGATCTGATTCAAATCTCATTAACAGGTCGTTTAGTCACTAAAAAAGTGAAGTCGCCCAGTCGTGTCCGACTCTTTTCGACCTCATGGACTGTAGCCTACCAGGCTCCTCCATCCATATTTTCTAGGAAAGAATACTGGAGTAGGTTACCATTTCCTTCTCCAGCACCATAGGTAACTTTCCGGATCTGGTTGCCAGACAGACCTTTTTCATACTTTGAAGAAACTTAGTCCTGAAATTGGGGCCTACGTGGGTTTGAAGATTCATTTTAGGGAGAATGATAATCCTAGGAGTGCTGCCGCCCTCTGGAGTGACATGGTTAGGAGTAGCCAGAAGTGAGCATCCATTCTCTTTTTCACGCTTTAACTTTAGAGCATCAAATGTCTTATTTTAGCATCAGTACTCTTCAGATTACATACACACATTAAACAAACAAAAGCCCCCTAAGTGAGCCAAACTAGGCCAGGAGGCAGCTCCAATCTCCCCTGGTAATGTTGGTACCCTGGTAAGTTAGCAGTTGTGTATGAAACACAGTGACACATATGTCAGCTGAGGAATTCCTCTGTTACTTGCCAGATTGCTAACATTAGTTACGCCTATCAGCAGACCGAGATAACAACTCTCCCATATTTTTAAAGAAGGCCTGTAAATAGCAGGGAAGAATGAGAAATATATATGTATATATATTTTACATTAATTTTTATTGGAGTATAGTTGCTTTACAATGTTGTGTTAGTTTCTGCTGTACAGTGAAGTGAGTCAGCTGTATGTATACACATATCCTATCTTTTTTTTGGGATTTCTTCCCATTTAGGCCACCACAGAGCACTGAGCAGAGTTCCCTAAGCTATGCAGTAGGTGCTCATTCGTTATCTATTATATATATATAGTATCAGTACTGTATATGTCAGTCCCGATCTCCCAATTCCATCCCACCTCCCCACCTTCTGCCCCTTGGTTTTTCTACATCTGTGTCTCTAGATAAATTCATTTTTATTAATTTTGTTTTAATTTTTAATTGTTGTTGCTCTTTAGTCACTACGTCACATCTGACTCTTGTGACCCCAGGGACTGCAGCCCACCAGGCTCCTCTGTCCATGGAATTTCCCAGGCAAGAATACTTGAGTGGGTTACCATTTCCTTCTTCAGGGGATCTTCCCAACCCAGGGATCGAACCTGCATCTCCTGCTTGGCAGGCGGATTCTTTGCCACTGAGCCATTTGGGAAGCCCTTTAACTTTTAGTACCTAATCAGTAAATATATTTTCATTATTTGTATCAATAAGCACAGTGGATAAATTTCTGAACCTGTTTCCTGCCTGATTCAGACTGATTATTATTTTGAGTTAACACTTTATTTTGAAACAACTGTCTCTTCCTTAAAAAAAACCAACAAACTGCTGGGGAATGTCTGTGGATTATTTTTGAAGTTGGTAATGATGAGTTCTGTTCCTCTGAGGTTCTTAGGTCAAATCTGTAGGGCAAATTTCAGGAGGCTTTGTTAAGTCTATACTTGATGAAAGTGAGTATTTCACGAAACAGGGACTCACAGACTTAGAGAATGAACTTATGGTTGTGGAAGGGGGAGAAGGGAAGAAGGGTTAGGGAGCTGGGAATGGACATATACACACTACTATATTTTAAATGAATAGCCAGCAAGGACCTACTGTATAGTACATGGAACTCTGCTCAGTGTTATGTGGCAGCCTGGATGGGAGGAAAGTTTGGGGGAGAATGGATGCATGTATATGTATGGCATAATCCCTTCACTGTTCACCTGAAACTTTCACAACTTTGTTAATCAGCTATACCCCAATACAAAATAAAAAGTTTACTATATATATATAACAGAAAGTGAGTATTACAGATCAGCATGACTAAAGAAGGAAAGCTCCTTCCCAGATGAGAAGTTTATTGACATTGGTGGGTATTGATGAGGGATCACCATAAAGCTCATGGAAGATTGGTAGCTTACTCTGCATGACATATATTTTTCTGTCTCTAGTAACTGGAAGTCTGATCAATTTTTAAAGGCCTGATCTTGGAAAACTGAGCTGGGTTGGAAATTAATGCTCATGAAGAAACACACAGGTCTAATGGATGAATTCCCTCTTTCCATGTGTAGTCTCAGGACTTGACCTGTAGGTCTGATCTGAAATTTTGATCTAGTCCTACCTCTGATAGCAGTCTTCACTTTTGCTTGTATGAAGAAGCTTTATGCCTTCCAACTAAGAATCAGGCTGGTGCCAATGCTGGTGGTAGAAGGTGGCAGAGAATATAACGCCTAGGAGAAATCATGTAAGTATGTGGTGTAGCCACATTCCAGGTGTGGATTTCTTATTTTTTATATAATTTTACTTATGTGTGTATTTTTGGCTGCGCTGGCTCTTCATTGCTGGGTGGGCTTTTCTCTAGTTGCAGCCAGTGGGGGGTACCCTTTGCTGCAGTGCTCAGGCTTCTCACTGTGGTGGCTCCTCTTGCTGTGGAGCCGGGGCCCTAGGGCCCGTGGGCTTCAGCAGTTGCAGCACACGGGCTCAATAGTTTTGATACCCGCTCTCTAGAGCACAGGCTCAGTAGTTGTGGTGCATGGGCTTAGTTGCTCTGTGGCTTGTGGGATCTTCCTGGACCAAGGATCAAACCTGTGTCCTCTGCACTGGCAGGTGGATTCTTTACCACTGCACCACCCGGGAAGTCCTTTTATTGTTAAGGTAGCTATGCAACTGGAAATGAGGAGAAGCAGGAGGAATGGGGGGAAAAGTAGAGGTCATGCTGGCTTGAGTCACTTTTGTGGGAGGTGAGAATTACTTTCAGGTTTCTCTTTATTTCAAAGAATCTTCACTCTGTGTAGAAATATTCTGTTAGAGACATTTCAAACCTTAGGTTATGATTCATTAGTGCATAATGAACTTAATTTAGTGGATTGTGACCAGCAGAAAGAAAAATTTAAGAAAATGAAATAGAATAGAAATAATCAATTGGAATTCATTTTTGTGAGGACAAGGTTTGTTTCTCAAAGTTTGAGTTTTGCTTGTGTTAATATCTGTCTATTTATATTGGCCTACAGTGTCAAATGCATTTTTCTCTTAAAAAAATTTTTTTGAAACATTTTTATCGAAGTGTAGGTGACTTACAATGTTGTGTTAATTTCTGATGTACAGTAAAGTGACTCAGTAAAATGTATTTCTTATTGTGTATTTTAATCAAAAACATTTAAAAAACCATTGTTGAAAGGTCTACATCATGTCCTACCTTCTCTGAGAACTCTTCCTGGGTTATCCCAGCCCCTAATGAGTCATCAATCCCTTTTCCCATTATAATTTATTTGTGCCAAGTATTTGATGCCTTTGTCATGACTGAGTTCTCATGTCTCTTCTGTGTAAATGAATTTCAGTTCAGTTCAGTTCAGTCGCTCAGTCGTGTCCGACTCTTTGCAACCCCATGCACACCAGGCCTCCCTGTCCATCACCAACTCCCGGAGTCTACCCAAACCCATGTCCATTGTGTTGGTGATGCCATCCAACCATTTCACCCTCTGTCATCCCCTTTTCCTCCTGCCCTCAATCTTTCCCAGCATCAGGGTCTTTTCAAATGAGTCAGCTCTTCAAATTAGGTGGTCAAAGTATTGGAGTTTCAGCTTCAACGTCAGTCCCTCCAGTGAACACCCAGGACTGATCTCCTTTAGGATGGACTGGTTGCATCTCCTTGCAGTCCAAGGGACTCTCAAGAGTCTTCTCCAGCACCACAGTTCTAAAGCATCAATTCTTCGGCGCTCAGCTTTCTTTATAGTCCAACTCTCACATCCATACATGACCACTGGAAAAACCATAACCTTGACTAGACGGACCTTTGTTGGCAAAGTAAATGAATTTAAACTTCTTCAAATGTTGGGCTTCTTTGTAACTTCTTAGTCTCTAAGGTGGCACTGTACACATATTCATTGAAAGGTCTGATGCTGAAGCTGAAGCTCCAATACTCTGGCCAACTGATGCTGGGAAGATTGAGGGCATGAGAAGACGGGATTGACAGAGGATGAGATGGTTGCAGGGCATTGTTTACTTAATGGATATGAGTTTGAGTAAGCTCTGGGAGATAGTGAAGGACAGGGAAGCCTGGTGTGCTGCAGTTCATGGGGTTGCAAAGCATCGGACATGACTTAGCAACTGAACAACAACAACTGTACACATGATGCCTAATTAGCAAAAGTCAGTGGCTAATTATGTATTTAATGAGAGCAAGTCAGATCTCAGCTCATATGCCACTTTTTCAGGGTTGCATTTTCTTTAAAAAAAAATTTAAATTTATTTGGCCACACCAGGTCTTAGCTACAAGGCATGCAAACTCTTTAGTTGTGTCATATGGGGTCTAGTTCCTTGACCAGGGATCAAATCCAGGCCCCCTGCATTGGAAGTGCAGAGTCTTTGTCACTGGACCATCAGAGAAATCCCTTCAGGAATGCGTTTCTTAAAACTTTTGTCTGTCTTTGCTCTAAGCTAAATCCTGTCCCTGTTACGCCTCTCATAGCGCTTTGTCATGCCTTCATAACACTTCCTGGAGTTGGCATACAACTATTTGTGTGACTTGGTAAATTGTTTCCTCCACCAGAGTGTCAGCCTCATCAAAGTGGACCAGATCTGTTGAGCTCACTTGTACCAAGCACAGTACTTGGCAAGTGATGGTCACCTCATAAGTATTTGTTGACTGATTGATTGATGGGCTCAATGAATTAAAGAGTGGCCAGTAGTTCTGGCAGAGACAGCAGACCCATTCTTACTTTTTATTAGGAAGGTGTTTTGTGAATGAATGCGGGATGAGAAGGGAAGTCTCAGATCTGAGGAAATTAAAACTTAGTATGGTGACGTTGTATATTTTCTTCAATTATGCTATCAGCACTTTAGTTTGGTCTGCCTCTACCTGGCTATAGAAGTGGGTTGGTGAAAGAAACAGCTATGTGAATGACATCTCTGCAGTCTTTGAACAACTGCTATGGAGGACATGGATTCTATTGTATGATGTTCAGTTTTTGACATGTATAAAAAATCCTTCTTAGAACTTGTAAGCTGCTCCTCCTTCTTGATAGACTGATAGTCTTTATATTACATAAATGAGAACTACTTCCCTATGATTTCCCTCTCTGCCTTGCATCCTAATATAGACCTAAGATTTGGGTTAAAATATAGGTTTTTTCAGTATATATTTTGAGAATATGTGTTTATCCTCTCATTCTCCATCCTTCAACAGCTTGCTTTTTTTGTGATTTGTCTTCGTATTTATGTATGTATGTATTCACTCATTCATGTGTGATTATGTGTTTTCTTGTTTAATTAGCCTTCTGTTAGCATACTGTAGAGGAAATGGTATCAGCTTTGTTGTTGGGTAAACCTGGATTCAAATTCTGACCAAATTTGACTTGTAAAACTTCCTAGTTATGGGATCCTGGAAAAGAAACCTCTCTGTGTCTTACTCTTCTCATCTGTAAAATGATGCTGATACTACTTTTTTTTTTTAAAAAATTGTTTTAATAATTATCTGAATTATTAGTACAGAACTCAGCACATTTTCGGTACTCCGAAAACTTTAGTCCTTTCTCTTTCCATTTGTGGTATATAAATTCAAATCCTTTTTGGAGGGAGGTAAGTCAGATCTGTGATAACCAGAGAGTTTAGTGTGTTAATATTATATTTTCTTTCTTTTTTTTTAGAAGTTGGGAAAATAATCTTGTTTCTCTCAATTACTTTATCTAAAAAATGCAGAAATTAACAATCTTTGTATATCACCTCAGAGAATTATTTGTTAATAATATTGATGTGTACATTATTTGAAGATGCTCATATGTTTTCTCAAGGATAATTGTGAAAAGAACAGAAAGAGGTAACTTGATGTGCTGAAATGTCATTTCTGGTTTCAATAATCAAGTTTTTGTGTTAATCACATAAAATGCAGTTCGAAGAGGGAGGTGGGAGAGGGGTTCAAGAGAGGGAACACATGTACACCCGGGGCGGATTCATGTCAATGTATGGCAAAACCAGCCAATATATTAATGTAAGGTAATTTGCCTCCAATAAAATAAATTAAAAAAAAAAACTAGTGGAAGTTTTAGGTGGAAGTTCATCTTATTTTTTTTAATTAATTTATTTTTTATTGAAGGATAGGCGCTTTACAGAGTTTTGCTGTTTTCTGTCAAACTTTAGCATGACTCAGCCATAGGTATGCATATATCCCCTTCCTTTTGAACCTCTCTCCCATCTTCCTCCCCATCCCACCCCTCTAGGCTGATGTTTCCTGAGCCATACAGCAAATTTGCACTGGCTATCTATTTTACTTATGGGGATGTAAGTGTCCATGTCACTCTCTGCATACATCTCACCCTCTCCTCCCCTCTCCCCGTGTCCATAAGCCTATTCTCTATGTCTGTTTCTCCACTGCTGCCATGCAAATACATTCTTCAGTGCCATTTTCCTAGATTTCATACATATGCATTAGAATATGATATTTACCTTTCTCTTTCTGACTTACTTCACTCTGTATAATAGATTCTAGGTTCATCCACTTCATTAGAACTGACTCAAGTGCATTACTCTTTATGGCTGAGTAATACTCCATTGTATATATGTAACACAACTTTCTTAACCATTTATCTGTTGATGGACATCTAGGTTGCTTACATGTTCTAGCTGTTGTAAATAGTGCTGCAATGAACAATGGGATACATGTGTCTTTTTCAATTTTGGTTTCCTCAGGGTGTATGCCTAGGAGTGGGATTGCTGGGTCATATGGTGATTTTATTCCTAGTGTTTTAAGGAATCTCCATACCATCTTCCATAGTGGCTGCATCAATTTACATTCCCACCAACAGTGCAAGAGCATTCCCTTTTCTCCACACCCTTTCCAGCATTTATTGTTTTTAGACTTTTTTATGATGACCATTCTGACCGGTGAGAGGTGATATCTCATTGTAGTTTTGATTCACATTTCTCTAATAATGAGCTATGTTGAGCATCTTTTCATGTGTTTGTTAGCCTTCTGTATGTCTTCTTTGGAGAAATGTCTGTTTAGGTCTTTTGCCCACTTTTTGATTGGGTTTGTTTTTCTGGCATTGAGCTGTATGAGCTGCTTCTATATTTTGGAAATTACTCCTCTGTCAGTTGTTTCATTTGCTATTATTTTCTCCCATTCTGAGGGTTGTCTTTTCACCTTGCTTATAGTTTCCTTTGCTGTGCAAAAACTTTTAAGTTTAATCAGGTCCCACTTGTTTACTTTTGTTTTTATTTCCATTACTCTAGGAGGTGGGTCATAGAGAATCTTGCTTTGATTTATGTCATTGAGTATTCTGCCTATGTTTTACTCTAAGAGTTTTATAGTTTCTGGTCTTACATTTAGGTCTTTAATCCATTTGAGTTTATCTTTGTGTATGGTGTTAGGAAGTGTTCTAATTTCATTCTTTTACAGGTAGCTGTTCAGTTTTCCCAGTACCATTTATTGAAGAGGCTGTCTTTGCCCCATTGTATATTCTTGCTTCCTTTGTCAAAAATAAGATATCTGTAAGTGCATGGTTTATTTTTGGGCTTTCTATCTTGTTCCATTGGTCTGTATTTCTGTCTTTGTGCCAGTACCATACTATCTTGATAACTGTAGCTTTGTAGTATAATCTAAAGTCAGGAAGGTTGATTTCTCCAGCTCCATTCTTCTTTCTCAAGACTGCTTTGGTTATTTGGGATCTTTTGTGTTTCCATATGAATTGTGAATTTTTTTTGTTCTAGTTCTGTGAAAAATGCCTTTGGTTATTTGATAGGGATCACACTGAATCTGTAGGTTGTGTTTGGTATTATAGTCATTTTCACAATATTGATTCTTCCTGCTCAGGAACAAGGACTATCTCTCCACCTGTTTATGCTGTCTTTGATTTCTTTCACTAGTGTCTTATAATTTTCTGTGTACTGTTAGGTAAGTTTATTCCTAGATATTTAATTCTTTTTGTTGCAATAGTGAATAGGATTGATTCCATAATTTCTGATTTTTCATTGTTAGTATTTAGAAATGCAAGTGATTTCTGTGTATTGATTTTGTATCCTGCAACTTTGCTAAATTCACTGATTAGCTCTAGTAATTTTCTGAAACTATCTTTAGGATTTTCTATGTAAGTATCATGTCATCTACAAACAATGAGAGCTTTACCTCTCCTTTTCCAATCTGGATTCCTTTTATTTCTTTTTCTTCTCTGATTGCTATAGCTAGGACTTCCAGAATTATGTTGAATAATAGTGGTGAAAGTGGACGCCTTTGTCTTCTTCTTGATCTTACGGGGAATGCTTTCAGTTTTTCACCATTGAGAATAATGTTTGCTGTAGGCTTATCATATATGGCCTTTACTGTGTTGAGGTCGGTTCCTTGTATGCCCATTTTTTGAAGAGTTTTAATCATAAATGGGTGCTGAATTTTGTCAAAGGCTTTTTCTGCATCTATTGAGATTATCACATGGTTTTTATCTTTCAATTTGTTAATATGGTATATCACATTGATTGATTTGCATGTATTGACGAATCCTTGCATCCTTGGAATAAACCCAGCTTGATCATGGTGTGTGAGCTTTTCGATGTGTTGCTGAATTCTGTTTGCTAAAGTTTTGTTGAGGATTTTGCATCTATGTTCATCAGTGGCATTGGCATGTGGATTTCTTTTTTGTGTTGTCTTTGGTGTCAGGGTGATGGTGGCCTCGGAGAATGAGTTTGGAAGTGTTCCTTCTGCAGTTTTTTGGAAGAGTTTTAGAAGGATAGGCATTAGCTCTTCTTTAAATGGTTGATAGAATTCTTCTGTGAAGCTATCTGGTCCTGGGCTTTTGATTTTTGGGAGATTTTTGATTATAGCTTCAATTTCAGTGCTTGTAATTTGGTTGTTCATAATTTCTATTTCTTCCTGGTTCAGTCTTGGAAGATTGAACTTTTCTAAGAATCTGTCCATTTTTCCCAGGTTATCTATTTTATTTCCATATAGTTGTTCATAATAGTCTCTTATAATCCTTTGTATTTCTGCATTGTCTGTTGTAACCTTTCCTTTTTAGTTTCTAATTTTGTTGATTTGATCCTTCTCTCTTTTTCTCTTGATGAGTCTGGCTAAATGTTCGTCAATTTTGTTTATCTTCTCAAAGAACTAGCTTTTAGTTTTATTAGTCTTCATTATTGCCTCTTTAATTTACTTTTCATTTATTTCTGCTCTGATCTTTATGATTTCTTTCCTTCTACTAATTTTGGGTGTTTTTTTTTGTTCTTCTTTTTCCAGTTGTTTTAGGTGTAAAGTTAGGTTGTCTATTCAGCGTTGTTTTTGTTTCTTGAGGTAGGATTGTACTGCTATAAACTTCCCTCTTAGAACTGCTTTTGCTGCATTCCATAGGTTTTGACTAGTCATGTTTTTATTGTCATTTCTTTCTAGAAATTTTTTGATTTCCCTTTTGATTTTTTCAGTAACCTTTTGGTTATTTAGAAGTGTACTGTTTCATCTCCATGTGTTTGTGTTTTTTACAGTTTATTTCTTGTAATTGATATCTAGTCTCATAGCATTGTGGTCAAAGAAGATGCTTGATGTGATTTCAATTTTCTTAAATTTACTGAGGTTTGATTTGTGACCCAAGATGTGGTCTATCCTGGAGGATGTTCCATGTGCACTTGAGAAGATGGTGTATTTTTCTACATTTGGACCAAATGTCCTGAAGACATCAATGAGATCCATCTCATCTAAGGTATCATTTAAGACTTTTGTTTCCTTATTAACTTTCTGTTTTGATGATGTGTCCATTGGTGTGAGTGGAGTGTTAAAATCTCCTACTATTATTGTATTACTGTCAATTTCTCCTTTTATGTCTGTTAGTGTTTGTCTTATGTATTGAGATGCTCCTATGTTGGGTGCATAGATATTTACAATTGTTATGTTTTCCTGTTGGATTGATCCCTTGATCATTATGTAGTGTCCTTCCTTATCTCTTGTAATATTATTTATTTTAAGGTCTATTTTGTCTGATGCGAGGATTGCTACTCCAGCTTTCTTTTGCTTCCCATTTGCATGCAATATATTTTTCCATCCTCTCACTTTCAGTCTATATGTGTCTTTAGGTCTGAAGTGGGTTTCTTGTAGACAACACATATATGGGTCTTGTTTTTTTATCCATTCAGCCAATCTGTGTCTTTTCACTGGAGAATTTAATCTGTTTACATTTAAAGTAATTATTGATATATATGTTCCTATTTCCATTTTCTTAATTGTTTGGGGTTTGATTTTGTAGATCTTTTTCTTCTCGTGTTTCTTGACTGTATAAGTCTCTTTAACATTTGTTGTAAAGCTGGTTTGGTGGTACGAATTCTTTGAACTTTTGCTTGTCTGAAAAGCTTTTTATTTCTCCATCAATTTTGAATGAGATCCTTGCCAGGTACAATAATCTTGGTTGTAGATTTTTCCCTTTCAGTACTTTGAATATATCCTGTCATTCCCTTCTGGCTTGCAGAGTTTCTGCTGAAAGATTAGCTCTTAAATGTATGGGGTTTCCCTTGTATGTTACTTTTACTTGTTGCTTTTCCCTTGCTGCTTTTAATATTCTTTCTTTGTGTTTAATCTTTGTTAGTTTGATTAGTATGTGTCTTGGCGTGTTTCTCCTTGGGTTTATCCTGTATGGGACTCTTTATGCCTCTTGGACTTGATTGACTATTTTCTTTTCCATATTGGGGAAATTTTCAACTATAATTTCATCAAAAATTTTCTCATAGCCTTTCTTTTACTCTTCTGCTGCTGCTGCTGCTGTTACTAGGTCGCTTCAGTCATGTCCAACTCTATGCGACCCCATAGAGGGCAGCCCACCAGGCTTCCCAGTCCATGGGATTTTCCAGGCAAGAGTACTGGAGTGGGTTGCCATTGCCTTCTCTGCTTCTTCTTCTCGGACCCCTATAATTCGAATGGTGTGTTTGATATTGTCCCAGAGGTATCTGAGGTTGTCCTCAGTTCTTTTCATTTTTTTTACTTTATTCTGCTCTTCAGAAGTTATTTCCAACATTTTTTCTTACAGCTCACTGATATATTCTTCTGCTTTAGACATTCTGCTATTGATTCCTTCTAGAGTATTTTTAATTTCAGTAATTGTATTGTTTGTCTGTGTATGTTTATTCTTTTATTCTTCTGGGGCTTTGTTAATTGATTCTTGAATTTTCTCCATCCTATTTTCAAGATTTTGGATCATCTTTACTATCATTGTTTTTAATTCTTTTTCAGGTAGTTTGCCTATTTCCTCTTCATTTATTTGGACTTATCTGTTTCTAGTTTGTTACTTCGTTTGTGTAGTATTTCTCTGCCTTTTTAAAAAAACTTATTGTGTTTGAGGTCTCCTTTGGAGACCTTTGGACGGGTTGGATCTCCTTGCAGTCCAAGGGACTCTCAAGAGTCTTCTCCAACACCACAGTTCAAAAGCATCAATTCTTTGGCAATCAGCTTTCTTCACAGTCCAACTCTCATATCCATACATGATCACGGGAAAAACAATGGCCTTGGCTAGATGGACCTTTGTTGACAAAGTAATGTCTTTGCTTTTTAATATGCTATCTAGGTTGGTCATAACTTTCCTTCCAAGGAGTAAGCGTGTTTCAATTTCATGGCTGCAATCAGCATCCGCAGTGATTTTGGAGCCCCCAAAAATAAAGTCTGACACTGTTTCCACTGTTTCCCCATCTATTTCCCATGAAGTGATGGGACCAGATGCCATGATCTTAGCTTTCTGAATGTTGAGCTTCAAGCCAACTTTTTCACTCTCCTCTTTCACTTTCATCAGAGGCTTTTGAGTTCCTCTTCACTTTCTGCCATAAGGGTGGTGTCATCTGCATAGCTGAGGTTATTAATATTTCTCCCAGCAATCTTGATTCCAGCCTATGCTTCTTCCAGCCCAGTGTTCCTCATGATGTACCCTGTATATACATTAAATAAGCAGGGTGACAATATACAGCCTTGATGTACTCCTTTTCCTATTTGGAACCAGTCTGTTGTTCCATGTCCAGTTCTAACTGTTGCTTCCTGACCGGTATACAGGTTTCTCAAGAGGCAGGTCAGGTGTTCTGGTATTCCCATCTCTTTCAGAATTTTCCACAGTTTATTGTGATCCACACAGTCAAAGGCTTTGGCATAGTCAATGAAGCAGAAATAGATGTTTTTCTGGAACTCTCTTGCTTTTTCCATGATCCAGCGGATGTTGGCAATTTGATCCCTGGTTCCTCTGCCTTTTCTAAAACCTGCTTGAACATCTGGAAGTTCATGGTTCACGTATTGCTGAAGCCTGGCTTGGAGAATTTTGAGCACGACTTTACTAGCGTGTGAGATGAGTGCCATTGTGTGGTAGTTTGAGCATTCTTTAGCATTGCCTTTCTTTGGGATTGGGATGAAGACTGACCTTTTCCAGTCCTATTGCCACTGCTGAGTTTTCCATATTTGCTGGCATATTGAGTGCAGCACTTTCACAGCATCATCTTTCAAGATTTGAAATAGTTCAACTGGAAATCCATCACCTCCACTTGCTTTGTTCCTAGTGACGCTTTCTAAGGCCCACTTGACTTCACATTCCAAGATGTCTGGCTCTAGGTCAGTGATCACACCATCGTGATTATCTTGGTTGTGAAGATCTTTTCTGTACAGTTCTTCTGTGTATTCTTGCCACCTCTTCTTAATATCGTCTGCTTCTGTTAGGTCCACACCATTTCTGTCCTTTATTGAGCCCATCTTTGCATGAAATGTTCCCTTGGTATCTCTAATTTTCTTGAAGAGATCTCTTGTCTTGCCCATTCTGTTGTTTTCCTCTATTTCTTTGCATTGATCGCTGAGGAAGGCTTTCTTTTCACTCCTTGCTATTCTTTGGAACTCTGCATTCAGATGGATATATCTTTCCTTTTCTCCTTTGCTTTTCACTTGTCTTCTTTTTACAGCTATTTGTAAGGCTTCCTCAGACAGCCATTTTGCTTTTTTGCATTTCTCTTCCATGGGAATGGTATTGGTCCCTGTCTCCTGTACAATGTCACGAACCTCCGTCCATAGTTCATCAGGCAGTCTATCAGATCTAGTCCCTTAAATCTATTTCTCACTTCCACTGTATAATCATAAGGGTTTTGATTTAGGTCATACCTGCATGGTCTAGTGGTTTTCCCTACTTTCTTCAATTTAAGTCTGAATTTGGCAATAGGGAGTTCATGATCTGAGCCACAGTCAGCTGCCGTTCTTGTTTTTGCTAACTGTATACAGCTTCTCCATCTTTGGCTGCAAAGAATATAATCAATCTGATTTCGGTGTTGACCATCTGGTGATGTCCATGTGTAGAGTCTTCTCTTGTGTTGTTGAAAGAGGGTGTTTGCCATGACCACTGTGTTCTCTTGGCAAAACTCTGTTAGCCTTTGCCCTGCTTCATTCTGTGCTCCAAGGCAGCAGCCGAGAGGAGGTACCCCACGACCGAGGTCAGGGGCGGCAGCCGAGAGGCGGTACCCCTCACCTGAGGTCAGGGGCAGTGGCTGAGTGGAGCTACCCCACGCCCGAGGCCAGGGTGGCAGCCGAGAGGAGCTACACCATGCCTGAGGCCAGGGGTGGTGGCTGAGAGGAACAACCCCAAGTCCAAGTGGCGGTGGCTGCGTGGGTGCAGGAGGGCTGAGAGGAGCTACTCCACATTCAAAGTCAGGAGGGGCGGCCATGAGGAGATACCCCCTCGTCCAAGGTAAGGTGCATTGCGAGAGGGCATCAGAGGGCAGACAAAGTGAAATCATAATCACAGAAAACTAGTCGATCTGATCACACGGACCACAGCCTTGTCTAACTCATGCCGTGTGGGGACACCCAAGATGGGCGGGTCATGGTAGAGAGGTCTGACCGAATGTGGTCCACTGGAGAAGGGAATGGCAAACCACTTCAGTATACTTGCTTTGAGAACCCCATGAACAGTATGAAAAGGCAAAATGATAGGATACTGAATGAGGAATTCCCTAGGTCGGTAAGTACTACTGGAGATCAGTGGAGAAATAGCTCCAGAAAGAATGAAGAGATAGAGCCAAAGCAAAACCAATACCCAGTTGTGGATGTGACTGGTGATAGAAGCAAGGTCCGATGCTATAAAGAGCAATATTGCATAGGAACGTGGAATGTTAGGTCCATGAATCAAGGCAAATTGGAAGTGGTCAAACAGGAGATGGCAAGAGTGAATGTAGACATTCTAGGAATCAGTGAACTAAAATGGACTGGAATGGGTGAATTTAAATCAGATGACCATTATATCTACTACTGTGGGCAGGAATCCCTTAGAAGAAATGGAGTAGCCATCATGGTCAACAAAAGAGTCTGAAATGCAGTACTTGGATGCAATCTCAAAAACAACTGAATGATCTCTGTTCATTTCCAAGGCAAACCATTCAGTATTACAGTAATCGAAGCCTATGCCCCAACCAGTAACGCTGAAGAAGCTGAAGTTGAGTGGTTCTATGAAGACCTACAAGACCTTTTAGAACTAATACCCAAAAAAGATGTCCTTGGTATCTCTAATTTTCCTAAAGTGATCTCTAGTCTTTCCCATTCTATTTTTTCCTCTATTTCTTTGCACTGATCACTGAGGAAGGCTTTCTAATCTCTCCTTGCAGTTCTTTGGAACTCTGCATTCAAATGGGTATATCTTTCCTTTTCTCCTTTGCTTTTCATTTCTCTTCTTTTCAGTTATTTGTAAGTCTTCCTCAGAGAACTAGTTTGCTTTTTTGCATTTCTTTTTCTTTGGGATGGTCTTGATCCCTGTCTCCTGTACAATGTCATGAACCTCCGTCCATAGTTTATCAGGCACTCTGTCTATCAGATCTAGTCCCTTGAATCTATTTGTCACTTCCACTGTATAATCATAAGGGATTTGATTTAAGTCATACCTGAATGGTCTAGTGGTTTTCCCTACTTTCTTTAACTTAAGTCTGAATTTGGCAATAAGGAGTTCATGATCTGAGCCACAGTTGGCTCCTGGTCTTGTTTTCACTGACTGTATAGTGCTTCTCCATGTTTGGCTGTAAATATATAACCAATCTGATTTTGGTGTTGACCATCTGGTGATGCCCATGTGTAGAGTCTTCTCTTGTATTGTTGGAAGAGGGTGTTTGCTATGACTGTTGCGTTCTCTTGGCAAAACTCTATTAGCCTTTGCCCTGCTTCACTCTGTCATTCTGTATTCCAAGGCCAAATTTGCCTGTTACTCCAGGTGTTTCTTAACTTCCTACTTTTTCATTTCAATCCCTTATAATGAAAAGGACATCTTTTTTGGGTGTTAGTTCTAAAAGGTCTTGTAGGTCTTCATAGAACCATTCAACTTGAGCTTTTTCAGTATGCCTGGTCAGGGCATACACTTGGATTACCGTGACATTGAATGGTTTGCCTTGGAGACAAACAGAGATTATTGTGTAGTTTTTGAGACTGCATCCAAGTATTGCATTTCAGACTCTTTTGTCGACCATGATGGCTACTCCATTTCTTCTAAGGGATTCCTGCCCACAGTAGTAGATATAATGGTCATCTGAGTTAAATTCACCCATTCCAGTCCATTTTAGTTCGCTGATTCCTAGAATGTCTATGTCACTCTTGCCATCTCCTGTTTGACCACTTCCAATTTGCCTTGATTCATGGACCTAACATTCCACGTTCCTATGCAATATTGCTCTTTACAGCATCGTACCTTGTTCCCATCAGCAGTCACATCCAAAACTGGGTGCTGTTTTTGCTTTGGCTCTGTCTCTTCATTCTTTCTGGAGTTATTTCTCCACTGATCTCCAGTAGCATATCGGGCACCTACTGACCTGGGGAGTTCATCTTTCAGTGTCCTGTCTTTTTGCCTTTTCATACTGTTCATGGTGTTTTCAAGGCAAGTATACTGAAGTGGTTTGCCATTCCCTTCTCCAGTGGACCACGTTTTGTCAGAACTCTCCACCATGACCCATCCGTCTTGGATGGCTCTACCCGACCTGGCTCATAGTTTCATTGAGTTAGACAAGGCTTAGTTAGTTGTGATTAGACTGGTTAGTTTTCTGTAATTGTGGTTTTCAGTCTGTCTGCCGTCTTATGGAGAAGGATAAGAAACTTATGGAAGCTTCCTGATGGGAGAGACTGACTGAGGGGGAAACTGGGTCTTGTTCTGATGGATGGGGCCATGCTCAGTTCAGTTCAGTCGCTCAGTCGTGTCCAACTCTCCGCTACCCCATGAATCACAGAACGCCAGGCCTCCCTGTCCATCACCAACTCCTGGAGTTCACTAAAACTCATGTCCACAGAGTCGGTGATGCCATCCAGCCATCTCATTCTCTGTCGTCCCCTTCTCCTCCCGCCCCCAACCTTTCCCAGCATCAGAGTCTTTTCCAGTGAGTCAACTCATCGCATGAGGTGGCCAAAGTATTGCAGTTTCAGCTTTAGCATCAGTCCTTCCAATGAACACCCAGGATTGATCTCCTCTAGAATGGACTGGTTGGATCTCTTTGCAGTCCAAGGGACTCTCAAGAGTCTTCTTCAACACCACAGTTCAAAAGCATCAATTCTTCAGCGATCAGCTTTCTTCACAGTCCAACTCTCACATCCATGCATGACCACGGGAAAAACCATAGCCCTGACTAGACAGACCTTGGTTGGCAAAGTAATGTCTCTGCTTTTTAATATACTATCAAGGTTGGCCATAACTTTCCTTCCAAGGAGCAAGCGTCTTTTAATTTCATGGCTGCAATCAGCATCTGCGGTGATTTTGGAGCCCAAAAAAATAAAGTCTGACACTGTTTCCACTGTTTTTCCATCTATTTCCCATGAAGTGATGGGACCAGATGCCATGATCTTAGTTTTCTGAATGTTGAGCTTCAAGCCAACCTTTTCACTCTCCTCTTTCACTTTCATCAAGAGGCTTTTGAGTTCCTCTTCACTTTCTGCCATAAGGGTGGTGTCATCTGCATATCTGAGGTTATTGATATTTCTCCCAGCAATCTTGATTCCAGCTTGTGCTTCTTCCAGCCCAGCGTTCCTCATGATGTACTCCGCATATAAGTTAAATAAGCAGGGTGACAATATACAGCCTTGACGTACTCCTTTTCCTATTTGGAACCAGTCTGTTGTTCCATGTCCAGTTCTGACTGTTGCTTCCTGACCTGCATACAGTAAATCTTTATTCCAATTTTCTGTTGATGGGTGGAGCTGTGTTCCCTCCGTGCTGTTTACCTGGGGCCGAACGATGGTGGACAATGAAGATAATGGTGACCTCCTTCAAAAGATCATTATGAAAAATAGCATGCACGTACTGCTACACTCAGTGCCCCCAACCCTGCAGCAGGACCCCGCCAATGCCAGTGCTGGAGACTCCTGGACACTCACAGGCAAGTCTGGGTCAGTCTCTTGTATGGATACAAGCACAATCAAAACAGTCCATCAAAAATAAATTGCAGTAAATTGACCTAGTGAACAAAAGAAATAAAAAATTATATCTACCAGTTAAGAACAAAACTAACTAAAGCACAAACTGGAAAACAAAATTAAAGGACTGACAGGTGGGGAATAAAGCAATGAAAACAAAACTAACAAATATGTTGAGCAGAAAGGAAAGAAACAAATGAAAGAATAGATACGCAAAGTGAAATAGAGGTAGATAAAGAAGATTTCTATACATTAAAGATTAACTGCAAGGGGAAAAGACAGTAGGAAAAGCAAACAAAGGAATAAATATAGAAAAAAAATGGTAGGTTTTAAAAAATTAAAATTAAAAAAAATAGAAAAGAAAAAGGAAGAAGAAAGAAAAAAAAGAGGAAAACGCCACAGAACTGCAAAAGCCCAATACAGAGGCAGAGGTTTATAACAACAATAAAAAATGTGACTGAGGGGGGAAAAAAAAGCTCAAAAGCTTAATTAGATTTCATAGTGCCAATAAAATTGAGCACTACAACAGAGAGGGGAAAATGGAAAAAAAAAAGAAAAACAATCCCAAAGAATCTACAGAACGAGTCAAAACATAAGAATAATAAATGTTTTTCTTGGGTCACTGCTGTCAGAGTCCTTTCCCTCGCTGGGAGTCGTAGTCCACCTCACCTCCCTAGAATGCCCTCGACACCGTGCTGGTCTCTGGACCTGCTGTGGGGGGCAGCTCTGATTCTAATCTGGTCCTACTCCTGTGTTTTCTTGCCTCTAATGTCCACAGCTATCAGAACTAGTGCGCTTTCTTTTGTGGGAACTCTTAATGTCTTTTTATATATTCCATAGACACTGAGTCTGCCTAATTGGTCATGTGGATTTAATCTGTAGCTTGTACAGCTGGTGGGAAGGTTTTGGGTCTTCTTCCTTAGCTACACTGATACTGGGTTTCAACTGTGGTTTTATTTCCACCTCTGCATCTGGGTTGTCCATATGGGGTTTGCTCCTGAGGCTGCCCTGTAGAGCTTAGGTTTGCCCCTCTGAGGGCCACGTGTGGAGGTGGCAGCACCAGGTACTCAGGGCAGTTGGTGGCTAGGGTAGCAGGAAATACAGTGCTCTAGAAGGGTATGGCAACCAGTATTGGCCAATACGCTCCAGTATTCTTGTCTGGCGAACCCCCTCTCTGACAGAGAAGCCTGGCAGGCCACAGTCCACAGGATCGCAAAGAGTTGGACACGACTGAAGCAACCCTGTGTGCATAGAGGCAAGACATTTTTTGCCTGTGGCAGCTCTGCCCCAGTGAGGGTTGAGCGTGAAGGTGGCTCAGCTGCTTGGCTTGTGGGGACCCTGGTGGTGCCAAGTGTGCAGGGACACGGACTGCCTCTACCACAGGAGTTATGGCCCTATCAGAGTCTTTTTTTTCGAGCCTCTTGTACCTGGTGATCAGAAGGCCCCTTTGGCCAGTCTTTCTCCGTAGCGTCAACCATTCAGGCACTTAATGGGCTCCCTTGCTGGGGTCCTTCTCTGTTGTTCGGTGCATCAGGCACATAGAGGGGCCCTCCTGACTGGGGTCCTACTCTGTAGATTGGCGCATCAGGCACTTAAAGGGGCACCCTGGGTGGGGTCCTACTCTGTAGTTCAGTGTGTCAGGCGTTTGATGGGCCAGCCTCTCTGTTGTTTAGCTCCGGATGCTCGCATGTTGGGAGAGAGAGGCTATGGTGATGGCTCTAGCCTTTACATGTGACTCAACTGTACCACCTTGCTTCCATGGCTGCCTGGCTTTCCTCCACAGGCACTTCCCACCAATCTTCTCCCTCACATCCCCTCCATCCATCTCTCTGCAGTCAACAGCAGCCTTTGCCCTGGGATTGCTCAGGGGACCTGCGTCCCTGTCCGGGGTATGTATGGCTGCAGCAAGGACTATCTGATTCTCATTCCATTTAGGCTGCCATAGATCAGCCGTTTCACTCTCAGCCTCACTGTTTCTCCTCTGACTCTGACAGTTGCCCCGCTGTGGGGATTGGACCCCTGCCTCAGTTCCCCCACCCACCGAGGGCAGGCCCGGTCCTACTACGCTCCTGTTTTTCCCCCTAGTTCCTCCATCCTACTCAGTTTTGCATGGTTCCACATGTTCTTTCCCACTGGCCAGGTACTCCTGTCCACCCTCAGCTGGTATTCTGCATGCACTTCTGTGTCTGAAGGTATATTCCTGATGTAACTGTGGAAGGAGAGGTACTCCATGTCCACCTGCTCCTCTGCCACCTTGTTCTCTCCAGCTTATGTTTTTTGAGAAAATTAAAGGTAAATCACATTCTACCACTCTCGAGGTGGATGTAAGTATTGGCTTAAGCACTATAACTCTAGGATTTTTATTTTTTTGTGCCATACAGCATGTGGGATCCTAGTTCCCTGACGAGGGATGGAATCTGAGTTCCGTGCAGTGGAAGCATGGAGTCTTAACCACTGGGCCACTAGAGAAGTCCCTAATACTAGGATTTAAATAGAAGCCCAGCAGAACTGGTGAGGCAACCACACAGGCTTCTAGCAAAACCATGTATGAGAAACAAGCTGAATGCCTGGAATCTAGGATGTCAATAATCAGGGAATAAGAAACTGGTTTGGATGTTCCAGCTAGGCAAGAGTTCAACATGCAAAGAATGAAGAGAACTCAAAATATGATATCATCAACATATGCAGAGAATGGAAATGAGTAGAGTGTTTTTCTCTAGTTTCTTTTATACTTTTGGGGCTCTGTACATGAACCTGTGGTTGAAGGTACATTCTGGGAGTAATTACCCATTAGGGAATTCTGTGATTATATTTATGGTTGGAGTTCAATATGAGATCTTCTCTTCTCCATTACATGAGGTTTTTTTGAAAAAAAACCAAGATTCCTGGGATACTATATTAATGAATAAATTGAACATTGGAATCATTAGTTTAACAAACTTTGTTTCAGATATTTTGAGAGATGCTGAGGATAAAAGACATATTTTACCTTTGAAAAATTCATGCATCTAGGGAGAGAGAGACACCTCAAGAAAATGATGAGCAAATGGTGAGAGTGGTGGAGTTAAGTCCCATGTGCTTTGGCAGGACGGAACCTGGGACAGCAACTACATTTCATCAGACGGTGGTTTAAGGGACTTAAAGGACTTTCCTGGTGGCCCAGTGGTTAAGACTCTGGGTGTGCACTGCAGGGGGCGGAGGTTTGGTGTATGATCAGGAAACTTAGAGAAGATTGCACGTACCATAGCTGATTTATGTTGTTGTACAGCAAAAACTAACACAACATTGTAAAGCAATTATACTCCAATTAAAAAATAAAATACATAAAATAAAAACTGTGAATTACTATATTGTATATCTATATTTATACAATGTTGTACATCAACTATACTTTTATAAAAATATAAGACAGGTTACTTTTGTACAAATGTGTAAATTTACTAGAAATCGAGGATCTGTATACTGACAATGGGTGAATTACATATAAATCACATCTCAGTAAAGTTATTAACAGTGAAAGATAGAAAGGAAAAAAAGATCCCACATGCCCCATGGTGTGGTCAAAGCAAAAAGAAAGAAAGAACAGATAGTGGTTTATACCAGCCCTCCCCTTCACCTCTGCAACTCTTGAACTAACACAGGCCGAATGAAGAATTTCTTTTCTTTGGGGCCTATTTTGGCTCACATGAAATGATATTATTTGTTAAGGTCAAGTAGAGAAATGAGATAACCATCATGGAGGTTCAAAAAAAGCTTCCATTTCACCATTGAACTTTGCCTGCCTTTGTCATTTCAACTAACATACATTTTGATACATACATTTGCTCAAGAATTTTAGATTTATTCACATTTACTGTCTCTGCTCAGGGAAAATAATACTCCATCAACTACCCCTTGAGTGAAAATAGATAATTTCATTTGGTTTCTAGATAGCAGAATAGTAGAAGGAGAAAAGATTTTCCTGTCTTTATTTTACAAAAATGGTATGATTTTATTTTTAAATCAACGCAGTTTTGAGAAATTTAGTAGGTCACCTACTGGACAGAGTTTCTTTTCCTCTCTTTGTGGGACAGTATGATTATATTTTCTATGCTACTGCTTCAAAGGCACTTCATTTTTATTATTTGCAAAACATGTCAGTTCAATATTTGGGGGAAATGTTTTGGGGAGAGAAGCAGTCACTCCATGCTTTAATGGCTATGGACTTGAAGAGTGGTGGTTTTTTGAGATGCGAAGCACATACTGCCAATACATTTAAGAAAATGCTAGCTTGTTAGTCAGCATCAGTTCTCTATTATACATCTATTTTTATTCACTTTTAACATATGATAATCTGGCCACTCTTTAATAATATGAGCCCCGCATTTCCTAGCAGCTGGGAGCTGGCTTTGGCAGCCTTGACTGCCCTTCAGGACTTGGCTGGAAGCCAGGCCACAAGGAAAGGCCATGTGGAAGTCTGGTGAGGAGAATTAGTTAAGCTTTTAATTAACTCACTCTTTCCTGTTGCAGAGATGTACAGAGACTCAAATCTTCAGTTATCCTTCAAATGCTCAGCGAGCCCACTTATTGAAGTAAGCGGTAACAGTTTACTGAGCTTGATAGAGGTATATATGTTGTCTTTGTTTAGTCGCTGAGTCGTATCTGATTATTTGTGACCCCATGGACTGCAGCACATCAGGCTTCCCTTTCCTGCACTATCTCCCTGAGCTTGCTCAAACCCACATCCATCGAGTCGTGATGCCATCCAACCATCTCATCCTCTGTTGCTGCTTCTCCTCCTGCCTTCAATCTTTCCCAGCATCAGGGTCTTTTCCAGTGAGTCAGCTCTTCACATCAGGTGGCCAAAGTATTGGAACTTCAGCTTCAGCATCAGTCCTTCCAATGAATATTCAGGAATATCCAATGAATATTCCTTTACGGTTGACTGGTTTGATCTCCTTGCAGTCCAAGGGACTCTCAAGGGTTTCTCTAGCACCACAATAGCAAGGTTTTAAAGAGGAACCTGCAAGAATTTGTATAGAGATGAGAATAGAGACCTAGGAACTATTGTATAGAGACCTAGGAACCTGCAAGAGTTTGTATAGAGATGAGAGATCTGAGGCACCTCAAGGAGTTGGGAGCTCTGTTCCAGTTAGCGTAGCCACCCTTCTGGGCATAGGAAGCAGAGGTGGCATTTATCAAAGTAATATGACATTTGAACACATTCCACTTACATATTTGTATGCAGCTAAGATGGGGAAACAGTGGAAACAGTGTCAGACTTTATTTTTTTGGGCTCCAAAATCACTGCAGATGGTGATTGCAGCCATGAAATTAAAAGACGCTTACTCCTTGGAAGGAAAGTTATGACCAACCTAGATAGTATATTAAAAAGCAGAGACATTATTTTGCCAACAAAGGTCCGTCTAGTCAAGGCTATGGTTTTTCCAGTGGTCATGTATGGATGTGAGAGTTGGACTGTGAAGAAAGCTGATCGCCGAAGAATTGATGCTTTTGAACTGTGGTGTTGGAGAAGACTCTTGAGAGTCCCTTGTACTGCAAGGAGATCCAAGCAGTCCATTCTAAAGATCAGTCCTGGGTGTTCATTGGAAGGACTGATGCTAAAGCTGAAACTGCAATACTTTGGCCACCTCATGGGAAGAGTTGACTCACTGGAAAAGACTCTGATGCTGGGAAGGATTGGGGGCAGGAGGAGAAGGGGACGACAGAGAATGAGATGGCCGGATGGCATCACCGACTCGATGGACATGAGTTTGAGTGAACTCTGGGAGTTGGTGATGGACAGGGAAGCCTGGCGTGCTGTGATTCATGGGGTTGCAAAGAGTGAGACACGACTGAGCGACTGAACTGAACTGAACTGAACCTGGGTTTATCCAGACATTGTTTATTTTTACCTGTGGACTATTGCCCTGGCAGGTTCCTCAGTCTGGACCTGTTATCCGTACAAAGGTCCTTTTAAATCCTCCAATTCTTATAGATTACAAATTTTGAGTGGTCATATACTCAGGTGGCCCCTGTCTCTGAAGTCAACTTTTACATTTTTTATAAGAAGAACTGTTTATTGTTCTCACATAATAGGCGAAGTCCTGAGAAAGGGCACTCTAAAGTTGGTTCCTCCAAAGTGTCATTGACATAGACAGAGTACCATGTGTAAAATAGATAGCTGGAGGGAAGTTGCTGTTTAGCACAGGGAGCTTAGCTCAGTGCTTTGTGATGACCTAGAGTGGGATGGGATTGTGGGAGGGAGGTTCAGGAAGGAGGGGCTATATGTGTACATAACAGCTGATTCTTGTGGTGCAGCAGAAACAAACACATTGTGAAGCAATTGTCCTCCAGCTAAAATATATAAAGTTGGTTCATCTCATGGGAAAGCAAAATGTTATGGCTACTGCTTAGTGCGTTGTCAAGCACCATCTACAGAGTAGAAGTGGTCATTTGCCCCTCAGGCTCATTAATGCGTGCAGCCCAGCACTAGCTGTGGGTAGGAAAGGTGGGATTAAGACTCAGCGGCTAAGTCAGCTGCCTGAGACTTTTGTATTCTGTGGGGAGGCTGGGGAAGAAGCTGAGAAGCAAAAGTGTGCTTTATAAAGATAATTTGATCTCTATTGTCTGGGAGATTTAGTAGATATTACATATGATATATATATATATATATATATATATGTATATGTATATATAGGCTATGGTTTTTCCCGTGGTCATGTATGGATGTGAGAGTTGGACTGTGAAGAAAGCTGATCGCCGAAGAATTGATGCTTTTGAACTGTGATGCTGGGGAAGACTCTTGAGTCCCTTGGACTGCAAGGAGATCCGACCAGTCCATTCTAAAGGAGATCAGTCCTGGGTGTTCATTGGAAGGACTGATGCTAAAGCTGAAACTGCAATACTTTGGCCACCTCATGCGAAGAGTTGACTCACTGGAAAAGACTCTGATGCTGGGAAGGATTGGGGGCGGGAGGAGAAGGGGACAACAGAGAATGAGATGGCTGGATGGCATCACCGACTCGATGGACATGAGTTTGTGTGAACTCCCGGAGTTGATGATGGACAGAGAGGCCTGGCATGCTGTGATTCATGGGGTCGCAAAGAGTTGGACAAGACTGAGCGACTGAACTGAACTGAACATATGATATAAGGAATGATAAAATTTGAGTTCCCTGGTTGTATTTTTCAAATTCAAATGAGAATTTTAACTAAGCTTTTGGTTTTCAAATGCTCTTTCCATGTTACCTAAAGGTAAGGAACTTTTTTTCTCTTCTTCCTTTACTTCTTCCTTGGTTCCTCTCCCTCCCTAAACATCTGATTCCCCATATTCAATCTCTCCCTCAGAGCTCTCTTCCATCTTTTTCTTAGAAGAGATTTTATCTGAAATCTATTTTATTTAGAGTGGTTATTTAAATTTTAATCATCTAGCTAAATTTTAATAGCTGAACTTTTTCTGTGAAAATGTTAAAGGAAAGTGATTCTTTTTGTTTTTAATACTAGCATTTTGAGTTTAGACTTGAGCTTAAAGTCTTAGTATATATAAGAAGCACATTGGTCAACTGAAGTTTCAGATTCATGCTGTGAGAAAGACCCAAGGAAAGCAGAACTAGCAAGCACGAACGAAAGAGGTTGGATTTCTTATGCCCTCTATTTTGAAGCACAGTAGCTAAAGCTTTGTAAAAAGACTTCTATAGAATGTGTGTGTGCGTTTGTCACCCAGTCATGTCTGATACTTTGTGACCCCATGGACTCTAGCTCACCAGTCTTCTCTGTCCATGGGATTTCCCAGGCAAGAATACTGGAGTGGGTAGATATTCCCTTCTCCAGGGGATCTTCCTGACACAGGGATCGAACCCAGGTCTCCTGCATTGCAGGTAGATTCTTTACTGTCTGAGTCACCAGGGAAGCCCTCCATAGAATAATAAAATGTTATAATCAAAAAAAGTTTGAGAGATGATTTAGTCCAAACTTCTCATAGGAACAAAGAGATGAAGTGACTTGTCTGAGATCACATGGCAAGTTAGCAATGGTTAAATTCCTGTAGAAGGATCCTTTATTATGTGCCATTTAGTCAGATAATGACCTCATAGGAAATTAGGGTAACATAAAGTTTGAAAGTTTAGTCACTCAGTCGTGTCCAGCTCTTTGCGACCCCATGGACTACAGACTACCAGGCTTCTCCATCCACGGGATTTTCCAGGCAAGAGTACTGGAGTGGGTTGCCATTTCCTTCTCCAGAGGATCTTCCCAACCCAGGGATCGCACCTGGGTCTCCCACATTGTAGGCAGATGCTTTACCGTCTGAGCCACCAAGGAAAGCAAAATAAATTGTTACCAATATCAGTCACTGTATTTGCACCTTCATTACAATGATTTTCAAGGCAGTTTTTCAGTTTGCTGACTGTGAGGCTGACCTCGGGGAGACCGAGACAAGAGGCCAGTGTATGCTGTCTCAGGAGCGTAAGTAGGAAGGGACAGCTGCTGTGTGCGCCTCTGTCTCTGAAGTTGTCTCTTCCCGTCTTCCCTTGTTGACCTCTTGACTCGAGGAGACCTTTTTTTTAAACAAATATTTTGTTTTGAGTGTGTCTATTTTACACTTATTTATTTATGGCTGTGCTGGACCTTCGTTGCTGCATGTGGACTTTCTGTAGCTGCAGGAAGCGGGAGCAGCTCTCTGGTTGCCGTGCATGGGCTTCTCATAGTGGCGGCTCCTCTTGCTGTGGCGCCCCAGGCTTAATTGCCCCAAGGCACGCGGAATCTTCCCAGACCAGGAATAGAACCTGTGTCCCCTACATTAGCAGGCAGATGCTTAACCGCTGACCATCAGGGAAGTCCTAGAAGATAATTTGTTTTTTTTTAAATTTAATTTTATTTTTAATTGGAAGATAATTACTTTACAGTATTGTGATGGCTTCTTCCATACATCAGCATGAATCAACCGTAGGTATACACATGTTCCCTCCTTCTTAAACCTCCCTCCCCAGTTCACCCCTCTAGGTTATCACAGAGCTTCTGCCTTGGGTTCTCTGGATCATACAGCAAATTCCACTGGCTCTCTGCTTTGCATTTGGCAATGTATATGTTTCAGTACTACTCGATCCCACCCTCTGCCCCCCCTATTGTGACCCTAAGTCTGTTCTTTATGTTTGCTTCTCCTATGCTGCCCTGCAAATAGGATCATCAGTTCTATCTTAGAAGATGTTCTTAAAGACATTCTTTATTCTCCTTTGTAGACACTTGAAGAGTGCTGTGAATTACATGCTGCGTGGGACATCAGAAGTTCTGTATGTTAGGCATCCCTGTACGCTCTTTTGGTAAGAGTATCTGCATTGTGCTGAGTGATCTCACCTCATGATATGATTAATGTCAGTTGTATCCAACTCTTTGGGACTCCAAGGACTATGTCTCATCAGGCTCTCTGTCCATGGAATTCTCCAGGCAAGAATACTGGAGTGGGTAGCCATGCCCTTCTCCAGGGCATTTTCCCGACCCTGAGATTAAACCCACATCTCCTGCATTGCAGGCAGATTCGTTACCATCTGAGCCACCAGGGAAGCCGCAGCCTACCTTCCTAGGTTGTAGCAATTGGTCTAATGGGGCATGTGACCCAAGCTAGTCCAGTGAGACCTCATGCCTTGAGTGTTTGTATATTGACAGTTGAGAATTGTGTCCTTTGCGGTTTCTAAACTGTGATGATGTCTGTTACTTGGAGATGTGTGAAAGGCAAGAGATGTGAGGAGAGGGGAGAAAGGGATGGGGAAGAGAAACAGAAGAACAGAGGAGGATGGAGTGAGCTGAGTTCCTTAATTCCGTGATTTCTGAGATTAACGGCATCCATATCCTTCCTAGTTACATCAGCCAGGAACTCCTTTTATGTGGTTAAGTTAGTTTGATTAGGTTATCTTTGACTCGTCTCTGAAAGAGTCCTGGTATCCATCCCCACTGTTTTTTCCCTATAGTTATAGTTTAAAAGTCTATAGTGTATGTTTCCTACTCTGCCTTCCTCTGATGCTGTTAGTCATCATCAGTGTTAGTATTAATTACAGTTGGTGTCCATGACTAAACTAAAAGTGCTGAATTGGTCAACGTTTGAATCCCAATTAGTGACAGCAGAAGTAGATACACTCTGAATGAATAAACGAAGTGTTAAAATGAGTGTTAAAAGTTTATAGGACATTTATTCTTCACCTTGAATTTACTGTGATAGGTTTGTTACTTTTTCTCTCTGCATTCTTCTCTAAACGGTCTATTCTCAGGTAGAAAAATTACAGTAAAATATTATTTTTTTTGCCTTCATTAAATTCTTGGTTTGTTCATGAAAAATCTTCTATTTCCTTTAGAGTACCCAATATATTTCTTAGTTTTTGTAATGTTTGAATTGTATCTGGGACCATGTTTGAGGGTAAATTATGTCCTTTCCTGGTGTCTTGAGTTGCTCCCAATGTGGGCTAGTTGATATACATCATTGATTTGAAACATTCCTAAAGGACCTCGACCATAAGGTAGCTGTGAGAAGGTCTCTGGAGGAAAAGGTAGGAGGGGCTTGCTTACAACTGTAGTTTCTCAAAGCCTTTAAAATGTACAATCCTCCAAAGGTAACTGAGGAAGCTAGCTTTTCTCAAACATTTTTCTAACCATGGGGCACATTTTTCATCATTAGCTTTGTGTCTGCTCCTGGAAGTATAGTAGTGAGCAAGGTAAAACGTTTCTCTGCTTTCACTGAATTTGTAGAACTTACAGTGGACTGGTTATTTGCCTTGCTGGAACAAGAGTACAAATAAGCAGCTAAATATTATATGCCTGTATACTCAAAAGCTATCCATTGAGCTAGCAAATTATTAAAATGTGTCCAGTGCTCTTACCTTAATGGGCATACATGCAAAATGACCTGGAATGCAGACTTTCGTTTAGAATTTTTTGGTATCTTGGCATTTGGTGCCCTGCCTGGCTCTCTGCTTCTGAGTCTCTTTCCCACTTCTCTTCTCACCCCAGGAGAAGCTTTGCTGGCATGTGTTTTTCATCCTAAATCTACCCTCCTGGTCCTGAGGAAGACAGAGCAGTGAGGGTGGTGGGGAGTGCCTAGGGCAGAGGCCCCAGAGCTGGGTTCCAAGTACTGCTTCCCACTGCATCAGCTCTGGATCACCTGTGTTCTGAGGGATGTGCTTTAGGAACCTGATTGAGTTCATCATTTTGTAACAACCTTGAGAAGATCGTGCATAGAATTTTGTTGTGTTGTGGATTTTTTTTTCATGCCATAGAATTTTGATTTAAATATAGTGTTATCTTTTGTGACAAGATGCAGATTAGAATGTTGAAACAGTTCCTATAACTCTGGAATTATATTAAATGAATTCACCTGTTTTCCAGAAGTCAGATTTAAACTATAACATATTTCTTCTTAAGCCTAGAAGTACTTGATAAAAGCTTCTGAACATCAAAGGCCTGCTCAGAGCACACTGGGTTCTGTAAGAGAAGTTGAGCATTACCAGCCTCACTTAGTGTTTGAAAAGGGGGCAGCGTGTACTGTTAGGAAATTGAATTAATAGCAGTTAGCAAGAAAAAAGAGGAATGCAAAAAGTTGACAGAGAAACTATAACAGTACAGCCCTGCCATCGGTGGCATGCAGTATATAGGAATGGACGGCCTTACACCCTTCAGCCCTTGTCTCATAGGACTTTACTTGAGTCTCTAATAGATTTAAAGAGAGAATTTACTTTTATAATACTCTTTACTTAAAAAATGATACTGTGGTGCAATGGACTCTTTTGCATATTTAGAGTGGAAAAACACTGCTTTGAAATAAGGGCTTCTGTTATCAGCAACATTCACCTACGTGGAATATCTAACAAGTGAAAGTGTTAGTCATTCAGTCGTGTCCGACCCTTTGAGACCCCATGGACTGTAGCCCGCCAGGCTCCTGTGTCCATGGAATTCTCCAGGCAAGAATACTGGAGTGGGTAGCCATTTTCTTCTCCAGGGGATCTTCCCAACCCAGGGATTGAACCCAGGTCTCCTGCATTGCAGGCAGATTCTTTACCATCTGAGCCACCAGGAAAGCCCGGAATATCTAACAAAGACATTCATGTATTTAGTAGTTGCTGAAAACTTAATGGATTAATGGCGTTCAACAGCATAAGAATTATCATTCTTATACTTAAAATCCTGCACAGCATGACTTGTTTCTCTTTGAAAGGAGGCTGTACTTTTTCAGCATTCTCCTCCCCTTACTGCATGGAGTTCTAGGAAGTCCTTTGGAGACAAGTGTTTATCTCCTCACTAAAAGACTAGTACTAGGAGGAACTCAGATCACCCTGGTAAAGGTTGCTTTTATGTTTGATGGGAGAATCATTCCTGCCCACTAACGACCAGTTTTGAGGGAGCTGAAACAGTGCTTGTTGAAGAATATTGACTAGCTGGATCATTGCTTATTGGATTTGATTAATGTCTTCCTTCATTTTATTTAGACATTTCCTGAAATGATTTTGTGATCTTCCTCTGGCAAAATGTTTATTTGCCAGTGAATTCAGTGGACGAGCATGGAGAACAATGAATGTGCTGGTATTACGTATGTGCCACAAAAGTAAGTTGTTGATCGACATTGACTATAACAATACTGTGCCACAGACTTTTTTGTTCCTTGCAGCTGAGCTTCAGAGACAGAAACTATGTTTGATTGCACAATATCTCCCATAAAAATTATAAGGAGAATGCCATGCACTAACAGTGCTTATTTACACAGAACACCCCAGCTCCCTGTTTCCCCTCTGGCTTTTCTTAAACAAGCAATTTATTCTCAACAGTTTTAAATTTAAAATCAATATTTCTAATAAAGTAGTTTTACACTTTTCATCTTTGTGAATGGACAAGTATTAGAAGAGAATCCAACTGTGCTTAAGTGGGAAGACGAGGCTATCGATCAAACACATTCTAGGGGCATCTATGAAAATGAAGTATTTCTGTTTATCTTTAAACACAGAAATAAATGTGAATGGACATATAATGTAACTTGTATCACTAACTAGATATTAAGTAAAATTGGTTTGTTTAAAAGAAAGTAGATTGGTGTGAAATTAGAAAAATGATCGCTTGTATGTGGAACATTAAAAAAAGATATGTGAACTTATCTCCAAAACACAAACATAGAAGACAAATGGACAGTTACCATAGGGGATGGAGGCGTAGGGCGAGGGATAAATTAGGAGGATGGGATTAACAGATACACAACCAAATGTAAAACAGATAATCAAGAGGGACCTACTGTACAGCACAGGCAACTGTGCTCAATATACTGTAATAACCTATGAGGGAAGAGAATCTGAAGAATATATATATCTGAATAGCTGTGCCATATACCTGAAACTAACACAGTACTGTAAAACAACTATACTTTGAGTAAAATATAAAAATGATTTAAAAAATTGAAAATGCATTTGGTGGCTTGAAAATAATAAGCACTTTGCTCTTTTAAAGTTAGTAAAGAGTGTTCTTCAGTGACGGGGTCTTCAGTAGATCTCAGGTAGAGCAATTTACTTTGGGGGTCAGGGAGTTTATAAACATTTCTGAGGTTGCTCAAAGTGCTTACACTGAGATACTATTGAAATTATTTTCCATTAATTTAGGGAAGTGGGATGATGAGTTTTTGAAATTACTGAAAATCACATACATATTTATTGTAGAAAATACATACTTATTGCAGAAAGCTCACAAAATACAAATAAGTAAACAGAATAAAAATTAGATAAGTAAATTAACAAGAAAATCATAAAGAGATGAATATCATTGATATTTTGCTCTGTGTGCTTATAGAAAGATTTTATTATGCATTTGTGATTTTGCTGTGAGTTAGTACATAACTTTTGTGAAACAAAAATTAAAATCTACGAAAGTGTACATCTCCAAGTCTAGCTTTCATTCATGTCTGTTTTCTTGATAACTAAAATCTACTTTTATCAGATTTGTGTGTATTCTTCCACTGCTTTTTAAAATAAAATAAACTTAAAAGATATTAATTTTTAGAGCAGTTTTAGATTGGCAGGGAAATTGAGAGAAAGGTGCAGAGATTTTGGTACCCCTGTGTCCACACACATGCACAGCCTCCCCCACTATCAACATCCCCCACCGGAGAGTACATTTGTTACGATGGATGACTCTACATTGACACATCATTGACACATCATTATCACCCAAAGTCTGTAGTTTGTATCAGGGTTTACCCTTGGTGTTGTATATTCTGTGGGCTTGTACAAATTTATAATGAAGCCAATCCACCATTATTGTATCACACAGGGTATTTTCACTGCCTAAAGAATCTTCTGTGCCCTGCCTTTTCATCCCTCTCCCCACCCTTAACCCCTGGCAACCACTGATTTTTTTACCGTTTCCATGGTTTTTCCTTTTCCAGAATGTCATATATTTGGACTCCTGCAGCGTATGGCCTTTTCACATTGACTTCGTTCCCTTAGTAATATGCATTTAATATTACTCCATGTCTTTTCATGGCTTGATAGTCCGTTTCTTTTTAGTACCGAATAATATTCCACTGTCTGGATGTGCCATGGTTTATTTATCCATTTACCTACTGAAGGACACTATGCTTGCTTCCGAGTTTTGGTAGTTATGAATAAAGCTGCTATAAATACTTATGTGCAGGTTTTTGTGTGGACATAAGCTTGCAACTCCTTTGTGTAAATCACCAAGAGGTGTAATTGCTGGATGGTATGACAAACGGTATGTTTACTTTTACAGGCAGCAGCCAAGTCTCTTCCAAAGTGGCTGTGCCATTTGCTAGTCCCATCAACAGTATACGAGAATGTTATAATTTTTCTGGATTTTGGCCAAGAATGACCAAATAGTTACATTAGTATCTCATTTGCATTTTTCTGATGACAAATAATGTGTAACATCTTTTTCATGTTTATTTTCCTTCTGTTTATCTTCTGTGGTGAGGTATCTCTTTGGTTTTTGGCCCATTTAAAAATTATTCTGTTTTTTTTTTTTTTCTTACTGCTGAGTTTTAAAGTTCTCTCTATATGTTGGGTAATAGTCCTTTGTCAGATGTGTATTTTGCAAATATTGTCCCAGTCCATGACTTCTCATTCTCTTGGTGTTGTCTTTTGCAGAGCAGAAGTTTTCAATTTTAGTTAAGTTCTGCTCTTCAGTTGATCATGCCTTTGCTACTGTATCTAAAAAGTCATCATCATACTCCAGGTCATATAGGTTCCCTTCTACGTTATGTTCTAGAAATTAGTTTTTTGCATTTTATCTTTAGGTCTACAATCCATTTTGAGTTAGTTCTTGTGAAGGGTATGAAGTTGGGTCTGGATTAATTTTTTTGCATGTGGATGTCCAATTGGTGTAGCACCTTTGTTGAAAATATGACTTTTGCTCCATTGTATTGCCTTTGCCCCTTTGTCAGAGATCTGTTGACTGTATTTATATGGGTTTATTTCCTATTTATATCAATACTTTTTATGCCTTAAATAATTTTATTTTTATTCTTTTATTCAGAATTCACCAAGAAGTCTACTTTCCAAGTCTCTTCTCAAGCGGTGCCATCGCCATGGGGGGAGTATGTGGAACATGGGCTGTGGCTGTGTGTGATGTTTCTTGAGAGGCTGCTATGAAGTTTCATAAGTGGCAGTGCATGCTTGCTAAGTCGATTCAGTCATGTCCAACTCTTGCAGCCCTATGGACCATAGCCCACAAGGCTCCTCTGTCCATGGGATTTTCCAGGCAAGAATACTGGAGTGGGTTACCTTGCCTTTCTCCAGCTGATCTTCCCAACCCAGAGATTGAAGCTGCGTCTCTTATGTCTCCTGCATTGGCAGACAGGTTCTTTACCACTAGCACCACCTGGGAAGCCCAGCAAGTGGCAGAGGGTTATGGATAAGAAGTCATCATTATCAACAAGAACAAGAACAACCATCAGATGATCTATTGAGCATCTTTACATTCCATCTCTGTTTTTGTATCTGGGAAAATTTAAAGTTTGGAGATAGAGAATTTCTGTATTATTTGTTTGGATATGGGATAAGGTTCTGTCTAGGAGATGGATGTTTGGTTACATACTTCCTTTTGGGGATGCACTGTAGCTTGTTGTTAACTAAAATATTCGGCCAATATTTTTGACTTTGGTTCAGGCTAAGGCTTTTGGAAGGATGACTAGATGAATGTCTATTTCAGTTGTCATCCCTAAACATTCAGCAGTGTGGTCATGTTGAATCATCAAAACAATGCCAACAATATGAACAAGGCACATAATTCAGATTTACTGCCACTACCTGGATCAATCCTAAAGGAAATCAACTCTGAATATTCACTGGTAGGAATGATGCTGAAGTTGAAGCTCCAATACTTTGGCCACTTGATGTGAAGAACCGACTCATTAGAAAAGACCCTGCTTCTGGGAAAAATAGAAGGCAGGAGGAGAAGGGACGACAGAGGACAAGATGGTTGGACGGCATCACTGACTCAATAGACATAAGTTTGAGCAATCTCCAGGAGATGGTGAAGGACAGGGAGGCCTGGCGTGCTGCAGTCTATGGGGTCATGAAGAGTCAGACACGACTGGGTGAACAGCACCCTGGATATTCACTTTCAAGCAGATTACATTCTATTTGTAGTTCGTGATGAAAAAAATCTCTGTAGATTCTAGATGTTGAGAGTCTATCCATCTGTTGAAGTATAAATATAAATGTTACTGCCAGAGTGAAATGCACCAATACTTAATGATTGTAGAAATTAAAATTATTAGAATAATCATAATATTTCAAATAATAAATGTATATGGAAATAGAGCTAAAGATTAATATTAAGATAGAACATGTTGGCTAGATAATTCAGAAAGAATATTACATCCTCTTAGAGTCTGTGAATATTTATAAAATTTAAATAGTACAAGAAAAAATAATAGAAATCATAGCACAGAGATTAGAATTACTCTTTGAAGTTGTATTACTATTCAAATATTAATGAAAATAATCTTTAAAACTATTCTTATTGTATAGTATTTTTTAGTTATTTAATTCTGTTTAGGCCATGAGTCGTTCAGGAAAAAATTCTCTTTAGAAAATTTTCACATCTTGAAGGATGGATAAAAAGTTTGACCTATTCAGTTTGACAAGGTGGGAAAACAACCCAAATCATGTACACTATCTGGACTAAACAATCTTTGATCTAGACATAACAGAGAATATACAGAAAGGGAGACAGCATTAAACAAAAACGAAGAACTCCTAACTATGCCCCTCCACCAACCTCAGTTGAAAGAATAAATCTATTTAGTCTCATGCGTGACGCATATGGTGAACACAGGAACAATCCATCAGCTGACAGTTTCAAGGAACTGTTCTTCTTATGTTAAATTTTAAATAATTTACTGGTGGTTTTAATGAAAAGTTTTAGTTAAAAACTACTTTGGGGGCAAAAATCCCACGATTTTGTCATCTAAGAAATTCAGTCTATGGTGGTGACCTAAGGGTTTGGTCTTAGATTTGGCTGAATATTGTTTACAACATGTTTATTTTGTGAAACCACATAATTTGGTGCACATCTACTGTTTTTAGAGCACTACACTTTCCCTGCTTTAAAATAATAGTGAAAAATGAGCTCACAGTGCTACTAATGAGACAGGACATCTTTCCTCTGCATTTTTCTTTGTTATTGATCCACCTTGTGATTTTTTTTCTTCTCTGAAATGTTTGTTTTTGTTCATTTTCTTTGTTTTTGTTTCATTTTTGTTCATTTCTTAAGAGGTGATGGTTATCTTTTCTTTTCTTACAGTAAGAGTTCTTCAATTTTATTTATCTGTGTTTTATCATTTTGTAGCTTTTGTTTCTCCACTCTTCTTTTGATGAACAGAAATTTAAAATTTAATTTGTCAGTTTTATTGGTATATTTTGTTTCAAAAGTTCTTTCCTAACATGAGGTTAGAAAGGCATTCACCTATATTTTTTTTCTAAAAGTTTTGAAGTTTTGCCCTTCATATTTAAAGCTTCAATCAGTTCAAAACTTTATTTTTTGTGTGTCTGTATTATGACAAGGATCAAATTGTATTTCCATTTGAATAGCCAGTTCTTTTGGTACTAGTCACTGAATAGTCTGATCAGTGACCTTAAGTGTCATCTCTGGCATAAATCAAGCTCCAATCTGTGTGTGGGTCTGCGTTTGGCCTCTCTTCCCTTGATCAATTTATTTATTCATGTACAAATACTAAATTTTAAAACTACCATGGATTTATAGTGTCTTGATTTTGGTGCAAAAACTGTGTTCCTAACTTGTTCTCATTTCTTTTTCAACAGTATCTCAACTATATGTAAGCTTCGCTTCTCCTTATAAATTTAAAAGTTCGATTGTCAACTTATTTGAAATTTTTGTCTCTTGAAGTAAACTTTCAGTTCAGTTCAGTCGTGTCCGACTCTTTGACCCCATGAATCACAGCACGCCAGGCCTCCCTGTCCATCACCAACTCCTGGAGTTCACTCAAACTCATGTCCATCGAGTCGGTGATGCCATCTAGCCAACTTTACATACCATAAAATACAGAATTTTAATGTACGATTCAATGAGTTTTGAAAAGTGTATAACCAAATGTGTACAAGTGTATTGCTTAGTTGCTAAGTTGTATCTAACTTTTTTGCAACCTCATGGACTGTAGCCCCCCAGGTTCCTTTGTCCATGGGATTTTCCAGGCAAGAATACTGGAGTGGGTTGCCATTGCCTCCTCCAAGGGATCTTCCCAACCCAGGGGTTGAACTTTGCATCTCTGGCGTCTCTTACGTTGGCAGATGGGTTTTTTACCACTGAGCCACCTGGGGAGCCACATAACCATATATAGCCAGTAGCCAGTCAAGATGTAGAATATTTCTCTCACCTCAGAAAGTTCCCTTGTGATCCCTTTCAGTTCCTCTCTACTTGCCAGAAGCAACCACTGTCCTGGTTTTCTATTATCATTAGTTGTATTGTGTGTTGTTGGAATCTTAAATAAAATAAATTCATTTGGTACATACCCTTTTTCTGACTCTCTTGCTCAACATGTTTTTGAGATTTATTCATGTTTTGTGTATATCTGAACACAAATACTTGTTTTCTAAAATTGTTGAGTGATTTTCCATTGCGTGGATATCTCACAATTTGTTAGTCCATTCTCACACTGATGGTCATTTGGTTTGTTTTCAGTTTCTGGCTATAATTCATAAAGCTGCTCTAAATATTCATTTTGTATGGACATATATTTTCATTTCTGTTGGTAACTACCTAAAACTGGAGTTGGAGGGTGATAGCATAGAAGTATGTTTAGATTTATGAGAAACTTCCACATAGTTTCCTAAGTAGTTGTGTGGTTTTCCATTCCCCCACGCGATGCATGAGAGTTCCCGTTGCTCACATCCCTGCCCAGCGTTTAGGAGTACCAGTCTTCAATTTCGGCCATTTTAGTGGGTGTGAGGTAATATCTCATTGTGTTTTCTTTCACAGCACCCTGGTGAGTAGTAGTGTTGTGCACCCTGTTTCTTGTTCATTTGTAGATGTTTGGGTTTTTTTAGGAAGCAAAGGGAAGTTTTACTCTTCATTATTGTCTTAATTTTGGTTGTCCTGGGTCTTTGTTGCTGTGTGCATGCTTTCTCTAGTTGCAGCATGTGGGGGCTAGTCTTCGTTGGGTTTTGGGGCTTCTCATTGTTGTGGCTTCTCTTGTTGTGGAACACAGGTTCTAGGTGCAAGGGTTTCAGTAATTGTGGCTTGCAGGCTCTAGAGCACAGGCTCAGTAGTGGTGGCCCATGGGCTTAGTTGCTCCTCAGAGTGTGGACTCTTCCCAGACCAGGGATCGAATCCATGTCCCCTGCATTGGCAGGCAGATTGCTATCCACTGTACCACCAGGAAAGTCCTGTAGATGTTCTTTGGTGAAGTGTCTGTTCAAGTTTTTGCCTATTTATTCCGTTGGAATTGTGTCTTGATATTATTGAGTTGTATGAGTTCCTTCTGTATCCTGGATATAAGATCTTTGTCATATACTTGTATTGTGAATAGTTTCTCCCAATCTGTGGTTTTGAGTTTATTTTCATAACAGTTTTCATTAGCAGTTGAGTGCTGCTAATTTTGAATTGTCTGTGATTTTGTTCATTTTCAACAGCCTTTATTCTAATCATTTGGGAAATGTTCACTTGACAAAGAGTTCTAGTTTGACAGTTTCTTCCTTCAGCAGTTTAAAAATATAATTTCATTGTCTTCTGACTTCTATTATTTCTGATATGAACTCTGTCATGGCTTGTGTTGTTGTATATTATGTACTTTTTTTCTCTATTAGATTTTCTCTTTAACTTCACTTGTCAGCAGTTTGACTACCATGTACCTAGGTTTTGTTCCCTTTGCATTTATTTTATTTGGGGAACACAAAGTTTTGGGAGCTATAAGTTGATGTTTTCCACCAGTTGTAAAATTTTGGCCATTATTTTTTCACATATATGTGTATGTGTATATATATGGGCTTCCCAGGTGGTGTGCATGGTAAAGAACCTGCCTGCCAATGTAGGAGACAAGAGAGACATGGGTTCACTCCCTGGGTCAGGAAGATCTCCTGGAGGAGGGCACGGCAACCTACCTGGTATTCTTGCCTGGAGAATCCCATGGACAGAGGAGCCTGGTGGGCTATAGTCCATGGGGTCACATAGAATTGGATGCGACTTAGCAGGCATGCACTCACATATGTATATATGCATAAATCTATCTATAATTATTTTTTCCCTTGTCTTCTCTCCTCCATCTGGGACTCTAGTTACACTTTATGCATTAGACTATTTTATATTGTCCTTCAGGTCACACTTAATTTTTCTCAAGTACTTTCTCTTTGCTCTGTTGGATAATTCTTTTTGATTTGCCTTCATTTTAACTTTCTTCTACAGTCTCCAATATACTTTTAAGCCCATCTGGGAATTAAAAAAAAAAAGTGTGTGTGTGTGAAAGTTGCTCAGTCATGTCCAACTCTTTGTGATCCCATGGGCTGTAGCCTGCCAGGCTTCTCTGTCCATGGAATTCTCCAGGCAAGAATACTGGAGTGGGTTGCCATTCCTTTCTCCAGGGGATTTTCCTGACCCAATGATTGAACTGGAGTCTCGCACTGCAGGCAGATTCTTTACCATCTGAGCCACCAGGGAAGCCCCTTTAAAAATATATTAGCATAATTTACAGTTATAAGGCTTCCATTCAGCTCTTCTTTGACAGTTTCTATTTCTTTGCTGCAATTTCTCATATGCTTACTCATCATGATCCTCTTTTCCATAAAAATATGAACAAATTTATAATACCTATCTCAAAATGCTTATCTGCTAGTACTAAAATCCAGATCGGATCTATGTTTATTGCCTGCTATTTTTCTTGGTTATAAGTCATAATTTTCCAATTTTTCATATATGTAATAATTCACTATTGTATGCTGGGCATTGTTATGATCCACTTTGGAGAGGCTGGATTTTTTTTTTTTTGGAATGCTGTTGAGTACTGTGTTATAAGAGTACAAGTTACTGGCAAATCTTTTTGGTTTTGACAAGTGTGTTTTGATTTTTTTTCCCCTATATCACAATTATTTATGAAAATTAAAAAAATCTCTCATATATTTACACACACCTATTTGTATGAAGTTGAAATGTCTTGTACCACTTGAAGATATTTCACTAATCATGAAATTATTATATTCTATTATTAATTTCTTTCTATGTATGTTCTATTTCTTTAATTACCTTGTGACCCCCCAGGGAGGGATCTTCATTTGATAGCTTTTCATAGTCATAGGATATGACACACAGCTGGCTTTCAATAAAAGTTATTGTTTTAATGAATATGAAGGATATCTTGCTGTGGTCCTTTGGGTTTTGCTCCAGCATTTCTTCCATAGTTAGATTTATTCCCATGTTATGAGTATTAACACTGAGTTCATTCATTCACTCACTCTCACACATCCACTGATCTGTTCATTCACCAAATATTTATTGAAGACCTACTATATCCCAGTTCTTATTCTGATGCTGTGATTACAGCAGTGAATTAGTTGAACAATGTTCACACTCTCAAAGAAGTTAGGAGTTTGTGGTTTTTGAGAGTTTAGCCAAGTTACTCCATGGTATTGCTTCCTTGGCATCCATTTTGTTTGGCCAACCAGCCTGCAAGAGCCTTAAATGGACATTATTCCCTTCATGTAAGAGCATGCCCTAGATAACAGAGTCAGAAGTAATTTTAAGTTCTTGATATGATTTCCCCAAGAGCCCTTGTGATAAGCAGTCTTCCTGACCTCCCAGGACCCTCCTTTTTTGTGCTTCTCAGGTAAGACCCCTGTGGAGCTTACTGAAATGCTGCTTCTTCTGATTTGAACTGACCGATCTGATCTCAGCCTGGAGAGCTCAAAGCACAGCCTCAAACCCCGTGGGTGCTAATAAAGGCTGGTGCCCCAGAGTCCATCCCCTTCTCTGCTTGCACCCTGGCCTCCCAGTGAGGCCACTCAGAACGGCCTGTGCACTTCTTCCAGGACCTGTGAGCAGTGAAATTCTTTATTTCAATTTAGCTTCTGGTCTTCTGTTGCTTGTCATCTGGCATCCTGTGCTCTACTTGCTGCTAAGGCGCTTCAGTCATGTCCGACTCTGTGCGACTCCATGGACTGCAGCCTACCAGGCTCCTCCATCCATGGGATTTTTCCAGGCAAGAGTACTGGAGTGGGTTGCCATTTAACAAACGTTAATTTAACATTTGCCAGTTAACAAACAGGCTTCTTTGGTGGTTCAGCAAGTAAAGAATCTGCCTGCAGTGTAGGAGACCAGGGTTCAATCCTTGGGTCAGAAACATCCTCTGGAGAAGGGAATGGCAATCCACTCTAGTTTTCTTGCCTGGAGAATTCCATGGACAGAGGAGCCTGGCAGGCTACAGTCCATGGGGTTGCAGAGTTGGACACGACTGAGTAACAGTTAACAAATGGTAATTTAATTATTTCCTGGTGTGCTGTGATTCATGGGGTCGGACACTTCATGCAACGAGTTGACTCACTGGAAAAGAATCTGATGCTAGGAGGGATTGGGGGTGGGAGGAGATGGGGACGACAGAGAATGAGATGGCTGGATGGCATCACTGACTCGATGGACATGAGTTTGAGTGAACTCCAGGAGTTGGTGATGGACAGGGAGGCCTGGCGTGCTGTGATTCATGGGGTCGCAAAGAGTCAGACACGACTGAGCGACTGAACTGAACTGAATAATAGGAGAATGAACAAGTAACTTCATAGACAAACTGGGTATTCTATGAAGTTAAAGAATAAAGAAGGTAGTTACTGTGACAAAGATGCATGTGTATTCTTAACAATAGAGGTGTGAAGAAAGGCTTGTATCAGTAGGTGATATTTGAGCAAAGTCCTTAAGCAATCAGTCAAGCCCTGATATGTAGCATTTGCCAATACCTATGGTGTCAGGATTTGATTTAGGTCATATCTGAATGGTCTAGTGGTTTTCCCTACTTTCTTCAATTTAAGTCTGAATTTGGCAATAAGGAGTTCATGATCTGAGCCACAGTCAGCTCCTGGTCTTGTTTTTGCTAACCGTATACAGCTTCTCCATCTTTGCCTACAAAGAATGTAATCAGTCTGATTTCGGTGTTGACCACCTGGTCATGTCCATGTGTAGAGTCTTCTCTTGTGTTATTGGAAGAAGGTGTTTGCTATGACCAGTGCATTCTCTTGGCAAAACTCTATTAGCCTTTGCCCTGCTTCATTCCGTGCTCCAAGGCTAAATTTGCCTGTTACTCCAGGTGTTTCTTGACTTCCTACTTTTGCATTCCAGTCCCCTAGAATGAAAAGGACATCTTTTTTGGGTGTTAGTTCTAAAAGGTCTTGTAGGTCTTCATAGAACCATTCAACTTTGGCTTCTTCAGCGTTACTGGTTGGGGCATAGGCCTGGATTACTGTAATATTGAATGGTTTACCTTGGAAACGAACAGAAATAATCCTGTCATTTTTAAGATTGCATCCAAGTACTGCATTTCAGACTCTTTTGTTGACCATGATGGCTACTCCATTCCTTCTAAGGGATTCCTGCCCACAGTAGTAGATATAATGGTCATCTGAGATAAATTCACCCATTCCAGTCCATTTTAATTCACTGATTCCTAGAATGTCTATGTTCACTCTTGCCATCTCCTGTTTGACCACTTCCGATTTGCCTTGATTCATGGACCTAACATTCCAGGTTCCTATGCAATATTGCTCTTTACAGCACCGGACCTTGCTCCTATCACCGGTCACATCCACAACTGACTAGATCTGATAGATAGAGTGCCTGATGAACTCTGGACAGAGGTTCGTGACATTGTACAGGAGACAGGGACCAAAACCATCCCCGTGGAAAAGAAATGCAAAAAAGCAAATGGCTGTCTGAGGAGGCCTTACAAATAGCTGTGAAAAGAAGAGAAGTGAAAAGCAAAGGAGAAAAGGAAAGATATAAGCATCTGAATGCAGAGTTCCAAAGAATAGCAAGGAGAGATAAGAAAGCCTTCCTCAGCGATCAATGCAAAGAAATAGAGGAAAAGAACAGAATAGGAAAAACAAGAGATCTCTTCAAGAAAATTAGAGATACCAAGGGAAGATTTCATGCAAAGATGGGCTCGATAAACGACAGAAATGGTATGGACCTAACAGAAGCAGAAGATATTAAGAAGAGGTGGCAAGAATACACAGAAGAACTGTACAAAAAAGATCTTCATGACCAAGATAGTCAATAACGTGATCACTGACCTAGAGCCAGACATCTTGAAATGTGAAGTCAAGAGGGCCTTAGAAATCATCACTACGAACAAAGCTAGTGGAGGTGATGGAATTCCAGTTGAGCTATTTCAAATCTTGAAAGATGATGCTGTGAAAGTGCTGCACTCAATATGCAAATTTGGAAAACTCAGCAATGGCCACAGGACTGGAAAAGGTCAGTCTTCATCCCAATCCCAAAGAAAGGCAATGCCAAAGAATGTTCAAACTACCACACAATGGCACTCATCTCACACGCTAGTAAAGTCGTACTCAAAATTCTCCAAGCCAGGCTTCAGCAATACGTGAACCATGAACTTCCAGATGTTCAAGCAGGTTTTAGAAAAGGCAGAGGAACCAGGGATCAAATTGCCAACATCCGCTGGATCATGGAAAAAGCAAGAGAGTTCCAGAAAAACATCTATTTCTGCTTCATTGACTATGCCAAAGCCTTTGACTGTGTGGATCACAATAAACTGTGGAACATTCTGAAAGAGATGGGAATCCCAGACCACCTGACCTGCCTCTTGAGAAACCTGTATGCAGGTCAGGAAGCAACAGTCAGAACTGTACATGGAACAACAGACTGGTTCCAAATAGGAAAAGGGTTACGCCAAGGCTGTATATTGTCACCTTGCTTATTTAACTTATATGCAGAGTACATCATGAGGAACGCTGGGCTGGAAGAAGCACAAACTGGAATCAAGATTGCTGGGAGAAATATCAATAACCTCAGATAGGCAGATGACACTACCCTTAAGGCAGAAAGTGAAGAGGAACTCAAAAGCCTCTTGATGAAAGTGAAAGAGGAGAGTGAAAAGGTTGGCTTGAAGCTCAACATTCAGAAAACAAAGATCATGGCATCTGGTCCCATCACTTCATGGGAAATAGATGGAAAAACAGTGGAAACAGTGTCAGACTTTATTTTTGGGGGCTCCAAAATCACTGTAGATGCTGATTGCAGCCATGAAATTAAAAGACGCTTACTCCTTGGAAGGAAAGTTATGACCAACCTGGATAGTATATTAAAAAGCAGAGACATTACTTTGCCAACAAAGGTCCATCTAGTCAAGGCTATGGTTTTTCCAGTGGTCATGTATGGATGTGAGAGTTGGACTGTGAAGAAAGCTGATTGCCGAAGAATTGATGCTTTTGAACTGTGGTGTTGGAGAAGACTCTTGAGAGTCCCTTGGACTGCAAGGAGATCCAACCAGTCCATTCTAAAGGAGATTAATCCTGGGTGTTCATTGGAAGGACTGAGGCTAAAGCTGAAACTGCAATACGTTGGTCACCTCATGCGACGAGTTGACTCACTGGAAAAGACTCTGATGCTGGGAAAGGTTGGGGGCGGGAGGAGAAGGGGATGACAGAGAATGAGATGGCTGGATGGCATCACTGACTCTGTGGACATGAGTTTGAGTGAACTCCGGGAGTTGGTGATGGACAGGGAGGCCTGGCGTGCTGTGATTCGTGGGGTCGTGGAGAGTCAGACACGACTGAGCGACTGAACTGAATTGAACTGAGCTGATGGTTTCGGGAAGATCTCCTTGAGGAGGAGGTCTTCACTCCAGTATTCTTGCCTGGAGAATCATGTGGACAGAGGAACCTGGCGGGTTACAGTCCATAGGGTTGCAGAGTTGGACATGACTGAAGCAACTTAGCATGCATGCACATGGTGTAAATGCTTTCATTGTTGCTGAGTTCAAGCTGCCAATGGGACATCAATGAAGGTGGAATTGGGATGAGATGTCACTAGTACAATGTTATATAGCAATTCCATCATTCAGTTATAATAGATGTAGATAGTATCCAGAGGCTGGGTAACTGTGAAATTAGGTAAAATACATGATAAAAGGTGAAGCAGTAAAATGAATACAATAAAATGGAGTTTAATTTTTAATAATGGCTGTGTTTAATGACAAGCTTGTAGAATTCTTAACAATAGTTGGCACTTGCAAACCTGTGTAAACTGGCTCCAGCATACTACTGTGGGAGGGTAACTGGCTGAAGAGAACCTTCGGACAGCCCTCTGTAATATTACCTGGGCACCCTTCAGCCAATACCCCTACTCTGGAGCATACCTTTCAGACCTTTCCACGTAGTCCCGGACGGATTTCTACTAGGGTTCTCATCGAATATTGTAGGATGGGAAACTGGAAGCAACGTGCAGGTTTAATCCTAGGGGAATGGAAAGCTATCATGCAGTGGACACATCATCTGGCACGATGTCTCTGTTCACTGCAGACACAAACATTGACCTAACAACTCTTTATGTTTGTCAAGGGCACACACATTAAGGCATATTCCAAACACGCTGGAGTAGGAGGTGATGTGCCTAAAGAAAGTAGTGAGCTTTGAGATAGATGGTGGAAGGAAGAAATACAGACTTGAATAAAATAGAATCAGAATTGGGCTTCATTCTGATCAATGAGGACAGCTGGCCTTGATCTGAAGGTCTGGATTTCTGATCTCTCCATGGCCCAGGTGCAGAAGGAGGGCCTGTGAAATGTCAGTGGATGTTCTATACAGAACTCATAAGTAGAGATTTTTGAGTCATCCTATATGGCCACCATGCTCTATGTCTCAGATTGGGGATTCCTCAACCTGGATCCTGCAGTAAAGAGATTATGAAGTAGAACCACACCCAAAGTCAATATATAATACAAGTGAGAAATCTACTTTGTTGTGAGCCATTGAAATTTGGGGTGATTCCTTACTACTGTATTATGTAGCCTAATCTTAGTATTTTTAAAATGCTTATCATTAAATATGGCTATTTTGAACTGACACATAGTGTATCTGACACATAGTGTAAAATAGATAAATAAGATCGTGAGGGAGTCTGGCTGTTGAAGAAAGACTGAAATAGAATTACAATTCTGGGGTAGCAAAACTAAACTTCTTGAGTACTTCCTGGTGTGGCAAAGAACTGGACACCACTTAGTGACTGAGCACCTCAGTTTACAGGGAAATAATAAAATTTCAAAGACAATTAACAGGACTAGACTCTAATATCCACAGAAGTGCAATGATAATTTTCCCCTCTACAGTTTGCCTCATTTTTACCAAAGATAATCATAGTAAAACTAATTTATTTGTATTAAACTTGGCCTGATCATTTATATAAGTGCAGCTAGAATAGTAATTTACCATACAAGTTCTTTTTAAGACTGATTTGTTAATAATGAGAATACTTTAAGCTTCTGAATTCTGGAGGGATTAGAAAGGGAGAAAAAGCAACTGTTTCATCTTTGTTCCCCAAAATATATCTTACCAAATCATTGGTAGCATCAGAGTAGATTTCATTAAATCTAAGAAAAACATTAAAGATGTTTTGATTTTTTTTTTTTTTTAGCATTTTGAAAGGGAATAGGTGAGGTTTGGGAAATTGGTTTAAAAAAAAGGTGAACTTTGAACTTTTGGAACCACACCTTTGACCTTGCAGCAGAAATTTGTGAGAGAAAGACAGTTGTTTTCAATTCCCCAAAGAACAGGTTCTTCCAACCCTTCCAACTACATTTTCTCCAATTTGCTTATTTACCTCTGGGCATACAGTTTATTTTAGTTTGGAGGAGAGGGCCTGCCTGAAAAAATTTTCCTATCAGGCTCTGATTATCAGCTTCCAATTTGGCCAAATTTCAGATCATAAAAGTTATTCAGTCAGTTCAGTTCAGTTCAGTCACTCAGTCGTGTCCGACTCTTTGCGACCCCATGAATCACAGCACGCCAGGCCTCCCTGTCCATCACCAACTCCCGGAGTTCACTCAAACTCACGTCCATCAAGTCAGTGATGCCATCCAGCCATCTCATTCTCTGTTGTCCCCGTCTCCTCCTGCCCCCAATCCCTCCCAGCATCAGAGGATTTCCAGTGAGTCAACTCTTCGCATGAGGTGGCCAAAGTATTGGAGTTTCAGCTTTAGCATCAATCCTTCCAATGAACACCCAGGACTGATTAAACCCTTTCAAATATCTTGTCAGGTTTTGGCTAGGACAAGCAGTAAATATTTCTGGTAGTATTAAACAACTTCATTAATTTTTAGTTTTCTTTGGCTGTTTAAGAGAATAACCGGACAGTTTTACCAGAAAAATCCCTGAGTCCCAGCAACTTTGGGAGGGGCGGGAAGAGGTTTTCCTCAGAGGGTAGGTAAGAGGGCACTGAAGAATTTGCACAGGGCCTTTAAGAACAATTGCTTTTCCAATACCCCAGTAAATTACAATTGAAACATTGGTTTCTGGGCAAGTGTTCTGATGATGAAACCTTGGAGATGTCATGGGTGAGAACTAGGAGTTGCCTAGGTGCCTTTTGCCTCTTTAATTTTTCATGTCTTTTATAAGTTTCTATGTACCAATTAAAATAGGCCTCCCATTCTATTTGTTCAGCTTGGGATCCCCTGCTCTTGAGTGCATTTTTTATTTTATTTTTAAAAATTATTTATTTTAATTAGAGGATAATTATGTTACAATATTGTGGTGATTTTTGCCATACATTGACATGGATCAGCCACGAGTGTACATGTGTCCCGCCCCTGCCCCCGTCCCGAACCCCTCTCTGAACTCCCTCCCCATCCCATCCCTTTGGGCTGTCCCCGTGCACTGGCTTTGAGTGCCCTGTGTCATGCATCGAACTTGGACTGGTCATCTGTTTCACATATGGTCATATACATGTTTCAGTGCTACATCATCCCACCTTCACCTTCTCCCACAGAAACTCATCAAGAAAAAAATGGAGAAGAATCAAATCAATAAAATTAGAAACAAAAATGGAGAAATCGCTACAGACAACACAGAAATACAAAGGATCATAAGAGACTACTATCTGCCAATAGTAACTATATGCCAATAAAATGGACAACTTGGACAAAATGGATGAATTCTTAGAAAAGTATAACCTTCCAAAACTGATCTAGGAAGAAATAGAAAATCAAGGGCATTTTTTAAAATGTGTGTGCTCGGACCCTAAGTTGTGTCCCACTCTTTGCAACCCCATAGACTGTAGCCTACCAGGTTCCTCTGTCCATGGGATTTTCCAGGCAAGAATACTGGAGGGGGTTGCCATTTCTTACTCCAGGGTATCTTCCCAACCCAGGGATCGAACCCATGGCTCCTGCATTGGCAGGAGGATTTTTTTTTTAACCACTTGAGCCACCTGGGAAACTCCTTTAAATGAGTGATCTTGTCTAATTGGAGTAAAACTTGTCCATCTTTGTAGATATCCACGGCTTTTGACATCATTGTTCCAGACAGGTGGGCCAAAAGTTATAGCGCCTAACTCTTTGAATACAAAGGATCCCATTATCAGCTTGCCTTTATCTACATGAAACAAGACAAATGAACATATGATTATATTGGAAAGAACCAAGAAATGTTACTGCATGCTGGCCAAAAGGAAACCCTTTGTGTACCTGTGGAACTTTGGACATAGGAAAGGACTGAACCAATAAACCCCAAGGACTGGGAATTGTGGACTGATTCAAAATGGAGAACTGCAGCTGCCACCAAGTTCCCAGTGTGACGTCTGGGGATGGATTCCAAAGAGATGGGGTATTGTGGACTAAACCACTGACAGTTCCCAAGGTGGAATCTGAGCTGTGTTATCCACTCAAAAACCTGGGAATTTCAGTCTGAAAGGCTAGGGGCTGGGGTCTAGGCAGAATTGTCTGCCAGTTCAACTGGGCTCCAGGCTGAATCATGTACCAGTTCAAGTTGACCTGTCCAGTAAAGGAAAACCAATTAGACCAGGAACTTGCATGCAAGAAGAGCAGAGCTCAAAACAGGGGGAACTCAGCAAAGGGCCCCTTGGAAATGATGGGAAAGACAGAGAACTCAAAAGTGTTCTCCGGTTGCCACACCTGTATTTCTCATTGTCCCCAGATGTTGGTCACGTCACTGCCAAACAATCTGTTAAAAAGCAAAATTCAATGGAGTAAATTTGAAAATCTAATTGACTTTATTCAGCAATGCATGGATCAAGCAGCATCCCATCTAGTACACAGAAGGGTGATTCTACCACATCGGGAGTTTTTTATAAGCGGAAGGAGGGTGGGCAAGGAAATTATTAGCAAAAGAAAAGACAGACTTGTTTCATGCCAGGTCATCTTCTTGGGGAAAAGGAAGGGCAGGGTTCTATTACACTGGTTACTTCACTAGTGCATACCAGGAAATTTCAGATTGTCTCTTTAAATGCCAAGATCCTGGGAGAGGTTGAAACGACAGTTGAGTCTCGGTTTGCTGTCATGTGGGATGACTCCACCTTGGGCCTGTTATTTCTTTTTTTATTGCTATATAGACACATTTGGAAAATATATGTATATCCCTATTTCCATCAGTCAACTTTATCAAATCTTTGTCTTACTCTGTACTTAGTTCAGGAATTTTTAAAGAAATACAACATTACAGATACAGAGGCTGTCTTATGTGTATCCCTCTATGATCTCATTTCTTCCTTCCTTCCATAGAGATAATCACTATTCGGAATTTGTTGTTAATTATTTTCAAGCTATTTTTGTTTTGTAGCTATATGCATGTATATGCGGAGAAGGCAATGGCAAGCCACTCCAGTACTCTTGCTTAGAAAATCCCATGGACGGAGGAGCCTGGTAGGCTGCAGTCCATGGGGTCGCTACCAGTTGGACACGACTGAGCGACTTCACTTTCACTTTTCACTTTCACGCATTGGAGAAGGAAATGGCAACCCACTCCAGTGTTCTTGCCTGGAGAATCTCAGGGATGGCGGAGCCTTGTGGGCTGCCGTCTATGGGGTCACACAGAGTCGGACACGACTGAAGCGACTTAGCAGCAGCAGCAGCATATATATGAGTGTATAAAATATATAGCATTGTTTCACATGTTAAAAATGTTTAAAATACACACATTGTTCTATATGTACACATATAATGTACAAATTATTCTGAAACATTTCTTTTTGTACAAAATTAGTTTTTGGAGATCTGTTCTTGCTAAGCATACTAGTTCATTTATTCATTTATTAACTCCCCTATGTGGTCTCTATTGTACCAATACCATGGTGAATCCATACTCATTTTAATAGATACTTTTCAAGTTTCACTACCATAAACAAGGATACAATAAAAATTCTGTTTGTCTCATTTCTTCAGGGAATGTGCTTAGAAATGGAATTTCTGGTTCATACATTCTAAGTGTCTTTAACTTTATTATCCAAGACAGTGTCAGATCTACTAGATAGTGTCCCATTGTTCTCTAAAATGTTTATTTCTCCGTATCCTCATCCACACTTGATGTTGTTAGAATTTTTTATTTTTTTGTCAAAGTGGGTGAGTATAAAATGCATTTTCTTAGTTTACTATGATTTTCCTGATTAACTGTAGAGTTGATATTTTCATATTTTATTGACTATTTGGAGTCCTTTGCCTATGGATTATTCTTATATTCTGCTCATTTTTCTGTTATAATGTTTCTTATTGATCTTGTAGATTTCTTACATTCTAAATATTAGTAGTTTATTGGTTGTATATATTTCAAATTATTTTTATATTTATTCCATTAATACTATGTGTTTGGAAGGGGTGGGAATGTATATCAAAACATAAACTTTTACCTTGACAGGAAATTTTATTATCAGTTCCATAGCACTTACAAGGGTCAAATATTTTCCTTTAAGTACTGTATGGACATGAGTTTGAGTGGACTCCGGGAGTTGGTGATAGACAGCGAGGCCTGGCATGCTGTGATTCATGGGGTCGCAGAGAGTCGGACACGACTGAGCGACTGAACTGAACTGAACTGAAGTACTTTATACATATTAACTCATTTTAAATTTGATAAAACTCATGAGGAAGGTGAAAAAGATGCTATCATTATCCCGTATTATTTTTATTGTTACTTCAAAAGGAACAGATTTATTGAGATACAATTTTCTTATCACTTATTTATAAACATAAAGCTCACACTTTTAAAAATTGCGCAATTCAGTGGTTTTAGTACATTCACAAAGGTGTGCAACCTTTATACATCCCATTTCATGATAGACTACATTTTATTTATCCATCTGTCAGTTTATGGACATTTGGGTTGTTCTACTTTTTAGCTATTATGAGTAATGCTGCTATGAACATTTATGTACACATTTTTGTTTAAATATATATTTCTAATTCTTTTGGGAAGATATCTAGGGGTAGAATTGGAATTTCTGAGTTATAAGTTAATTCCATATTTAATTTTTTGAGGCACTGCAAAACTCTTTCGAAAGAAGCTGCGTCATTTGATATTCCTATCGGTAACGTGTGAGGGCACCAGTTTCTCTGCATTGTCCTGATCACTTGTTATTGTCCATTTTTTGTTACAGTTAGCCAAATGGAGATGAAGTGATCTTGCAGGTCTCTGTTCAAATGTTACTTCCTCAGAGAGCCCTTCCCTTATGGCCCTTCTCCATTAATATCTATCACATCTCATTTATATCCTTCAACTTTTTATAACAATGTGTCTTGTTTATTTACTCATTTGAAAAGACGTGTATTGTGTTCTCCATCATGAATGTTGGCTCCATGGATGCATTAATAGCTTCTCTGTCTTGTCTCTGATAATTTACGATGTCCTCAGTGCTGTTGCTTTAATAAGAACAGTTCAGGACATGTAGTTTAAAAGCTAGAATAAATCAAGAGCATCTTGACAATTAGCAAAGGTGAATAAAGAACTTCATTGGGAACCTCAGTCTTGAATGAATTATGTTGCCTTAAAAAGTGATTATAGTTTTCTACGGTGTGTGAAATTGGCAAGATGAAGAGGATTTCTTATATCCTTTGACGGCTTCCTTCCGTCCTTAAAATTTCCCCCCTTTTTCTTTTTAAGTTTAGATCGAACCTGAGTTGAGTGGCTGATTTCGAATCAGAAAGTCTTAGAGTTGGAAAGGATGAGAAAAATATCATGTAGCTCATTTTTCTGATTAAGAAATAGGGGTCAGGGGGCCCCTCTGGTGGTCTAGTGGGTGAGAATCTGCCTGCCAATGCAGGGGTCATGGGTTCAATTCCTGGTCCGGAAACTTCTCACATGCCATGGAATAGCTAGGCCCGGAGGGCCACAGCTGCTGAGCCAGTGCTCTAGAGCCTGTGAGCCGCAGTTACTGATTCCCTGTGCTGTGACTGCTGAAGTCCACTCTCCTAACAGCCTGTGCTCTGCGACAAGGGAAGCCGCTGCAAGGAGAATCCCATGCACCCCAACGAAGAGTAGACTCTGCTAGCCACAACCAGAGAAAGCCTGTGTGCCCCACTGAGGACCCAGCACAACCAAAAGTAAATAAATAAATCTTAAAAAAAAAAGGGGGGGCAAAAAATGAGGGAATTTTTCTCCCAAGGTCACAGAAGAAAAAGTAGAGAAATTATTTTGTTTTATATTTATTTATGTATTAATATGCCAACAATACATGCTCATGGATTTAAATACAGAAAATGAAAAAAAATTCTATCACTTGTAACTGTAGCTTTTATAAGTAACTATTAACATTCAGGGGTATATCTTTCCGGAATTGTTTCTATGCATATATATATAAATGTAAATATAAATACGAAATTTGTGGTAGTTTGTTGTAACAGCAATAGCAAACTAATATGCCTAGTATGAAGGTGTTACTGTTGTTGTTGCTTAATTGCTAAGTGGAGTCTGACTCTTTTGTGACCCCATGGACTGTAGCCTGCCAGGTTTCTCTGTCCATGGGGATTTCCACAAGAATACTGGAATGGGTTGTCATTTTCTTCTCCAGGGGAGACCCAAAGATCTAACTGGCATCACCCGCATTGGCAGGAAAATGCTTTACCCCTGAGCCACCAGGGAAGCCCATGAAGATACTAATACTACTATAAATTATTTGACTAATTACTTATTATTGGGTATTTAGGTTGAATCTATTAATAGGTTTTGCTTATTCATATACTAGCTTGCAAAAGGAGCTTCAATAAATAACTTTGCCTCTTCAATATTTCTCACTTGTCTAATTATTTCCTGAGACAAATTCTTAGAGGTGAAATTTCAGGGTCAAAAGTTTAAAGGCTTTTGATACATGCTGTCAATTTGCTCTGAGATTAAGAAAAAAATTTATTTTTCACAACTTACACTTCTACTGCTTTGTTTTACCTACCATTGTAACACTGGTTATTTTTTATTTTTTTAAGTATTGATCATATGGTAGACAAAATGTTAGGATTACACTGCTGCTTCAATTTGTATTTCTTTGACCACTAGTGCATTCTGAACATGTTTTAAAGTTTAAGGATTACAAATGGTGACAAGCTAATTGTTCTCTGATGCCAAAGTTATTCACCCTGGTAAATTCTTTATTGTCTAAGCAAATAATGATGAAAAACTTTTTAAAATATTGATACAATTCCTGTTTATATATACATATAATTACAGCTATATAAAATGTAAAGTTATTATATATACATTCAAAAATTTGGAGACAATAACAGTATAATCATTTGCAATCTTATTGTTTGTGGGTATGATTTTATGAACTGTTATGTCAGACAGAGCTTGAGAAGTTAGAAACAAAAGCAAGATGTTTGGAAACAAAATCAATTTTTAGTAATATATAAACCAAATCGAGAGCATTTGGATCTCTTTCTTTATTTGATTTTCAGTCAATTTGGGTCATTTCTTTTCCTTCTTTTTTTTTTTTTTAACAAAATAAGGATCTCCAAATAATTACATGACCACATTATTCTCCAGGTCACCGTTTATAATTTCTGTGGTATGTATGTAAGGGGCAGGGGGAGAAGCGATAAATATCAATTAGTAACAATGTTGATATAATACATTCCTTGAAAAATATCTGAGCAAAGTAACTTCAGAAAGAAGGCATTTAAAACTTTTCAACTTAATGGAAGTGATGGTCATTTCTTTTTCTAGAGACTCCCTATATTTCACCTTTAAAGGAGACTCTTGAAAGAACCAGAAATGTCTTCTACATTTCTATATATACTATCATTCCTGTGCAGACACTGTCACTGCCCTATGAGAGGAAAGGAAGGTCCCTAGAAGGGAAGAAATAAAGGAAGAGAATAAAGATAAAGGGTCCTTTAAAAATTATATCCGCACATATCTACCCCAGGATATTATCAATGTTAACCTAAAATGTGGAAGCACAAAAATACTTGTTTTTTGTAACCTGGGATACATTTTTTTTTTTTTTTTACCACTTTCAGGGATTCTTATGAGAAAGTATGAAACGTTGAAAAGGCATGATGATATTGTACCAGTTTTTTAAAGAAGAACCTGAAAGCTCAAGTAATTGTGGTACATTATGGAATGCTGTATTTTAGGTGCTGTCATTTTGATAAAAAAGGAATTAGAGACCATTGTAAATACTTATACCTTCTCAGTGAGTGGTCCTCGCTGCATTATTTATGGAAGGGCCTTTTACAGGTAAGAACTAGCATTTGATGCGATTGTGATTTGCATCTGTAATCATAAGAGCTTGATTTTGTTTTCAGTTTCACAAATGAAAATGACTCAAATTGAAATTTAAGGAGAAACCACCAAAGAAACCTTTTGATTAAATCTATCAGAAGGGAGAGCAGTGTGGCTGTTTAGCATTTGATTGTAAATTCTAGTTTCTGCTGACCTTCCCGACAGGCTTATATTTCATACATCTAGTGTCCTGAAGTGTTTTCAAAAATGTGGGAATTAGAAATATTCCCACATTACTTTCCAAACATCTTTTTAAAGGATCTTAAAATTAGTTTAAGAAGACACTCTGGCAAAAGGTTGCTATTACAGAAATGGTTTTAGAGGGTAAAAACAAGCATCTGTTATTTGGATTTAGAACTTCAAACTAGAATTGTTCTTCTAAAGCAAATAAAAGTTTTCTCCTAGTCAGTCTTTTTAAACAGAGTGAGATGAGATGGTGTATTTGTAAAGAAAATGCCTAAGGAAACACTTAACACTATGGTAACAGAATCATTTTGGTCTTTAATAGTTTTTATTGTTAAAACAATAAAATGTACTATACATTATATATAGTCATGTATGTGGAAAAATTTTAACCAATTATGTATAAAAAGTAAAATTATTCTCACTTTCCCAGGTAAAGCAAACTATTGGAGCAGTAGTTATCAATATGGTAGTCTCTATTGCTTATAATCCTTTTATGTATATTAAAAAGGTTCTCTGGAATTTCAATAAATCTTTACCCACCTTTATTCAGCATAGATTTCCTTAAGCTTAAAATGATTTTCTCATTAGACGCAACCAAATTTTGATTCTAAAGTAGCACTATTTCTTGTAGGATAATGGATAAGAGGAAAATTTTACAGTTTAGCTTATGGATAATTATTGGTATTCCTAAGCATTTGAGATAAATTTATTTTTCAAGAATTTAAATGTTTTAGACTAAATTTGTAGTAAATTGTAATACAAATTCCAATAAAAACGTAGTCATAGTTTTGTTATAACCCTATCTTTATTATAATTCTATCTGTATTGTTTGTAACATACTCCTGTAACAGGTATCGAAGAGTGAGGTGGTATGGTAAATTTCTTCTTCCTTTGTTGCTGAATCAAAAGCTGGTTTAAGTGTCATTTTTTTTGATTACCTGAAAATATGAAATAAAACATGATATTTTATATTGGGCTAGAAAGTTAAACACACACACACACTTGCCACATTATAATTGACCTTGAACAACACGAGTTTGAACTTTGGGAGTCCACTTATATGCAGACTTTTTTCAGCAGTAAATGCTGCAGTACTATACAATTGCTGGCTGGTTGAATCTGCAGATGCAGAGCTGAGGGTATGGAGGAAACAAGTATATGAGGGCTGACTATAGGTTACACGGATACTTTCCACTGCGTGAGGAGGGTTAGCACCCCTGACCTCCATGTTGTTCAAGGACTGACTGCATTTTGTATTCTGTAATTTTTAGACATAGCGGAAAAGATTTAAAGTACTTAACCTTATGTAAAGTACATTTGTGATTTTTTTTAAAAAATGGTGTTTCAGTATTATCTATTACTTATCAAGTGTTAGATGAAGTTACTTTTTCTGTGTGTTTGGAGAATTAAATTGTATTAATATTTAGTATCTTGTATAACGTGGCTACTTAATTAAAAGTTTAACTTGATTTATCATACTCACTGGATTCCTCTTCCGAAAACTCTGAGGTGTGATATAAACTTTCCATTGTGGATCTTCTAAGCTCTTCTAAAGAAAAAAGATGTATACATTTAAAGTTTTATCTCAAATACAGTTACAGTTCTTTTGAGTTTGAACCTGGAAATCCCTTTTCAGGGGTATCTGATGTCTCAGACAGTAAAGAAACTGCCTGCAATGCAGGAGACCCAGGTTTGATCTTTGGGTTACGAAGATCTCCTGGAGAAGAGAATGGCAACCCACTCCAGTATTCTTGCTTGGAGAATCCCTTGGACAGAGGAGCTTGGCAGGCTACAATCCATGGGGTCGCAAAGAACTGAGGGATTAACACAACACAACAACTTTTACCCTTATCAACTGTGTGTAGTGTAATGTTATACAAACACAGCTGTTATGTATCACTTGCGTTAAAAGGGCAGATAATACTGGTCAAAGATGGCCACGATGATATCTCCCACTCTGCATGTTCCTTAGAAGTATGACCTTGCCATTCCCCCTTCAAGAGGTAGAATCCACTTTCCCTCCTGCTGAAACTGAGCTAGGCTCAGGACTCTTTTATAATCAATAGCATGTGGAGGAAGTGACTGCATGACTTCTGAAGCTCGATCAGAAAAAGCTATGCTGCTTCCATTCGATCCCCTTAGGATGCTTTCTTTGGAGGAAGCCAGTTGCCACATAAGAAATCCTACCACCCTGAGACTGCCGTCCTGCAAGGCCATATATAGATGCACCAGTTGACAGTCCCAGATGACCTTCTAACCATCCCACCAAAGCTCCAGTCAGTTAGTAAATCCACGCATCTGTCAGTTGAGTACCATCACTAGGTAACCTCAACTGATGTCCAGCCAAGCCATATTGGAATTCCTAACCCACAGAATTCTTGTGATATATGAAACAGCAACCGGAATAGCCACTGTTTGGGGATCAGATGACTCGTTAAACAAAAACTGAGAAGGACAATTAATTTAGAGACCGATATAAAGCATCCAAATAAATAAGACTTAGGAAACTTAGACATGAATAGATACGCTAATTTGTTACTTAACCTTCTAATCTGCCCTTCTACTTTTGACTTGAATGCACTGGGATGTATCTAATAAGATGCCCTTCATCCTTCCTGATGACAGGGGTCCATGTCCCCCTTCATTTCCTGCATTCTACTTTTCATAAGGTTTGGCACATTTCATATTTGGTCCCTATCTCTCACTTACCACAACTCCTGAAATATTTCCACTGTATTATCACTTTATTTTCTGAGATCTCTTTACCTTTCTTGCTCTGACAGAAACCTGGCTGTCCTCTGAGGATACTGCCAGCCCAGAACCCCTTTTACTTTTTCTTTTCCTTGGTCCTCTTCCTCCTGGACTTGGAGACGGGCAGCTGGCCTCCTCCCTATGATTCCCTTTCAGGGCACGTGCCTTCCCTTCTCTTCCTGAAACTCGCATCGTCAGTTACAGACTCGATTGTTGTGATCTAACTGCAGCTGCAGTATCCTCAGTTCATTGGATCATTGGCTTATTGCCACTTTCCGACTACTTCCTTAATTTAGCAATTTAAATGTTCGTGTAGGAGACTCTTTCACCTTGGATCTCAATTCCTTGAGCTCTGCTCTTTTAGACTGTGTCTTTGCCTTATTGCAGCCACCAGTTCCCATGCTCATCCTCTTTGTCACTACCAGTAACTGCAGGCCCCCTTCCATTTCCTGCATGAAACTAGCTGACTACCAGCTTTTATCCTTTCTAGATCACTGCCTCTATTACCCCACCACCGGCAATTCTCCAACCCTCCTGGGGTTTCCAGTTCTATCATCCTCTCTGTTGTGATTCCCTCTTTCCCTTCTTCGTACCATTTAAATCCCACGGTCTTTCACCTTCTTGCATAAACGCTGACTCCCTTACCCTTTTCTCACTTTGTTGTACTCACTTGACAAAACTGTCAGTTCAGTTCAGTCGCTCAGTCATGTCCGACTCTTTGCAACCCCATGAATCACAGCATGCCAGGCCTCCCTGTCCATCACCAACTCCTGGAGTTCACTCAAACTCATGTCCATCGAGTCGATGATGCCATCCAGCCATCTCATCCTCTGTCGTCCCCTTCTCCTCCCGCCCCCAATCCCTCCCAGCATCAGAGTCTTTTCCAGTGAGTCAGCTCGTCGTCGCATGAGGTGGCCAAAGTATTGGAGTTTACCCTAGGTAAATCCAACATTCTGCCTGTTCCTGTCCTGAAGCATAAGGCTCAGCTGAAAAAACATACAAGAGGGTTTCACTTTAAATTCATGGTCACAGACATTAGGGGGAACCCTTAACGGCTTCCCAGGTGGCATAGTGGTAAAGAATCTGCCCGCCAATACAGGAGACGCATGATATGCAGGCTCAATCCCTGGATTGGGGAGATCCCCGGGAGTAGAAAATGGCAACTTGGTCCAGTATTCTTGCTTGGAGAATTCCATGGACAAAGGAGCCTGGTAGGCTACAGTCCATGGGGTCTCCAAGAGTTGGACAAGACTGACCCTGCATGCATGTCATGTCATGAATATGTTCAGGCTGTCCTATTAAATGTTTCTAAGTCCACTCATTCTTCCATTTTCCTAGATGAATTACTCTTTTTTTTCCTCATTTTCCAAAACCTACAACTCTCCATATGCATCCTAATTCTTATCTGATGATTTATTTTCCATTTTCATAGAGGAAATAAAACATAGTAGGAAAAAGCTTCTACAAGCTCTGTGTCAAGAGTTATTCTCTTAATTCTGTTCTGTGTGTTTCATGTCCCCATGCGCCTATCTCAGGCCAACCCCTCTGCTTCTTCACTAGATCTCATTCTCTCTTGAATACACAAGACATGGCTCCAGTAATTCCTTCTGCCTTTCACTCATCAGTTTTTTTGTACTCGACTAAATCTGCCCCATCAGCATATACACATTTGGTTGGATAAGTTCTCATCAATGAGTGTGGACAGAATGATACAAACTGCTTCTGGGTCTGAGCATTAGGCAATGGGCATTCATTTCTCCTTAAACTTTCTATTTTCTCAATCTTGAACATGGAAAATTATGATTTGGTTCTGACCATGCAGATGATAATGACATCCAAGTCAGTGGTTCTCAACTGGATGATTTTTCTCCACAGGGAAGATTGGGAAACATCTGCAGACATTTTTGTTGTTAAAACTGGTAGGTGGAAGTGCAATTGGCTTCTAGTGTGTAGAGACTAAGGATGCTGCTAAATATCTTACAATGCTCACGACAGTCATACCATTCTCCCCAACAAAAAAATTATTCAGCTCAAAATTTTAATAGTGCAATATTGAGAAACCCTGCCCTGGAGGATGGTGGAGCAATAAGACAGAAGGTCATGACCTTTTGAATGCCTGTGGGACTACCTTGTAAATGTAGACAGCTCACTTCAGAATTAGGGAAGAAACAAACTTCCATATACTTAAGCTACTGTACCTTTGGGACTCTTTGTAATAGAAGCTTAGCCTTTACTTTAACTAATATATTCCATCACTCTTTGAAGTAAAGAACTACCTTGGGCTTCCCAGTTGAATATTTTCAATGCATCACAATATAGAGAACCATCCAGACATCCTAATGCCTGTTTTATACTATCTAATGTCTTCAATTCAGCATTCCCTTTGGTTTGGCAGGGTGTAACAATATTTCTTAAACTGGAGAAATTGTTCCTGGACTTTCCAACTTTAAAATTATAGCTGGTTGGTCTCAAATAATTGTTTAACATTCATTTCCCAGGTGTTGAGCCAAGGTGATTTTTATTGCAAAATATTTCCAAGTAGATTCTCTGAGAAGAATAACTGTATCTACAGCTTTTCTTTTACTCAACTTGGGTCACAATTTCTGGTTTAAATAAAAAACATTCACACTTGCTGTGTTGTTCTTCAGTCACTCAGTCATGTCCGGCTCTTTCTGACCCTAGGGACTGCAGCACACCAGGCTTCCCCGTCCTTCACCATCTCTTGGAGCTTGCTCAAACTCACGTCCATTGAGTTGGTGATGCCATCCAACCATCTTGTCCCCTGTCATCCCCTTTTCCTCCTGCCTTCAGTTTTTCGCAGTTTCAGGGTCTTTGCTAATAAGTCAGCTCTTCGCATCAGGTGGCCAAAGTATTGGAGCTTCAGCTTAAGCATCAGTCCTTCCAATAAATATTCAGGATTGATTTCCTTGAGGATTGACTGGTTTGATCTTCTTGTAGCCCAATGGACTCTCGAGAGTCTTCTCCAACACCACAGCTCAAAAGCATCAACTCTTTAGTGCTCAGCCTTCTTTATGATCCAACACTCCCTTCTTTATGATCCACGCATGACTACTGGAAAAACCATAGCTTTGACTATATAGACCTTTGCTGGCAAAGTAATGTCTCTGCTTTTGGTTGGTTACATTGCCTAGGTTGGTCATAACTTTTCTTCCAAGGAGCAAGCATCTTTTAATTTTATGGCTGCAGTCACCATCTGCAGAGATTTTGGAGCCCAAGAAAATAAGTCTGTTACTATTTCCATTGTTTCCCCAACTATTTACCATGAAGTGATGGGACCAGATGCCATGATCATCATTTTTTGAATGCTGAGTTTTAAGCCAGCTTTTTCACTCTCCTCTTTCACTTTCATCAAGAGGCTCTTTAGTTCCTCTTCACTTTTTGCCATTAGGATGGTGTCATCTTCATGTCTGAGGTTATTGATATTTCTCCTGGCAATCTTGATTCCAGCTTGCACTTCATCCAGCCCAGCATTTTGCATGATGTACTCTGCATATAAGTTAAAAAAGCAGGGTGACAACGTATAGCCTTGGTGTACTCCTTTCCCAATTTGAAACCAGTCTGTTGTTCCATGACCAGTTCTTAACTGTTCCCTCTTGACCTGCATACAGGTTTCTCAGGAGGCAGGTCAAGTGGTCTGGATTTCCTATCTCTTTTAGAATTTTCTACAGTTTGCTGTGATCCACACAGATAAAGGCTTTACAATAGTCCATGAAGCAGAAGTAGATGTTTTTCTGGAATTCTTTTGATTTTTTTCTATGGCCCAACAGATATTGGCAATTTGATCTCTGGTTCCTTTGCCTTTTCTAAATCCAGCTTGAACATCTGGAAGTTCTTGCTTCAAGTACTGTTGAAGCCTAGCTTGGAAAATTTTGAGCATTACTTTGCTAGTGTGTGAAACGAGTGCAATTGTGTGGTAGTTTGAACATTCTTTGGCATTGCCTTTCTTTGGGATTGGAATGAAAAGTGACCTTTTCCAGTCCTGTGGCCACTGCTGAGTTTTCCAAATTTGCTGGCATATTGAGTGCAGCACTTTCACAGCATCATCTTTCAGGATTTGAAATAGCTCAACTGGAATTGTATCACCTCCACTAGCTTTGTTCGTAGTGATGCTTTCTAAGGCCCACTTGACTTCACCTTCCAGGATGTCTGGCTCTAGGTGAGTGATCACACCATTGTGATTATCCGGGTTGTGAAGATCTTTTTTGTACAGTTCTTCTGTGTATTCTTGCCACCTCTTCTTAATATCTTCTGCTTCTTAGGTCCATACCATTTCTGTCCTTTATTGTTCCCATCTTTGCATGGAATGTTCCCTTGGTATCTCTCATTTTCTTGAAGAGATCTCTAGTCTTTCCCATTCTGATGTTTTCCTCTTTCTCTTTGCACTGTTCACTTAGGAAGGCTTTCTTTTTTTTTTAAATCTCTGCTTGCTATTCTTTGGAACTCTGCATTCAGATGGATATATCTTTCCTTTTCTCCTTTGCCTTTTCTTATTTTCTTTTCTCAGCTATTTATAAGGCCTCCTAGACAACCATTTTGCCTTTTTGCATTTATTTTTCTTGGGATGGTTTTGATCATGGCCTCTTGTACAATGAACCTCCATCCATAGTTCTTCAGGCACTCTATCAGATCTAATCTCTTGAATCTATTTGTCATTTCCACTGGATAATCATAAGGGATTTAATTTAGGTCATATATGAATGGTCTAATGGTTTCCCCCACTTTCTTCACTTTAAGGAGTTCATGATCTGAGCCACAGTCAGCTCCTGGTCTTGTTTTTGTTGACTGTATAGAGCTTCTCCATCTTCGGCTGCAAAGAATATAATCAATCTGATTTCAGTGTTGACCATCTGGTGATATCTATGTGTAGAGTCATTTCTTGTATTGTAGGAAGAGGGTGTTTGCTATGATCAGTGTGTTCTTTTGGCAAAATTCTGTTAGCTTTTGCCCTGCTTCATTTTGTACTCCAAGACCAAACTTGCCTGTTACTTCACGTATCTCTTGACTTTTGCATTCCAGTCCCCTATGTTGAAAGGGACATCTTTTTTCTCACTGTTGTAGGAAACCTTAACAAAGGTTAACTTACATAAAGGAACATTTGAAGTTATCATTCAGGTGTGTGGAGATTTCTGTTCACTTGCAAAAAGGTGAGTATCATGGGACAGTTGACTCTTGGTTCCATCTTGCAAAAGCACTCAATTTGATTCCTAACCTAGTTTTCCTGCTGTAGGTCTGACTTAAGGTATGATTTGAGATGTTTGATCTGTAGGTCTTCAAGGAAGCTGGAAGATTAGGACCCATATCACTCCAGCAAGGGAGACCAGAAACAGTGAAAACTTGAGAGTGTGGTATTTGCTTACACCGCTTACCATTTCAATAGAAACAGGTATCTCCTTGTTGATAATAGTGAAAGTAAAAGTCTTAGTCGTGTCCAACTCTTTGAGACCCCATGGATTGTAGCCCGCCAGGCTCCTCTGTCCCTGGAATTCTCCAAGCGAGAATACTGGAGTGGGTTGCTGTTCCCTTCTCCATAGGATCTACCCCACCCAGGAATCAAACCTGGGTCTCCTGCATTGCATGCAGATTCTTTACCATCTGAGCCAAAGACTCTCAAAGCATAGATTCCCATAAGTGGGGAAGAAAAGGATCTGATTTCACCAGCTTTTAGCTTAACCTTCTACCAAAGAGCAATAGAATAAGTCAACGATGCTGAATTGCAATAAACCTACAATCCCATTCCTTTACACGAAGACAATGGCATATAATTTTCATATATACAGTATGATACACAAATGAGGTTTTTAAAATGCTATCTGTAAGTGAGTATAAATTGAAATGGAAAAGATGTTACCTGGGAGTTCTGTGGCTGAAAAGGTGAATGAAATTTTATCATTTTGTCATGCAAAACATCTTTAGTGGCCTTACTAGAAAAGGGTAAATAATAACTCATATGTAAAGGTTGTGTCAGAGTTTATAGACTAGACCCCTGGTAATGGATTCAACCTTTCCACAACAAATCAAAAGTATTGTTGTATGCTCACATGAATATACAGCAGTCATTACCTTAAATTTAAAACTCACTATAAGCAGCAAACACATTGAGCAGGATATGAAGGCTGTATTGTATCAGTGTGGTCTGCAGAGAATTTCTTCATAAGGTTTTTGCCTTGTTGAAATATGTGTTGCAGTTCAAAGCTAAAGGGATTACTTCTGAATAGTCATCACAGAGGTTGATTACGTTCGTATATTATATTTAGCTGGACCCTGCAGGCTATTACTCCATCAGGTCTGCTGGTCCTGCTATTGTCAAAAAGTTGATCACCTCATGTTAAAAGACTGTGCTTTCTGTTGACCTTATCAAAATGTCTCAAAGGTTTTTGTTAAAAAATAAAATTCAGATTGTGTTTTATGAAAATGATTAAGAATAAATACCATGTATGAAAACTGCTCGCATCTTCTGGGTGATTGTAGCATTATGGCATTGTTAATGAGAAGCTTATGTTTTACTTTTGCATTGCAGCACAATTCACTTAAAGCCATGGATTCAATTCTAGTAGAAACAGCTCTTTTTCATGCCGAGAGTAGAGTCTCAGAAACTGATTTCCAAAAAAATGGAGAAGTCACTATCCTTGCCCCATGTATTCAGAGCATATAGAATTAACACCATGGAAGTAAGCCCAGTATATCAGCATTAATACAGTAGTACATCTACAATGGCCTATTACAATGTGGTTTTAAAAGGTAAGTGAACTGAGAACAGAGTCAGTTCAGTTCAGTTCAGTCGCTCAGTCGTGTCCAACTCTCCGCGACCCCATGAATCACATGGAGAACAGAGTACATACACTGACATTTGTCATTCACACTTGATAATCAGAAAATCACTTTAAATAAATTAAAATTTAACTGCTTATCCTCTAGACAGCATTATATCATTTCAATTCAGTTAATCACAACAGTAAAAATATTTTAAAGAAGCGAGTTGAATATATATATATACTTATAATCCTGAGTCCAATTGCCAATATAGGGCATATTTTAATAAACTTGACTTTTAGCCTATGTCATTAGGAATGAGCTACAGATTAAGTAACAAAATGAAATTAGATCTTGGACGAAGATATTGACAGGGATGGTTTTATTATTTAAAATAACCTATATAAAATTTTCACTAGAATCACATTACAAAAGCTTTCCTTTGGGAACCAAGATGATTTTGAAGCTATCGCAACTGAACTGCTCATCCCTGAATTATTATTCCCAGGAGTGGTGATGGGTTGGCACAGACTCTTATGTCCTTTTGGGCGTGGTCCTCCTTGTCACTGATGGTGTGTAAAACGGCTGGTCAGAGATACAGCCTGTGAGCCTGGAGCGCAGCCAGACACACATTATGGCCTCATTAGCACTGTTTTCTCATCGACTGACCTCTTCAGCAAGGGAAAGCTTCCTAATATTCCTTGTACTCACTCGCCTTTAGCCACCTCACTTGATACTCACAGTGGAGGAGGAGTGGGTATCAGTCAGGAGGAAGCAGACGGCACATTCACCTGGGATTCTGAAGACATTAACGAAGGGGCTGTTAAGAGACAAGGGCATTAAATGCTGAAGAGGGTGTGGAGAGAAGGGAACCCTCTTACACTGGTGGTGGGAATGCAAACTCATCCAACCACTGTGGAGAACAGTGAGCTGCTGCTGCTAACTCGCATCAGTTGTGTCCGACTCTGTGCGACCCCATAGACGGCAGCCCACCAGGCTCCTCTGTCCCTGGGATTCTCCAGGCAAGAATACTGGAGTGGGTTGCCATTTCCTTCTCCAGGAGAACAATATGGAGATTCCTTAAAAAAACTAGAAATAAAACTACCATACAACCCAGAAATTCCACTACTGGTCATATACCCTGAGGAAACCAGAACTGAAAAACACATAGGTACCCCAGTGTTCACTGCAGCACTGCTTACAACAGATAGGACATGGAAGCATCTTAGATGTCCATCGGCAGGTGAATGGATAAGGAAGTTGTGGTGTATATACGCAGTGGAATATTACTCAGCTGTAAAAAGAAACTTATTTGAGTCAGTTCTAATGAGGTGGATGAACCTAGAACCTATTATACAGAGTTCTGAAGTAAGTCAGAACGAGAAAGACAAATATCACATATTAACACATATATATGGAATCTAGAAAGGTGGTACCGATGATCCTATGTGCAGGGCAGCAAAGGAGACACAGAGAACAGATTTTTGGACTCAGTGGAAGGAGAGGGTGGGATGCTTTGAGAGAATAGCATTGAAATATACACATTACCATAGGTAAAATATCCAGCGGAAGTTGGATATATGACACAGGGCATCCAGAGCCAGCGCTTTGTGACAGCTTGGAGGGCTGGGGGTGGAGGGAGGCGGGAGGGGGGTTCAGGAGGGAGGGGACAAATGTATGCCTATGGCTGATTCTTGTTGATATATCACAAAAACAATCACAATACTGTAATTATTCTCTAATTAAATTAAAAAGGAGAGAGAGACAAGAGCAGAACTTGAACAACAAGGGATGCTGAGGCACTCGGTGACTGGCAGTGGAAGGATGCTACGCCATTATCTTCCCCAGGCCAAGAGTAAAGGGGAAGAGGGGGGTGTTGCTGGACTTGGGAGTGAGGGATGAAAGTTTAGAACAGGGCTCACCCAGCCGAGCCCAGAAGCAGCGGCTGTGCTGTCACAGGTGTCAGAGCTGAGCTGAAGGCAGGGGTAAGTGAGTAACTCCTGACCTTTTTACCACCTAACCTCTGATCCCCGACTGATGACTCCTTTGGATAAATCCAAACTAGGAAGAGAGAAGGCAATGAAATTGTGAGATGCAGTCTGAAGTCAGCCTCTTGGGATACAGAGCAAAGTGTGAGAATGGATTTTGTGTGTGTGAGAGAAAGAAATTAATAATCACAAAGTGCAAATGTCACCAGTTTGGTCACATGAAGTATGGTTTAAGTGTCAACATCCGTGATGGTAGTATATGATTTGATGCTTCTTTTTTTCCTTGACTTTCTATCCCTTTTCTCTTTTTTTACCCCCATCCCTGTTTTTGGTAATACTGGTTTGTCATTCATGGAAGTTCTCATTTTATAGTCTATAACAATTCTGTGAACAAAAGTGTTACAGAGTTAATCCCACTTTACCACACAGACAAAACAAAAACAACAATGAAAACCAACCAAACAATCCCCACCCTTGACCAAAACAAAACAAAACCATCAGCATTTTCTTGGTAATACTTTCCTACTTTCTGTTAACAAGGTAATTTGTTCCATTTGTGTTTTGAGGCAGAAATCATGATGTGGTTATTCTATAACTGAAGAGTATAACAGTCAAGATATAACAAATTTTAAAGCAGGACACATCTTTTAAGTTTGGGTGGATTTGGTAGATGCTCTTAAACTGACCTGTGGTCTTTTATAATGCAGTTCTCAGTTCAGCTCAGTGCAGCCACTCGGTCGTGTCTGACTCTTTGAGACCCCATGGACTGCAGCACGCCAGGCCTCCCTGTCCATCACCAACTCCCGGAGTTCACTCAGATTCATGCCCATTGAGTTGGTGATGCCATCCAACCATCTCATCCTTTGTCGTCCCCTTCTCCTCCTGCCTTCAATCTTTCCCAGCATCAAGGTCTTTTCAAATCAGTCAGTTCCTTGCATCAGGTGGTCAAAGTACTGGAGTTTCAGCTTCATCAGTCCTTCCAGTGAATATTCAGGACTGATTTCCTTTAGGATGGACTGGTTGGATCTCCTCACAGTCCACAGGACTCTCAAGAATCTTCTCCAAAACCACAGTGCAAAAGCATCAATTCTTTGGCATACAACTTTCTTTATAGTCCAACTCTCACAACCATACACGACTACTGGAAAAACCATAGCCTTGACTAAATGGACCTTTGTTGGCAAAGTAATGTCTCTGCTTTTTAATATGTTGTCTAGGTTGGTCATAACTTTACTTCCAAGGAGCAAGCGTCTTTTAATTTCATGGCTGGAGTCACCATTGCGGTGATATTGGAACCCCCCCAAAAAAAGTCTGTCACTGTTTCTCCATCTATTTGCCATGAAGTGATGGGACTGGATGCCACGATCTTAGTTTTCTGAATGTTGAGCTTTAAGCCAACTTTTTAACTCTCCTTTCTCTTTCATCAAGAGGCTCCTTACTTCTTCAATTTTTGTCATAAGAGTGGTATCATCTGAGTATCTGAGGTTACTGATATTTCTCCTGGCAATCTTGATTCCAGCTTGTGCTTCTTCCAGCCCAGAGTTCCTCATGATGTACACTGCATGTAAGTTAAATAAGCAGGGTGACAACATACAGCCTTGATGTACTCCTTTCCTGATTTGGAACCAGTCTGTTGTTCCATGTCCAGTTCTAACTGTTGCTTCCTGACCTGCATACAGGTTTCTTAAGAGGCAGATCAGGTGGTCTGGTATTCTCATTTCTTTAAGAATTTTCCACAGTTTGTTGTGATCCACACAAAGACTTTGGCATTGTCAATAAAGCAGAAATAGATATTTTTTTGGAACTCTCTTGCTTTTTTGATAATTCAACAGATGTTGGCAATTTGATCTCTGGTTCCTTTGCCTTTTTTAAAACCAGCTTGAACATCTGGAAGTTCATGGTTCACGTATTGTTGAAGCCTGGCTTGGAGAATTTTGAGCATTGCTTTACTAGCTTGTGAGATGCATGCAATTGTGTGGCAGTTTGAACATTCTTTGACATTGCCTTTTTTTGGGATTGTAATGAAAAGTGACCTTTTCCAGTCCTGTGGCCACTGCTGCATTTTCCAAATTTGCTGACATATTGAGTGCAGCACTTTCACAGCATCATCTTTTAGGATTTGAAAGAGCTCAACTGGAATTCCCTCACCACCACTATTTTTGTTTATCGTGATGCTTCCTAAGGCCCACTTGACTTCGCACTCCAGGATGTCTGGCTCTAGGTGAGTGATCATAACATCGTGATTATCTGGGTCGTGAAGATCTTTTTTGTATAGTTCTTCTGTGTATTCTTGCCACCTCTTCTTAATATTTTCTGCTTCTGTTAGGTCCATACCGTTTCTGTCCTTTATTTTTCCCATCTTTGCATGAAATGTTCCTTTGGTATCTCTCATTTTTTTGAAGAGATCTCTAGTCTTTCACATTCTATTGTTTTCCTCTGTTTCTTTGCACTGATCACCAAGGAAGACTTTCTTATCTCCTCTTGCTATTCTTTGGAAGTCTACATTCAAATGGGTGTGTCTTTCCTCTTCTCCTTTGCTTTTCACTTCTTTTCTTTTCTCAGCTATGGCCTCCTCAGACAGCCATTTTTCTTTTTTCATTTCTGTTTCTTGGGGATGGTCTTGATCCCTGTCTCCTATACAATGTCACGAACCTCCATCCATAGTTCATGAGGCACTCTGTCTATCAGATCTAATCCCTTGAATCTATTTCTCACTTCCACTGTATAATCGTCAGGGATTTGATTTAGGTCATACCATTACAGGTTCTGGTACATAGCAATTCCATTTTCAAAGGGTTCCGTTAATATTTGAAGTCTATTAAAATTTATACAAGGATCAGAAGTATATTCAAACTCAAAATTATAGGTTCTTTTTCCCTCTTAAGCATCATTATCTTAAATACAGAATGGAGCCAGACTGGATGAAGAACCGAATTGATTACATTGACACAGAATTATCCTACATTTCTTTTTCAGGATATCTAAACTTTTAATCTGCGTCGAGTTGACTCACTGGAAAAGAGTCTGAGGCTAGGAAGGATTGGGGGTGGGAGGAGACGGGGACGACAGAGAATGAGATGGCTGGATGGCCTCACCGACTCGATGGACATGAGTTTGAGTGAACTCCGGGAGTTGGTGATGGACAGGGAGGCCTGGCGTGCTGTGATTCATGCGGTCGCAAAGAGTCAGACACGATTTAGCGACTGAACTGAACTGAACTAAAACTTTTAATCAGAGTATTTGATCCACATCTATCAATCTGCCCTGACACTTTCTTAAGATAAAGAAATATAGTGTTGATGTCTTCATACAGTTTTAAAAATTTCTCCAGTGAAGGCCACATTGCAGATTCTGCATTTTTTTTCTAGTTAAGATGGAATAACCAAAATCAGATTAGCATTTTCTATGAAACCACCCCCTATCTCCCTCCCAAACCCTGTAAATCTCCCAATCTAGATCTAGTAAATCAGAATCTGCATTTTAAATGGATACCAAGGTCATCTGCTTGCTCACCAAAGTTTGAGATTCACTGTTTTGTATAAATTTCTTCTTTCTTATATCTAGTATTTAACATTGGAGCAAAATAGCCCATTTGGTAAGAGGAGGAAGGAGACCAGGTTGTCTTTTGTTCAGCTGCAACATTCAGATCATGAGTAAAAATGAAAGTTGTTTCTGTGGATTGAGAGTGTATTTTGTATGAGGGGATGTGATAGACCTTTTCAAAATTTTTAAATTAAAAAATTTAACATTTTTAATAAAAATTTAAAATAAAAAATTAAAAAAATCATATCTTAATTATTGTCAGATATATATTTTATTGAAGAGTAGATGATGAACAATGCTGTGTTAGTTTCTGCTGTTCAGTTCGGTTCAGTCGCTTAGTCGTGTCCGACTCTTTGCAACCCCATGAATCACAGCACACCAGGCCTCCCTGTCCATCACCAACTCCCGGAGTTCACTCAAAGTCATGTCCATTGAGTCGGTGATGCCATCCAGCCATCTCATTCACTGTCGTCCCCTTCTTCTGCCCCTAATCCCTCCCAGCATCAGAGTCTTTTCCAGGGAGTCAACTCTTCACAGCAAAGTAATTTGGTTGTACACACATAATACATAGATATATATTCTTTTTCGTATTCTATTTCATGCATGCTAAATTGCTTCAGCCGTATCCAGCTCTTTGTGACCCCATGGACTGTAGCCTGCCAAGCTCCTCTGTCCATGGGATTCTCCAAGCAAGAATATTGGAGTGGGTTGCTATGCCTCCCTCCAGGGGATCTTCCTGACCCAGGAATAGAACCCACATCTCTTGCATTGGCAGGCACGTTCTTTAACACTAGCACCAAATGGGAAGGCCATATTCACCCTCGCTCCAGTGAATTCAAAAGAAGGAAGGTGAGTACAGGAAAGCCTCTTAGGTAGCTGTATTGTGTCAGGCTCAGAGAGGAGGATTTATTTGACCTTGCGAAGAATTGCTATGGAAAGCCTGTCAAGTTCCTAATTGTTGTTTGTCTATTTTCTTGTCTTCTAGAGATGGTTTCTAAAGTAGTGGTTTAAAAAATTTGCAACATGCCCCAGGGATCTCCCTGAAGACCACTAACAGGACAACGGCTTGGGCAATGAGAAACTTAAGCCAGGGTTTCCATCAGATGTGTTGCTGCCTTTATTTCATTATACTTTGACTCAACCCCTAATGGATTCAGCTTCATAAAGTCAGAAAAAGAGAGAAAGAAAAGCAATTTATTCATGTTTTCGCTGGAACTCGCTGCAGACATGAAATTTCTCTAAAAATGCAAATCATTTGGGGCAACACAAGAGAAACTCGGTAACTAAAGCTCTTAGAGGAAAGCCCTTTCCCAGAGCTAATGTTCTTCTGCCCAGTGATTGAATAAATCGATCTATTTATTACAACATCTTCACTTAAGTTTTCCTTTTAATCCCTAGATGAATGTGTCTAAGGGTACTAGAGGACTTTTCTTTATCACTAAGAAAATTGATTACACTTGTTAATTTGGCTTTTAATCCTAGATATAGCAAAACAAATACCATAAACAAGTGTACAAGAAATCAATATAGATCTGTTCAATATCAGATTGATCAAAAAAGGATTTAGTAAGATTGTAAGAGGTAAAATGCCAATGTACAAACAAAGCCCTTACTTATGTAATATGGCTTTAGACGAGCTCTGGATCTGAAAGAAACTATTTCTGAAAACAGAAATGGTGTGCTTTTGCTGCATTAAAGAAAAATCCCCAGAAGGCCTACCTATCCAAGGTATTTAATGTGAATATTTGTTTTTAAATGATTTCCTGTCTTTTGTCCAGCCAATCTTGTTAATTCACAGAGCACCCTATCGCAGATTTTTCATGTTACATAAAGCCAAAATCACACTTAACAAGTGTAAGGTTTGTCATAAAAAATAGATAAAACAACATTCTTAAAAGCTCAGATACCACAAGGAAAGGTTGTCAGCCATTCTTTTCAGAGAAGGTGAAGACAATGAGAAATAAAATGTATACACAAAGACTTCTGAAATGCTGCTTAGACCACCTCTGGGTCTAAAACCATAGGTGTTTTGTAGAACCCAAATAGCAATCCAATTGTTCTGAACACTTTTGATTAAGCATATTTTAAATTCCCCTTGCATAAAAATGAGTGAGAAGAAGATTAATGCTACTTTACTGTTCAAATGCTACTGGAGATAGTGGAGAAATAACTCTAGAAGGAATGAAGGGATGGAGCCAAAGCAAAACCAATACCCAGTTGTGGATGTGACTGGTGATAGAAGCAAGGTCTGATGCTGTAAAGAGCAATATTGCATAGGAACCTGGAATGTTAGGTCCATGAATCAAGGCAAATCGGAAGTGGTCAAACAGGAGATGGCAAGAGTGAATGCAGACATTCTAGGAATCAGTGAACTAAAATGGACTGGAATGGGTGAATTTAACTCAGATGACCATTATATTTACTACTGTGGGCAGGAATCCCTTAGAAGAAATGGACTAGCCATCATGGTCAACAAAAGAGTCTGAAATGCAGTACTTGGATGCAATCTTAAAAACGACAGAATGATCTCTGTTTGTTTCCAAGGCAAACCATTCAATATTACAGTAATCCAGACCTATGCCCCAACCAGTAACACTGAAGAAGCCGAAGTTGAATGGTTCTATGAAAACCTACAAGACCTTTTAGAACTAACACCCAAAAAAGATGTCCTTTTCATTCTAGGGGACTGGAATGCAAAAGTAGGAAGTCGAGAAACACCTGGAGTAACAGGCAAATTTGGCCTTGGAGCATGGAATGAAGCAGGGCAAAGGCTAATAGAGTTTTGCCAAGAGAACACACTGTTCATAGCAAACACCCACTTCCAGCAACACAAGAGAAGACTCTACACATGGACATCAGCAGATGGTCAACACCGAAATCAGATTGAGTATATTCTTTGCAGCCAAAGATGGAGAAGCCCTATACAGTTAGCAAAAACAAGACCAGGAGCTGACTGTGGCTCAGATCATGAACTCCTTATTGCCAAATTCAGACTTAAATTGAAGAAAGTAGGGAAAACCACTAGACCATTCAGATATGACCTAAATCAAATCCCTTATGATTATACAGTGGAAGTGAGAAATAGATTTAAGGGACTAGATCTGATAGATAGAGTGCCTGATGAACTCTGGACGGAGGTTCGTGACATTGTACAGGAGACAGGGACCAAGACCATCCCCATGGAAAAGAAATGCAAAAAAGCAAAATGGCTGTCTAAGGAGGCCTTACAAATAGCTGTGAAAAGAAGAGAAGCGAAAAGCAAAGGAGAAAAGGAAAGATATAAACATCTGAATGCAGAGTTCCAAAGAATAGCAAGGAGAGATAAGAAAGCCTTCCTCAGCGATCAATGCAAAGAAATAGAGGAAAAGAACAGAATAGGAAAAATAAGAGAACTCTTCAAGAAAATTAGAGATACCAAGGGAACATTTCATGCAAAGATGGGCTCGATAAAGGACAGAAATGGTATGGACCTAACAGAAGCAGAAGATATTAAGAAGAGGTGGCAAGAATACACAGATGAACTGTACAGAAAAGATCTTCACGACCAAGATAGTCACGATAACGTGATCACTGACCTAGAGCCAGACATCTTGGAATGTGAAGTCAACTGGGCCTTAGAAAGCATCACTACGAACAAAGCTAGTGGAGATGATGGAATTCCAGTTGAGCTATTTCAAATCTTGAAAGATGATGCTGTGAAAGTGCTGCACTCAATATGCCAGCAAATTTGGAAAACTCAGCAATGGTCACAGGACTGGAAAAGGTCAGTCTTCATTCCAATCCCAAAGAAAGGCAATGCCAAAGAATGCTCAAACTACCACACAATTGCACTTATCTCACACGCTAGTAAAGTCATGCTCAAAATTCTCCAAGCTAGGCTTCAGCAATATGTGAACCGTGAACTCTCAGATGTTCAAGCAGGTTTTAGAAAAGGCAGAGGAACCAGGGATCAAATTGCCAACATCCGCTGGATCATGGAGAAAGCAAGAGAGTTCCAGAAAAACATCTATTTCTGCTTCATTGACTATGCCAATGCCTTTGACTGTGTGGATCACAATAAACTGTGGAACATTCTGAAAGAGATGGGACTACCAGACTACCTGACCTGCCTCTTGAGAAACCTGTATGCAGGTCAAGAAGCAACAGTCAGAACTGTACATGGAACAACAGACTGGTTCCAAATAGGAAAAGGAGTACGTCAAGGCTGTATATTGTCACCTTGCTTATTTAACTTAGATGCAGAGTACATCATGAGGAACGCTGGGCTGGAAGAAGCACAAACTGGAATCAAGATTGCTGGGAGAAATATCAATAACCTCAGCTATGCAGATGACACCACCCTTATGGCAGAAAGTGAAGAGGAACTCAAAGGAAAGTGAAAGAGGAGAGTGAAAATGTTGGCTTGAAGCTCAACATTCAGAAAACTAAGATCATGGCATCTGGTCCCATCACTTCATGGGAAATAGATGGGGAAACAGTGGAAACAGTGTCAGACTTTATTTTTTTGGGCTCCAAAATCACTGCAGATGCTGACTGCAGCCATGAAATTAAAAGACGCTTACTCCTTGGAAGGAAAGATATGACCAACCTAGATAGTATATTAAAAAGCAGAGACATTACTTTGCCAACAAAGGTCCGTCTAGCCAAGGCTATGGTTTTTCCAGTGGTCATGTATGGATGTGAGAGTTGGACTGTGAAGAAAGCTGATTGCCGAAGAATTATGGCTTTTGAACTGTGGTGCTGGAGAAGACTCTTGAGAGTCCCTTCGACTGTAAGGAGTACCAACCAGTCCATTCTAAAGGAGATCAGTCCTGGGTGTTCACTGGAAGGACTGATGCTAAAGCTGAAACTCCAATACTTTGGCCACCTCATGCGAAGAGTTGACTCACTGGAAAAGACTCTGATACTGGGAAGGATTGGGGGCGGGAGGAGAAGGGGACGACAGAGAATGAGATGGCTAGATGGCATCACCGACTCGATGGATGTGAGTTTGAGTGAGCTCCGGGAGTTGGTGATGGACAGGGAGGCCTGGCGTGCTGTGATTCATGGGGTCGCAAAGAGTCGGACACGACTGAGCAACTGAACTGAACTGTTCAGATGACATAAATTTTGAACGGGGCTTTTCCAATTGTGGGTAGAGCTCATGTTGAACACACACTGTGTCTGGCCACTGGTAATCCCTTTTCAGTTGTCATTCATTCAACAGATATTCACTGAGTACCACCTGAGTGAAAAATATACATTTGAGAGTGACAGAGGCTGGGGTACAGCTGGTAGTCGTGTTCAGGTGAGATGGATTCAGGAGTCCATGTCTGGGAAGAGGGTTGTAGTGGAGGACTCAATCTATAATCACAGCATGATTCTGTATACTAGGGCCTGGTCTTCAGAGAAGAAATGAGTCTTCTGCACAATTCGTTAAAGCAATTAATGGTGCTATATGAAAGGAGAGAAGGTTAGCACTCCCCTGGAAAAGGATGGAAGAGGTCCTCAGGCCTGACAACACGCATACGGTTAAGTCATTGCCTCTGGCCCCCTGGTGGCACAGTGGTAAAGAATCCTCCTGCCAACACAGGAGACGTGGGTTCAATCTCTGGGTCAGGAAGATCCCCTGGAGGAGGAAATGGCAACCCACTGCAGTATTCTTCCCTGGAGAATCTCATGGACAGAGGAGCCTGGCGGGCTACAGTCCAAAGGGTTGCAAAGAGTTGGTCAAGACTGAATGACTGAACAAACAACCATGAGGTAGCGGAGGGTCTGAAAAAGAAAACCACTAAAACATTAACAGAACACATATGCATGCATTTAAGTGCTTGTATCAGGGGAAATAAGCCTGTTGGGTTTCCCATGGTCAGATTTAGATTCTTTGATAGGTTGATTGGCGGGTCAAAAATTTGAGGAGCAAAGAATCTCTGTGTTAGAGTTTGTATCCTTAATGTGTGTACATTATACACAGGCACGTGAATTTTGACTTACAGATAAGTCATGTTTGAACAAATTTTTGTGACTTGAATATAAGTATGTAATCACAATTTTTTGTAATTTTCAGATTATAGACTTTTCTCTTCTGAAAAGTAATATATTCATCCCTGTACCTTGCATGGTATCTTGGAGATAGTATATACTTAATGTTTCCTGAATGAACACAGCTTGTAGCTTATGGTTTAGTTTTAAAAATGTGACAAGTGATAACTGGAAGTTTGGGACTGACATATACACATATATTACATATAAAATAAATAACTTATGAGGACCTACTATATAACATGGATAACTCTACTCAATACTCTGTAATAACCTATATGGGAAAGAATCTAAAAAAAGAGTGGATTGTATATATTTATAAGAGTACACGTTGCTCTACACCTGAAACTAACACAACATTGTAAAACAACTAAACTTCGATAAGTTAAAAAGAAAATGCAACATATCATTGACCGAGCAATGGATAAAGAAGATGCAATACATGTACACAATGGAATATTACTCAGCCATAAAAAGGAATTAATGCCATCTGTAGTAATGTGGATGGACCCAGAGAGTGCCATACTGAGTGAAATAAGTTAGAAAGAGAAAGGCAAATATCATATGACGTACTTATATGTGGAATCTAAAATATGACACAAGTGAACTTGCCTACAAAACAGTAGCAGACTCATAGACATAGAGAATAGGCTTGTTGCTGAGGCGGAGTGAGGGAGGGATGGACGGGGATTTGGGGATTAGCAGATGTGAACTATTATATATAGAATGGATAAACAAGGTTCATTGTATAGCATAGGGAACTATATCCAATATCCTGTGATAAAGCATAATGAAAAAGAATATAAAAAAGAACATATATGTATAACTGAATCACTTTGCTGTACAGCAGAAATTAATACAACATTGTAAATCAGATATACTTTAATTTAAAAAAATCTCAACTCTGCTTATACTTAAAAAATATGATATAATAAAGTATTGCTTGGCACAAACTAGATGACCAATAAATATCTATTGAAAAACAGAATGACTTATGTCTGCCCTTAAAAGTTCAGGTGAGAGCACAAAAGATAAAGAAAAAACTATTGGTCTGAAAAGCCAGCTAATTTAGAAAAAAGTTCTCCAGCAAGATCTGTAGATAACTTTTTCAGTTCAGTTCAGTTCAGTTCAGTCGCTCAGTCGTGTCCGACTCCTTGCGACCCCATGAATCACAGCACGCCAGGCCTCCCTGTCCATCACCAACTCCCGGAGTTCACTCAAACTCATGTCCATCGAGTCGGTGATGCCATCCAGCCATCTCTTCTCTTTAATGAATACATAAGAACTACTCAGCTTTAAAGAATTTGCTCTCTTCTTAAATATATTATTTTCTCATCTTTCTAGAAAAGCAGAAAAAGTCTAATTTCTTAGTTTATATATCTGAAGTGCTTCAGAGAAGAAAAAGGATCTTTATGCATAGTTGCTAAAAATTTAAAACAGTTAAATTTGAAAGAACTACTTATTTTCTGGAGGGGAGCATTATACTCATTTTTTAATTGAAGTATGGTTGATTTACAATGTTGTGTTCAGTTATACATACATACATTTTTCCCAGGTTATTTTCCCTTGTAGGTTATTGCAAAATATTGAGTATGGTTCTCTATGCTATGCATTAAGTTCTGGTGGTTATCTATTTTATATACGGTAGTGTGTATATGTTAATCCAAAACCCCTAACTTATCCTTTTCTCCCTTCCCTCTGGTAACCATAAGTTTGTTTTCTGTATCTGTGGGTTCATTTCTGTTTTGTATATAAGAAAAAATCCCACTTATTCAAAATTTGTTTCTTTTCCCTGGTGGCTCAGACAGTAAAGAACCTGCTTGCAATACAGGAGACCCAGGTTCGATCCCTGGGTCAGGAGGATCCCCTGGAGAAGGGAATGGCAACCCACTCCAGTATTCTTGCCTATAGAATTCTGTGGACAGAGGCTACAGTCCATGGGGTCATAAACAGTCAGACACGACTGAGTGACTAACACTTTCATTTTAATGAAAGAAGGTTTAAGCTACACAAAGTATCTTAATTTTTATGGATTACATTGTTTCAAAGAGCAAAGAGGATGTGGAGTCACTTTTGTGTGTTTAAGTTATGGAACTGTATTGGGCATAGAGAAGAGAAAAGAGGAAGATAGCAGAATTGGAAGACTGCTTCTCCTTACTACACAAATAACCTCCTCCTGTCAAGCCTACCTTCTTTGGCTCTCTTGCAATGTGGCTGGGGGAAAGAAAAAGTACCATATTTTAAAACTGACAATTTATGTGTGGAAAGACAACACATAAATTATGTTTTTATGAATGGGAAGCTATTAAAAATGATGACAATACATATTCAGATGACAAAAATTATTGGAAAAGAATTATTTTTTATGGTTAATCCCATTAAGAATGAATTAAGTTGAAGAAAAATATAAAATAAGATTTTCAGTGATAGGACTATATCAAATTTTTAAAAAGGCCACATCAAATTTATAAGCATATATACAATATATAATTATATGAATATTTAATATATAACTAATAGGGACATATAAGTGAACATAATATAAATATATTAAAACATGTATAGTATAGATACAAAGTATGTATATGTATACATATATATATTCATTGCAATTTTTATTTAAGAAAGTGGGAGTAAAAAACCAAATACTTCAGGCAGTTTGAAGTTGTGTGAATCTGTTCCTGCATCTTGCAGCATTTTATCATATGTGCTGGGAATGTCAAGTGAGTTACATAACAATTTGAGTAGAGTCCCTTGTAGCTTTACATTTAAACCACCTATCCAAAAAACTTCTCTGACACAACCTTGCCCTCATATCTCAGTTCTCTGTCACTCATGCTGATCTGTTTTCTTATTTAACAGATGACATAATGCTGGAGAGGATGTGGAGAGAAGGGGACCCTCCCACACTGCGGGTGGGAATGTAAATTGGTACAGCCACTATGGAGAACAGTATTGAGGTTACTTCAGTTCAGTTCAGTTCAGTCGCTCAGTCGTGTCCGACTCTCCACGACCCCATGAATCACAGCACGCCAGGCCTCCCTGTCCATCACCAACTCCCGGAGTTCACTCAAACTCACGTCCACAGAGTCGGTGATGCCATCCAGCCATCTCATTCTCTGTTGTCCCCGTCTCCTCCCGCCCCCAACCTTTCCCAGCATCAGAGTTTTTTCCAGTGAGTCAACTCGTCGTATGAGGTGGCCAAAGTATTGCAGTTTCAGCTTTAGCATCAGTCCTTCCAGAAACTAAAAATAAAACTACTACATGGCCCAACAATCCCACTCCTGGGCATAGTCAGAGAAAACCATAATTTGAAAAGATATACACACTAATGTTCATTGCAGCACTATTTACAATAGCCCGAACATGGAAATGTAAATGTCTATTGATGGAAGAATAGATAAAGAAGATGTGGTACCTATATACAATGGAATATTACTCAACCATTAAAAAGAACAAAATAATGCTACTTGTAGCCACATGGATGGACCTAGAGATTTTCCATACTAGGTGAATTAAGTCAGACACAGAGACACAAATATTTTATGATATTTGGTGAAGTGTATCTCCAGATCTCTGGCTTTTTTTAAAACTAGGTCGTTTCTTTTCTTACTGTTGAGTTTTAAGAGTTCTTTGTATATTGTGAATAAGGTTCTTTCTCAGAAGTGTCTTTTGCAGATATTTTCTCCCAGTCTGCGGCTGGTCTTCCCAGTCTCTTGACTATCATTTTTTAGTACATACGGAGTTGCTTCATTCATTGCTAATGGTGTAAGAGTGTCTCACCTACGGATGCACCATAATTTAACCAGTCACTTCATGCCTTGCTGAACATTTAAACTGTTTGCAACCTTTTATAGTTACAATACTGTAAATCAATACTTAGGCGTTTGTAAGGCTTTTGCATTTGTTCTTCCTTCAGTCTGGATTGTCCCTCACCCTTCCCCCCACAAAGAGACGCTTACGCTCACTCCCTTACTTTAACCAGGTCGCTCCTGAAATGTTACCTCCTCTGAAAGGTCTTCTTTATCCATTCTATCTATAGTAGAATTGTCCTATTCCATCACTCTCTGTCCATACACAGTGGGATATATATATCATATTTTACTGCATATTGCATTATAATGTATTATGTCATGTTATATGCTTATGTTTGCAGCTGTCTAGATTCCCGTCTAGTGAATAAGTTGCATGAGAATGGAGACTTTATTTGCTGCTGTATCTCCAGTGCCTCAGACAATGCTTAGCACATAGAGATGCTTAGTAAACAGGTGAAAGAATGAACAAGCAAATAAATGAGTGAATGCGTTGAGTAAACATAGAACTATGGGTCAAGGCTGTGTGCACTTTAAATTTCTATAACTGCCAGACTACTCTCCCTCGAGGTTGTATTTAGTCTTTTACCAATAACACAAGGGATATAACTGTATCATCACATGCTCACCAAACATAGTGCATTATCAAACTTGCCAATTTGAGAGCTAAAAATTTCTTCCTATACTTTTCATTCACATTTTTCTTATCATGAGTAAATATCAGCATTTTTTCACTTTTTAAAATTTTACACAATTTTAAAATTCACTTTTCAGTAAATGCTCCATATCCTTTTTTTTTTCATTAAAAAATGGAGTTATTGGTCTTTGCCTTACTGATTTATGATCTCTTTTTATAAAACAGATGAAATCTTTGTGATATTTACAGATTTTTTTTCCTGAGTTTCATTTAAAACTTTAAAAAAAAAAAACTTGTTTGTGGCATGTTGTCACGTAGTACTACTTTATTTTTATAAAGGCACATTGCGAGTTTTCCTCTTCTGGTTGTAGACTTCGGTTGGTTGCTCTGTGATCTCAGGTCGCTTATGAGCTCAAGAAAAATTTGTTTTGCAGATTTTGTAGTTTTGTTGTTGCTATAAGGATGAGAATGACATTCTTTCTAGCTTTCTACATTTAAGCAGAAGTTAGAAGACTATTTATTTTTACATATTAATTTTGCATCTAGTCATCAAGTTGTTTATAAGGATTTTCATTTGCTTTTCCTTCGTTTTTCAATTAAGTGATTATATCTACATAAATAAGCATGCACTCTTCTCATCCTTTTCTAGTTCTTATATATTTTCTTTTTTTTTTCTATGACAAGGGTATGATAGTGGGTATCTTTATGTTATTGTCATCTTTACTGGAATTATTCCTCTCATAGATAATGAATTTCGTCAAATGTACTGTGAGCTCCATTGGAATAGTCAAGTGATCTTTCTCTCCAGTTGTTCATGCGTCCAGCAAATTGGTGAGCCCCACATAGCGTGTCTATGTTCTAAGTCTTGGGGATACAACACTGAGGAAAGGAAATGGAAAGAATCTTGTTGTCATGGAGTTTATATCTCTAGAGGTTAAAGACAGACAGCAAATAAATAAAACATGTTATGTCAGATGATAATATACGCTATAGGGGAAGCAAAGTGTACACCTAGAGGGAATGTATATATGTGTGTGGGGAGTGGTTTGCAACTTTTAAAAGTATGACCACGGAGAGTGGGAGGGAGGCCCAAATGGGAGGGGATATATAGCTGATTCACATTGCTGTACAGCAGAAACCAACAACATTGTAAAGCAATTATACTCCAATTAAAAAGTATGACCTGATGATATTTGACTACAATTCTAAGGGAAATAAGCTTTGGAATATCTTGAAGGAGCACTGCACAAGCAAATACGAAGGTCCTGGTATGGAAGCATGCCTGGTGTGGTCCAGGAACAGAAAGGAGATCCATATGGGGAGAGGAAGAGAGGCATGGGTTGGTGAGATGAGTAGGAAGATTATCAGAGAGGTGACAGAGGGCCAGGTCACGCCTGGTCTCACAGGCCATTGTGGGCACGTTAGCTTGTACTCCACGTGAGACAGGAAATCATTGGGAGGGATTTTAAGCAGAGAAGTGATGTAATCTAACTCTATTTTAAAAGGACAACTCTGAAAGCTGTCGAGTAGATTGTATAGGAAGCTATTTTAACAGTCCAAGCAAGGTATAGGATGGCTTGGACCATGCTGGTAGCAGGGAGATCATAAGACGTTACATGATACTGGATACATTTTTAAGGAACAGGATTTGTTGGCAGACTTGATGTGGATGTGAGGAGACTAAGGATGACACTCAAGTTTTAAATCTGTACATGAATGGGCTTCCCAGGTGGCACTAGTGGTAAAGAACCTGCCTGCCAATGCAAGAGACATTATCAGACATGGGTTCGATCCCTGAGTCAGGAAGATCCTCTGGAGGAGGGCATGGAAACCCGCTCCAGTATTCTTGTCCATGGAGAACCCCATGGACAGAGGAACCTGGTGGGCTACAGTCCATAGGGTCACAAAGAGTCAGACATGACTGAAGCAGATTAGCACGCACGCACAAATGAAGCATCCATTAACTGGGACCTGAAAGCCTAGGGGAGCACTCTTTGGGCTCATTTGTAGTTAAGTGATGAGAGGATGATTTTGCACCTTCCAAATCTGAGATGTCTGCTAGATATCCAAGTGAAGATGTCAAGAAAGAATTTGTGTACAGAAGCCCAGAATTCAGGGGAGGGCTCCAAGCAGCATATATACATTTGAGCATTATTAGTGAATAAATAATACTTAAGTCATGAAACTGGGTGAGAACAATAAGAGAATGAGTGCAAACAGAAAGGAGAAGAAACTAAACTTGAGCCATGGGTCAGTCTAATATTTAAAGATCAGGTAGATTAGGTGGAATCAGCAAAGGAGACTGAGAAGGAGTGGCTAGGGAGGAAGGAGGAGCCAGGAAGGTGAGCCGCTGAGAAGAATATTTAAAGAAGAGGGAGTGGGACTTCCCCGGTGGTCCAGTGGCTAAGACTCCAAGCTCCCAAGGCAGGGGGCTTGGGTTCAATCCCTGGTCAGGGAACTAGATCCCACATGCCACAACAAAGATCAGAGCTCCTGAGTGTCCCAACTAAAACCTGGTTCAGCCAAATAAATAAAGAAATATTAAAAAAAAGGACAAAGGAGGAGGGAGTAATCAACCCTGCTCAGGCTTGCTGATAGGTCAAATAAGATGAGGAGGGCTGAGAAATGACGGCTGGGTTTGGTGACGTGAAACTCATTGACGAGCCCGAGAAGAGCAATCTTGGTAGAAGGTGGGACGGAAAACAAGTGGTTCAGGAGCAAATGGGAAGACAGTAATTACAGACAACTAACACAGATGATTCTTTAAATTGTGATAAAATGGAATAGAGAAATGAGACAGTAACTGGTGAGAAGTTGTGAGGTCAAAAGACTTTTTTTTAGAGATGAGAGAAATGACAGTACACTCATATACTGATAAGAATGATCTACAGGCCATTTAATGCAGATGGAGAGGGAGGGGAGAGCTGTTGGAGGTAATGGCTTTGAGAAAATGAGAACGGATGAGACACAGTACACAGGTGGACAGGTTGGCCTAGGCTACGAGCTTAACAGTCAATCCTCAGTAAAAGGAGAGAATGCACATTGAGCAGAGATGTCAGTGAATGAGTAGATGTGACGATATTTCACTGAAGTATTCTTTTGATTTCTTTTCTTAAATGAAATAAGAAATAGGGTCATCAATTGATAGCAAGGATGGACAAGAAAGTGTTGGAGCTTTAGGGAAAGGGGACAAAATGTGACATAACGGTCCAGGAGAAGGGAAGAGAGAATGAACTCAGGGAATATAGTGATCAGAGTTAGCATTAAGAGCCCACTTGAGGTTAGTGATCATGAATTTAAAACGAGGCCAACCACTTGGCTGTATATTTTTCTGCAGTGACATTCTGTGGTAAAGATACAAATAGGAAGTAGGCAGAGAGTTCAGTTATTAATGCAATGGTTTTATCAGGCAAGTATGCAGAAGACAGAGAGGTAAGGGATGGATCACAGACTTAAGTTGCTCTCATTAAGTTTCCAGCAATGTCAACCTTAACTTTGATCCCAAGTGTCAGCATTTCCTGCTCTCTCTTGCTTTCAACTTGATGCTGGTAGATTTCTTCCCCAAAACTAACATCTCCACATTGTTAAGCCTTAAGTCTCACAGGAGAATCCTAATACTTTTACCTGTTTCCCCAATTTATTACCTTTCTTTCCTCTGTTTTTAAGCAGTTTAAAGTCTGTGATCCATCTCTTACCTCTTTATATAGGTTGGGTAATTTCATAGGTGAATGGATGGGAAGATTATTCCAACTATTTTGAGAAAGGGGCAGAGATTTCTAGGAATTGGATCTCTGCTCACTCTTTGGCCTTTTATGATTAGCCTCAGAAATGTCACGGCATCTGTGAGTGTGTTATTTAGCATGCTGATGTATTACACTACCCTTATGGCAGAAAGTGAAGAGGAACCAAAAAGCCTCTTGAAGAAAGTGAAAGAGGAGAGTGAAAAGGTTGGCTTAAAGCTCAACACTCAGAAAACAAAGATTATGGCATCTGGTCCCATCACTTCATTGGAAATAGATGGAAAAACAGTGGAAACAGTGTCAGACTTTATTTTTTTGGGCTCCAAAATCACTGCAGATGCTGCTTGCAGCCATGAAATTAAAAGACGCTTACTCCTTGGAAGGAAAGTTATGACCAACCTTGATTTTATATTAAAAAGCAGAGGCATTACTTTGCCAACCAAGGTCCATCTAGTCAAGGCTATTGTTTTTCCCATGGTCATGTATGGATGTGAGAGTTGGACTGTGAAGAAGGCTGATCGCCGAAGAATCGATGCTTTTGAACTGTGGTGTTGGAGAAGACTCTTGAGAGTCCCTTGGACTGCAAGGAGATCCAACCAGTCCATTCTAAAGGAGATCAATCCTGGGTGTTCATTGGAAGGACTAATGCTAAAGCTGAAACTCCAATACTTTGGTCACCTCATGCGATGTGTTGACTCACTGGAAAAGACTCTGATGCTGGGAAAGGTTGGGGATGGGAGGAGAAGGGGACGACAGAGAATGAGATGGCTGGATGGCATCACCGACTTGATGGACATGAGTTTGAGTGAACTCCGGGAGTTGGTGATGGACAGGGAGGCCTGGCGTGCTGTGATTCATGGGGTCGCAAAGAGTCGGACACTACTGAGCGACTGAACTGAACTGAACCTCAGTATCCCACCTCCCCTTTCCCTTGGCAACCACAAGTCTGTTCTCTATGTCTATGAGTCTGTTTCTGTTTTGTAGATAAGTTCATTTGTGTCATATTTTAGACTTTAAATATAAGTTACATTATATGGTATTTGCTTTTCTCTGCCTGACTCACTTAGTATGATAATCTCCAGGTCCATCCAACCTTTGCATTAAAAACTTTGAGAAGCTTCCCAGTGACTAAAACACAAGTCCAAACTTTTCACTGCTCTCTACCTCAATCCATCTCCCCTTTCTCTTTCATCATTTTCCCATAGACACAGTATGTTTTGGTAAGCTGGGCTCCTTGCCGTTTCCCAAACAATTTTTGTCTTTTTATTTCTGTTCTTTGTTCATGCTGTTCCACTGTTTATTTATTTATGTTCTAAGAAGATTCATACACCTTCGTTATTGTGCCTGCTGCCTGGCTGCTCATTCACATCAGACTCCCTGTGACCCCATGGACATAGCCCACCAGGCTCCTCTGTCCATGGAATTTTCCAGGCAAGAGTACTGGAGTGGGTTGCCATTTCCTGCTCCAGGGGATCTTCTCAACACAGACATTGAATCTGTGTTTCCTGCATCTCCTGCACTGGCAGGTGAATTCTTTACCACTGAGCCATCCGGGAAGCCTCTACTAGTTATTTAGACCTTTTTTTTCCTATTCCCCTACCCTTGGGGGTGTGTGTGTGTGTGTGTGTGTGTGTGTGTGTGTGCATGCACGCTTAGTTCTCAGTTGCTTCCAACTCTTTGTGGCCCTATAGAATGTTGACCTGGAGAAGGCAATGGCACCCCACTCCAGTACTCTTGCCTGGAAAATCCCATGGACCGAGGAGCCAGGTAGGCTGCAGTCCATGGGGTCGCTAAGAGTCAGACACGACTGAGCGGCTTCACTTTCACTTTTCACTTTCATGGATTGGAGAAGGAAACGGCAACCCACTCCAGTGTTCTTGCCTGGAGAATCCCAGGGATGGGGGAGCCTGGTGGGTTGCTGTCTATGGGGTCGCACAGAGTCGGACACAACTGAAGTGACTTAGCAGCAGCAGCAGAATGTTGACCACCAGGCATGGAATTTTACAGGCAGGAATACTGGAGTGGGTTACCATTTTCTACACCAGGGGATCTTCCTGACTCACTGGGACAAAGAATCAAGCTCATTCCTCCAGCTCAACTCTCCCATGAATCCACTCATGAAGACAGAATTATTTCTCATAGTTATTTGAAAAAAATCATGTGGGAGTATCTTGTATCCTCTAGCAAAATGAAAACTTCTTGAAGTAAGAATCCTGACTTAGAGATCTTTACAACACTTAACAGCATTTATTCAATAATAAATTTTTGAATGGGTGAGTGAATAGATCTAAAAACTGACAATGATTTATTCTAACAATTTAAGGTAAATTCTGAACATTCTCACTTAGTATGGATTTGACATGCTATGGAATTTAGCATCATGTTTTGATTAATACATGAACATTTGGATGAAATATATATTTTACACACTTCTGTAAGTATGATATATATCACAATTACAAAAATTCATGAGCTTGCATGAAATAATGGCAGTCATAGACCTAATTTCAAATATGTTTTCCTTGAAAAAATCATAGCTTAATACTTAATGGACTTTAAGAGGCATACTTTAAAGTATTATTAGACCTATTATTTAAATAGAGTCTATTTACTTACCCTATTTTATGTTATTATGTTATCTAGCTAGAGTATGGATAACTTATTGTTTAAATCACTGGTTTTCATCTTGAGAATGACAATTGCCTACCAAAAATGTCTTCCAGAATGGCTTTCTCAAGGTGTCAAATAGGAGCTGGAGGAAATATTACACTGATGATTTTCAGGTCATATTTGAACAAGCCAGGCTGTTATTAGCATGTAAATATAATATTATGGCTTTCCAGTGTACCTATACATTTGCTTCTGGGAGACCACTGCAATCTCCTTTACGTTATCAGTGAGGTATTTTTTTTAAATGCAGAGGTTCTCTCCAAGGAGCCTGGTAGTGGGAGCTACAGCCTGTTGGCACTGTACCAGAATACAAGCCCCCAGAACACCTGGCTTTGGAGGCCATCAAGGCTTGTGTAGAAGAGTGCCACACAGCTGTAGGAAACAGAGACTCTGCTCTTAAGGGCCTTCCGCAGAATCTCCCAAGCTCTGAGACCTAAGACAGAGGCACTAATTAGAAAAGGTCCTGGGTCAGACCCCCTTGCTGATCGTGGAGAGCCTCCAGGAGAGATAGGAGGCAACTGGGACTTCCCCTGAGCACAGTGGCAGCGATTTTGGGGAGTTCATTATACCTCAGGACACTGGTGCAGGCAATCTGAATTCAAAAAAATTGTAGGATACAAATTAACATGCAAATATGTTGCATTTCTATACACTAACAATGAGGTATCAGAAAGAGAAATTAAGAAAAAAATTCCATTTACAATTTTGCATCAAAATGAATAAATCTAATCAAGGAAGTGAAAGACCTGTACATAGAAAACCTTGGTAGTGGTTTAGTCACTAAATCATGTCTGACTCTTGCAACCCTGTGGACTGTAGCCTGCCAGGCTCCTCTGTCCATGGGATTCTCCAGAGGAGCTTCCCTGATTGTTCAGATGGTAAAGAGTCTGTCTGCAACCCGGGAAACCTGGGTTCAATTCCTGGGTTGGGAAGATCCCCTGGAGAAGGAAATGGCAATCCACTCCAGTATTCTTGCCTGGAAAATGCCATGGACAGAGGAGCCTGGCAGGCTACAGTCCATGGGTTGTTTCTTGAAGTGGGAAAACCTTAAGACATTAATAAAAAAATTGCAAATGATCAAACAAATGGAAAGATATACTGTGCTCGTGGACTGGGAGAATTAATAATGTTAACATGACTATATAGCACAAAGCATTCTACAGATTCAGTACAAACCCCATCAAAATACTAATGATATTTTTCATAGAACTAGAACAAATAACTTTAAAATTTGCATAGAAACACAACAGATGCTGAATAGTCAAAAAAATCTTGAGGAAGAACATAGTTAAAGGTATCACACTCTCTGGTTCAAAACTATACTACAAAGCTACCATCATTAAAACAGTATGGTACTGGCACAGAAACAGACACAGATCAATGGAACAGAAGAGAAAGCCCAGAAATAAACACATGTTTATATGGTCCATTAATCTTTGTCAAAAGAAGCAAGAACATATAGTTTCTTCAAAAAACTGTGTTGGGAAAACTGGACAGCTGCCTGTAAAAGAGTCAAACTGTATTACTTTCTCACACCAAGTGCAAAAATAAATTCAAAATGTATTTAAAACCTAAGTGTAAGGCCTGAAACCTTAAAACTCCTAGAAGAAAGCACAGGCAGTTCTCTCTTTGACACCGATCATAGTAATATATATATATATATATATATATTTGATATGTCTCCTTAGGCAAGGGAAACAAAAGCAAAAATAAACAAATGGGGCTGCATCAAACTAAAATGTTTTTGCATGCCAAGGAAACTCTTAACAAAATTAAAAGGTAGCCTACTGAATGGGAGAAGATATTTCCAAATGACATATCTGATAATATTCAAAATATAAAAAGAACTCATGCAATTTAACATAAAAAACAGTCCAATTAAAAATGATCAGAGGACCTGAATAGACCTTTTTCCAAAGAAGACACACAGATAACTAACAGACACACGAAAAGATGCTCAACATAACTAATCATCAAAGAAATGCAATCAAAACCACTGTGAGATACCACCTCACGCCAATTAGAATGGTTAACTTAAAAAAGAAAACAAATAAGTGTCCGTCTAGTCAAGGCTATGGTTTTTTCAGTGGTCATGTATGGATGTGAGAGTTGGACTGTGAAGAGGGCTGATCGCCGAAGAATTGATGCTTTTGAACTGTGGTGTTGCAGAAGACTCTTGAGAGTCCCTTGGACTGCAAAGAGATCCAACCAGTCCATTCTAAAGGACATCAGTCCTGGGTGTTCATTGGAAGGACTGATGCTGAAGCTGAAACTCCAATACTTTGGCCACCTCATGTGAAGAATTGACTCACTAGAAAAGACTCTGATGCTGGGAAAGGTTGGGGATGGGAGGAGAAGGGGACAACAGAGAATGAGATGGCTGGATGGCATCACCGACTCTGTGGACATGAGTTTGAGTGAACTCCGGGAGTTGGTGATGGACAGGGAGGCCTGGCGTGCTGTGATTCATGGGGTCGCGAAGAGTCGGACACAACTGAACTGAACTGAACTGAAGCGTGTGGATAAAAAGGAATTTTCATGCATTCTTGGTAGGAATGTAAACTGTTAAAACTGTTATGCAAAATAGTATGGAGGTTCCTCAAAAAATGAAAACTACTATATGGGTTTCAGCAATCCTACTTTTGGGTATTTTTCTAAAGAAAACAAAAACAATGATTTGAATGGATATATGCAACCCTATGTTCACTGCAGCACTATTTACAATAGCCAAAATATGGAAGCAACCTAAGTGTCCATTGATTAAATAAATGGATAAAGAAGATGTGATACATATATACAATGGAATATTGCTCAGCTATACAAAATAATGAAGTTTTACCATTTGCAGCAACATGGATAAACCTAGAGGGTATCATGCTACGTGAAATAAGTCAGAAGAGGAAAAGACAAATACCATTTTATTTCATTTGTTCAGTTCAGTTCAGTTGCTCAGTGGTGACTGACTCTTTGCGACCCCATGAATCACAGCACACCAGGCCTCCCTGTCTATCACCAACTCCTGGAGTTCACTCAAACTCATATCCATCAAGCTGCTGATGCCATCCAGCCATCTCATTCTCTGTCGTCCCCTTCTCCTCCCGCCCCCAATCCTTCCCAGCATCAGACTCTTTTCCAGTGAGTCAACTCGTCGTATGAGGTGGCCAAAGTATTGGAGTTTCAGCTTTAGCATCAGTCCTTCCAATGAACACCCAGGAGTGATCTCCTTTAGGATGGACTGGTTGGATCTCCTTGCAGTCCAAGGGACTCTCAAGAGTCTTCTCCAGCACCACAAAAACAGAATAAATGAACAAACATCAAAAACCAGAGATAGACTCGCAGATACAGAGAACAAACAGGGAATGAGTGAAATAGATGAAGGAGATTAGGAGGTACAGACTTCCAGTTACAAAATAAATGAGTCACATGGATAAAATGTGCAGCATGGGGAATATCCAGCAGCACTGTAATGTCTTTGTATGGTGGCAGACGGTAAGCAGACTTGTGCTGATCATTTTGGAATGCAGAGAAATGTCCAACCACTTTGCTGTGCACCTGGATCTACATAGTGTTCTACGCCAATTATCCTCCAAAATAAGACGAAACAAAAACAAAGAAAAAGCAAAACCATGAACTCAGCTGCCTAGAAACATGCCTGGGAGGACACACCATAAGCTGTCAATAGTATTACTCCTCAAGAAAGTATCTGCGTGGAAGGCACTTTGACTCTTGACCATCTACATTTTCTTTCGTAGAGCATTTGGGGAAAGGATGCTATCTAAGTATTAATGGGTGTGTGTGGAGGCTCAATTTAAAAGTTAAGATCAGATATGGAGTAGTAAGGAATGTGACATTTTGGTTGAAAAAAGAATTTATTTGTGTCCCTTTTGGAATAGTAATAGAGCATATATTGCTGGAGTTACTAGATAATTTTATAGAGGGGCACACAAGGATTCTTCCCATACTTCTCTCTTTCTGCTGCTGCTAAGTCACTTCAGTAGTGTCTGACTCTGTGCGACCCCATAGAGGGCAGCCCACCAGGCTCCCCTGTCCCTGGGATTCTCCAAGCAAGAACACTGGGAGGAGAGAAATCTTGCAGTCTTTGCAGCTTGGATGGTATAGAATTCAGTATATATAGCAAATATATCTAATAATTAGAAATAAAAGGAGCTTCCCTGGTGATCCAGTGATTAAGACTCTACGCTTCCCATGCAGAGGGTGTGGGTTGAATCCCTGGTGGGGGAGCTAAGACTCCCATATGCCTCATGGCCAAAAAACCAAAGTGTAAAGCAGAAATAATACTGTAACAAATTCAATAAAGACTTTCAAAATGGTCCACATCAAAAAAAAAAAATCTTAAACAAGAAATATTTCAAAACACTAAAAATTTTTTTGTTTAGACACATCGGTGTGAACTAACTCTCCTCTCTTCTTCCCTGCTTCCTTTCTCTCTCCCCCTCCCTTTTCCTTTCACTTCCTCCTTCCTCTTACTTCCTAAGGTGAAACAAAATGGTTGATCAGAGGACTAGATTGAAGTAAAGGTTAGATTAGAGCAGCCTATGTTCTATAAAACATCTTTTAGTGATCTAATTTTCTTCGGAGAGATTTGAATGTAATAGAAAACAAGTGAAGATAATAGAGAACACAATGCAAAATAAACTCCGCAGACAGGAGTTTCCTTTTTTCAGCAAAAGCAGTCAGTGAGTTCTCAGCCTGACAGCACAGGATAAATCACTCTTCTGGTCTGGAGCCTTTCACTTTCCATCTGCATCAGTCGAAGACCTTTTGTCCTAGCAGGAAAGGCAGGCAAAGTCTCCAAATCTCATGTGGGAAACATGTTCAGGAACATGGTTTTTTAAAAAGAAAAACATGCAAGGAAGCTTGAAGAGCATTTTATAATAGGCCTTAAGAGCACTGAAAGAACCCAGTTCACAGTAAATTTCAAGACAATCAGATTTCATCTGGATAAGCCTTTTCAATGCCCCAAATTGGAAAATTTCTATTACCTTCCTTACAGATCACTGAAAATAAGTGCCTGGCCCATGCTCTACCCAAGGTACAGTCGCTCTGTTTTCAAGCTCAAAACAGATATTGATTTTCGTTTCAAACTCTAATGCCAAAATTAGCAGTGTCAGGTTGAATTAGAGGTAGATGGTTTAGAGAGTTCAACAGTGAGCAAGCAGCATGGCCAGACTGCCTTTTCTGTTTTTTTTTTTTTCTTTTCATGTCTTAAAGACAACAAAACATGGGATATAAGACGCCTTTCAGTTTTATGGTACCCAAAGAAATACTTGGTCCAATTTCACTCATATATCTTTAGCCCATCAGTTTCCTTCAAGTGTCAGTTCAGGGGTCATAAATACATCTTCTTTGAGGATGATTATAGTTTGATTTCCTTCTGCTGGGCATTTTGCCTCTCACGTAGCTTTGGAAAAATCAAGATTTGTCTAGCAATTTAAATTGACAGAGCATTTCATCTGCATTGTCCCGTAAAGGGGGAGGCGGCTCGGTTATTGAATTGGTCCATCAGTGGAGTGTGCATCCTTTATACCTGGGATTGATTGAAAGGAAAGAACTACAAATTGCACTGTGAGAGCTTCCCTCACATGGAACTGTTCATCAAAGAAGCAGACTGAGCTTTGTAATGGGGGCATTTAGAGCATCCATTCACTATGAGGAGCAGGTGCCCGCAAACCCAAGTCACCCAGACTTGATTTATCAATAAGGAAGAGTGGCGTATTGATAAGAGTGGCTTATTTATCAATAAGGAAGAGTGTTGCCAGCATGGCTTTGAGGGGAGCAAACAGGGGAAAGGAATGAGTATGGATATCCTTGATAATCCTCTGAAATACCTCTATGTCTGTATGATTAATAACATATCTGGTTGCTGCTTCTCTGTACCTTGAATGAAGGCAGCTTTTTCTAGATGGCTTCCATGCAGAGTGGGTGTTGGGTGTGTATGTGTGTGTGTGTGTGAGAGAGAGAGAGAGCAAGTGAGAGATGGCGGGAAGGCAGGAGGGGGAGTGGAGGGGAGCAGAGGAGAGAAATGAAAAGTGAATAGGTAACCAAGAGCAGAGGTAGAAACGAGAGATTCCTCAGTTTGGATCTGATGGAGTAAATGCCTATTAAACCACCCAAGCTGTCTTCTTGCATACGTTCTAGTCCCACAAAGGGTGGAGCCCAGTTACTGAATTACTCCCTGTGCTTCATGTGGAGACCCAGTAACTATCTCTGATGGGCAGGTGGTGGGCTCTCAGTGCTCCCACAGTGTGAATGCCTCGCTCATCAACCACTGGAGTATGCTGTCATCTGCTCACTGGTCTGAATATGAGCTCTTTGATGGCAGGATTTGTATTTTATTCATATTCTGTTTCCAGGGTCTAGAAAATGTCTGGCTTATGGTTTGTATTCAAGTTTGATGAGTGACTGGCTAGCGGCCTACTCCCTGTGGGGAAGTTTTAGAGGTGAAGATGGGGAGTGATCCCCCAGTCCTATAATATTTCAGGAGTAAAATATTAAGAAGAAAGTGGAGAGAGGTTCCCTTTCATCATCAATAGATCAAGAACCAGAGAGCAGGGACTTCCTTGGAAGTCCAGTGGTTAAGACTCTGAGCTCCCAATGCAAGGGACACAGGTTCTATCCCTGGTAAGGGAACTAAGATTCCACATGCTGTGCAGCGTGAAAATAAAAACAAAACAGAGAGAAAACAATGCTGAACATTAACACCCAGGTATCTGGTATGGGTGTTGAACTATCACCGATTTTGATCAAGCTCCTGCCATGTTTGGTTGGGGATATTAGATGAAGGATCTAAGACAGATGTGGACAGAAACTGGTGGACCAAAACGAGGCAAGAGCCTAGAGACAAAAGGGCATGGGGCACTCTGAGTGGACTGAGAGAAAGCAGAAATTTGTTGGAAAAAAACCAATGCCTCCTGGATACAGAAGTAGGGAAAGACATGCAGGCAGGCAGAAAGAGCAGCCAGGTCATGAAACTGGGACTGGCCATGGGTGTCAGGGGGTGCTAACCTCCAGTGGTTGGCTGTGGCCATGTTCTCTGTTGGTTGCGGTAAATAAAGTGTGGCTAGGAAATCAAGAGAGGAAATGAAGAATGCCTTTTTCTTCCTGCTTTAGCTAGTAAATAAAATTTAACTGAAGTCTGAAATACAGCTCATAGTTTAGTATTAACTATGGTGGTTTAGTTGCTCAGTTGTCTCCGACTCTTTGCGTCCCCATGGACTGCAGCCTGCCAGGCTCCTCTCCCCATGGGATTTCCCAGGCAAGAATACTAGACTGGGTTACCATTTCCTACTCCAGGGGATCTTCCTGACCCAGGGATCAAAACCCAGGTCTGCTGCATAGGCAGGCAGATTCTTTACTGACTGAGCCACCATTAACCATAGATGATGGAAGTCCACGTAAATGAGAGCTGATAGGAACAATCTCTGTGCTCTTGAGACCCCAGGTCTTCTGGTACAAAATGTAGTTCCCTTCTACCCACCTGACCTTAACTCATGCTATACCAGTGTTTTCAATAATCTCTGGAACAACATGGTCACGTGTCAATAGTATGAAGTCCCTAAGGGTTATTATTCAAATGTTTATCTAGAGATGCTGATAGGTTTTTAAAAAGGCTTTTTGTTTTTATTTTTGCTCTTGCCTTTAGCACTGGCCTCTAGCACTCCCACTGAAAGACAAGGCCCTGTTATTCACAAGGCATTTCTCTAAATGTGTTTTGTCTAAGGAATGCTACAACAGGAAAACCTATTTGCAAAGAGATGCTTTGCTTTCTCTGTTGCGATTGGGAAGCACAGCTAGTTTACTCTGTTTAAACACCCAGCTCAGCGATTGATGTTAGAGAAAGAAGCTCAGTCTCCTAGAGTGAGTGGAGTTTATAGACTAGCCTTCAGCTTGTAGAGCCTCTGTACCAGCCCTAGGGGAGGATAGATTTTATAAATAAAATATTTGTGAACAGCAGTAGTCACAGCATTATTACAAACTTAAAAAAAAAAAGATATCAAAGGGCACGGTTACATGAAACCAGCAACAAGCCAGCATTTGCTTCTCTGAACTATGCAGGGCTGTACCACGATGCAGGACTTGTTAGTGTACTCAAAAAATGATGGAAAGTAGTATTAAAGAGGGGATGGTAAAAGTGTCACACATTCCCAGTATACTGGTGACAACTTTCCAATTGCCTTAACAATATGCCGTTAGCTATTTGTATTTGGGAAGCAATTATGCTGTTTGATAGTGAACTCTAACTTGAGAAATCAGTCATGATTTTCCCTTTCATTTGATCCTGTGGAAAATATTAAAACACAATGAAATAATGGTTTACGAGTATTTTCCAGATAATTTTAGTTTTAACGAAAAATACTACTTTCAGGTGATTTTTATTTGTTGTTGTTGGGTTATTCTCTTTCCCTCCCCCACTGAGATCAAAGTATATTTAGAGAATGCTAGAGGGGACCATTCCTTGCTTCCCCAATTTCATAGGTTGGTGTGGTTTCTGCCTCTTTCCAGGCATAACTGAGATACATATATTAAGGTTCTGCATCACAGGTCCAAAAGTAGCTCAGAGAATGATCCAGACCCAAGTCCAAGTCCAGCCTATCCCAGGAGCTAGATTATTTCTGGAAGCTTCAATTCAAATAGACTTTTGGTCTTCTTAAAGCAAATGCATATCTCCTGGTTCAATATATCATAGTTAACTGAAATTCACCCTTCATGTTTACAGAGTCAGACGCTGATTTTCTTCAGCGAAGGCATCAGTCAGGGTCAGATGTCTACTAATTTTCTCATGCTCAAGTTTTATGAGTCCTACCTGGTGGCTCAGAGGTTAAAGCGTCTGCCTCCAATGCGGGACACCCGGGTTCGATCCCTGGGTCGGGAAGATCCCCTGGAGAAGGAAACGGTAACCCACTCCAGTATTCTTGCCTGGAGAATCCCATGGACGGAGAAGCCTGGTAGGCTTCAGTCCACGGGGTCGCAAAGAGTCGGACATGACTGAGCGACAGAACGGAAACGGAAGTAGACATCACAGCTATGAAGTTTGAAATAATACACGGACAAGTGGACATCATTTACAGAATAGAATAAAATTAGGTGTCTGAAATCTAACATTATTTTATCCAAAAATTATTCTGTGGTTAGACTGTCAAAAAGTTCACTGTTTAAGAAAGTCACTGGGCAGGTGTTTAACAGGATTAAGAAAAGTTGCCCCTATATGGATAAGGGAATATTCAATACAAACTACCATCTTCTATATACCATTTCCATTGCAAAGGCACTCTTAGACGGTTAGCAGCTATGCCGTGCCTCTTTCTTATTTTGTAGTCTAGGAAATAACCCTCAATTACATGAATTAGAGTAGGTCAATTAAAGAACACCAGGGCATAAAGATTATGAAGAAGACTCTCTTATGTCACAAATTATGCATGAAAAACAATTCTTCCTGTCCTATTCTTTAGTAATTGGTAATCTTTCTAGAACAAATATATTCAAGTAAGCTCCAACACACACTTTGTACATCGCATGCATAATCAGTGTTGAAATGAGAGCTGGCTGTTGGTGAATGATATTTTTTGAGTCAGGGGTCAAGGCTGCCTTGTATTCCTCTGGGTATGATGTGGAAGTTGCAGGAGATTTTAGTTGAGTATTATTCCTAAACAGATTTTTTTTTATAGACGTATCTCTTTATTCCCTTTTACTTACTTTCTTTACTGTGGTGTAGTATACATAATTTAAATAACTAGGGAATGTCTCTGGGCTCAAAACCACCTGCTGGCTTATATTAGCTAATTAATGGTGATTTATCTGAGTTACTAATTTGAGTAGAGCTGATTGCCTTTAGGAATTTGGGAAACGTTGCAAGAATTCTGATTAAAATTATGCCTTTGTGATGGACAGTCTCCTCAAATGACTTAAAAAAAATATTGCCTGTTAGCAGATTTAAAAAAAAAGAAACGAAACCAATGGCCAAATTGATGACCTTGTGTTGTTTTCTGGCTCAGATCATGTCTTATGGCGGCTTGTTTCCCTCTGCGATTCGATTTTATCTCTGCCAGGCTTCTTCTCATTTTGTCTCTTACATTAGGGTTTATTTGCTTTTGACTGCTTGAAAAACAGAACTGATCTTGAATCCATAGAGCTTAATCACTTTCCCCAAAACTAATACAGTAGATATATTTTAGCCCAAGTTCTGTGTCAGGTTGGCTAGATTCCCAGGACTTGAATGTGTGAATTTAATGATGGTACAATATCTGAGGTAGGAATAGAATAGAAAGCTCTCAGTGGCAGGTCTGCTGGCTCAGTGTAACTTCATTGTCCGCTGGTCTCAGTATCTTTTAAGGCAGTGGAGCGCACAGACAACGAGCTGGCCGTTTCTCTCTGCCGTGACTCCACTGATATTAGAACCACTCAAGGATCACCTTCGCAAATAAGAATACAGCAGACAACTGTTACAGAGAAGGCAATGGCACCCACTCCAGTACTCTTGCCTGGAAAATCCCATGGGCGGAGGAGCTTGGTGGGCTGCAGTCCATGGGGTCGCGAAGAGTCGGACACGGCTGAGTGACTTCACTTTCACTTTTCACTTTCGTGCACTGCAGAAGGAAATGGCAACCCACTCCAGTGTTCTTGCCTGGAGAATCCCAGGGACAGCGGAGCCTGGTGGGCTGCCATCTGTGGGGTCGCACAGAGTCGGACACGACTGAAGCGACTTAGCAGCAGCAGCAGCAGACAACTGTTAAACACACAATGAGGCTTCCATGGAACATCAGTTTTAGTAACTGTGTTCAATTTTGGTTTCAGGAAAATAGTAACGAACCTCTTTGAGTCTTCCGGATTTATGGACGATTTGACTAACCCAGGCAATCTCTACGCCTCTGCCCACACCACATTAATTCAAGGAATGATAAAATGCATGTAGTGTTTTGTTGCTGCTGTCATTCACTTGCTAAGTCTTTGTGGCTCTATGGACTACTCTGCAACCCCATGGACTGCAGCACGCCTGGCTTCTCTGTCCTCCATTATCTCCGGACTTTGCTCAAGTTCATGTCCATTGAGTTGGTGACGCCATCAACCATCTCATTCTCTGCTGCCCTCCTTCTCCTTTTGCCTTCAATCTTTCCTAGCATCAGGGTCTTTTCCAATGAGTGCTTAATGTATATATATATTTTAGCTTCTACTTGTTAATTCACAAATATCTTTTAAAGAAGAGTGTACTTTTCACAAACGCACATTAGTATAGTTTCAAAATTTTTTATTACTGAAATATAGGCATAAAGGAATTCAGGGCTGAAAAAGAGATGAGAATTGAGTTCTCAGTGACCTCAGACTTATAGCTTGTCGGGCTTATCTGATTCTCTATGACAGAATGAAAACCACAATAACAGAAAACTAATCAAACTGATCACATGGACCACAGCCTTGTCTAACTCAATGAAACTATGAGCCATGCTGTGTAGGGCCACCCAAGACATATGGGTCATGGTGGACAGTTCTGACAAAACGTGATCCACTGGAGAAGGGAATGGCAAACCGTTTACTTCAGTATTTTTGCCTTGAGAACTGCATGAACAGTATGAAAAGACAAAAAGATAGGACACTGAAAGATGAACTCCCTAGGTTGGTAGGTGCCCAACATGCTACTGGAGAAGAGCAGAGAAATGACTCCAGAAAGAATGAAGAGATGGAGCTGAAGAGACGGAGCCAAAGTGAAAGCAATGTCGAGTTGTGGATGTAACTGGTGATGGAAGTAAAGTCCGATGCAATGTTGCATAGGAGCCTTTAATGTTAGGTCCATGAATCAAGATAAATTAAGAGTGGTCAAACAGGAGATGGCAAGAGTGAAAGTAGACATTTTAGAAATCAGTGAACTAAAATGGACTGGAATGGGTGAATTTAACTCAGATGACCATTATATCTACTACTATGGGCAGGAATCCCTAAGAAGAAATGGAGTAGCCCTGATAGTCAACAAAAGAGTCCAAACTGCAGTACTTGGGTGCAATCACAAAAATTACAGAATGATCTCTGTTCATTTCCAAGAAAAACAATTTAATATCACAGTAATCCAACTCTATTCCCCAATGCTGAAGAAGCTGAAGTTGAATGGTACTATGAAGATCTACAAGACCTTCTAGAACTAACACCCCCAAAAATATCTTTTTCATCATAGGGGACTGGAATGCAAAGTAGGAATCAAGAGATACCTGGAGTAACAGGCAAATTTGGCCTTGGAGTACAAAACAAAGCATGGCAAAGGCTAACAGAGTTTTGCCAAGAGAATGCACTGGTCATAGAAAACACCCTCTTCCAACAACACAAGAGATGACTCTACATATGGACCTCACCAGATGTCAATACTGAAATCAAACTAATTATATTCTTTGCAGTCAAAGATGGAGAAGCGCTATACAGTCAGCAAAAACAAGACCGGGAGCTGACTGTGGCTCAGATCATGAACTCCTTATTGCCAAATTCAGACTTAAATTGAAGAAAGTAGGGAAAACCACTAGAACATTCAGATATGACCTAAATCAAATCCGTTATGATTATACAGTGGAAATGACAAATAGATTCAAGGGATTAGATCTGATAGAGTGCGTGAAGAACTATGGACTGAGGTTTGTGATGTTGTACAGGAGGCAGTGATCAAGATCATCCCTCAGAAAAATAATGCAAAAAGGCAAAATAGTTGTCTGAGGAGGCCTTACAAATAGCTGAGAAAAGAAAAGAAGCAAAAGGAAAAGGAGAAAAGGAAAGATATATCCATCTGAATGCAGAGTTCCAAAGAATAGCAAGGAGAGATAAGAAAGTCTTCCTCAGAGATCAATGCAAAGAAATAGAGGAAAAAATAGAATGGGAAAGACTAGAGATCTTATTAAGAAAATTAGAGATACCAAGGGAACATTTCATGCAAAGATGGGCACAATAAAGGACAGAAATGGTACAGACCTAACAGAAGCAGAAGATATTAAAAAGAGGTGGCAAGAATACACAGAACTATACAAAAAGATCTTAATGACTCAGATAACAACTATGGTGTGATCACTCACCTAGAGCCAGACATCCTGGAGTGCAAAGTAACATGGGCCTTAGGAAGCATCACTATTAACAAAGCTAGTGGAGGTGATGGAATTCCAGTTGAGTTATTTCAAATCCTAAAAGATGATGCTGTGAAAGTGCTGTACTCAATATGCCAGCAAATTTGGAAAACTCAGCAGTTTTTTTTTTTTCCAGCAGGACTGGAAAAAGTCACTTTTCATTCCAATCCCCAAAAAAGGCAATGCCAAAGAATGCTCAAAGTGCCACACAATTGCACCTATTTCATATGCTAGCAAAGTAATGCTCAAAATTCTCCAGGCCAGGCTTCAACAGAACTTGAATCATGAACTTCCAGTTGTTCAAGCTGGATTTAGAAAAGGCAGAGGAACCAGAGATCAAATTGCCAACATCCACTGAATCATTGAAAAAGCAAGAGAGTTCCAGAAAAACATCTACTTCTGCTTTATTGACTACGTCAATGTCTTTGTGTCGATCACAACAAACCGTGGAAAATTCTGAAAGAGATAGGAATACCAGACCACCTGACCTGCCTCCTGAGAAATCTGTATGCAGGTCAAGGAGCAACAGTTAGAACCAGACATGGAACAACAGACTGGTTCCAGATTGGGAAAGGAGTATGTCAAGGCTGTATATTGTCACCCTGCTTATTTAACTTATATGGGTACATCATGCGAAATGCTGGGCTGGATAAAGCACAAGCTGGAATCAAGAGTGCCGGGAGAAATATCAATAAACTCAGGTATACAGATGACACCACCCTTAAGGCAGAAAGTGAAGAGGAACTAAAGAGCCTCCTGACGAAAGTGAAAGAGGAGAGTGAAAAAGTTGACTTAAAACTCAACATTAAAAAAACAAAGATCATGGCATCCAGTCCCATCACTTCATGGCAAATAGATGGGGAAACAATGGAAACAGTGACAGACTTTATTTTTTTGTGCTCCAAAATCACTGCAGATGGTGACTGTAGCCATGAAATTAAAATACACTTGCTCCTTGGAAGAAAAGCTATGACGGTATATTAAAAAGCAGAGACATTACATTGCCAACAAAGGTCTGTCTAGTCAAAGCAATGATTTTTTCAGTAGTCATTTATGGATGTGAGAGTTGGACTATAAAGAAATTTGAGGACCAAAGAACTGATTCTTTTGAACTGTGGTATGGGAGAAATCTCTTGAGAGTCCCTTGGACTGAAAGGAGATCAAACCAATCAATCCTACAGGAAATCAGTCCTGAATATTCATTGGAAGAACTGATGCTTAAGCTGAAACTCCAATACTTTGGTCACTGGTGCCAGGAACTGATTCATTGGAAAGGACCCTGTTGCTGGGAAAGACTGAAGGCAGGAAGAGAAGGGGAAGACAGCGGATGAGGTGGTTGGATGGCATCCACGACTCAATGAACATGATTTTGAGCAATCTCCTGTGTTGGTGATGGACAGGGAAGCCTGGCGTGCTGCATTCCATGGGGTTGCAAAGAGTCGGACATGACTGAGGAACTGAACTAAACTTAACTGGCTTATCTGATACTAAGGAGTGCAGATGAAATATGATTTGTCACTTTTTCTGACTTCTGATACATTTCCACAATGACATGAACACCGTCCTCTAAAAAAATAATAATGTACACCCATGCTCTACATTAGTTGTCAAGTCTGACCAACAAACAAAGCTTTGTTATTTGAGTTTGGAGCAGAAATATTTAAACTAAAGTTATTTCTTGGTTTGGGACTTGAAGTCAGTTCCCTAGGAATGAAGTTTTCCTAGCAGTCAGTGCTTTTGCTTTTTCAATCGTTCTCTCCCCTCTTTGGTTACTCAGAGTTAAGACTTTCAGACTTCTCTGTCTCTATTTTAATTGCCTGGCTTCAGTTTCTTAGGTGAAAGTACGAGGCTCTTTAGTCAAGCTGAAATCAAACATTCTCTTCTTGCTTGTTTGTACTCTACTGCTTTGTTCTTTGTCCCTCAACACCACCACCCTCTGAACTATTAATACTTTAGGTCAATAAAGAAGCTCCTCTGAAAAGCCAATGAGCTCTTCTTTATCTCTTCATTTGCTTTATGTTGAAGGGCCATATATTCTTGGGGATAGGGATGAAAAATTGCCTAATCTCCTCTACAGATACCTGGTTCTCCTATTTCTTATTTTTCTAAGTAAAAGGCAATCCAAGTCAAAGTCCACCTCATTGCGTGGTGGCTATAAGTCTCAGCATTTCCACTTTCATTGGAATGTAGTGGACAGTGTGGTAGAACATAACATTCACTCAATGTAAATTAGTGTACGTACTGTGAGATTGCAAAAGGTTTGTTAAAGGTGGTGAGCGATGGAATTTAAGCTGGAGCTTTTAAGGTGGGGGGGGGGCGGTCCCTGGTGGCTCAGACAGTAAAGAATCTTCCTGCAATGCAGGAGATCAGGGTTCAATCCCTGCTACTGCTGCTGCTAAGTGGCTTCAGTCGTGTCCAACTCTGTGTGACCCCATAGATGGCAGCCCACCAGGCTCCTCTGTCCCTGGGATTCTCCAGGCAAGAATACTGGAGTGGGTTGCCATTTCCTTCTCCAGTAGGGTTCAATCCCTAGGTTGGGAAAATCTCTTAAGAGAAGGGAATGGCTACCCGCTCCAGTATTCTTGCCTGGAGAATTCCATGGACAGAGGAGCCTGGTGGAGTAGTCTGTGGGGTTGCGAAGAGTCAAACACAACTGAGCAACTAATGCTTGCATTTCAGTTTTTAAGGTAACACAATGAGCAGATGTACTCAGGTCATAACTTTCAGACAAGCTGAGTTAAATGACACATTTTTCAAAAAGGCAAACTCTTTCAGTGGTTAACTGTTTGAAGGCAGAGAGCATAGCAAAGAGAGAAATAGAGGCTATATTATTTTTTTTTTACTTTAGTCACCATCTAAAGTGAACTCTGAAAGTAGATGTCATAGACCGTGACCTCCAAATTTGCTGCACTTACAGACTTCACCAAAAAACCTTCCCTTTCTTTCCCCATCTCCACCTTATTCCTTTTTCAGAGATGGCACATTAATATTTATAGGCTGACTCCGTGTGAGTTCTAAACTTTGTTCTAGAGAAAAGATGACACTATATAACAGGGTGGATGATTGCTAAGCCAGAGGGGAGGACAATGACGTCAGCAACCCACATGTAATTCTCACATTTACGCCCGTCTTGTCTGGCAAAGCAACAGAGTGATGCTCCCAGAGCATAAAGCGAAGGATGCACCCCAAAGCATCTTAATCAAGCCATTTTTTAAAAAGTCTAACTTATGAGTTTGATGTTCTTAGTGATTTCTAATGCTCAGAACTAGTTTGGCATTAAGTATTCAATCACCTTGTGATCTGTTCCATTTCAAGAGTGGTAGAGGGGAGAAAATAGACTCCAAATCATAGCTACTGTCTTGTGCAAGGTTCTTATTAAAAACAGCATATTCCTGTAGCCCAGAGGGCTTACAGCCTCTTCCAAAGCAGAAGTGCTGCTCTAAGCTAACCTCAAGGGGCTACTAGAGAGAGATGAAGCCTTCACCCCTCTCATGGGGCTGGTGGGGGAGGGGAATGATAGCATCATATCCAATCCCAATTCCAAGCCTCCATCACCCCAATAAGAAATATTCCTTGAGGCATTACTGACATGCAGTTCCCTGGTTAGTTGGTTAATAAGTATTTCAATAAGAATAATTAATTTTAGAAAGAAAGAAAAACACTTTATAGTAGAATCTATTTAGGAGAGTACATATATATAGGCTTAGTGAGGTAAGAGGATTTTGTTGTTTTTATCATGTTCTAACATTGATATCCTTTGCTTCTGTTATATCACTTGTGCTTGACATTTTATCTACAGATGATCAGAATATAATAAAGTGATCACCTCCAGACTGAGGCTTTTAACAATGGTGAGCAAAGAGATGCTTAGAGGCAAGACACTGAGGAACAGAAATGCACTGAATAAATTCAGTTCAAAAAGGATGATCAGGTCCCAAGGTTACACTAATGTGAGTTGTTTTTCTTACTGTCTGCTAAAAGTGACCACAACTATAAAGAGATTTTTTTTTTCAAATTTTTTTCCCACAAAGATCATCAGCTTCCAGTTTACTGATTAGACTATTTCACTTTTCATGCAAAGGCTTGTTGACTTTAAGCTTGACTACAACCATTATTTGTATATTTCTTATATATTTTGTATATTTCTTATTTTACCAAAGAATCATTAATAAATCAGATCTTAAGGTGTGATTTCATCATTCTATAGATCATAAAATTGCACCTAAAGGTTTAGAAGAAGTTTAGGGCTTATTTAAACATTATTAGCCTTGTGTATGTTAAATGTATCTATGTATAGAGATGCTTTAAAAGGTAATTGTATGTTATTTTTTAAAAAACATTTAGAACATTACATCCTCAGTATAAAAAAGGAGCCAAGTTTATACTAAGGTATATTCTCATGGAAGAGGTAAAATTTTCATAGAAAATAATTCCTTACAACTTAAATTATAATTTAAAATGTCTAGTTACTTCTTTAAGAGAAACCCAAATCACAAGTTAACTTTTAGTAAAATGCATTCAACCTTCCAGGTTTTCATTTCTAAATCAAAGGATGGGCTAAGTTTGAAAATAAGACCCTAATTTATATCTTACCTACAAAATTGAGAGCATTCTATGTAATTTCTCCCTGTGAGCACCTCTGCATATGAGGACAATCCCTCAGTGATAACGAGGTATTCATCATCTTGTTTCAACCCTAATGCAGTTGATTTGGCTTGTACTGAGGCCTCAAACCGAGTGAATCGATTAGACAGGCAGCCTTCAAAAGACAGGCAGACCTTGGCGCTTGCCCAGATTCACCATTTTAAATTATGATGATACTCTATGGCTGGAAATTAAAAAAAAATCTTCACCTAGGACTGCACATTCAAAGGATATAAATCAACTGTCAATAATATTGACTGAAATGTTTTTAAAGCTTCCACTCTCTAGAGGGGACTACTGCTCAGAATATATGGCCTCTGCCATAGGCACATATGCAGGTCAGATAGCTGAATTCTCAAGGAGCGCAGAATGCTAAGGGCAAGTTGGGGGTTTCAGAAATGGAGTACATCTGGGGAGCAGAGAGGTCTTGAGTCAAAAAATTATTTACTCAGACTCACTGTGTCTCCACTAAATGTTAGGGGAAAAGCAACAGATTAAGCCCGTACATTTTAATGTGTGAATGGGCATGACTTTACAGATGGTGGCATTTAAAAACAAATGTTTGTTAAGTTAAAGAAATACCTAATTATGTAACCTCAAATAGAGAAGCAAGTATTTGTAAGCAAATAATCTTTACATGTGAGAAAAGATGCTTTTGATTAGGAGATCATTGTGTATAAGACTGGTCTTTGGGTTAGCGTCTGCTGCTGCTGCTGCTGCTAAGTCACTTCAGTCGTGTCCGACTCTGTGTGACCACATAGACTGAAGCCCACCAGGCTCCCCCGTCCCTGGGATTCTCCAGGCAAGAACACTGGAGAGGGTTGCCATTTCCTTCTCCAATGTGTGAAAGTGGAAAGTGAAAAGTGAAAGTGAAGTCGCTCAGTCGTGTCCGACCCTTAGCGACCCCACGGACTGCAGCCTACCAGGCTGCTCCATCCATGGGATTTTCTAGGCGAGAGTACTGGAGTGGCTTGCCATTGCCTTCTCCGGGGTTAGCGTCTACCACGGAATAAATCTCTCCTTAATTTATTGCTATTTTCAGAGCTGCCTCCCTCTTTCTTTACTTCTGTACTAACAGGTACTCTCAAAAGGTTACATTCATTTTAACATTCTTATGGCACTGATGGCGGATGAGGAAGCTTCACTGTGTGGATGGAACAGGCAGAGCTAAATGTTTCTAAGTGAATATTTTAATGCTAGATTTATCACACCTGTCTGACAGAAGAATTAAACAAGAAAATTTAAATAGTATTTTTTAAAAGTAGGTTTGTGATAAAAGTCATTAGTCTCATAACTGCTAAATTCCACTGCAAGTGATACCTATAACTGGGTTAAATGACATTATGTATAAACACATTTCAGCATTAGGTTTTATGGGACCTTTGACAGAGGGCTAATTCACAAGATTTAAACAATTCTTAAATAACTTTTTCATAGTCTATTTATACCCCAAGAAGAAAATATGGCCTCTAGTTGGGTTAGAGATATTGTTAGAAGGACTGTGAGTTGAGAGGAAGCCTTGGTAGGCAAACACAGTGTTCTCAGAACATTTAGAAGCTGTTCAGGTCTTCAATGAATTGTTTAAGGTTAAAGAAGATCATTAGGAGAAGGGAACAGCACCCCACTCCAGTACTCTTGCCTGGGAAATCCCACGGACAGAGGAGCCTGGTAGGCTGCAGTCCATGGGGTCGCTAAGAGTTGGACATGACTGAGCGACTTCACTTTCACTTTTCACTTTCATGCATTGGAGAAGGAAATGGCAACCCACTCCAGTGTTCTTGCCTGGAGAATCCCAGGGACGGGAGAGCCTGGTGGGCTTCCGTCTATGGGGTCGCACAGAGTCGGACACGACTGATGAGACTTAACAGCAGCAGCAAAGATCATTGACAAATTTCAACCGGAATTCTTTTGGAATCATTCACAAAATTGTGCTGTAAATGGAACATCATTGCTTTAGCCAGTTGGCATTATAGATCTTTAGAGATTCCTGAGGTTTCCTTCATAATATTTTTCACCTCCAGCTTTGGATATAAGAAAAAAATGCTTTCTTACGATCTTAGCATAAACATTTGATTCTATTCATTCAGTTGCTAAGTTGTGTCTGACTCTTTGAGAATGCATGAACTGCAGCACGCCAGGCTTCCCTGTCCTTCATTCAACTTATGATACTGTAATTTATTCCCCCCATAGTTAATTATATCAGTTTAGCCACCTGATGCGAAGAATTGATTCATTGGAAAAGACCCTGATGCTGGGAAAGATTGAAGGCAGGAGGAGAAGGGGATGACAGAGGATGAGACGGTTGGATGGCATCACTGACTTGATGGACATGTGTTTGAGCAATCTTTGAGAGTTGGTGATGGACAGGGAAGCCTGGCGTGCTGCGGTCCATGGGGTCACAAACAGTCGGACATGACTCAGTGACTGAACTGACTGAAACCCAATCCAGAATGGCTTGGGTTCAGTCCTAGTCCTATCACTCTTTGGCTGGGTCACTGGGGCCAAATTATCGGGTTTGCCAGAAAGTAAAATTGGGTTTTTCTGTAAGATCTCAGGGAAAAACTTGAACCTTTCCCCATACTTAACCTCTCTCCAAAACCTACATTGTCTCAATTATAAACAGGAGTGCCCACCTCCTCTGCTGCCTCGCTCCTGTCTCTGACGGTGGGCCTCGCTGCCTCTCTTCTGCTCTATGTGCCTTAGGCCTTTCTCCACCTCTCTTCTCCCCCAGAGAGAAACATACTGTTTAGTCCCATTGCCTGAAGGCCTCACCAACGTGTTCGCTAACTAATAATAATGCCCCTCCCAGATAACAAAATGCCTTAATTTAGTGGAAGCAGAAATTTCTTAATGATAATAACTTATATTTGTGTACCAATTTGCAGTTTATAGTGCCTATGCGTGTATGCGTGAGGAGTCAGTTCAGTCATGTCCAACTCTTCGTGACCCTATGAACTGTAGCCCACCAGGCTCCCCTTGTCCAAAGGATTCTCCAGGCAAGAATACTAGAGTGAGTGGCCATGCCCTCCTCCAGTGGATCTTCCCAATCCAGGGGCCAAACTTGTGTCTCTTAAGTCTCCTGCTTCGGCAGGTGGACTCTTTACCGCTTGTGCCATCGAGGAAGCCTATAGTGCCTATACATATATCAATATAATCCCAGTTAACTCACAGAGCATCCCTGGAGTCAGATATTGTTATCTATATCTAGTAGATGAGGAAACAGACACTAACAAGAGGTCAAGAGATTTTCTTAAGCATACATGCATAATTTGAGATTCAAGTTCTAGGCCTGCTGACCCTAGGGCAGTATTCATTCCACTTCACAGCTGTCATAAGGCAGTAGTGAGAAGTGCGGGACTCTCAAACCTGAGGGATGGCTGATAATGCAGAAATAAGCAGGGGAGGGACCCTGCTCCTCACTCAGAGCCATGTGTTCTAAGCTAATCTATTTAACCTGTCTATGCCTCCGTCTCTGCATCTTTCAAACTCAAAGGTTGGACAAGGTGACCTCTTAGATTCATTTCAGCTTTAACATTCCATGATTCTCTGAGCATTAGCATCACAGATGCAGTTTCTATACCATTTTTCACTTTCTTTTCAGTTTCTGGCAATAGTTTACACTGAGAACTTAGTTACCAGAAAGTATAAAAGTGTTTAAAAATGTTATCACGTGTATTTTTGAGAGATAAGGGGAAAGAGTAAATTGAGCACTAAATTTAAAAGATTCAAATAGGAAGGCGTAGATACCAATTTCTCCTGACCAAACAACTTCTGTGGGGTAATCTTCTATGGGGAAAAATGCTTAATTTTGAGAGGGATGTACATGGAGAATGATGGGGGCCATCACTTAGCCATCCCAATCAGCCAGATCAACTCGGGCCATTAGGAATTGGAAATGTGCAAATAAAGACATGTGGAAATAAGACCCTCATACTTGTGGATCAAATTTTAAAAAGTCAGATGTAAAACAGTGTTAAGCCGTGTAGTCAGTGCTGATGTGGCCTAAGTGAAATACAATTCTCTATTATTATTATAAACTGTCCGAGAAAATCTGGCCCAATTTTATAGCATAGGCTAAAAGCAAAATTAAAGAAAAAGATGACATTTTGAAGGGTTTTTCCTCCCCCATTAACACAACTAGGCTGGCTGAGCTGTGAAACTGTGATGGAAATATTAGAGCTGTTGTGTCTGAAAAAAAAGCAGTGATCATTTCATTCTTCCTGTCTTTTAATGCTCCAGGGTTTTGGAGACGAATAGGAGCAATAAGTTCACTTTGCAGAATTAATGCAGTAATTCTTTATCATAAGAGCAGAGCATTACCTCAATCTGATTTTGCTACAAAATGGTTCAAAGTCTATTTTTAATGATGGCCCTAATTTGTTAACACCTTTTAAATTATTAATCCCCTTTATATTCAAGTAGTTATTGCATGTCATAACAATGTATCTATGCAGGGAAATTTAATAGTATTTTCTAGATGTCAAGAAAAGGCTTGTTCTGCAAAATGCTATTAAAACTGATAATGAGCTAAATATTTGCCATAGCAAACACTGAAATTACTATATCAATCAGCATTGGGTGCTCTTATTCAATAAACAGAAATTAACCTATTAACTATGCCTAACTTTCAGCAACAAAATGGTTGCTTTCAAGCATTTCTCTTCTCTTCAAATCCTTCTTTTCTTAAAACTGCATATTGCCCTATAATACCACACTTTTGAATCAAATCCTAGTGTCAATATTGAGGACTGAAATTCTAAAAGTACACATGACATAATGTCATAAATGTTTTATGTTAATGATTGCAAATATTTTTACCTCCTTTTAGATAGACATTGACATATACAAAATAAAAAATACCATATCTGGTAAAGTCAAATACTCAAGCTTTTAAATCATGTTTCAGAATATTTCCCTGATTTTGAGGATTAAAAGAATTCCTTCTTGTTTTATATATTATGGGCTTTTACTAAGGCATATCTACAAAAAATATAATAGTGAAAGTTAGTAAAAAGCCCTGCCATTGGCTATTTATAGCTTTTAGATACTAAAATAAAGAATACATTTTCCATATATATCCCAAATAAAGACGTAAATTCAAAAGCACTTTACACATTTCTTAAAAACAAAGTCAGTCCCTTATTTCTGCTGTGATTTTAGCAGGACAGAAGAAATACATCTTCACATAGTGGGTGTGCCTTAGTTCCAATTATTACCTTAGTTACACTTGGGGCTGATAATCGGTGTCACACAAAAATGACCCAGAACTGGCTTTCATTCAGATACTTCTCTGTTACTCTTACAAAGTTTAAGGAGGGTATATGTCTTTAGTTGCTTTAATAATTTCTAAAAAAAATATTACACTACATAGTCTGGGTCATTTAAAATAACGTTCAAATGATGAACATTAGAAATTATACATGTAGTTCAAAAAGACAAAATTAACATCCATATTGTGCTTAAAGCCTTTTGTTTCTGTTGCAACTCCCCTGAAGTAGGCAGGGTATATATATCATCTTTGTTGAACAGATTAAAAGGCAGACTTATAGAAGTTAGCTGATTTGTTCAGCTAGTGGGGGCACTGGGAAAAGAATCTAGATTTCTCAGACTTACAATTCTAGTGGTTCTCCATTCTAGCTCTCCTGAGAAATCACTTAGGAAGCTTTAAAAAAATACTATTGTCTGGATGCCACCCAATGAATGTCCATTTAAACCCAAATCCTAAGATATGAGGTCTCTGCATTAGTAGTTTTAAAAAGCTGACATAAAGTGCAAAATCAAATAATTGTATAAAAGTAGTATGGGCTACAGTCCACAGCACTGCAATATTAGCGACTTAGCAAGTGAACAACAACAACATTGTGATATCGTTTATGGTATTAAAAAATTTTTTTTTTACTATGGTAAAGGTCGCATAATACAAAACAATACTATGATTTTGCACACTTAAGTATAGTTTAGTGAAGAGGCATTCATCCTGAATGATCTTAGTCAATGCTGCTGCTGCCGCTAAGTCACTTCAGTTGTGTCCGACTCTGTGCAACCCCATAGATGGCAGCCCACCAGGCTCCCCTGTCCCTGGGATTCTCCAGGCAAGAACACTGGAGTGGGTTGCCAATTCCTTCTCCAATGCATGAAAGTGAAAAGTGAAAGTGAAGTCGCTCACTTTAGTCAATGCTAGTTCATGGATATTTCTGGAAGTCAGCTGATGAACTTAATGAAAAAGATGACTAATTAGCTTAATGATAATTTAGCAAGTATTCTTGGGAGTATGCTTTGAAATCACGTGTTCAATACTGTTTGAATAAATCTTTTAAAGTAAATGGTTTGTGGTTGAAATCAGAATATTCGTGTTTTAACCTTTTGTTAATATATATTGTGGCTCAAAAAGAATCGAAGCTGACAGAGGATTCTCACGTGTAGCCTGCATTAAGAACCCTAGGGAACTTGTTAAAATGCAGATTCCAAAACAGTAGATCTGGGTAGACTGAGCTGCTGCATTTCTAAAATACTCCTCGGTGATGTCCAAATGTTTTGCGTAACAAGGCCATACTTCCTCCTTCACATCAGTTTCTATTACCACTTTGATGGGAAAACGTAGAACATCATCAACTTTCTGAAAAACAGGATCTTTTATATTCAAGGAGTTGGAGGCAAGTATTTCCTCAAGTAGTTCTATAATTTCTTTGACTTAAATACATTACAATTTGCTTGACAAAAATACACTCAACTGAATTCTGATTTTTAAAGGGTTCAAAATTAAGCATAATCTAATAAGAGATAACAAACTCCAAATTTAGAAAATTTGGGATCAATGATCAAATAGGCAAAAGGAAATGGCAACCCACTCCACTATTGTTGCCTGGAGAGTCCCAAGGACAGAGGAGTCTGGCGGGCTACAGTCCATAGCGCTGCAGAATCGGACATGACTGAAGTGACTTAACACACTTAGCACAGTGGTTCAATGCGGGGACTCTGCCATCAAACAAACCTGGGTTCAGATTCCAGCTCTGTCACTCACTGAGTCTTCTAACCTTCTAAACTTCTGGTTTTTAATGTGTAAAATAGTTGCGCTAATAATATTCGTTCATTTATTCGATAAATACATTCAAAGCCTACTCAATGCCAGGCACTGATACTCAGTGGTGAAGGCAGCCAAGGCCTTGCCACTAAGAAGCTTACCTGTACCTAACTTATAATTCTTTGCAGGAATAAAAGAGATACTGCCTAGAAATTGCTTACTATGTGACCTAACATGTAAGGGCTCAATAAATGTTAGTCATTATTTTATATTAGCTCTAAGACTTAGCTGTTATTATATCCAATTAGCACATGCCGTTTTGATATGTTGATAGCCCCAATAAGGACAGGAACCATTGATTAAATATACTAATCATAATTTTGGATACAGAAAAGAGCTTACAGGCACATAATGTGAATATGACCAGGAGGAGAGAGCTTAAACCTTCATTATTACAAAATGTGTGGACTTTAGTTCTTAGTTTTGTGGTCAATTTTTGGTCAAAGGTTATATGTTGTTCAGATGTTTCAAATGAAACTGATGAGCATGTATGCCTGTAAAGTGATCAGTAAAGGCAATCAGTGGCAATAGTGAAAAAAGATTTACATTTCCTTGAATGCAAATTCATTGATAAAAGCTTTGCATCTCATTAGCTTAGTGTTGTTGATGATGGCTCATTTAATTATGAAATAGTTTTTAAAGCAGATTTTCTTTTTCATGTTTTAAAAGAGATACAGTTTTTTTTTTTTTAAGTTGAGGTACAGTTGGTATAACCGACATATCATGTTAGTTTCAGGTGTACAACATAATAATTTGACATTTGTATTTACTGTGAAATGATTACCACAATAAGTCTAGTTACCGTCTGTCACCATATAACATTACAATTTGTTTGTGTATGACAAAAACTTTTAAGATATACCCTCTTAGAAACTTTCAAACATTCAATACAAGATTCCTGATTATAGTCACCACGCTGTATATTACATCCTTATGACATTTATTTTATAATTGGAAGATTGTACTTCGTGATCCCCTTCTGTCTAGCCCCCAAATTTCCTCTCCTCTGGTAACCACCGATTCGTCCTCTCTACCTATTAGTTATATTTTGTTTTCTGTGTTTGTTTTTTAGTTTCCACATGTAAGTGTTGCAAAGGGCAAGATTTATTTATTTTTTATGGCTGAGCAACATATGCATGTGTGCTCAGTCGCTTCAGTCATGTTCTACTCTGCAACCCTATGGACTGTAGCCTGCCAGGTTCCTCTGTCATGGGATTCTTCAGGCAAGGATACTGAAGTGGGCTGCCGTGCCCTCCTCCAGGGGATTTTCTTGATCTAGGGATCGAACTTGTTTCTCTTAAGTCTCCTGCATTGGCAGGCGGATTCTTTACCCACTGAGCCACCTGGGAAGCCCCTAAGTCTGGGATCTCATATGCTCTTACTTGCTTTCTTGCTCACACCTCTTAAGAAAAAACAACTTTAAGCATAACTAGTAGATCATCTTTTAGATCCTTGAGTATTTTCTTTATTTTTTTCTAATTTGGCCATTTATTTTTAAAAATATTTTTGTTTACTTGTTTATTTTTAGCTGTACTGGGTCTCCGTTGCGGTGGGCGGGCTTTCTCTAGCTGTGGTGAGCTGGGGCTTCTTCCCAGTTGCAGAGCACTGGCTTCTCACTGGTGGTTTCCCTTGTTACAGAAGCACAGGCTCTAGGGCACAGGCTCAATAGTTGGGGTGCAGGGCTTAGCTGCTCCTCGGCATGTGGGATTCTCCTGGACTAGGGATCAAACCCATATACCCTACGTTAGCAGGGGGCTTCCTTAACACTGAGCCATCGGGGAAGTCCTGGCCATTTGTTTTTAAAGTCAAAAATAATTTATTCTGCATTTCAATGGAAAAAAAGTATGTCATGAATACACAGTCATCTGTGCTCTTCCCCTGTCCTCTACTGCTATGGCTTCTAAATCCCAACTTTTTTTTGTGTGTGTGATTTGAAAAGATATTTATTTATTTATTTATTTTTACTTTTCACTTTTTTTTAAAAATTTATTTTATTGGAGGCAAATTACCTTACATTAATATATTGGTTGGTTTTGCCATACATTGACACGAATTCGCCCCGGGTGTACATGTGTTCCCTTTCTTGAACCCCCCTCCCACCTCCCTCTTCCCCATATCCTCCCTCCAGGTCATCCCCGTGCACCAGCCCCAAGCATCTTGTATCATGCGTCGAACCTGGACTGGTCACATATGATAATATACATGCTACAATGCCGTTCTCCCCAATCATCCCACCTTCACCCTCTCCCACAGAGTCCCGAAGACTGTTCTATATACCTATGTCTCTTTCGTAGTCTCGTATACAGGGTTAAGGTTACCATCTTTCTAAATTCCATATATATGCGTTAGTATACTGTATTGATGTTTTTCTTTCTGGCTTACTTCACTCTGTATAATTGGCTCCAATTTCATCCACCTCATTAGAACTGATTCAAATGCATTCTTTTTGATGGCTGAAAAATACTCCATTGTGTATATGTACTAAAGCTTTCTTATCCATTCGTCTGCAGATGGACATCTAGGTTGCTTCCATGTCCTGGCTATTATAAACAGTGCTGCAATGAACATTGGAGTACATGTGTCTCCTTCAATTCTGGTTTACTCGGTGTGTATGCCCAGGAGTGCGATTGCTGGATCATATGGCAGTTCTATTTCCAGTTTTTTGAGGAATCTCCATACTGTTCTCCATAGTGGCTGAACTAGTTTGCATTCCCACCAACAGTGTAAGAGGGTTCCCTTTTCTCCACACCCTCTCCAGCATTTATTGCATGTAGACTTTTGGATAGCAGCCATTCTGACAGGTGTGAAATGGTATCTCATTGTGGTTTTGATTTGCATTTCTCTGATTATGAGGGATGTTGAGCATTTTTTCATGTGTTTGTTAGCCATCTTTATAAAATCAACACACAGAAATCCCTTGCATTCCTGTACACTAATAATGAGAAAATAGAAAGAGAAATTAAGGAAACTATTCCATTCACTGTTGCAATGAAAAGAATTAAATACTTAGGAATATATCTACCTAAGGAAACAAAAGACTTGTACATAGAAAACTATAAAACACTAGTGGAAGTAATCAAAGAGGACACTAATAGATGGAGAAATATACCGTGTTCGTGGATTGGAAGAATAAATATTGTAAAAATGAGTATACTACCCAAAGTAATTTATACATTCAATGCAATCCCTATCAAGCTACCAATGATATTTTTCACAGAACTAGAACAAATAATCTCACAATTTGTATGGAAATACAAAAAACCTCGAATAGCCAAAGCAATCTTGAGGAAGAAGAATGGAACTGGAGGAATTAACCTGCCAGACTTCAGGCTCTACTACAAAGCCACAGTCATCAAGACAGTATGGTACTGGCATAAAGACAGAAATATAGATCAATGGAACAAAATAGAAAGCCCAGAGATAAATCCTCGCACCTATGGACACCTCATCTTCGACAAAGGAGGCAAGAATATAAAATGGACAAAAGACAGTCTCTTTAACAAGTGGTGCTGGGAAAACTGGTCAGCCACTTGTAAAAGAATGAAACTAGAACACTTCCTAACACCATACACCAAAATAAACTCAAAATGGATTAGAAAGTTAAATGTAAGACCAGATTCTATAAAACTCCTAGAGGAGAACGTAGGCAAAACACTCTCCGACATAAATCATAGCAAGATCCTCCAAGACCCACCTCCCAGAATATTGGAAATAAAAGCAAAAATAAACAAATGGGACCTAATTAAAATCAAAAGCTTCTGCACAGCAAAGGAAACTATAAGCAAGGTGAAAAGACAGCCTTCAGAATGGGAGAAAATAATAGCAAATGAAGCAACTGATAAAGGATTAATCTCCAAAATATACAAGCAGCTCCTGCAGCTCAATTCCAGAAAACTAAGTGACCCAATCAAAAAATGGGCCAAAGAACTAAACAGACATTTCTCCAAAGAAGACATAAATCCCAACTTTTGCTTGCAGTGATCTCATTTTCTCCTTTCCGCTTAGGCTCTCTCAAGCTTACTTCATGAAGTAAATGACTTCAAGTACTATCTGTAAGCCGTGACTCTAAATTTGTATCTGCAGCCCAGTCCTTCCCTTTGAGCTCCAGACTTACATATCCAGCTCTCGTTTGAAACCTGTAGTTGAGGATCTAAAAAAATCTTAAACATCTAAAACAATATACCCAAAACAGAACTTCTGGTTTCTCCCAGTCAAAATCATGTCGACAAGCCAAAATTGTAACAATCATCCTTTATTTCTCTTTGTTGTTCATCCTTAAATATAATCCCTCAACAGACCCTAAAGTGAAATTAAAGTGAGGTCGCTCAGTCGTGTCCGACTCTTTGCGACCCCATGGACTGTAGCCCACCAGGATAATCGGCCCATGGGATTTTCCAGGCATGAATACTGGAGTGGGTTGCCATTTCCCTGGTTCTATACAAAAACACGTCCCAAGTTTGTCTGCTTCTTTTTATCACTACATCTGGGCCACCACCTTGATTCCAGTAAAATTCTCAGAGAAGGACAGAATTTCAGCATGTCATTTAGCCTTTTTTTAAATTCAGTTTTCTTTTGGTGGGAATTTAGATGAAAAATTCCCTTCCTACTTTGCTCTCTGCATTCTGCATGCTTAGGTTCTTACAGATTCTCTGTGGTAGAAAAGCAGCTGCACGTGTACACATATCAAACGGCAACTGCCACACCCATATTCAGGCATAACTACATCTTATGCTTGTAAATGTAGAGACGTGATTGCACATTCCACATCAGCAAAGAAACAGAGCACACACTAAGTTAATTTTTAGAAATGATGAGCAACCAAGAGCAAGTTTCTAAAAAGCAGCTTTGAAACACTGTTTTGAGATTTGTAGGCTGAGCAGCAAAGACTATGAACTGTAAAAGAAGGAACTTGAAATCTGAAGTGTGTTTGGTTTCAATATAACCTGGTTGGAATACCCATAAAGATCATGAAAAAAATATAAGAATAAAATAATACATATCTCAGTCCAGAATTATTATTTGAGGACTTCTGAGAACTATTTTATACTCATTCATCGCCAACCTCAATGGAATATCTCCTGGTTATAATTTATAGCATTTCTTTATATTTTTGAATCCTCTCCATTAACATCCAGATTTTCCCAAATAACTTCTACCTATCCCAGTGTTTAGGGATAGCTTGATACATTAAACAAATAGGAGCAATAAGTTTCTAAAAGGAATTCACTGCAGCTTAGGAGAAGCTTTGAAATAATATTTCAAATTGAATTTAAGTAAAATACGTAACATATTTTTTAGCTGGATCCATTGGTAAATATTGTACAATATTTGAGTTCGATCAGTAATTTAAAAATATTGACTTAATATTTTAAATAGAAAGATGACATGGTTCTGTTTTAATTTCTGTCATGACAGCCATTACAGACTGGAGCTTTAGGACAGATTAGAATTAGATTAGATTTGGCTTTATCTGACTGAGTTTGAGCATCACGACACTTACCCTAGTCATTGGCTCTCAACTACTGGTGATACTGCCAAGGGCTCATTTTACTTCCTTTACATTGGTTCTGAATCTCCTCTTAATGGAAGACCACCCTGGAAGCTAGTCAAAATAAGACTGAATTTATAGGTTTTCATGTAGAATGAAACCACCTGCTATTTCCACTGCTTTTAGAGCTTCTTATAACTAGATAGCTGAAGCTCAAAAGTGAATCTTAAATTCAGTACTACATTCAAATCATCTTTTTGGCTGATAAGATGTTATATTTCACTCCCACCCCATCTCAGTAACGACATTTATAGCTCCTTGGGATTCTAAACCCGTAGAGATTCTCAAAAGTTGGAATATTTTACAATTTGAAAGTATTATATACATTTTTACTTTTCTTTGAAGTGTCAAGGATAGTAAACACAATTCTAAGTCAAAATTTTAGCTTTAAGAGAAAGCAAAGATGTTTAAATGTGTATCAGTTTTCAATACTAGAGATAAAAGGAAATAATGTTTAAAACATAAAGTTATCTTCTTCTTTCTAAAATTCTCCCATTTGAAGTAAATGTGACTTTATGCTTTGTAGTAGAACTTTTAAAATATTTTAATCAAATTTAACAGTTGTGAAAGGGCAATTTTAGAGATATGAGATTCCCAGAATTGATATATCCTTCCAGATCTGCTAGATTCTGCCTGCTTTCCCCAAATTAAACCCAGTGGAATACATTTTTACATGCACATTTCAGACACCATTTATGGGTAAAAATCACAATGTCTCAGGCATCTCAGTAATACACAAGGGTTGGGCACCTTCATGGATATAGCATGGTCAAGTGAGTGAGTAATTTTCTAAAGGAACCTTTCTAAACTTGGTGTGTGTGTGTGTGTGTGTGTGTGATGTGTGTGTGATGTTATGTGTGTGTGTGTGTGTGTGTGTGATGTGTGTGTGATGTTATGAGTATCTTCCTTTTCTGCATTATACATATATCTTTTTATTATTTAAATTGCTTAAACAATTTTGTAAGTACAGGAAAAAAAAGTATATTCCACTGTACAATCTCTTGAGAACGTCAATCTCCAGCTCTCTTCTTAGGATCATGTGTCCCAATTTGGAAAAAGAGATAAGACATTCAGGCATGTTTGTAGTAGACAATATCTGTAAGCAATTTCTTTTTCTCTTAAGACTAAGATCTCTTCCATGGGTTAATTTCAGCTTTCACTCTGTGGGGCTTCTCATAGATTTGCCTTTCCAGAAGTCCATCTATTAAACAGTTGATCTAATATTTAGCTCATATTCTCTCTCCCGTCATATATATGAGAGTGAAAGTTGCTCAGTCATGTCCTACTCTTTGTGACCCCATGGACTATATACAGTCCATGGAATTCTTCAGGCCAGAATACTGGAGTGGGTAGCCTTTCCCTTCTCCAGGGTCTTCCCAACCCAGGGATCAAACCCGGGTCTCCCACGTTGCAGGCAGATTCTTTATGAGCTGAGCTGCAAGGGAAGCCTAAGAAAACTGGAGTGGGTAGCCTATCCCTTCTCCAGCAGGTCCCAACCCAGGAATCGAACTGGGGTCTCCTGCATTGCAGGCAGATTCTTTATCAACTGAGCTATGAGGGAAGTCTCTCTCTCTATAGAGAGAGTCTACATATATATGGGGTCTCTCTCTCTTTCGCGCTCTCTCTATATGTTTATGTATGAAAGCCATCACTGTGCCAGCGGTTTTCAATAGTCCTATAAAGTTGGAACAATTTGCTCATATAATGAGTTAGAAAATGAAGATCAGACAATAAATGGCTGGATTTGAATCAGAATTCTCATCTCTTCTGTCTCACTACAGAGATAACTTCTCTTGATTACATCCCAGGTTAATGGAGCTTGTGGATCTGCATGAATCTCACAAACATAAAAATATCCTGACAATCTTGGGACTGAGGATTTAAACTAGATAAACTCTGTGTAATTTACTATTTAGACAGACAACAAAAGCGACACAAGAAAGGCAGTGATTTTATAAGGGAAAAGAATGTCAGGAGACATTGTTTATAAAAATATCTGTTCTCCTTCTTGAAATAACAATGTTCAGAAATACACCTGACAATATAGTATGGGACAAAAAATGGGAGTAGAAAAATTGCTTGATTGGATTATCCAGTATTAGGTGGCTATACATCTTTCCCAATCAAAAATATATTTTGAATAAAAATATATAGTTTACATCGCATTGAAATGAGTTAATTTATAGTAACCTGAAGAAAAGGGATTCAAAGAATCAAACTGTGAATAGATTCCTTTTTTTTGACTCCTGAAGCTGAGATTTTGAAATAAAAATTTAAAATATGGTGCGACTCCAATATTCCTAGGCAAATGATGGTCGAAAACATGTAATTTCATAGTTTGAGATTTAAATCTTGAAATGCACATGAAAAACAAACCAGCAGACTATAAAATTTGCTTGTTACAATGTAAAGTTAATACAAGGACTGTATTCTGAAAGTTTCGTTCAATAAAACCAAGCATTATATAAAACCAACTCGCTATATTTTGAGTTTACTAAGACATCATTACAAGCAAGGTTTACTAACATGCTTACATACATGTTATACATACATACAGCATTACCTCAAATTATTCACCTCTGATGTAGGACTACCAGAAAATGAAATTTTATCACAGTAGTCTTTTGAAACATTTTCACTTTATAATCTGTAGAAAATGAAATACACCTAACTGTGCACATGGAGTGCCTCTTTACAAAATTCTTTGTATACATGTATGGATTATTAAAGAAATGTGGTGATAGTAGAGATTCAATGGTAAGCCAGATGAGTATTTGGGTAGCTAAGAGAAAACTTCATTTTCTTAAATTTATTTTTATTGAGATAACATTGGTTTACAATGTTATGTAAGTTCCATGCATACAATATTACATTTCTATTTCAGCATGCACTACACTGCAAGGCTAATTAAAACATGGTATCAACAATGACATCTTTTGAGATGTAATGCCCTCATTTATAAGTAAATCTTGTGCTGAAACTGTTAATTACAAATTCCCTTTCTTTAGTTTTACTTCTATTGTACAAATTGATTTCTGACATCTGATCTAATACACGCAGAAGACACTAAAACCTTTATACTCTGTAGTACATTTCTTCACTTGTTTTACACAGCACTGAAGTCTTATCTGGTCTCCTAATAGTCCCTTCCCTGTCTCCTCAGTGCAGAAAGTGACCAATTTTAAAATAAATTATTGAGTTCATTATTTTATAGATATTAAACATTATATCTTGACCATATGAATGGAAAATATTATTATTTAAAATTAATGGTTGTTGAGAATGCATTATCAAGAGAAGGGAAAAGTCAAGTAAATAACAAGATAAAATGATTGTTAAATTATATTCCTGTGTTACATAAGAAATAAACTATCATGCGTTTATTGTGTTGGTGAAATGTACAGAGAAATAAATTTTGGAATACCACATTCAGTGCAACAACTAGTCCATTGTTTTCATTTAAGAAGAAATGACAGTGACTGATTTTGCTACTGCAATCAATTCTATAATGTAAAATGCTATCCATTATAGTGTTTGGGAGGCTTCGCAGATGGCACTAGTGATAAAGAATCCATCTGCCAATGCAAGAGAGATAAGAGACATGGGTTCAATCCCTGGGTCAAGAAGATCCCCTGGAGTAGGAAATGGCAACCCAGATCAGTATTCTTTCCTGGAGAATCCCATGGACAGAGGGGCTTGGCAGGCTACAGTCCGTGGGGTCGCAAAGAGTCTGACACAACTGAAGCGACAGCATGCATCAGTTAGTTCAGTCGCTCAGTCGTGTTCAACTCTTTGCGACCCCATGAACTGCAGCACACCAGCCCTTCCTGTCAATCACCAACTCCCGGAGTTTACTCAAACTCATGCTCATTGAGTTGGTGATGCCATCCAATCATCTCATCCTCTGTGGTCCCCTTCTCCTCCTGCCTCCAATCTTTCCCAGCATCAGGATCTTTTCAAATGAGTCAGCTCTTCGCATGAGGTGGCCAAAGTATTGGAGTTTCAGCTTCAACATCAGTCCTTCCAATGAACATTCAGGATTGATTTCCTTTAGGATGGACTGGCTGGATCTCCTTGTAGTCCAAGGGACTCTCAAGGGTCTTCTCCAACACCACAGTTCAAAAGCATCAATTCTTTGGCGCTCAGCTTTCTTTATAGTCCAACTCTCACATCCATACATGACTATTGGACAAACCATAGCCTTGATTAGATGGACCTTTGTTGGCAAAGTAATGTCTCTTTTTTAATATGCTGTTTAGGTCGGTCATAACTTTTCTTCCAAGGAGCAAGCATCTTTTAATTTTATGGCTGCAGTCATCATCTGTAGTGATTTTGGAGGCCCCCCAAAATAAAGTCTGCCACTTTATTAGCATGCATAGTGTTTATTTTTGAAAGAACCATATAATACCTATAATACCATTTCTTTCAGAATGTAACATAACACATTTTAAAAATATTATCTCAATTATTTTTCAAGATAAAAAGGAAAAGACAAGGTCTTTTATGTGCCATACAATTAATCATGTCCGACTCTTTGTGACTTCACGGACTGTATGTAGCCCACCAGGATCTTCTGTCCTTGGGCTTTACCAAGAAAGAATATTGGAGTGGGTTGCCATTTCCTCCTCCAGGGGATCTTCCCAACACAGGATTGAACCTGTATCTCTTATGTTTCCTGCACTGCAGGCGGATTCTTCATAAATAGAGGAATTAACCTCAGACCCTACTCTTAAATGGTACGTTCAACTAACCTAAGACTCATTTTTCCTTTTCTAACATATAGAGGCAAAATTGGAGCATAATATTAGTTTCAGGTGTATAACATAATAGTTTGATGCTTATATATACTACAAGGTCATCACCACAATAAATCTAGTTACCATTTGTCACCATAAAGTTGACCCCTTCCTCTTTGTTAACCACCAGTTTCTTCTCTGTATCTATGAGCTTTGTTTTGTTCATTAGTTTTCTTTTTTAGATCCCACATATAAGTGAAACCATACAGTGTCAGTCTTTCTCTGAACGACTTAGTTCACTTAGTATAATACCCTCAATGTCCACCTGTGTTGTCACTAACAGCAAGATTTCTTTAATTTTTATTGCTGAGTGGTATTCCACTGTGTATTTTTACCACACTTTCTTTATGTATTCATCCATTGATGGAAGCTTAGGTTATTTTCATGTCTTGGCTATTATAAATTGTGCTGCAATCAACATGGGAGTATATATATATCTTTCTGAGATAGTGCTTTGTTTTCTTCTGACCACCCAGTGAACCGGGGTTGCTGGATCATATGCTGGCTTTGTTTTTAAGCTTTTGAGGAACTTCCAGGCTGTTTTCCATAGTGGCTGTATCATTTCACAGTTCCACTGGTTGAGTCAGAGGGTTTTCTCTTCTCCATAACCTCTCCAACACTTGTTGTTTCTTGCCATTTTGGTAACAGCCATTCTGACAGCTGAGCAATGACAACTTACCCTGGTCTTGGTTTGCGTTGCTCAGATGATTAGTGATATTGAGCACCTTTTCATGTGCCTGTTGGCCATCTGTATGTCTTGTCTGGGAAAATGTCTATTCAGTTCATTTGCCCATTTTTAATTGTTTGCCTTTTGGTTATTGACCTATAGGAATTATTTATATATTTTAATATTAATCCCCTATCAGATATATGATTTGCAAATATATTCTCCCGTTCAGTAGGCTGCCTTTTGTTTTATTGTGGTCTCCTCTGCTGTGCAGAAGCTTTATAGTTTTATATAGACCTACTTGTTTATATTTGCTTTCGTTGTCATTGCATTTGGAGTGAGATCTAAAAAAAATATTGCTAAGAGTGATGTTAAAGAACTTACCAGCTATGTTTTCTTCTAGGAGTTTTACAATTAATCCTTTAATTCATTTTGAGTTAATTTTTGTGTATGGTGTAAGATAGTGGTGTAGTTTCATTCTTATGCATGTGGTTGTCCAATTTTCCAACATCATTTATTCAAGAGACTGTCCTTTCCTCATTGTACATTATTGGTTCTTTTGTTGTAAATTAATTGGTCATATAAGCATAGGTTTATTTCCAGGTTCATTAATTTGTTCCATTGATATGACTTATTTTAATGCCAATCCCATGCTATTTATATTACTGTAGCTTTGTAGCTTTATATTACTGTAGCTTTGTAGCTTGAAATTAGAAAGTGATACCTCCAGCTTTGTTCTTCTTTTCAAGGTTGCTTTGGCTATTTGGGATCTTTTGTGGTTCATGGACACTTCAGGATTGTTTGTTTTATTCCTGCAAAAATTGCCATTGGAATTTTTTAACATTACATTTTTTATTATTATTTTTTTTTTGCTATTGGAATTTTGATAGAAATTTTACTCAATGTATGGATTGCTTGAGTAATATGAACATGGACATTTCGCCAACATAATTCTTCAAATTTATGAGCATGAAATATGTTTCCATATATTTGTGTCTTCTTCAGTTTCTTTCATCAGTGTCTTATAGTTTTCAGTGTACAGTTCTTTTACCTCTTTGCTGAAATTTATTCATAGGTATTAAATTGTTTTGCTGCAATTGCAGATCAGATTGCTTTTCTAATTCCTCGGTTAGTTTGTTTTTAGTGTATAGAATAGACACACAACTGATTTCTGAATACTGATTTTGTATCCTGAAATTTTACTGAATTTACTATTAATTCTAAGATTTTTCAGTGGAGTCTTTGGGGTTTTCTGCGAATTGTGACAGTTTTATTTCTTTCTTTCCTATTTGGATTTTTGAATTTCTTTTTCTTGCCTAACTGCTAGGACTAGGACTTTCAGTACTATGTTGAATAAAAGTGGAGAGTGGACAATCTTGTCTTGTTCCGCATCTTAGAGGAAATATTTTCAGTTTTTTATCATTGAGTATGAAGTTAGCTGCAGGCTTGTAACATGGGACCTTTACTATGTTGAGGTGCACTCCCTTTATACTCACTTTACTGAGAGTTTTTATCATGAGCAAATGTTGAATTTTGTCACTTTTTCTGCCTCTTTTGAGATGACCTTGTGATTTTTTATCCTTAATTTTGTTGTTGTGGTGTATTATCTTGATTGATTTACAAATGTTGAACTGCACGCCTGGAACAAATCTCACTAGATCACGGTGTGTGAACCTCTAAACGTACTATTAAACTCAGTTTGCAAATACTTTGCTGAGAATTTACGCATCTTTTTACTCATCAGGGATATTGGTCTGCAACTTTTTAATGTGATGTCCTTTTTTTTTGGTTTTTGTATCTGGGTAATTCTGGCCTTATAGAAAGTGTTTGGAAGCACTTCTTCTTTTTGAACTTTATGGGAAAATTTGAGTAGAACAGGTATCAAATCTTCTTTGAATGTCTGATAGAATTAATCTGTCTGGTTTTAGACTCTTATTTGTTAGGAGGTGTTTGATACTGATTCAATCTCCTTACTAGTAATTGTTTTATTCACATTTTCTATGTCTTGGAGATTCAGTTTTAGAAGATTGTATGTTTCTAGGATTTTATTAATTTCTTATCTATTGTCCACTTTGTGTGTGTGTGTGTGTGTTAAGTCGCTTCAGTCATGTCTTACTCTTTGCAACCCTTTGGACTGTAACCCACCATGTTCCTCTGTCCATGGGATTCTCCAGGCAAGAATACTGGAGTGCTTTGCCATGTACTCCTCCAGGTGATCTCCCTGACCCAGGGATTGAAACTGTGTCTCTTACGTCTCCTGCCTTGGGAAGGAGTGGATTCTTTACCACTAGTGTCACCTGGGAAGCCCATTGTCCAGTTTATTGGTGTGTAGTTATTCATAGTATTCTCTTATGAACCTCTGTATTTCAATAAGTATCAGTTGTAACTTCTCTTCTTTCATTTCTGATTTGTTTGAACTCTCTCCTTTTTCTTTTCCTGGTGTCTTAGATGGTAAAGAGTCTGCCTGCAATGTGGGAGACCTGGGTTCAACCCTGGGTCGGGAAGATCCCCTGGAGAAGGAAATGGCAATCCACTCCAGTATTCTTGCCTGGAAAATCTCATGGATGGAGGAGCTTGGCAGGCCACAGTCCATGGGGTCGCAAAGAGTTGGACATGACTGACTAACACACACACACTCCTTTTATCTTAGTGAGTACCGTTAAATCATCAATTTTGTTTATCCTTTCAAAGAACCAGCTCTTAACTTCACTAGTCTTTTCTAGTGCTTTTTTCAGTCTCTATTTCATTTATTGCCACTCTGATTTATTATGTCCTACTTTATACTAAAGCTTAATTTGGGCTTAATTTGCCTTCTTTTTCTAGTTCCTTTAAGTAGAAAGTTTAATTATTTGATATTTCTCTTGTTTCTTGAGGAACTTCCTTGATGGCTCAGATGGTAGAGTCTTCCTGCCATGCGGGAGAGACCTGGGTTCAATTCTTGGGACAGGAAGATCCCCGGAGAAGGAAATGGCAACCCACTCCAGTATTCTTGCCTGGAAAATCCCATGGACGGAGGAGCCTGGCAGGCTACAACCTGGGGTTGTAACACTATGAACTTTCCTCTTAGATTTGCTTATGCTGCATCCCATAGATTTTGGGTGTCTTGTGTTTCTATTTTCATTTGTCTCTAGGTATTTTAGTTTCTCCTTTTATTCTTACTGATCTACTTTTTTTTTTTTTAACCGACCCACATGTTGTTTAATCTCTACCTTTTTTTTTCAGTTTTCTTCTTTAAATGGATTTCTGGCATCATTTCATTGTGGTTGGAAAAGGTGCTTGATGTGATTTCAATTTTCTTAAATTTATTCAGACTTGTAACCTAACATATAATCTAACCTGGAGAATGTTCTGTGTGCACTTGATAGAAATGTGTATTCTGCTGCTTTTGGATGGACCCCAGTAATGTGAATGTGATTCCACTTGATGTTGTCCCACAGGTCTTAAGTTTTCTTAACTTTTATAAACTTCTCTTTTCTTTTTGCTGCTCTATTTGGGTGAGTTCCAATGCCATGTCTTCCAGGTCACTGATTTGTTCTTCTACTTCATCTAATCTGCTATTAAATGCCTCTAGTATATTTTTCAGTTCAGTTCTTCAACTCTGTGACTTCTACTTGGTACTTTCTTATATTTCCTATCTCGATGTTGACACTCTCACATGTTCAACCATTCTTCTCTTGAGTTTTGTAAGCATCTTTTGTGATCATTATTTTGACCTCTTTATCATGTAGACTACTTATTTTTATTTAAAGGTCTGTTTCTGAGGTTTTGTCTGGTTCTTTGGTTTGGAACATATTCCTCTGTTTTCTCATTTCCTTGAATCTTGTGTTGTTTCTATGTGTTAGGTAAAGCAAATACCTCTCCTAGTCTAGAAGGAGGGGCCTTGTGTAGGAGATGAACCTTATCATTTATCCCCGTCCTAGTTCTTGATTGTCTCTTGAACCTTTGTAATTGTTTCAGTAGCCAGATTTATTCTTTTCTTTTCTTCTGCCTTTGCCATCTTTATTTTTTAACTTTTTTATATTGGAGTACAGTTGATTAACAATGCTGTGTTAGTCTCAGGTACACAAACAAAGTGATTCCATCACACATATTCTTAGTAGGTGTCAGTTGTTGAGGGTGTGCCAAGACCTCAGTGTTCCAAAGGGAGTGATCTTGGTCAGCACTTCCAGGTTTATTGGAATCTAGATTCTCAGGCAGCAGCTTTAAAGTACACAGATAGATGCAGTCCTGTGGAGCCAAAGTTGTGGACCCTGATAACCTTTAGAAGATCTGGAGATGTCCTTGAGGCAACAGTTGCAAGAATCAGGGCTTCATTTAAATGTAGAGTTTCATTTCTGAGAGATACCAGGGAGCTGTGGTGAGGTCAAGGGAGGGCACATAGATGGTGCACATCTGTAGCTGCTAGATGTGTCACAAACCTGAAGTCTGTCCCTCAGGTTAAAGTTCCAGGACAATTAAATGGACCTTTTTCACTTGCAGCCTGGTGATGTGTTTCAGTTTGCTGTCTGTGGAATGTTTTGGGTGTTGGAGCCTGCCCAGAACTCTGTCTGTCCAATTATTATAGTCCAGGAGCATAAACCTCTGTCCATCAGAGCCAGGAGCATACACCTCTGTCCATCTGAGCCAGGCAATCAAGAGGTGTGCCGTGCATGCACTGTGCTGGCCCACCAGCTTCAGTGAGGCTGTAGACTGGACATGCCCTTAGTTTTAGTGACGCCAGAAAAGAGTTCTGGGGGGAGCACACCTATGGCTTTTGCAAGGCCTGGGGTGAGCACTGAGGGTGCAGCATATGCTCAGTGTTATTAAGTTTGTATCTACCCATGCCTACCATGCTAGCAAAGTAAAGGGAGAATGTGAAAAACAGTGCTTCCTAGCACCTCTGTCCCTGAGGAAGATTCCAGGTAACCCCTGCCCCTCCATCAGACAATTTAAGGTTTGCAACTAATTTGCAAATAAGATCATCTGTGGTGACCTAAATGGGAAGGTAATCCAAAAGAGGATATATATATATATATTTAGCTGATTCCCTTTTTTGTACAGAAGAAACTAACACAACATTGTCAAGCAACTCTACTCCAATAAAAACTAACTACAAAAAGATTGGCAGCTGAATCTCCTTCATGTGTATTTCCATCATCTCTCAAACTCTTGCTTTTGTACTGCCTCCTGGGATAAATAAGTCTGCATGTTAGCCCCTCAGATCCCTACAATACTCCAGGTCCCCTAGATGCAAGTTCTGCTTGTCTCCAAAGTCAGATATTTTGGGGTCCCTGTTTCTCTGCTGCAGGTTCCCAGGGCTGGGTTGCCCAGCGTGGGGCACAAACTCCTGGTCCTCAGGGGAGAGGCTCCAGGTCTGTGAGATTCTTCCCTAGTGTGTGTCGTTGCATGAGGAGTGGGGGTTTTGGTGAGGTCATGTCTGTGCCTTTCCCAGTATCTCAATGTGTTCTTCTGTTCCTTGTGGTGGAGGAGGCTGTGAAGCTTGCTTTCAGCTCTTTTTCAGCAAACGGTATCCCACAGGTAACTGCAGACTTTGTGTGTCCACGGAGGAGATGAGTTCAGGATTTTTCCATGCTGCTATCTTTATCTATGATCATCTTTCTCTCCCTAAGACTCACTTCTGTCTCTAAACTTTCTGAAAACTTGTGAAGTAGATTAAACAATTAACTCCGTAGCTTGAATTAGTTTTCAAAGCCCCTTATGTTGTTGATCTTTGTCTAGAAGGCAGAGGGTAAACTTTTTTTCCTTTTTTCTTTTTGACTTCCCTGGTGACTCAGATGGTAAAGAATCTGCCTGCAATGCAGGAGACCAATGTTCGATCCCTCGGGAACGGTTGGGAAGATCTCCTGGAGAAGGAAATGGCAACCCACTCCAGTATTCTTGCTTGGAGAATCCCAAGGACAGAGGAGCCTGGTGGGCTATAGTTCATTGGGTTCCAAGGAGTCAGACAACAACTGAGTGACTTTTACTTTCACTGTTAGGTACCCAAAATTTAAAAAATTAAATGGTCATATGATTATTGCATGCAGCACAGTAAAATGGAAAGAGTGTGGGGTATGCCTTTAGGATATCCATTCAAGGTCTGACCCTGCCACTTCCTCTGGCCTCGGGTAGGACAGCTCACCTCCTGTAAACATAAGTTTCTTCATCTTTAAAATGAAGACTCAACTACAAATATGGGATTCTTTTACAACACTGAAGTTCTACAAAAGAAAATTTCCTTGAGATTCCCCTGCATGTTTAAATCGACTATAAATGAATGTAATTTAATCTTTTCTTGGTGACTAAGGGTCATCAATAGAAAAAATAACATATGTGAAAAAATGATAGAAAAATAACATACTTCAGTCTGTAAGGTTTCTTTGCTCCCACATAAAATGACCTCGGACTATTGAGTGTTTGTATGAATGTGTATTTATGTGTGTATGTGAACATTCTTATTTTCAGCTAATGTTTATTGATGCTGTCCCTGTCCTGTTTATACCATGCTGCCTTGTTTTTAATATACTTATTAGTGGGTAAATATACCCTTCTATAAAGTATGTTAAAATTGCTTCAACAGCAATGACAAAGTAAATGTTTGGCTTGTTGAAGTCATCAAAGTTTGACTGATCGATAAGTGATTTATATGCTCTAGTAGTTAATCCATTTTCTTTTGCTTCTTCCCTGAGAAGATGGAAGGCAGTTGTTAAAGTAGCCTTATCTTAATGACACCTACTTGAAGTCAGTAATTATTCTCTCCCTACAGTCTAAAGTAGCCTCAACCTTTACCTGTTTGCCACATTTTCCCAATGATTAAAATTTTTCATTATGATTTTGTAAATCCTTCTCAGGGCTTTCACATGTCTTTTAAGCTGTTTGGTTTCAAAACAAAAACTGCAGTCTAACATTAAAAGTCTTGCTATTTCTGTTAACATTTCTGTTAATAAATCTTAAAGTGATATTAACAATTTTACTGCCATTTTCACCTTTCTAATAGAATCTACAATTATACATAGCCATGAACCTGCATGCATACACACACACATACACACACACACTCCTATGTGAAACAGTAAACTTGGTTGACTAGAGAGATCAGAAGAATTTTTCTGAGTTACTTACAAGGCTTGATATCTAATTTAAATTTTTCTGACAAAACTAATGAATGGCACTGTGTTTTTGAATTAGGTCATAATTTTTAGGTAAGAAGACTACGTTCTCCTTTTCCTCTTCCTGCAGTGTGTCATCCTTAGAAGTCTCCTCTTACAGGTGTGTGTAAATTGTAATGCAGAGGTGGTTTATATATGTGTTCTTCTACAAACATCTGGCGCTTCCAGACAATACTTTGGGTAATAATCATGCCTATGTTTGAAATGTGTGCTTTAAAATAACACGGTTGAGTCAACATGTAAAGCTTATCCATGCTACTCACACTCAATAAAAGATAATTTGGATTTCACTCATTTGTTTTATGCACACAAATGAAACCAGAGTACCATGTTCTCCTCTTCGGAATAGCATGCTGTGCTGTGTTGTGCTGTGCCCAGTCATATCTGCTCTTTGTGGCCCCAAGGACTGTAGCCCACCAGGCTCCTCTATCCATGGGATTCTCCAGGCAAGAACACTGGAGCAGGTTGCCATTGCCTCCTCCAGGGGATCCTCCCAACCCAGGGATTGAACCCATGTCTCTTGCATCTCCTGCATCGTAGGTGGACTTTTTACCACTAGCACCACTTGGGAAGCCCTTGGAACAGCATAACTTCCAGTTAGTTTTCCCTACTTACGGTCCTATACTGAAATCCAAAGGCAGTCTTCTTGTATCATCACCGTCTTCTATACAACATTAAACCCCAGTTTCTGAAATCTGATTTGTTCTTCAAAGACATTCCTAGTTATGTTGACAAAACATAGAAAGCAATGTTTTCCTTTCTGTTACCTACAACTCCAAAATCTAAGTATTTGGCTAACACTGTGATCAGTGTCTCAGAAGCAGTGTGGAGGGATTGAACATTAGTTAGAAAACTATAAAATTTGGAAGTTGATATTTAGGTTCAGAAAAAAATGCTTTATAAATGTCACAAAACTGAAACAGGGAAAATAACATTATATATACTATTTTCATGTAAATGTTATTTAAGACAGGATCTGTTTCTGAGAATAATCAAACACTTGCAAACGGAATATGCGAAATTGTTCAAATAACATGAAGGTAGTGGTACACAAGTATCATCCTACTGAGTTAGGATCAATTTCTAGTAGTTTATTTAAGTTGTTGAGATAAAGCCTCCTAAGTTTAAAAATGGGACTAATGAAATAATTTGATTAATATCCTGTTCAAACATAATGCAAGATGATTTTATGTACACCTATTACACTTCCCACAAGTCACTTTATATATTTCGTGTGTGTGTGTGTGTAAGACTGAAATGGAGGTAGTGACCGTGAATTTAGTAAGCCAAATACTGAGTTGTTCCCCAAAAAGGGGGAAATTGATTTACGCAATTGTTTGCTATTGAGGCTCCGAAAACGCTACCACGAGTCTGTCCTCTCTTCTGTTTTTCAATTTTGACAACTGCCAGTTTCCAGATATGATGACCTGATCTAAGCATCACAAACACTGCAGTCGGGTCTTCAGAAAATACACTGTGAAAGTTGCAGTTTCATTGTCCCCAATCAATTACCACATTCTTAAACTTGCAGTGTGTTCATTTGTGGGCACTGAGGCAGCCAGCGGGAGGGCACTGATCGGAGTATAATGTCATGTGTAGCAGGAGAGAAAGATGAAAAGTATTTTCTGCTTAATGGGTTGGTATTAAGTAGGTGGGAATGGCTGCTAATTAGCCAACAATTGCTGTGGTTCCCAGTTTCCCTCCTTTCCCTCCTCCTGTCGGTCACCAGCTGCCAATCTGCACCACCCCCCCCCCCCGCCCTTTTTTTTATTTGGAGTTCATTGCTCACTGCAGTGAAAGCCTTTGTTTAAGAAAGAGGGCTCCCAGGGTCTCAGCTGCCTGGGTACTGCCTGCTGCCTACGATGAGCAGCAACTGTCAGTTTATTTTATCTCAACCTTTTCATCATTCTGCTGAAACTGATCGACTGAAAGCACCTGAGAGAACTGGGGATTCCGTACCTACAAGTCATTAGCTAGGACCGCAGCCTCCCACCACTGGGCAAGTCAGCTGAACGCTCCCCGAAAGGCAGTCCACTTTAACCCCATGTTTCCCCAGGAACGTAGGGATTCTGTCACTTTTTGTGCATCCAAAGTAGAGTTGATGGGAGAGGATGCCTCTGACGTACAGGTAGGGACGCTCGGCTTTAGGTAAAGGTTGTGGATATGTCCTCCGGACCGACTGCTGTGGTGACCCCAGCAGTGGGGCACATTGTTCTACCCAGAACAAAATCGAATGTGAAATTGGAAAACATTTTACAAAGTGACTTTATGACCTAATCTCAAACCCCATTCTTTACCGATATCGAATGTGCCAGACCGAAGCCTGATTTCGCATGCAAGTGACCCACAGGACAGCTGCTTAGCTACAGACAAACTTCCCACACACTTTAACCTTTTTCTAGAGAAACCTTTTTCTAGAGAAACCTTTTTCTAGAGAAACCTTCTAACTTATTGTATCCAGAATGCATCAAAACAGAATGACATGACATGGCCTGAGCCACAGTGGTGGATAATGTTTAGTAAATATCAAGGACATGCAAACCTACTGAAAAATGATATTTTGTCATTGTTTGTTGTTCAGTTGTGAAGTCATGTCCAATTCTTTGCGACCCCATGGACTGCAGCACGCCAGGCTTCTCTGTCCTTCACCATCTTCTGGAGTTTGCTCAAACCCAGGTCCACTGGGTCTGTGACTCCATCCAACCATCTCATATTCTGTCGCCCCCTTCTCTTCCTGCCCTCAGTCTTTCCCAGCACACCATATACCAACCACTGCCATATACCACTTGGAATTGTGGAGTTGTGAATATGTGGTTCAGTTCAGTTCAGTCGTTCAGTTGTGTCCTTTCAACATGGGTAAATAGACTTAAGGAAGTGAAATTTTAGAAACATTTAGAAGGAAAAGGGAAGGTAACTGAGCAGAGAAAAAGATGATAATTTTTGATAAATGATGTGAGCAAATAACAGCTAGAATTAAGAAGGAAGAATTCAAAGGCCTTCGTTTGATTTTAAAATACTAAATAGGTATATAAAGAAGGCCAAGGGAAGAGATGTATTGATTTAAAGTGCTTTCCATTTATCATATGTAAATTTTTAATACCGCTAAGAAATAGTACCTGAAGACTCACTAAATTTGTTTACATATATTAGGGAAATACCATGTATTCACGAGGAAAAGATAACCTTGCATTATCACCTTAAAATACTGAAAAAATTTAAGAGCATTCTCACACATGAGAATCACCTGGTGAGCTTGTTGAAAGCAGATTCTCAAGTCCCTTGACTGGAGATTCGGGAATCAGTAAGTCTGTGGTAAGGCTTTCCAGGTGGTGCTAATGGTAAAGAAGCCACCTGCCAATGCAGGAGACGATGTGGGTTCGAACCCTGAGTCAGGAAGATCCCTTGGAGGTGGGCATGGCAACCCATTCCAGTATTCTTGCTTGGAGAATCCCATGGATAGATGAGTTAGTACACTAGAGTGCATGGGGTCGCAGAGTCAGACATGACTGAAGTGACTTGGCATGGCACACAAGGCTCTAGAATATGCATTTATAACACCATCTCCCACCACCACCAATCAGGTAGTTTCTGATGCAAGTGGCCCTTGAGTTGTATTCTTGAGAAACTGCCTAAGGCTTATTGTGAAGTTTAATTTTACACAGGGTATCTTCAATTACTTGAATCAAATTAGAAATACAGAATATCTTGAATTACCAATGAACAATTCTAATCTCAATGTCGTTTTTCCTCATAAGAATCTTCTACTTGCGATTTTCTTTAAAATCATTAAAAAATATAATAGACTAAGTTACAACAGAAGAATACCAGAGTGCATCACATGTAGTAAGCATGGTTTTGTCAAAGTCTTGATTCAATCCCATATTCTACATCACATCACAAGGTAAGATATATTTCTTAATGTAGGTTTTAATCCAAAAGACCACTGCTTGACAACCTGTTCTTCACACAGCAGTCAAAGTGATCTTTTTAGAGTCAGAGTCCCATTCTCAGACCTTAGTGACAATTTTCCACCACAACTGGAATAAAAACCAAAGTCATCACTATGGCCTGAAAGGTCTAAATTAACTAGCTATCCCTGGAACTTGAATTCTTCCTTGTCCTTATACTCAGTTTGCTTCTACCATACGGGTCTTCTTGTTACTCAAACAAGCCTGGCTTTACCTGGACATCTTTTCCCCACCCTTTTAGACAGCTTCATCATTTCAAATCAGGCTTCTCTATAAACCATACCTATTTTGAAAGACTTCTCTGAACCTTCTGTTTAAAATAGCCCTCCCCAACCTAATCACTTTATCTCCTCTTGCCCAACTTTATTTTTCCTTCATGGCACTCAGCACTATTTCTAGTGGTTCCCTGCCAGCAACTGTTTCCATGCTTGAGAAATTCTCTGCTTTATACATTTAAGTGGCAAATTAGGACTTGTTCTCACTTTAGTCATTGAAAAGCCAGATATTCACTTTCTCGGCTTCCCTTGGGCTGTGCAGAGTCACGTGAGCCAGGTTCTACCAATCAGTTGCATGCATGCTGAACTCTGCACCGGGATCTGCAGGGCTGTGCGGAATCCAAGCATGGCACCAGGCAGAATTCTACATTGTACTTCCTTAAGATTCTCCCGACAAGAAATTAACCTGCCATAATGTCTATGTGCTCATTGATTTTTTTCTGAACATTTTTTGCTGTTGTATAAACTGGCCTTAGTATCTGCAAACCTGAAAGATTTGCTGTATACATATTTAGTCGTAGAACAGGATAGTTAGTTCTCTTATATCCTCTGGTATCAAGTTTGTATAAATATTTATGTGGGTCTAAAAACAGTTACCGGATTATTATAAGTATAGATCATTTCATTTATGGGTGTTTAAAATTTGCTTTAATTTTAGTATATGGCTTGATTTTTCTCTTCAAATTGATATACTAAAGAGAGTCAAGATTCCTCCTGGAGAAAATATAATAGATTGGTTTTGATCGACCTATCTTTTACAAAGTATATTTTTCTTGGCATGTATTGAAAAGGCTATCAGTAGAAAGCTGTTGTATTTTTTTAGGGGAAAATTCTACATTAAATATAGAAAGTGACAGTATTATGCATAATTATCTATGCAATTACACTTGCACATGCTTGAAAATTTTTAGCCAGGAAATCCTTAATAACATTTGCATGGTTAAATGAGACAGCAGAAACAACTGGAAAGGCCTCAGGGCATGGTCATCTATTTAAGCATCCACTTGGATTTTCAACATAATTAGTCATATAATTGTGTGCCTATACTTAGTAGATTCATGTAAGTAATTATAAATTATTTAAAAGTTGTGTGTGTAATGTTTTGTTCTATGCTTCCTGCAAATCGAATTACTAAGGAATATACTATGTTCACATTTCATCATATAAATCTTCAAATAAGATTACAACTGTAAAGCCCTGGATGAAAGTGAGTGAACAAGTGAATTCATTCAGGTTACACACACACACACACACACACACACACACACATCTATTGAACATCAATATTTTAGGGAGTATTCCTATGATAAAGTCATATCATTCTGTTTATCTGTCTCTACTAAAGATTTTATGTAAAAGATTGTTTCTTTTCTTAATGTTGTATTCAACACAATTAGCTTTTTTATTTTTAAATTTTCAAATGTATTTATTTTTTAAAATTAATTTTTATTGGAGTATAGTTGATTTACAGTGTTGTGTTAGTTTCTGCTGTAGCTATACATATACATATATCCCCTCTTTTTTGGATGTCCTTCTCATTTAGGTTTATTTTTATTCATTTAGTTTTAAATTTTAATTCATACCTAAAGGTTGGACATAACAGCTTCCTCCAGTATGGTAGATTTTCTCCTTTTTATAACCCAGTTTGTGGGTAGTAATAAAAACGTGGGCCAAACAAATCTGAATAGCAAAAATGTTAACCTCACAACTTTATGATAGTTATTTTGGCCCAAATTTCTCCCCTGGTTTTTCTCATTAATCATCTTCCTGACTGTTGATTCTGAACCTTCATTTCATTTCATATTTCTTCATTGCTATTTTTATACCTGTGTTACAAAAATGTGGAGACTCGAGGAAAACTGTATCTTTTCCCAGAAGCATATTCGATAAGCAAAACTAGATCTTTGAAGGTGTTAATCGAGCTTCCTTTGATTAAGAGTACAGAATACACTTTATTAGCTACTGATACAATGAAGTGTATATGTAGTCTTAATTCTGAGAAATAAGACAGGTCTCACTAAAGGCTAAAATTAACTGGTCTTTTCTCATTTTGAGTGCCTGATTCCACGTTACAAGTCAATAAATACAGTCCCTTAGAGGCACAGCACTTAAATTAGCTAACTTTAGTTTCCCCTACTGGTTTGACAAAGTCCAACTTTGTTTATCTTGAGGGCATGGTGAAAGAACATCTATTTGCCTCAGATTTTTTGATTGAAGGTTAGAAGGCACTGAAAGGAAGAAAAAATCCTGAGTATGCTGCTATGTTAAAGGATTTGGGATGATGAATATTAGTGTTTTTAACAGTTATTTCATTGCTACAGTGGCTCAGGGATTAAAAAAGTAAATGAATTCGGGTACATTTGCAGTGTTTTCAAGGATTCACTTCCAGAAGCTCAAGACACCAGTTGAGATGATCTGGCATTAAAATTAAGAAATATACTAGCATTTCATCTGATTAGACTCTTACTCCATATTTCCCATACTGAGCACATTTTACCTATTCCTGGGAGACAGACATTACCCATGAGGAGTGAAATATACATTCAAGGACTTTTAGCTAAGTCAGTCATCATAACCAGGCATTATAAATGATTTCTAATTTCTAAAAGAATATTCATCATGAAAAGTATTTATTTTTATATTAATTATGCTGGGGAACCTAGATTATAAAAACATTTACTCATGTCTGGGAGTTAAAAATACAAGGAGGACAGAGTAAAAGAATTCAAAGGAAAGCAAATCCTGGGACCATGGATATAATTTTTGATTGATGTTATGGTTAAAAAAAAAATCAAAATTCACAATAATGAAAATACCAAGGAAAGAAGTAGTTAGAAAGCAAAGCTCCCAGACAATACCCCCAAACAAGGAAACTTTGGAAAAAAAATTAGAATCCAACAGAATTGTGCCTTCAGTATGTTCATAATGTTAGCGTTAACTTCTTTATTCAGAGGAAAGCTATTGGAATTTCATAAAGACAATATGGAATTGTCCTAATAGAGCCTTACCAAAGAAGAATCAAATATACACAGGAGAGGCTTTTTTTTTTTCGCTTCCAAATTCTAGCAATGGCAGAAAGTGCTTAGCTAAATTGACTGCATTTGTATTAGCTAGACGCAAAGGTAAGACCCCCTCTCTGGGAATGAGACAGACATAAACAGGTGACAACAGGGTTCCGCTGGGACTCCAAAGCCTAGCCTTCCGCTGGTAGAGCTGCAGCGTTTGCTCCAGTTTTACGTGGTCTAACCAATCGACAGGATTTTCATAAGCTCTTCAAGCTAGCAATTAAAGACAAATTAAATCAGACTAGAGAAACCCAGCTACATTTTTCTTAGATATAGTGAGTTCAGTGTACATTGGAAAGTTAAAACTGGTAACACCACCAGCTACCAAGAACTGTGAGCAGAATCTAAAAGAAGTATAGTTTTTGTCTGAGCAATCAAGAATTCTCTTTTATTGAACCAAGGCAGCAGATAGAGAAGGAGGCTCTCAGAGGGGGAAAAAAAGAAAAAGAAAAAAAAAAAAGATCTTTCAACCCAAGGGATCTAGAGGTACATTATTATTTCCCAATGAAGTGAGCATTAGCTTTCTGAAGTCACACTTGATTCCTAAGGAAGAAAAGTTGTCACTTATAGAAAACATATGAAGATGGATGAACTGCATTAGAGTAAGGAAATTTGAAATTCATGCTCTAGCTCTGTGGTCTTTTTTTTATTTAAAAATATGGCTACAATTAAGTATTGACTTGCCTTTTTCAGCATGTTTCATCTTTGGAATTATTTTCTTATCAGGTGTGGAAGCCATTGAATTCTCTAAGCTCTTTCTTGAAATTTATTAGACATAGACTTTGATTAACCTATTGTGATTGGAAGGAGATTAACAGAAAAGATGCTTATCTTTCTTGAATTTTTTGACAGTAGCATAGAATATACATGGGACACATTTTCATGCTTTATCTTCTATTTGTCTTATCAACTTGTTTCCTGTGAGTAGGAATGGAAGTGAAAAACAAAGGATTTCTGGGATCTCTGCCTTTAAAAAATTATAGGCAGATCTACAACCTATAAATACACAATTTGTAAATTGTCATATAGAGAAATGCCAGCCCAGCTCTCCCACTGGCGTTCCCACTGCTTCTATTGACGGATCTGTCAGGAAGAATCCCGAAGTTTGTGGACATCAGGGAAGTTTAAATTAAGCCGTGGCAACAGACAACTCTGAAGTCTCAGGGGTTCACCACCATAAACGATTATTCTGTGTTCACTGCACTTATGAATGGCTTTCTAGGACAACTGTTTATATGCAGAGATTTAGTGATCCAAGCTGCTTCGATCTTGTGTCTCCATAATGTTTATTAAAACTTTCTCCATGATCCCTACAGGAGGGAGAGCATCAGCTGCAATATCTCAGGTGGGCTTTGTTTTGCTTTCGCCTGGAGGTAACTTTGGCCCGAAAATAATTTCTGCCAGAAGTAGTCACAGCACCATGCCAAGTTGCCCACGGCTAAGAAATGCAGCCTTCTACAGGTTCTATCCCTGGTCGGGGAAGATCCCACATGCCCAGGGGCAGCTAGGCCTTTTCTTCACAACTACTGAGCCCATGCTCTAGAGCCTCTGCTCTGCTCGTCTCTGCAAGAGAAGCCACTGCAGCGAGAAGCCCACACACCACAACTAGAAAGTAGCCCTTGCTGGCCGCAATTAGAGAAAGCCTTCCCGCAGCAATGAAGAATCAGCACTAGCAAAAATAAACAAAATACAATGAAGAAGAAATTCAGGAATAGCTGAGAGAAGCTGAGTTTAGGGCAAACTCCAAGACTCTCGAGGACTGGGCTATGTGTGGGCCTCATTATTCATAATTAGCCTACTCGACATTCTCTGAATGATTCAATTGCATGCTGTAGTACAACTAAGTTCTGACAATAGGTAATCTTCTAACATGTAAAAAACCCCAGTTGCTCTGAATAGGTTAAAGTGCTTTCAGTCATTTGTAATAAGGTATGAATTGGTTCAATCAGATGATTTCTTCCTAACATTGTTCATGATTTCAATCCTCTGAACAATAGGTATCTGAACTAAGAAAAGAGTTAAGTTGAGAGGAGGGATAAGTAAATTTAAAACGTGGGGCATTTGTAAAATTTGGAAAGAATGTCAGGATTCTGAGATACTACTTAATGCTTGAAACCTGAGCTTAATAAAAATAAAAAAAAGTAGGTTTTTCAATCAATAGTCCACAGTTGAGTATGCCTTGGACACTATTATGTGCCAGGCACTGTGCTAGTGCCGGGGCTATGACACAACCACATGTGCCACTCTGTGCCATGATAATGTGCCAGCACTACTTGGCATTTTTTTGTAGAGTGCTTTTAGCTGCAAGTAAGAAATGATTTGATTTAGGTCATATATGAATGGTCTAGTGGTTTTCCCTACTTTCTTCAATTTAAGTCTGAATTTGGCAATAGGGAGTTCATGATCTGAGCCACAGTCAGCTCCTGGTCTTGTTTCTGCTAACTGTATAGAGCTTCTCCATCTTTGGCTGCAAAGAATATTATCAATCTGATTTTGGTGTTGACCATCTGGTGATGTCCATGTGTAGAGTCTTCTCTTGTGTTGTTGGAAGATGGTGTCTGCTATGACCAGTGTATTCTCTTGGCAAAACTCTATTAGCCTTTGCCCTGCTTCATTCTGTACTCCAAGGCCAAATTTGCCTGTTACTCCAGCGTACCTTTGTTGGCAAAGTAATGTCTCTGCTTTTTAATATGCTATCCAGGTTGATCATAACTTTCCTTTCAAGGAGTAAGCGTCTTTTAATTTCATGACTGCAGTCAGCATCTGCAGTGATTTTGGTGCCCCAAAAAATAAAGTCTGACACTGTTTCCACTGTTTCTCCATTTATTTCCCATGAAGTGATGGGACCAGATGCCGTGATCTTAGTTTTCTGAATGTTGAGCTTCAAGCCAACTTTTTCACTCTCCGCTTTCACTTTCATCAAGAGGCTTTTGAGTTCCTCTTCACTTTCTGCCATAAGGGTGGTGTCATCTGCATATCTAAGGTTATTGATATTTCTCCCAGCAATCTTGATTCCAGTTTGTGCTTCTTCCAGCCCAGCGTTCCTCATTTGCCAACAAAGGTCCGTCTAGTCAAGGCTATGGTTTTTCCAGTGGTCATGTATGGATGTGAGAGTTGGACTGTGAAGAAAGCTGATTGCCGAAGAATTGATGCTTTTGAACTGTGGCGTTGGAGAAGACTCTTGAGAGTCCCTTGGACTGCAAGGAGATCCAACCAGTCCATTCTAAAGGAGATCAGTCCTGGGTGTTCATTGGAAAGATTGATGCCAAAGCTGAAACTCCAATACTTTGGCCACCTCATGCGAAGAGTTGACTTACTGGAAAAGACCCTGATGCTTGGAGGGATTGAGGGCAGGAGGAGAAGGGGACGACAGAGAATGAGATGGCTGGATGGCATCACTGACTCGATGGACATGAGTTTGAGTGAACTCCAGGAGTTGGTGATGGACAGGGAGGCCTGGCGTGCTGTGATTCATGGGGTCACAGAGTCGGACACGACTGAGCGACTGAACTGAAGAAATGATAGTAGGGTGATTTTTTTTTTAAGTAGTATGCAATTAATTGTGAATAAGAGTTGTTAGTATAGTACTGTCATAAGTCATAGGACTTCCCTGGTGGTTCAGATCATAAGGAGTCTGCCCACAGGACACCCAGGTTCGATCCCTGGGCAGGGAAGATCTCCTGGAGAAGGAAATGGCAACCCACTCCAGTATTCTTCCTGGAAAATCCCATGGATGGAAGAACCTGGCAGGCTACAGTCCACGGAGTCACAAAGACTCAGACACAACTGAGAGACTTCACTCACTCAACAATAATTTAAACCACTGAAAGTGCCTAAGTAAGGAAAGTTACGTCACATAAAAAAGTGGTGGTATACTTAACTGTTGTGTATTTTCTTCAGTAGTTCTTAAAGTACTGAATATGGTTTTTATTTTTTCACTTCCCCTGAGCATATATATTAAAAATACAATAAAAACACTTCTGCTGGACTGTGATTTTGATGGATATAGGTGCAATATTAAACCAAATGTTCTAAAGATTTTTTTAAAAAGTGGTGGTGGCAACCACAGGATTAGATAATTTAGCACGCAAGGAGTCATTAAGGCTCTAGATTCTTTCTATGCTTCCCCACTGCCATCCTCATCATTTTGATATCTTCGTTGTATGTTGGCTATGGCAGCTCCACATCAACATTTAACATCAGAAATAAGGGGGAATCTCCTTGTTTGCACATCTTTTTAAGAATGAAGAAAATGTTTCAAGGAGTTCCTCAGGAGATCTTCTTCTCTTATATTATTAATTACAATTGTGTTACATATCCTCCAGAAAGCTATCACTTGGCAAGTAATAATGAGGTCATGGTCCCTGACATTAGTAGACACTCAAACACTGGGGATGGAGAAGGGTCATTCCTAACCCTAACCCTAACCCTAACCCTCTGCAAGAACATAAGGACTTCAAGAGAGAGAACAATCAGGACTCTGTTACCAGGAAGGAAGTTAGGCAATGGCTGCTGGGTAGGAAATCAATGGGATCTTCCCCACAGATGCATTATGTCACTAGACCTTGACTAGGTTGTCAAGGCAACCTGTTGGACCATCATCTTCCTTTACAGATGAGGTGACAGAAGTAAAGTTACCCAGGTCAACAGTCTATAAAGTGAGGGAGCTGGAAGAGATTGCCTGACTTTAAAGCCCAAATTCCTCACCACGCAGTATGATGAATTTGGTCACAGAAAACTGCTCATCATTGAAATGTGTTTTTTTTCCAAATTCATAGCTGTGTCTCTTTTGTTGTTGCTGTTCACTGTCTCAGTTGGGTCCCACTCTTTGTGACCCCATGGACTGTAGCACAGTCTTCCCTGTCCTTCACCATCTCCTGGAGCTTGCTCAAACTCATGTCCATTGAGTCAGTGATGCCAACTTGTCCTCCAAAAATCTTGTCCTCTGTGGTCCCCTTCTCCTCCTGCCCTCAATCTTTCCCAGTATCACGGTTTTTTCTAATGAGTCAGCTCTTTGCATCAGCTGGCCAGAGTATTGGAGCTTCATCTTCAGCATCAGCCCTTCCAATGAATATTCAGGACTGATTTCCTTTAGGATTGACTGGTTTGATCTTTTTGCTGTCCAAGGGACGCTCACGTGTTCTCCAACACCACAGTTCAAAAGCATCAATTCTTCAATGTTCAACCTTCTTTAGGGTCCAGCTCTCACATCAAAACATGACTACTGGAAAAACTATAGCTTTGACTAGATGGACCTTATTTGGCAAAGTAATGTCTCTGCTTTTTAATATGCTATCTAGCTTTTCTTCCAAGGAGCAAGGGTCTTTTAATTTCAATGCTGCAGTCACCATCAGCAGTGATTTGGGAGCCCCCCAAAATAAAATCGGTCACTGCTTCCATTGTTTCCCCATCTATTTGCCATGAAGTGATGGGACCAGATGCCATGGTCTTAGTTTTCTGAATGTTGAGTTTTAAGCCAGCTTTTTCACTCTCCTCTTTCACTTTCATCAAGAGGCTTTTAAGTTCCTCTTCACTTTCTGCCATAAGGGTGGTGTCATCTCCATATCTGAGGTTATTGATATTTTTCCTGGCAATCTTGATTCTAGCTTGTGCTTCATCCAGCCTGGTATTTTACATGATGTACTCTGCATATAAGTTAAATAAGCAGGGTGACAGCCTTGACGTACACCCTTGAGGTATATCTTTCCCAGGTTGTAACGAGTCTGCTGTACCATGTCTGGTTCTGTTGCTTCTTGACCTGCACACAGGTTTCTCAGGAGGCAGGTAAAGGTTGTCTGGTATTTCCACCTCTTGAAGAATTTTCCACAGTTTGTTGTGATCCACACAGTCAAAGGCTTTAGCATAGTCAATGAAGCAGAACCAGAATTCTTCTGGAATTCTCTTGCTTTTTCTATGATCCAGTGTATGTTGGCAATTTGATCTCTGATTCTTCTGTGTCTTCTAAATCCAGCGTGAACATCTGGAAGTCCTCCGTTCAAGTACTGTTGAAGCCTAGCTTGGAGAATTTTGAGTATTACTTTCTAGCATGTGAAATGAGTGCAATTGTGTGGTAGTTTGAACATTCTTTGGCATTGCCTTTCTTTGGAATTAAAATGGAAACTGACCTTTTTCAGTCCTGTGGTCACTGCTGAGTTTTCCAAATTTGCTGGCATATTGAGTGCAGTACTTTCACAGCATCATCTCTTAGGATTTGAAATACCTCAGCTGGAATTCCATCACCTCCACTAGCTTTATTCGTAGTGATGCTTCCTAAGGCCCACTTGACTTTGTATTCCAGGATGTCTGGCTCTAGGTGAGTGGTCACATCATCGTGGTTATCTGGTCATTAAGATCTTTTTTTATAGTTCTGTGTATTCCTGTCACCTCTTCTTATTATTTATGTCCTTTATTGAGCCCATCTTTGCATGAAATATTCCCTTGGTATCTCTCATTTTCTTGAAGAGATCTCTAGTCTTTCCCATTCCATTGTTTTCCTCTATTTCTTTGCACTGTTCACTTAGAAAGGCTTTCTTATCTCACCTTGCTTTTCTTTGGAACTCTGCATTCAGTGGGTATATCTCTCCTTTTCTCCTTTGCCTTTAGCATCTCTTCTTTTCTCAGCTCTTTGTAAGACCTCCTCAGACAACCATGTTTCCTTTTTGCATTTCTTTTTCTTGAGGGTGGTTTCTCTTTTGAATGCGCCTTAATTCGGTCCCTCAGTTCATCAGAAAAATCTGTAGAGATGTGTTACTGTAGAGTATGTTAGGAACTTTGAAGTAACTATGCTTCAGTTTATGTAATGATTCTTCTCATAAATCTACATCCTTCTCCTTAACTATAGGTTGATATACTTGTAATATTACGGCAAAAACAATATAAAGGAGTTATTATATGGCATGTGTGCGTAAGTCATTACATTGTGTGCCATGTAAGCTGCTTCAGTCATGTCCGACTCTGTAACCGCATGCACTGTAGCCTGCAAGGCTCCTCTGTCCGTGGACTTCTCCAGGCAAGAATACTTCAGTGGGTTGCATGCCCTCCTCCAGGGGATCTTACCCATCCAGGAATCGAACCTTCACCTCTTATGTCTCCTGTATTGTCAGGCGGGTTCTTTGCCACCAGTGCCACCTGGGAAACCCCTATTGTTATATGGGGTCTACAGCAAATCATGTTGAGAACATGATGCTTTTGAAACCCATACTAATTCTTATGGTTTTTCAAGATTTCCTTAAATTTAATTAAAGCAAAGTAATTTTAAAAGCTTAAAAATTTTCTTAGAAACCTAGGAGTCATAGATTTAGAAAACTAAAAAGAAATTCAGAGGTGATATAGTTTAATTCCCTTCCTACACTGATTTTACAAATGAGGAAATTTGTGTAACACTGAAAAATCCCAGTTTGCAAAGATATTGGGAATAAAAGACTTAGTATAAAGCAATTATCTATTTGATGCATCACACACAACACAGTCTCACAATAATAAAACCAACATAAGTACCAATAATATGACTACTGAAAACAGATTACGTTTTTTTTGGGGGGTGGGTAGGGGGAGTGCCTTTTAAAGCTACTTGGAATATTTTATTTCTCTGCAACTATATCACCAACTGGATACATATTTAGATCATTAATTTTAATTTATTTTTGATTTTTAGTGATTGCTTTTACAAAGTTTACTTTTGTTAGGGCTCCTTGGAGAAATGGTGGATGGCAGTTCTGAAGTCACAGATGCGTACATTGAGCCCAAAACAGTTATCACACCAGATAACAAGGAAGCCATTGAAATTCACAAAGCTTACACCGAAGGGTTTTTGTGGGAGGCTGGGATGATTTGGGGCCAAAAGATACTCAGATAAAAATGGATCACTTATCCTAAGCCAGATTGCTTTTTTCAATCCAAGAAAAAACAAGATGGAAATAAAACTAAATTCCCTTTAAAGAGAGCTGACCACTAGCAAATGAGAATATACTTTTAAAACAGGGGCTTCCTCACAACGAGATGGGGAAGAGCAATAAGAAATTCTGTTGAAATATGGTGCTATTGTGGTCCCTAAGTAGACAGTTATCTGCCCGGTTGAAACTGAATGTGCTTTTTATAAAACAAGATCTCTCTATTTAATTCAATTGAATTCCATATTTGTTATAAATTCTTCAATACTTTGTTATTACTTTTGTTTTCAACTATTATTTTTTTCAAGGAATTTAAAAAAGAAGAAGATTTTATTTTTGCTAAAATATTTCTCATTTTCTTATTCATGCTTTACGTACATCCAGGTTTCTAACTGGATTTCCTGTTTTTTTCTGCCTGGAGTGAAACATTTGTTGGGCTTCCCTGATTGCTCAGCAGGTAAAGAATCCACCTGCAATGCGGGAGACAGAGGAGACAAGGTTTGATCCCTTGGTCGGAAAGATTCCCTGGAGGAGGAAACGGCAACCCGCTCCGCTATTCCTGCCTGAAAAAAGTCCTATGGAGAGAGGAGCCTAGCGGGCTACAGTCCAATGGGTTCTAAACAGTTGGACATGACTGAGTGACTAAGCATGGAATTCACATACTGGTGAGATGAATTTTCTCAGCTTTTGTGTGCTTGGAAAAATATTTTACCTATGTTTTGAAAGATATTTTCATTGGGTGTGGAATTTCAATTTTGATGGTCCTTTTTTCTTTTAGTACTTTAAGTTACTTTATTTATTCTCTTTTGATTTACATGGTTCCAGGGAGATTTCAGGTCTTATTATGTTTGTTCCACCTCACCCTTTACAAAGAACCTTTTAAGATTTTTCTCTTTATCATTCATTTTAAACACTGTGATTATGATGCTCCCTGGTTTAATTTTCATGTTTTTCTGCTTAGGGTTAATTGAGCTTCTTAGATCTGTGGGTTTATAGTTTTCATCAAATTCAGAAAAAAATCAGCCTTTCATTATTTTTTAAAATATGTTTCAAGTCCCTCTTCTTTTTCTCTTCTTTGGGGGGTCTCCAAATTACTCACACATTCTGTTCCGTTCCATTCCGTCGCTCAGTCGTGTCCGACTCTATGCGACCCCGTGGACTGTAGCCTATCAGGCTTCTCCGTCCATGGGATTCTCCAAGCAAGAATACTGGAGTGGGTTACCATTTCCTTCTCCAGGGGATCTTCCCGACCCAGGGATTGAACCCGGGTCTCCCACATTGGAGGCAGACGCTTTAACCTCTGAGCCACCAGGGAAGCCCACTCACACATTAGGCTTCTTGAAGTGACCCATGGTTCTCTAACATGCTCTATTCATATCCTTTCAGTATGTTTTCTCTGTATTTCATTTTGGATAGTTCTACTGCTATGTCTCCAAAGCTGATCTTTTCCTTTGCATTATCTAAATCTGCTGCTAATCCATCGAAGTTTTCATTATTATTATTATTATTCATCTTGGGCATGGTCTTGCTTCTAGAAATTCAGTTTGGCTTTTTAAAATCTTTTCAGACTCTATATGTCTAATCTCTACTATATCCTTGAATATATGGAATATAGCTTTAATATTCTGTTTCTGTCCTGGTCTATTAATTCTATTACCTGTTGCATTTCTGGGTTAGTTTCTATGTATATTTTTTCTCCTCTTTATGAGTTATATTGGTTTCTTGGCATGTCTACATAGTTTTGATTGGATGCCAGATACTATGTATTTTACCTTTTGTTTTGTTTCTTGTTTGGTTGCTAAGTCATGTCCAACTCTTGTGACCCCATGGACTTGTAACTCCCCAGGCTCCTCTGTCCATGGGATTTCCCAGGCAAAAATACTGCAGTGGGTTACCATTTCCTTCTCCAGGGGATATTTCCAACTCAGGGATCAAACTCCCCTCTCCTCCATGGTATTCAGATACTTTACCACTGAACCACCAGGGAAGCCCTGTATTTTACTTTGGGTGCTAAATATTTCTTATTCCTAGAAATATTCTTGAGTTTTGTTCTAGGATTCAGTTAAGTTACTTAGAAACAGTTTGATCCATTTGACACGTTTTAAAATTCAGCAGTCACCACAAGATTGGAAAAGGTCAGTTTTCATTCCAATCTCAAAGAAGGAAAATGCCAAAGAATGTTCAAACTACCACACAATTGCACTTATTCCCATGCTAGCAAAGTAATGCTCAAAATTCTCCAAGTTAGGCTTGAACAGTACTTGAACAGAGAACTTCCAGATGTTCAAGCTGGATTCAGAAAAAGCAGAAGAACCAGAGATTAAATTGCCAACATCCACTGGATCATAGAAAAAGCAAGAGAATTTCAGAAGAATATCTACTTCTGCTTCACTGATTACACTAAAGCCTTTGACTGTGTGGATCACAACAAGCTGTGGAAAATTCTTCAAGAGATGGGAATACCAGGCCACTCTACCTGCCCCCTGAGAAACCTGTATGCAGGTCAAGAAGCAACAGTTAAAACTGGACATGGAATAATGGACTGGTTCCAAATTGGGAAAGGAGTATGTCAAGGCTGTATATTGCCACTTTGCTTATTTAACTTATAGGCAGAGTATGTCATTGCCGGGAGAAATATCAACCATGATATACAGATGATATCACCCTAATGGCAGAAAGCGAAGAGGAACGAAAGATCCTGTTGATGAAGGTGAAAGAAGAGAGTGAAAAAGCTGGCTTAAAACTCAGCATTCAAACCCACTCCATTATTCTGGCCTGGAGAATTCCATGGACTGTATAGTCCATGGGGTTACAAAGAGTTGGACACAACTAAGTGAGACGGTAGGGGTGGAATCAAATTTAGGGGCTCAGAGATACCCACAGACTAAAGTGCATGAAGAGGGGCTAATGATGAGCAGAGAGGCAGGTGTGTATAGGAATTGGAAGCTTCACTAACAGTGGGGAAAATGCAGGGGCTGAAGAAATACTGAGGGGAAATGTGACATAAGGTTGATGGTGGTAGATGAATTGAAAGACTGTAGATAAAATGGTTAGCTAGGTTTAGCAACCTCAGCAGTGCCAATCAGGGAGAAGTTAGATTGCATGTGATATCTGATATCTAGAAACTCTTTTATTATAAATTCTAGCAGAAGGGTCAAATAATACACCTAGCATTCAGACAGCTACTTGATATAATAATAATAAAATTACCTCTTGTGGAAACTCTCAGAAACCAGGGTTTATGAGGGAAAAACAACAGATAAAATGCTCATGAAGATTTAGATTGTATTTGTAAGGACTAGAGAATACTTATGTAGAAGATGTTCTTATGGTAGAACTGTGGTCTGTTCCCAGAGGAATCTTAAAATGACCTATTTTGCACCTGAGATAACAGGCTAAAGAGACTTGAATCTTTTGCCAAAAGTCACAAAGCAGATTAATGCTCAATGTGGTATTAGGATCCAGGTCATCAGATTCTTGAGTAACAGTCTCTCTCAATAATACTAAGCTGCCAGTAGGCTGAGCATTGATTCAGCCATGGTTTTCACTAGAATCTTTTTATGTGTCATGTTTTTGAACACATGATTGGAGAGAGGTTGCAACGGGTCATCCTAGGTGACCATAGGATGATATAAAACCTGCTTGCTGACTTTTTGGCTAATTTCATAACATCTCCCTCCAGAAGTAGCAATCAAAGCATAAGAGAACATGAGACAAACATGTCAATGTGGCTTTTTCACATTCTTTATAATGGAAAAATTCTTTATTTTCATCAGTGAAAAATAAAAAAATGGATAGGGTGAGAAAATGTGGCTTGACATTAAACCAAGAACCACACATCAAGCCGACGCAAACCAAGGCTGGGAGACAAATTCAAGCTTTTTATTGTTTTCCTTTAAGAATGTTAAATGATTTATAAAACTAGGATGAGAGTTCTGGCAGTCAAAGAAACCTTCACATGCCTTTTTGTAGAAAACAGTACGTATCTTTACTGACTAGCCAGTGTGTCCATCTATTTCTATGCTGAGGGTTTGTATCCTATTTACCTGATATAATTTACACTTGGTTACAATAAGAATGTGCATGAAGATCACGATACTGAGGTCATCAGTGAAGCACCCAACCATGTTTGCTTTCCAGGTGGCACGAGTGGTAAAGAACCTGCCTGCCAATGCAGTAAACATAAGAGACTCGGGTTTGATCTCTGGGTTGGGAAGATCCTCTGGAGGAGGGCATGGCAACCCACTCCAGTGTTCTTGCCTAGAGAATCCCATGGACAGAAGAGCCTGGTGGACTACAGTCCACTGGGTCTCACACAGTCAGATATGACTAAGGTGACTTAGCATGCACAATCACATTTCTAGGTTAACAGCTCTATTAAGTTGGATAAAGAAAGCTTGAGCTTCTGTGTCACTGCTCCTCATCGGGGTCTGTGATCTCCAAAAGGCAAGATGAATTAGCTTTTCATTAAAAAAAATTTCATGATGGTACAGATACTAGTTCTGGTAAGGAAAATAAACTATATTGTGGAGAAATCAGCAGAAATTCTTAGATTAAGCTTTCCAGAGCCAAGGAATTTCTGTTGCTTCAGATTTGAATAATTCTATTGAACTGTAATAAAATTTGAATTCCTTCTAAATTCTCAAATTTGGGAGGAGAATCTCTTCTTATTTTACTATTGGTAGGGGAAGGAGAAATATGAAATCATTCCCACCATATCTAAATGTATTAGAAGAGTATAGAGGTGTCTATATTTGCTATGTTCCTTCTGAAAGACACAGAGATGAGAGGTGATTCTGGTGAATCGCTGTTCTATTTTATCTAGAGACCCGAGTGCTCTCACGGCTTTATTCCCTTAGGAGGTCATGTTCCTTTGCTTAAAAGAATATTGCCTGCTCTGTGAGCTAATGATTTGTTTGGAGGATGTAAGTCTCAGAGGTGAAGATAACCTCACGGCTTTTATAATGTATCTTTCAAATCTTTGATCTGCTTTTTACTGAATATCTGGGACCCCGCAATAGCAAGATTAAAGATGCCTCTTCAGAGAAGAAAGGTGAAATTTGAAAAACTAAAAGCTCTGCAGATTTCCAAATAATATTTCTGCATTTCTTCATTTTGTCAACATCATATTGGTGTTATCCTCCATTCATGTTGTAATTGGACGGTAAATCAAAAATACAGTATTGGATCATTACAGTTTTTTCCCCCATATTTTCCAAGGAGGCAGGGAACTACAAATCTTGTTTTCAACAGTAGTTAAAACAAACTAGCTCATGCCGAGGGCATACATAAACACTTTGAATTCCATTTAATTTGACAAATATTTACTTGGTACCTAGTAGGTGTCAGACATGCCTTCTTTTGTAGGGAATATCAAGAATCTGAATATGATTTCAAGAGACTCTTACTCTGATCAGGCAGACAAGGCAAGTATAGAAATGGCCATGATAAGATGCAGAATATGACAAATGAAAAATACTTGAGAGAAATGGATGATATTTAATATGAGAAGAGAGAGAAGAAACAATATTAAGTGAGAAGAGAATGAGGGAAGATCTCAGTGTTTGAGAAAGACCTTTCAAGGTGGGTGAGATTTCCCCAGAAGGGGCTGGCCTTAGCTGAAAGTAAGGCCATAATAGGGTTATGGTGTGTATGTATGTGTGTGTGGAGACAGGGGAGGGAGGTGGTCAAAAAAGGTTAAGAGGCTTGTATTAACTTGTGAACAGGAATGACGCCATGAAAATGTTTAAACAGAGCAAAGACAGAATAATAAGAGTTATGGTTTAAGAAATAATTTTGAAGTATTTTAAAATTTTAGTGGAGCTTCTCTGGTGGCTGGATGGTAAAGAATCTGCCTGCCAATGCACGAGACATAGGTTCAATCCCTGGGTCAGGAAGAACCCCTGGAGAAAGAAATGGCAACCCACTCCAGTATTCTTGCCCAGGAAATCCCATAGACAGAGGAGCCTGTTGGGCTTTGGCCATGGGGTTGCAAAAGAGTTGGACATGACTTAGTGACTGAAAACAACAAAATTTTAGTGTCAAACAAACAAGGTGTTTGATAATGTCCTACAGGTTTTATGTACAAACAAAATACCTACCACTAAAAATGTTGACTATACCAGTAGTATGTGAATTCTCATTTGCCATGAATCTGAAAGATTATTATTTTTCACTTTTATAATGATGTAGCTCATTCAGGCATAAATTTCTAGTTTTGGTCAAATGAATCAATAAGGGGGTATAATTTTATAGAGTTATGGAGAATTTAATCTTCTCCACCACATGAATACCTGAATTTTTACTGTCTGAATAATACTTTTTATTTTTTTATTACGGTAACACTGTTTTATAACATAACTTGCATGTGCAGAACACCCTGTTTTTACTTCTGTATATACTTTACAGCATGCTTACCACCAAAAATTTAGTTTTTGTCCATCACCATATAGTTGATCCCCTTCACCCATTTTGCTCCCCCACCTCCCCTGTGGTAACACCACTACTCTAAGGCTTCCCTGATGGCTCAGTCAGCAAAGAGTCTACCTGCCAACGCAGGAGACCCAGGATTGATCCCTGACCCTGGAAGATCTCCTGGAGAAGGAAGTGGCAACCCACTCCAGTGTTCTTGCCTGGGAAATCCCATGGACAGAGGAGCCTGGTGGGCTACAGTCCACGGGGTCACAAGAGTTGGACACGACTTAGTGACCAAACCACCACCACCACCACCAACGACCACTACTCTGTTCCTGTATCTGTATGTTTGTTTTTATTCATTCGTTCTGCTTTTTGTTTGTATTTTATACGTCTAAACAATATTTTGAAGTGCATTTTTGCTTGCTCTTAAGCCCTTTAGAACACAACATGCCCTTATAAAAAGTGAGGAGATAAAATGTAAAAAGAATAGAAACACAAGCTGCTTTATAGACTAAAGCAAAACAAGAGATTTTTTAAAAGCCAAAACCAAGACTGCAATAAATGAACACATGACTCTGATCTGAAGCTAGTTTTGAGGAGTATATATATTTTTCATGATTATCACTGTGTTAGTTATAGTTTATCCCAACTAAATCTGAAAATGTGAGTAACTCAACTTATTCTGCACTAAGTCAGTCAGTCAGTCAGTCAGTTCAGTGGCTCAGTCATGTCCGACTCTTTGCGACCCCATGAATCACAGCACACCAGGCCTCCCTGTCCATCACCAACTCCCGGAGTTCACTCAAACTTTCTGCACTAAACCATTCGTCAAAACAAGTATTCTAATAAATGGATCATAATTTCACTGCTTTAGCCCCTGGGCAGAAAAGGTGAGAGCCTAAAGGGAAGATAATTCAAAACTACAGAACAAATGCCCAAATATATGACAAGACAACATCCCGAATAAGCAAAGTATTATGTGAAAGTTAACAGTTGACTGTAAATATTTTTTGAGCACTTGAAATTGCACATTGAAATTCAGCAAGCCATCCACTTCTGAAGATTTCATCTTGCTTCCTCTTACTGTGCTTCTATTAAATGAGACCTTTCTTTATTTTCTACCTAGAGGACAGATAGTCACAAAGCAGTATTCTATTGATGTAAAAGAGTCAATAAAATTTCTTTGTGCCAAGTTTACTACTATTTACTACTTATTCTATGGAGGAAAGAAACAGCCAAACAAACTATTGTTTCATGTAAATGACCTAAGGAGAGAAAAAGAATACTAAATAGGAGATATCCAGTAATTCCACTCCTGAATATATAGCCGAAAAAAGGACTCATTCAAAAAGAACAGCCCAATGTTCATATTGGCGTTACTTACAACTGCCAAGATATGGAAGCAACCTAGGTATCCATCAACAGTTGAATGGATGGAGAACCAATACCCCCCACACACACCACACACACAGGAGCACTGCTCAGTCATAAAAAAGCATGAAACTTTGCCTTCTGCAGCATCATGGGTGAACTTGGAGGGCATTCTAAGTAAAGTCATATAGAGAAAGACAAATACCATATAAAATCACTTACAGGTGGAATCTAAAAAACACAACTAGTAAATAGTACAAAAAAGAGGCTGACGCACAAATACAGAAAACAAACTACTGGTGAGCAGTATGGGGAAGGGGCCACAAGGGGTGGAGGAGTGAAAGGTACAAACTATTGAGTGTAAGAGAGACTCAAGGATATATGGTACCACATGAGGAACACAGCCAATATTTTATAGATGTTTTATAACTGTAAAGGGAAAGTAACCTCTAAAAATTGTGTAAAAAGTTAAAATACAGACAGGAGATACCCCTTTACATTATGAAATTTTGACTTATGATTTGAGTTCCCAAACATTTAAAATATTTTGCTTTGAAAATCTGATTTACAAGCAAATAGCTATGTAATCCAAAGGTCTTTCATAGGCAGCATTTTAAAAAATTGTTTAAAAATCCTAAAGTTCTTAAATGGGGACTAGAACCCAGTCAAGCTGATATATAAAATTGACCCTTACATCCACTTCTAGTTATTTGTTTTTAATAGACTATTCTGAGTAATTATCATAAGAAAGTTATGTAGGAATATTTTGTCAATTAATAATCACAACTGAATTAGAGAAAGATAGGAAAACTGACTATCATAAGAAAAGTAAGAGTATAATAGCATATAATTAGCATCTACGTACACTTGCTCTTGTAAGTAAGGTACAACACTGAACATTTTTTAAAACATAAACCTATTTCATATTCCTTACAACTGATCAGTACCTACTGTTGAGTATTTAAGATAACTGAAAAAAATGGTGATTTGTCAAGTTGAATAAGTCATTATCAGTATTGTATGCTTTCCTTAAACAATGAAGTTACAATATAGCATGAAAATGCATTCAACATTCACATCGTGATGAATAAATAAAAATAAAATTACCACTAAAATTAAAATCGCCAATGGTTGAATAAACTTTTATAACGAAAATGACTTAGCCATATTCATACAAAAATCTACAGTGTTCTCAAAAAGCAGAGAAGAAGCTGTGATACATATATACAATGGAATATTACTCAGCCATAAAAGGAACAAAATTGGGTCATTTGTAGTGATGTGGATGAATATAGAGTTTGTCATACAGAGTGAAGCAAATCAGAAAGAGAAAAACAAATATTGTATATTAACACACATATATGGAATCGAGCAAACGGGTACGAATGAAAATAAATTTGCAGGGCAGGAGTAGAGACATAGATGCAGAGAACTGAGCTGAACACAGTGGGGAAGGAGACACAGTTGGGACAGGCAGAGAGTGGCAGTGACATACGCACACTGCCATGTGTGAAACAGAGAGCTAGTGGGAAGCTGCTGGACAGCACGGGGAGCTCTGCTCGCTGCTCTGTGACAACATGGGTGGGGGGAATGGAGGGAGGCCCGAGAGGGAGCGGATATATCTACACATTCAGCTGTTTCATGCTGTTGCACAGCAGACACTAACAGAGCATTCTAAAGCAATTATCCTCCAGTTGAAACAAACAACCAAAATGCCTTACCAGAAGCTGGATCAGGCGCAATGTCACTTCTACTCTCCTTCCATGACAGCAGGTAGTCAAGGCTGGTGAGATCTGCAGATTCTATACAACTGTTAACCGTCAGCATCATTTGATGAGCTTTTGCTATTCCATAATGAACTTTAGTTTCATCCATCAGAGGTATGTTCATTATGTCTGTTGTTGTGTTGAAAGCTTGCTGAAAGTATTCAGAAGCTTTATTGTAGTGGCCCTAAAGACATAAGAGAAATATTTTTTCTTAATTTTTATTTTACTCTTCCACATATCTGCCCACCGTGGCATGTGCCACACTGATCTTTCAATAGTTTTAGCAGTTTATCTTCAAGAAGAAAGATGACAAGCAGGATCTCTCTTAGAGTAAGTTTTGTTTTAAAAGTTGTGATTACTAACCATGCAAAATCTTAAAATTAATTCACCAAGAAAGGTGTATCAACCAGGTGGATTGCTACGAAACCTAAGTTTTTAAGATAAAAAATGGTCAAATATTAGCATTTTTTGTATGGTTCAATCTAATATATAGAAGCAAAAAGAAGTTTGTGAAAGTGAACCAATTCACATTGATTTGGATAGAATTTTCTTACTTGTAGCATTGGATTTACCAAATGAAATCTTTTTAACCGGCTTTTGTTTTCAGTCACAGCAAGAGATCATCCTAGTCAACTCATTTAATCGAAGGCAAGTGAAAATGGATGAATATTCCTGCCCTTTGGTTTTTGTGTTTTCCCATGTGCAAGGTCATTCTTGACCCAGAATGTGGAAGAAGACAATATTTTGAAAAAATATGATCGTGACAACAGCACTAACATAACTCAGAGGGTCATTTAAATGTCTTTTTTTCCCTCCAAATCCTTTGCAACACTTTAAATTATAAAAATGCAAGGCTTTTTCTTTTCCCTTCCCATCCCCTTCCTTCCTTCCTTCTCTCTCTTCCTCCCTTCCTTCTTTCCTTTCTCATTCTCATTGCTCCTTCTAAAACCTACTGTCTACAAATAAGGAACATTTGCCTAACTCTCGTGAAGTGTGAGGACCAGTGCTAAGTGTGTCACAGGTATTACGTCATTAGTTTTCATAGGTCACCTTATGAGGAAATATTATTCCTTTTTATAAATAATGAAACTGAGCCTGAGAGGGGACTATTTCTGCCGCCTGCAAGTCTTCTAAAAATCTTCCTTAAAACCCTTCCTCAAAAGAGGGTATTATTTTTAGGATTAGCTATACTAGTAAAGACTCCAGGGAATGAAAATTTCCTTTCTTCACTGATTTATTACCCTGGCAAGTCCATTCTCTTAACTCCTCTCCCCTCTCCTTTCTTTTCTTCTCGCTTTCATACACACGAAAACTCATGAATGCACAGACTTTTGAAGAGAAGTTTTATTTACTATAAGCTTTCAAGTCATTTTTCTCATGGCATTTTATGAAGTAACTGGAAATAAAAATCACCACTGAAACAGCTTTATACCATATGTCAGTACAGGTAAAATGCATACTCAACAACCATGCACCTCTGTACAATCAGAACCCAAAGAGCAGAAAAACTGAATAGAGAGGCTGCTAGCAAGGCGAGGAGGAGAGAAAGAGTAGGGCTTTGTGACAGCTATGTTATATACATGGGCAGCACATTTAACACTGTTACATGCCCACAGGGACAGTTGAGGGGAACTATTCAAATGGCTCACTCTAATTAAATTTTCTAATTTAAACAGACTCCCTCATCAATAACAATTTTTGTCTGTTAAGATGAACAATTCTTTCTCTTATTTCAAAATATAAAACAGGATTTTTTTTAGATCCTTTTTTTGACCACACTCTGAGGCATGTGAGATCTCAGTTTCCCAACCAGGGATCAAACTCGCACCCTAGGCAGTGGAAGCACAGAGTCTTAACCACTGGACTGCTGAGGAAGTCCTCTAAAACAGGATTTATATGAGAATTAGATTTTGCAATTAAGAAAATATAAAACTGTGGCAAATACATCTGTATGTCAACCAGTGGAGGTGATGGAATTCCAGTGGAACTATTTCAAATCCTGAAACATGATGCTGTGAAAGTGCTGCATTCAGTATGCCAGCAAAATTGGAAAACTCAGCAGTGGCCACAGGACTGGAAAAGGTCAGTCTTCATTCCAATCCCAAAGAAAGGTAAAGCTCAAACTATCGCACAATTGCACTCATCTCACACGCTAGTAAAGTCATGCTCAAAATTCTCCAAGCCAGGCTTCAGCAATATGTGAACCGTGAACTTCCAGATGTTCAAGCAGGTTTTAGAAAAAGCAAAGGCACCAGAGATCAAATTGCCAACATCCGCTAGATCATGGAGAAAGCAAGAGAGTTCCAGAAAAACATCTATTTCTGCTTCATTGACTATGCCAAAGCCTTTGACTGTGTGGATCACAATAAACTGTGGAACATTCTGAAAGAGATGGGAATACCAGACCACCTGACCTGCCTCTTGAGAAACCTGTATGCAGGTCAGGAAGCAACAGTTAGAACTGGACATGGAACAACAGACTGGTTCCAAATAGGAAAAGGAGTACGTCAAGGTTGTATATTGTCACCCTGTTTATTTAACTCATATGCAGAGTACATCATGAGGAACGCTGGGATGGAAGGAGCACAAGCTGGAATCAAGATTGCCGGGAGAAATATCAATAACCTCAGATATGCAGATGACACCACCCTTATGGCAGAAAGTGAAGAGGAACTCAAAAGCCTCTTGATGAAAGTGAAAGAGGAGAGTGAAAAGGTTGGCTTGAAGCTCAACATTCAGAAAACTAAGATCATGGCATCTGGTCCCATCACTTCATGGGAAATAGATGGGGAAACAGTGGAAACTGTCAGACTTTATTTTTTTGGGCTCCAAAATCACTGCAGATGCTGATTGCAGCCATGAAATTAAAAGATGTTTACTCCTTAGAAGGAAAGTTATGACCAACCTAGATAGTGTATTAAAAAGCAGAGACGTTACTTTGCCAACAAAGGTCCGTCTAGTCAAGGTTATGGTTTTTCCAGTGGTCATGTATGGATGTGAGAGTTGGACTGTGACGACAGCTGATTGCTGAAGAATTGATGCTTTTGAACTGTGGTATTGGAGAAGACTCTTGAGAGATCCAACCAGTCCATTCTAAAGGAGATCTAACCAGTCCATTCTAAAGGAGATCGATCCTGGGTGTTCATTGGAAGGTCTGATGTTAAAGCTGAAACTTCAATACTTTGGCCACCTCATGCGAAGAGTTGACTCACTGGAAAAGACTCTGATGCTGGGAAGGATTGGGGGCAGGAGGAGAAGGGGACGACAGAGAATGAGATGGCTGGATTTCATCACCGACTCGATGGACATGAGTTTGAGTGAACTCCGGGAGTTGGTGATGGACAGGGAGGCCTGGCGTGCTGTGATTCATGGGGTTGCAAAGAGTCGGTCACGACTGAGCGACTGAACTGAACTGAACTGAACTGATGCCAATTAAATAAATTATATGATTGGAAAATAATATCAATATTGAATATGAAAATAAAACTACTTAAAATTATAAATTGTTCTGTTAGATATCAAAGATATGGGACAAAATAGATGAAAATACATGACTAGACCAAACGTTTCTATTTTTAAAAACAGAGAAGTATAAGTATCTAATTATTGTTCATCCTGAGCTTTAGGCTGTTCATTTTTTTCTTAAATTCTTTACTGAATTTGTTACAATACTATGTCTGTTGGTTATGTTTTGTTTTTTTTGGCTGAGATGCATGTGGGATCTTATCTCTACCACCAGGGATCAAATGTGTACCTCCTGCACTGGAAGTGCACTGGAAGTGCAAGTCTTAACCACTGGACTGTTTCAGGTGGTAATATCAATTTAGGAGAATTATTCATGAATAAATAAACGTATATTTGAATTTCTAGAATTATTTTGACATATTATTATGTTGAAACAAGCTCATTCATCCAATGAACAGCTATTATTTGCCAGGCCCATGCCAGGCAGTAGAGATTCAGCAATGAATAAAGTTTATACAAGCAGGCAAGCTTACTGCTAGTGAAAAAGTGAAAGTGAAGTTAGTTCAGTTGTGTTCCACTCTTTGTGACCCCATGGAATTCTCTAGTGACTCTAGTCCACGGAATTCTCCAGGCCGGAATACGGAAGTGGGTAGCCTTTCCCTTCTCCAGGGGATTTTCCCAACCCAGGGATTGAACCTAGGTCTCCTGCATTGAAGGCAGATTCCTTACCAGATGAGCCACAAGGGAAGCTCTACTGCTAGTGGAAGTATTCATTTATTAGTATTCTAACTTTCATTAGGCTTTTTTTAAAAACAAATGCTTTCTCCCCTAAATACTTCTATATCAGGTAATCATTCTTCCATCAAATTGTGCCTAGAGTTCAACCTCGAGACACACATACCTGTCTTAAAACTGCTATCAACCTAGACTTCTCTAGTTTAAAGTTCTCGTAAGTAATACGATATCAATTCTGTGATGCAAAGATTTTGATACATACCTTTTCAGAGCAAGGTTTCATTAGTGTGCTTTGTAATTCTAGATTTTCACTCTTAAAGAGTTTACCACCTAAATTTAATCCCCTCTCCAAAGGTTCTGTCCAACCTTCCACAGTTCCTGTTATCAGTGAATCTTCATATTCTATTATAAAATTCAGAAGATTCCAGTAATTAATCCTGGTAATCTCAAATATGAGTCTGAGGATACAGAAGTGAAACATAGAAATGAATTTATGCATCTCATAAGTGCATTTTATTGGAAGAAACAACTTCATTTAATGTTATAAATATCAGTAACAAGCATTTAGTGGACAATTTCAGGACAGGATCTTGATGACATCATAGGCCTTGAAACAAAACTTGCATTATTACACTATAAGAGAATTTTCATGCATTATTTTGATCCTTCTTAGTGTCTAAATTGTCATCGCTCTGTCCAATGAGCAAGCTCAAAGTAAATGGGCATTTTCTTAGTATAAAGGAGGAATCATTTCTTACACATTTTCCTTATCATGTTACTGTTGGAACTACCATTGTTTTAATTATGTGATTATGCTCTGACCTCATTAGAGGATAAAAGATCTCATAAAGGGTCTACATCTATTTATTTTCCCTAAAATATTCTCATCTGACTCCTTTATATTGATGATATATTTTCAATTAAAAACCAATCACATTGGGAGCGTGGGTGGTCCATCTTCTATCATTATACAGAAAAAGGTAAATTAATTAGGATGTTTTTAAGATGTGTTAACTTTAATTATAATAGCACTATAATCATTAGAGAAAACTGTATATTTCCAAAGTTTAATATTATAATTGTGGTCTTATAAATAATACTTTTTCTTGGAAATTACTGTTAAGAATACAGTCAGAGGGACTTCCTTGGTCGTCCAATAGCTAACACTTTGTGTTCCCAGTGCAGGGGGCCTGGATTTGATCCCTGGCTGGGAACTAGATTCCACATGCCGCAACTAAGAGTTCAAATGCCACAACTAAAGATCCCACATGTTGTGAACTAAGATCTGGTGCAGCCAAATAAATAAAAATAAGTAAATATTGAAAAAATACAATTAGAATATATTTCATGAATAATATAAAGCCAAAAAAAGGGATGACGAGGGCTGTTTATAGAGGTCCTTAAAAGGTAGACTGACAGGTACCAGCACGGTTAGAGTTGCTTTTAAAGATTCAGTGCAGTTTTTCAAAATGTCAAAATATTGGACAAAAATGAAGCAGAAGCCTGGAATTTTAAAAGGGACTACTTACTCTCAACCAGTATAAAATTGGTTACAAATTTATGGATCAATTCAATGAACTCGTATTTTTGTTCACAAAAATATTTTGAACTCTGCCAGGTACTCTTCTAGAAATCGGAAAGAAATTAAAAAAGGGCAGACCTGTTCTCTGTTTTCATTAAGCTCCCATTCTAGACACATTCAACAAGGAGAAGAAAAACATCATAAACAAGAAAATGGTGATAAGTGCTGCATGGCAAACTATAGTCACACGAAAGGGTGAGCTGGTGGCTACTTTTGATTAGGCTGCCCCAAGGAAGACCTCTCTGAAGATGTGTTTAGCTGAGTTCTGAGCGACAAGAAGCTAGCCATGTGAAGTTCCGTGTGGGGAGCTGTCCATACAAAGCATTCTGGCTGAGACAAATGTCCTCAGGTAGAAACCAGCTCAGCATGTTTGAAGAACTCCTTGAAAGCCAAGGTGGAGAGGATAAGGAGAGAGGGAAGCGATGAAATCAGAGATTGGGAGTGGGGGAGGTAATGCATCTCATACAGACTTTCAAGGCAGGGTGAGGATTTATATTTATGTTCCCAGAAGCCTGAGAAGCAATGGAAATATTTCAATACAAGAAATAACATGATTTTATTTACATGAGTGCGTGTTAAGTCACTTCAGTTGTGTCCGACCCTTTGCGACCCCATGGACTGTAGCCCGCCAGGCTCCTCTGTCCATGGGATTCTCCAGCAAGAACATTGGAGTGGGTTGCCATGCCCTCCTCCAGGGGATCTTCCTGATCCAAGTATTGAACACACATCTTTTACATCTCCTGCATTGGCAGGCAGGTTCTTTAGCACTAGTGCACCTGGGAAGCAATTTTATTCACATTTTGAAACAATTACTTGGGCTTCTGTGTGCAGACTGGATTAGATGGAGGAGAAATGGGGAAAGAGGTTCAGAGCTTACTTCAAGAGTACACATGAGAATGTTTTCTATTAATGTTTTCTATCTGTTAGTGTCCTGACCAGAAGTGGGTCACTGGACAGAGGAGGGTGGATTTGAGGTGTGTTTTGGTGGCAGGAAGGTCAGGGTTTGCTTCTGGATCAGATATAAAGCAGGATGGGAAAGAAGAATCAAGACTATCCAGATGAATGGCTTGAGCAATGGAGCTGACGGATAATGGTTGTCATTTATTGAGATGTGGAAGCCTTGGGAGAGGTAGGTCAAGGGAGGAAGGAGACACATGAAATCTGAGATGTCTATTAGGAGACATCCAGGGAGAGATGCTAGGGGGACAGCTCTCTTCACACGTCCTGAGTCCCAAGGCGAGATCAGAGTTGGAGATATACATTTGGATGGTATTTAAAGCCATGGGCTTACCTGAGGTCAGATAAGAAGAGCTCACAGACTGAGAAGAGAAGGTTGCCTACAGAATGCCTGAATAGTATTCTATCCTGCTTAAACACTAAGTAGGGAGAGAAATAGAATTTAGGGAGAAAGGTGGATGCGTTGAGTTCAGTTTTTAATAGGTTATATTTGAAGAGATCTAGGAGATCAAACCAGTCCATTCTAAAGGAGATCAGTCCTGGGTGTTCATTGGAAGGACTGATGCTAAAGCTGAAACTCCAATACTTTGGCCACCTCATGATACGAGTTGACTCACTGGAAAAGAGTCTGATGCTGGGAGGGATTGGGGGCAGGAGGAGAAGGGAACGACAGAGAATGAGATGGCTGGATGGCATCACCGACTCGATGGACATGAGTTTGAGTGAACTCCGGGAGTTGGTGATGGACAGGGAGGCCTGGCGTGCTGTGATTCATGGGGTTGCAAAGAGTCGGACACGACTGAGCGACTGAACTGAACTGAAGATGTCAAATAGGCAGTGAGAATGAGCCTACATGAAGGAGAGAGACCTGAGTTTAAGAAACTAAGTTAAATGCTACTGTGTATCCAATATATGCCAGGAACCATGTGCATATTTTAAAATTTCTCATCCTCAGATAACCAGTCTTCAAGGTGTCTTGTTACTGATATATGAAAGATGAGGAAACTGAGGATGAAAGAATTAACTTGCCCAAGGTCACAGGTAAGAAACAACTGAGGGCAGGTTCAAAGTCAGGTGGGCAAAGCCTGGTATGGTTCCTGTGTCCTGCTATAGTTTTATTCAAGGAAAAGCTTAACATTAATAGATAGTGTGTGTTCCAAACAGCTTGTGAAATTGTTTGGGTAGGTAAACTGGAACAAATGCATTTAATACAATTAGGAATCATTTATAAGCAACTGAATAGCAGATATATGAAATAATGCTAATAACGATTGATGCTTTTTCTAGGAAATGACTTTGGAGGACTAGGAGGAAATTCAGGATGCCTCAAAAAGACAAGGAGAAGAAAAAATAGCTATCATTTAGTTCTAATCCACTTAGCTATACATTTTCAAATCATACTTTTAGAGTAATGATTTAACATCTCAGACTCAGCCTGAGAAGTCATCAGTAGGTTTTCTGACTTGAGAAAATACCAGCAGAGAATCACAAAACTGCACACAAACTGAGCATAACATTAATGATTTTAGTGTCAAAGCTTTGTCTGTGATGTCATAAAAACATTACAGTATTATGTTCTTAATATTGCACTATCAGTGACTATTTACTACGTTAAGATAAAAGCAATCACAAAGGCAGATGAATCTACTTGTATCATTGAAGGTATGCATATTTGAAGACAGCACGATACCTAGAATCCTCCAAATTTTATAACAGAATAGGGATACACTAAAAAATATCAACTTTTGGTACTTGACACAGCCTTTGGATATTATTCGTTTCTAGCTTTAGAAATTAAATTCTTCTTCAAAAATTACTAATCAGAGAATAAAGTACATGTGGATAAGATACTCTTGGTAAAATATTAAGAAAATGTGAGTATAAAAATATGGCATGCATGCTAAGTCACTTCAGTCATGTCCAACTCTGTGCAACCCTATGGACTGTAGCCCACCAGGCTCCTCCGTCCATGGAATTCTCCAGGCAGCAACAGTGGAGTGGGTTGCTATGTCCTCCTCCAGGGGATTTTTCCGACCCAGGGATTGAACCTGTATCTCATGTCTCCTGCATTGGCATGCGGGTTCTTTACCACTAGTGCCACCTGGGAAGCCCTTACAAAAATATTACCCCTTAGATATGTTTATGGCTTTTACCTTCCTTATGCTTTCTGTAATTGGGAAAATACAGGCTGATATTCGATGTCCACGTTATAGTTAAAAAAAAAACACACACACACAACTGTATTCCGGGTAGTGTTTGGTAGGAGGGTAAAACAATTTGTGCTTTTTGAACCTCTCTTTTGAAGGACAGTCCTTTTAAAAGGTAAGACTACACATGTTTTGGGACTTCTCTGGGGGTCCAGCGGTTAAGGCTTTGCCTTCCAATGCAGGGGGTGTGGGTTCGATCTCTGGTCAGGGAACTAAGATCCCACATGCCTCTTGGTCTTAAAACTTAAAACAAAGCATTATTATAACAAATTCAATAAAGACTTTCAAGAAAACTGTCCACACTTTTCTCCAACCCCCCCCCCCCCGCAAAAGACTACATACATTTATTAGGAATGTCAATTCTGCTACCCTAGGATAAGCTTGCCCATTAGATGGTGAGCTGCACAAGGGCATAAGCTTTGACTCTTGTTTTCATCACTATATCCTGCAAAAGTACACAAAAGGAAACACAAAATCAGTGACACAGGGTCACCAGAGGCAGAGAGCAGAACACAGAGATGGGGCTGGCAGGCACCCAACAGAGAGCGAGCCCTGGGGGTGACACATGGTGGGGAGGGCACAAGGAAGGGCAACAAAGTGAGGAGAGGGAGAGGGCAACCACAGGGGGCAGGGTGGCTCCAGAAAGACAGCGCCGGCGAGAGGCAGGCAAGGCGTGAGCGAGGAGGAGAGGAGAGAGGGCGACAGTCACGACAAACGGGCACAGAACAGTATTACTGAACGAGAGGACAGGCAGACGGCCAAGGAGCCAGGGCGAGCAAGAGAGAAGGGCGTAAACAGAAATGAGATGCCCTGTGTGAAAGCATGTTTCCCACTGTAGAAACTAAATATGGTAATTTTATTCATTCAAATTAATTTCAGACTCTTGCTTTCTTAATAAAAAGTCTAAATAATTCTGAAATGATTAAAATCACTGATATGGCAAATATAGTGGTTCAGTGGATGAGTTTGAATACCACTGCCACCTAGAAGCTTGGTGAGCTGGGGCAGGTTACTCAAGCACTCTGAGCTTGGAAAAAAGGTAATTGTGTGATACCATGTGAGAGCAACACTTAGAACCAGACATGGGACCACTGACAGGTTCAAAATTAGGAAAGGAGTATGACAAGGATGTATATTGTCACCCTGCTTATTTAACTTCTATGCAGAGGGCATCATGTGAAATGCTGGGCTGGATGAAACCCAACCTGATCTGGGTTTCATCCAGCAACACAAGATTGCTGGCAGAAATATCAACAATCTCAGATATGCAGATGATACTACTCTAATGGCAGAAAGTGAAGAGGAAATAAAGAGCCTCTTGAAGAGGGTGAAAGAGGAGACTGAAAAAGCTGGCTTAAACCTCAAGATTCAAAAAACAAAGATCATGGCACCTGGTCCCAACACTTCATGGCAAATAGGATGGGAAAAAGTGGAAACAGTAACAGATTTTATTTTCTTGGGCTCCAAAATCACTGCAGACAGCAACTGCAGTCACGAAATTAAAAGATATTTGCTCTTTGAAAGGAAAGCTATGACAAACCTAGATATTTTATTAAAAAGCAGAGACATCAATTTGCTTATTACAAAGGTCTATATAGTCAAAGCTACGGTTTTTTCAGTAGTCGTACTGGAGAGAGTTGGACCATAAAGAAGGCTGAGTGCCAAAGAATTGATGCTTTTGAATTGTGATGCTGGAGAAGACTCTTGAGAGTCCCTTGGACTGCAAGGAGATCAAACCAGTCAATCCTAAAGGAAATCAACTCTGAATTTTGACTGGAAGGACTGACGCTGAAGCTCCATTACTTTGGCCACCTGATGTGACGAGCCAACTTATTGGAAAAGAACTTGATGCTGGGAAAGATCGAAAGCAAAAGGGGAAGGGGGCAGCAAAGGTGAGATGGTTAGACAGCATCACCGACTCAACAGACGTGAGTTTGAGCAAACTCTGAGAGATAGCGCAGGAAAGGGAAACTGGGTGCCCTGTAGTAAACGGGGTCACAAAGAGTTGAACATGACTGAGCTACTGAACGACAATAACAACCTAGAAGAGGAAGAAGGGACAGGCATTTCTCTTCCCAGCCACTGCCTTCTGCATTGACGAAGTCCTGCTTTCCTGGGGCCATTCTGGGCAACATACTATGGGCAGATGAGGATCAAATAAAAACAGAAGTTTAAAATTCTGCAAATTTTCCCTTTATAAGCAAGAAACACAGTATGCTCACTTTTTCGTTGTAGATGTCCCCAAGCATTGTACTTGCTCTCACAAAATCCAGGTTTTGAAAGTTGTTTCTTGCGATTTTCACAACTTTTTTCAAGTATTTGACTGCTTCTGCCATTTGTCCTTGGCTAGAATAAAAAATATAAGAAACCATTAAAGTCTCATCTCATTTAATATCACATTAAGAGAAGATTTCTTTGTGTCTTTGCTTTAGAAAGTGTTAAGACAGTTATCAGGATAATGAAATGTAGGGTGTAAATTTTAAAAACATGTTGCTCATCTTTGATGGAGGGTACGGTGAGTTAGAACGTGAGCCTTTAAACTTATGGATTACTGGTAGGATTGTAAAATGGTGCCATTGCTTGGAAAAACAACTTGTAAATTCTTCAAAAAATGTAATAGTTACCAAATAACCCAAGAATTACTCCTATGTATATACCCAAGAGAAATGAAAACACACGTTCACTCAAAAACTTGTACATAAATCTTCATATCAATAATCATGATAATAGCTAAGAAGTGGAAACAATCCAAATGTCTATCAATTGAAGGGATAAGCAAAATGTGCTATATTCATATCATGGAATGTTATTCAGCCATAAAAAAGAATGAAGTAGTGATACATGCTAAAACATGGATAAACTTTGAAAACATACTAAATGAAAGAAGCCAGCTACACACAAAAACATTCACATACGATATGATTCTATCTACATGAAATGTGCAGAAATGCAAATCTACAGGGGCTACCTACTCCCTGGAGAGTTCCATGGACAGAAGAACCTAGAAGGCTGCAATCCATGGGGTCCCAAAGAGTCAGACACGACTGAGCAGCTAACACAAAAATGATAGTGAAATCGCTCGGTCGTGTTCGACTCTTTGCGACCCCATGGACGGTAGCCTGCACCAGGCTCCTCTGTCCATGGGATTTTCTAGGCAAGAGTACTGGAGTGGGTTGCCATTTCCTTCTCCAGGGAGTCTTCCCGACCCAGGGATTGAACCCAGGTCGCCCCCATTGGTGGACAGGCGCTTTACCATCTGAGCCACCAGGGAAGCCCAATATAACAATGATAGAAAGCAAGTTAATAGTTATCAGAGGCTGGGGTGATGGAGGCGGGGAGTAGGGGCAGGTAGGGAACTGGGTGTGGCTGCTAACAGGTGTGGGTTTCTTTTTGAAATGAAGAAAATGATCTGAAATTAAATAGAGCTGATGGTTGCACAACTCTGTGAACATACTAAGAACTACTGAATCCTAAAATCTAAATGTAAAATGTATGCTGTATTAATTACATCTCCGTAAAGCTGTTATATTTTTTAAAAATAAAACCTCTAAAAAGGTTGAAAATTTATACATTTCTTTGCAAATGAAACCAATTCTTTGAGAGGGAGACATATGTGATTCATAAAATATTTGCTGGAGGTATTAGAAAAAATATAATGAAAATAGAGGATTGTTAAATCTCTTAACCAGGATTCAAGAAAGGAAAGATAAATCCTGGAGATGGAAGGTGCCTGGCTCCTGGCATAAGCTTCTAGCAAATGGCAAGAATTTATATAAACAAGAAGTAAGACCTAATTTTCATAAGTCACTGAGATTTTGGAGACTGTTAGAGAGCATGAGGTGGTCAAAGTATTGGAGTTTCAGCTTTAGCATCAGTCCTTCCAATGAACACCCAGGACTGATTTCCTTTAGAATGGACTGGTTGGATCTCCTTGCAGTCCAAGGGACTCTACAGAATCTTCTCCAACACCACAGTTCAAAAGCATCAATTCTCGGCGATCAGCTTTCTTCACAGTCCAACTCTCACATCCATACATGACCACTGGAGAAACCATAGCCTTGACTAGACGGATCTTGGTTGGCAAAGTAATGTCTCTGCTTTTTAATATGCTATCTAGGTTGATCAAAACTTTCCTTCCAAGGAGTAAGAGTCTTTTAATTTCATGACTGCAATCAGCATCTGCAGTGATTTTGGAGCCCCCAAAAATAAAGTCTGACACTGTTTCCACTGTTTCCCCATCTATCTTCCATGAAGTGATGGGACCAGATGCCATGATCTTAGTTTTCTAAATGTTGAGCTTCAAGCCAACTTTTTTACTCTCCTCTTTCACTTTCATCAGGAGGCTTTTTAGTCCCTTTTCACTTTCTGCCATAAGGGGGAAGAGTTGACTCACTGGAAAAGACTCTGATGCTGGGAGGAATTGGGGGCAGGAGGAGAAGGGGACGACAGAGAATGAGATGGCTGGATGGCATCACCGACTCGATGGACATGAGTTTGAGTGAACTCCCGGATTTGGTGATGGACAGGGAGGCCTGGTGTGCTGTGATTCATGGGGTCGCAAAGAGTCGGACACGACTGAGCTACTGAACTGAACTGAACTGAACTGAGAGCAGCTCAAATGATCCAAAGTGACTAAAACATGTTTGGCTATTTTCTTCTTTCATAAAGAAGAGGGGTCAAATCATCATATTGTACATCATTATGCTGTAAACTTAGTGTTGCATGTCAATCACATCTCAATAACACTGGAAGGAAAAATAATACAGTACTTGTATTTAGAATATTAAACAAACTGATAAATAACATGTGGGGAGCACTGACCAAAAAAAAAAAAAAAAAACACAAAGAAGAAGAGAGGCACATCATTTTAAAGATTTCAATGAATTATATTAAAGAAACTTCTATTATTTGAATTCTACGCTCATTTTATTAATATAAATGAGTCCCAAGTACTCATTAGTTCCTCATGATCTGCGTGCTACCCGAGAGATATACAAATCTTAGTTTCATATAAGTAAGAGCTAAACAGTAAAGTATAATAACAAGGGGAATGGGGCTTCCCTGGTGGTTCAGTGGTAAAGAATTTGCCTGCCAAGTGGGTTTGATCCCTGTGTTGGGAAGGTCCCCTGGAGAAGGAAACGGCAACCCACTCCAACTATTCTTGCCTGGGAAATCCCATGGACAGAGGAGCCTGGCAGGCTACAATCCATGGGATTGCCAAAGTCGGACACAACTAAGTGACTAAACAACAAGTGGAAAGGGTCTAAAAATCTCTCTAAAAGAGCCAGTTGTTTGGAAGCCAGTCTAAAGAGACAGGTCTTTTCTTTGAGGAGCTAGTTGTAGTGATGTCCTATGCGAAGAACACTTGGGGGCCTATGAGATCAAGAACAAAGGTGAAAAATCCTTGAGCAACCAATGAAAAAGACAGTAATTTTTGTAAACGGCTCCATCCAACGTATCATATGCTGTGAGTATTTTTTAATAAATGTAGCTGAAGCTACCTTCAACAACTCAAGGGACATTTAACTGCTGATTCAAAGACTGCTGACTCAAAGACTGCTGATTCAGAGCCATAAAGAATTACAGGCATAACATTAAAGACAAGGCCAGAACTGATTTCAAAATAATGACTCCAAATTAAGCATCCTGAAGAAATTCAATATCTTTTGAATATCTGACATTTTTTGGGTCAATCCCTAAAAAAGAATGATATGAATCTAAGATGATACAAATTCCATTGTTAAATCATCTTAGAAATGTTGAAATTTTTAACTGAAGTGACAAAATCCAAAATTTAGAGGTTTTTAAAGTAACAGAAAATGCTGTCATTGTATTCTTCAAAGGAGCATAACAAAGGAAAACCCCTACTCCTGAAAGTCTCTGAATTCCTAGAACCACCTTTCTTTGCTTTCATAGGTCAGCAGTTACCAGTGAGCATCTGTGCTCCGACCCTTAATAAATAACAAGATGAAATTCTGAAACTCAGAATTTCTTTTGCGATCTTGCATGAAAATGTTTGTCACTCAGTCATGTCTGACTCTTTGCATCCCCATTGAATGTAGCCCACCAGGGTCCTCATCCATGGAATTCTCCAGGCAAGAATACTGGAGTGGGTCACCATTTCCTTCTCCAGGGGGTCTTCCCAACCCAAGTATTGAACCCAGGTCTCCTGTATTGCAGGCAGACTCTTTACCATCTGAGCCACCAGGAAAGCCCAAGAAGGGCATTTCTTTATGTTTATACAGCAAAGATTTACTCAGAGGAGCTCCAGATAGGATGGTGTCAAATATGGCATATGGAGAAGTTTTACTAACAAATTTTTTAATTATTGCAACTATAGAAAAATTCAGCAATATTAAAACCATATTTCATTGATTCTAAAACACACAGTTTCCCATATTTTAACATTCCAGAAATTGAGATCCCTCCCTGAGAACAGGTGGCATCTTATAATTTTTCATAGACAGGAGTGGTCAAGTCATAGCTGTTGCTGAACTTGTCCATGTCTTTGGACATGACCCATGATCATAATGCCTTGATCCTCTGTTGACAACTATTTAATGATAATTTTAGAAAGAAATATGAGGATTGGTTGTTTTCTGAAATCCTGGAAGATAAGAAAGTACCAGCTTCAAGACTGGCAGATTGGTAGCCCACGACTTGGGAGAAATACTGAAGGCAGGGGACACTGGAGCCCTATTTGAAGAATGGCTACATAACACCAATGTTCTTGATGACATAAAAAAGATACGGATGAGAAAAAAAATAGTGACAATTTGAGTTTAATGGTGATTCAGAAGAACTGGACTTTGAATGCAAAGATGTTCACTGAATATGAATTTACTTTGTTTATAGTTTCTTTTTACAAGAATGCTCAAGAATCATTGTAAAAATACTTATTGTAAATAAGTCTAAAACAGCTCTTTTACTAAGTATAAAATACAAATTCTAAGCAAAAAGAAAGCATTATTTCACAGTTTAGTTGGAATATTTTTATTTATTGGATATGTACAATGTGTAGTCCAATAGGAAGAATGTTAGATTCAGTGAAATCTGAAAATAAAGCTACTTGTTCAGTATAATGGATTCAGTTAGTTCACTGGTTGATGACTTTTTGATTAAAAATTTCTAGGAAGTGTGAAATTCACTTTGAATTTATATGTATATACATGAAATGACTAGGACATAATGAGATCAAACAACTCTAAACCTGGTCTAATTATTTATGGTCCTAATAAATCTCTATCTGAATTGACTCAGCTTAATTTTTTGCAAAAATTAACTTATCTAATTTTTCATGTTTCTGTTTATGTCATGTGTATATATCCATAAAGCAATCAAATATTCAACACTGTTCTGTTTGTATGTTGGGCATCAAAATATTAACAGTTCTCACTTTACACATTCATTTGCAAAATGGCCTTAATTTTCCTGGTTGCAGGTAAAAGAGTAAAATCTAACATTCACCCAAATCTCTGAACAAATAGAACTCACTGTGGAATCATTTCTTCCATGAATGTCTATAATCATAATTGGTGAGCTTGTAATATTGTAATAAATAGTTGGAAAAACACTTCTTGACAAAATAATATAAAAGATAATATTTGATTATTAGTGGTAAGGCCTTGAGATCTGTCACACCAGAAATGGTCATATATGGAATAAATAAGTTAATGCAAAAACATTTTCATACATTTCGAATTTTCATAAAATAATCCCATTATTATATAATGGGGTGTGTGTGTTAGCATCACCATTAGGAAAATTAAAATTTGTTTGGCTTCTTCACAAAATCAATTAAAATGAGTTAGAAAATTATGTTTATACCAAGGAGGAATTATCTAAGATTAGAACTCATATTCACCTTGGAAAAAATGTCAACCTGCCTTGAAACATTGACTAAAATGAGCTAGTTTATCTAAATGCTATTTTTCTGTGATCAGTATGGAAATAAACACAGCAGCTCTGAGGAAAAACTGAATATCATTAATCCACAGTGTTTGATCTATACTAAACATTTAATAAAACTAGTCTTTAATGTCAAAAAAGAGGGGTGAATTGTATGGTATAGGAATGATATCTCAATAAAGCTGTTAAAAAAAATAGAACCTTTAAAAAGTTTATAATGGGTGAATGGTAGTTTGTTTTTGCAAGCATCCCTCATCAGTGAAATCTGTATCAATAAGTCACCTAACGGAGTTTTGCCAAGAAAATGCACTGGTTATAGCAAACACCAACAACGACTCTACACACGGACATCACCAGATGGTCAATAACGAAATCAGATTGATTATATTCTTTGCAGCCAAAGATGGAGAAGCTGTATACAGTCAGCAAAAACAAGACCAGGAGCTGACTGTGGCTCAGATCATGAACTCCTTATTGCCAAATTCAGACTGAAATCAAAGAAAGTAGGGAAAATCAGTAGACCATTCAGGAATGACCTAAATCAAATCCCTTACGATTATACAGTGGAAGTGAGAAATAGATTCAAGGGATTAGATCTGATAGACAGAGTGCCTGAAGAACTATGGGCGGAGGTTGGTGACACTGTACATGAGACAGGGACCAAGACCATCCCCAAGGAAAATAAATGCAAAAAGGCAACATGGTTGTCTGAGGAGGCCTTACAAACAGCTGAGAAAAGAAAAGAAGTGAAAGGCAAAGGAGAAAAGGAAAAAGATACCCATTTGAATGCAAGTTCCAAGAATAGCAAGGAGAGATAATAAAGCCTTCCTCAGTGACCAAAGAAATAGAGGAAAGCAATAGAATGGGAAAGACTAGAGAGCTCTTCAAGAAAATTAGAGATATCAAGGGGACATTTCATGCAAAGATGGGTACAGTAAAGGACAGAAACAGTATGGACCTAACAGAAGAAGAAGATATAAGAAGAGGTGGAAGAATACACAGAAGAACTACACAAAAAAGACCATGACCCAGATAATCACGATGGTATGATCATTCACCTAGAGCCAGACATCTTGGAATGCGAAGTCAAGTGGGTCTTAGGAAACATCACTACGAACAAAGCTAGTGGAGGTGATGGAATTCCAGCTGAGGTATTTCAAATCCTAAAAGATGGTGTTGTGAAAGTGCTGCACTCAATATGCCAGCAAATTTGGAAAACTCAGCAGTGGCCACAGGACTGGAAGAGGTCACTTTTCATTCCAATCAAAGAAAGACAATGCCAAAGAATGTTCAAATTACCACACAATTGCAATCATCTCACACACTAGCAAAGTAATGCTCAAAATTCTCCAGGCCAGGCTTCAACAGTACTTAAACTGTGAACTTCCAGATGTTCAAGCTGGTTTTAGAAAAGGCAGAGAAACCAGAGGTCAAATTGCCATCATCCACTGGATCATTAAAAAAGCAAGAAAATTCCAGGAAAACATCTACTTTTGCTCTATTGACTACCCCAAACCTCTGACAATGTGGATCACAACAAACTGGAAAACTCTTAAAGAGATGGGAATACCAGAACATCTGACCTGCCTCTTTAGAAATCCATATGCAGATCAAGAAACAACAGTTAGAACTGGACATGGAACAACAGACTGGTTCCAAATCAGGAAAGGAGAACGTCAAGGTTGTGTATTGTCACCCTTCTTATTTAACTTATTTGCAGAATCAGTTCAGTTCAGTTCAGTTCAGTCGCTCAGTCGTGTCCGACTCTCCGTGACCCCATGAATCACAGCACGCTAGGCCTCCCTGTCCATCACCAACTCCCGGAGTTCACTCAAACTCATGTCCACAGAGTCGGTGATGCCATCCAGCCATCTCATTCTCTGTCGTCCCCTTCTCCTCCTGCCCCCAACCTTTCCCAGCATCAGAGTCTTTTCCAGTGAGTCAACTTGTCGCATGAGGTGGCCAAAGTATTGGAGTTTCAGCTTTAGCATCAGTCCCTCCAATAAACATCCAGGATTGATCTCCTTTAGAATGGACTGGTTGGATCTCCTTGCAGTATAAGGGACTCTCAAGAGTCTTCTCCAACACCACAGTTCAAAAGCATCGATTCTTTGGCGATCAGCCTTCTTCACAGTCCAACTCTCACATCCATACATGACCACGGGAAAAACTATAGCCTTGACTAGACGGACCTTGGTTGGCAAAGTAATGTCTCTGCTTTTTAATATACTATCAAGGTTGGTCACAACTTTCCTTCCAAGGAGCAAGCATCTTTTAATTTCATGGCTGAAATCAGCATCTGCAGTGATTTTGGAGCCCCAAAAAACAAAGTCTGACACTGTTTCCACTGTTTTTCCATCTATTTCCCATGAAGTGATGGGACCAGATGCCATGATCTTTGTTTTCTGAATGTTGAGCTTCAAGCCAACCTTTTCACTCTCCTCTTTCACTTTCATCAAGAGGCTTTTGAGTTCCTCTTCACTTTATGCCATAAGGGTGGTGTCATCTGCATATCTGAGGTTATTGATATTTCTCCCAGCAATCTTGATTCCAGCTTGTGCTTCTTCCAGCCCAGCGTTCCTCATGATGTACTCTGCATATAAGTTAAATAAGCAAGGTGACAATATACAACCTTGACGTACACCTTTTCCAGAATACATCATGCTAAATGCTGGACTGGAGGAAGCACAAGATGGATTCAAGACTGCCAGGAGAAATATCAATAACCTCAGACATGCAGATGACACCACCCTTATAGCAGAGAGTGAAGAAGAACTGAAGAACCTCCTGATGGAAGTGAAAGAGGAGAGTGAGAAAGTTGGCTTAAAACTCAACATTCAGAAAACTAAGATCATGGCATCTGGTCCCATCACTTCATGGTAAATATTTGGGTAAACAATGGAAACAGTGACAGACTTTATTTTCTTGGGCTCCAAAATCACTGCAGATTGTGACTGCAGCCATAAATTTAAAAGACGCTTGCTCCTTGGAAGAAAAGCTACAACCAACCTAGACAGCATATTAAAAAGCATAGAGGAGGACAGGAAGATGGCACAGAAATAGGATGGGGCGACCACTTTCTCCCCCACAAATTCAGCAAAAGAACATTTGAACGCTGAGTAAATCCCACAAAACAACTTCTGAATGCTGGCAGAGGACATCAGGCACCCAGAAAAGCAGCCCATTGTCTTCGAAAGGAGGTAGGAAATAGTATAAAGATAAAAAGATAGACAAAAGAGGGAGGGACAGCGCTCCATCCCAGGAAGGGAGGCCTAAAAAATAAAAAAAAAAAGAAGTTTCCAAACACCTGGAAACACTCACTAACGAGTCTGTAGCAAGCCTTGTAAACTCAAAGGGCAACATAACCGGGAGAAAAAAGAAATAAATAATTAAAATCCATAGACTAAGTGCCCAGAGGAAACTCGCAGCGGAGAAGTGGCGCAGACACCCGCACCCCCCACCAACAAGCGGGGGCTGGGCAGAGAGGCGCTGGCCAGCGCTTAGAGAGAGGACTGGGCCTGAACGCCCCGAGGGCAATCTGAGTGTGCTAATGGGAGATAGCTAAGCAGACTGTGGGATAGCAACCCTGCGGAAAGGCGAAAAGCCTGCGGAAAGGCGAAAAGCCCCAACCTAAGACTCCGCCAGCCCCTCTCACAGAACAAAGGACTGAGCAGAGAGAGCTGGCTGCGGTCGGCCCACCCCCCCATCCCCCGCCGAGACAGGCAGGGGAGGCAGCCAGAGCCAGGATGGGGCAACCGTGGCCCCAGAGAAGCCTCCCATACCAAGCTGCAGGAAGGCTTCATTGCTAACCAAGACTCCTTGGGTTCTGGCCGGTAGATATCCACCTGAGAAGGTGTGCCATCTGTACACCCAGAAAACCGAGCGGCAGGGACTGGAGAGGCGATAAGTTGCAGTGACCATGCTCGCCACACGTCTGGTCACCTGAGTTGCTCAGTCCGGGGAGGCACAAAACACAGGCCCAACCAAGTCTGCGCCTTTGTGGGGTACCTGAGTACCTGAACCTGTGCCACTTAGACCTGGGAAGTGCATGCAACCCAGCGCCGGCCGCGGACAGCTCCCGGCAGAGCAACCTAGAGCCTGAGAAGCATAAACAGGGAAAGCACACACACCGTGAGCGGGAGCAATCCCAGTGTAGCCGAGACACTGTGAGCACTCCCCGCAGACGCCAGTGATATTTGTTAGCAGCGTACCTCCCTCCCCACAGCAGGACTGAACAGGTGAGCCGAAAAAAGCATCCACCATCACTCCCTTGTGTCAGGACGGGAATCAGACACTGAAGAGACCAGCAAACAGAAGACCTTAAACAGAAGGAACTGCCTTGGAAGTGACAGATGGAGAAGTCTTGAGCCTACTGCAAGAATAAGACTGAAAACCAGAGGCAGAGGCTTAAGTCCAAATCCTGAGAACACCAGAGATCTCCTGTTCCAGGGAACATTAATTGATAGGAGCTCACCAAATGCCTCCAAATATACACTGAAACCAGGCACCACCCAAGGGTCAACAACTTTCAGAGAAAGACATACCACGCAAATTCTCCAGCAACACAGGAGAATAGCCCTGAACTTCAATATACAGGCTTCCCAAAGCCACTCCATACCCACTGACATCTCAAACTCATTACTGGACACATCATTGCACTCCAGAGAAAAGAAATCCAGCTCCACCCACCAGAACACTGACACAAGCTTCCCTAACCAGGGAACCCTGACAAGCCACCCGTCCAACCCCACACACAGCGAGGAAACTACATTATAAAGAGAACTCCATAAACTGTCAGAAGACGGAAAGGCCACCCCAAGCACAGCAATATAAGCAAGATGAAGAGGCAGAGAAATACCCAGTAAGTAAAGGAACAGGATAAATGCCCACCAACACAAACAAAAGAGGAAGATATAGGGAACATACCTGATAAAGAATTTCGAATTTTAATTGTGAAAATGATTCAAAATCTGGAAAGCAAAATGGAGTTACAGAAAAATAAACTGGAGAAAAGGATTGAGAAAATGCAAGAAATGTTTAATAAGGATTTAGAGGAAATAAAAGAGTCAATATACAATGAATAATGCAATAGATGAGATCAAAAACACTCTGGCTGGAACAAACAGTAGAATAATGGAGGCAGAAGACAGGATAAATGAGCTAGAATATAGAACTGTAGAAATAAATGAAACAGAGAGAAAAAAAGAAAAACAAATTAAAAGAAATGAGGACAATATTAGAGACCTCTGGGACAATGTTAAACACCCCAACATTCGAATCATAGGAGTCCCAGAAGAAGAAGACAAAAAGAAAGATCATGAGAGAATACTTGAGGAGATAATAGTTGAAAACTTCCCTAAAATGGGGAAAGAAATAATCACCCAAGTCCAAGAAACCCAGAGAGTCCCTAACAGGATAAATGCCAAGGTGAAATACACGAAACCTCATATTAATCAAATTAACAAAGATCAAACACAAAGAACACATATTAAAAGCAGCAAGGGAAAAGCAACAAATAACACACAAGGGGATTCCCATAAGGATAACAGCTGATCTTTCAATAGAAACTCTTCAGGCCAGGAGGGAATGGCAAGACATACTTAAAGTGATGAAAGAAAGTAACCTACAGCCCAGATTACTATACCCAGCAAGGATCTCATTCAAATATGAAGGAGAAATCAAAAACTTTACAGACAAGCAAAAGCTGAGAGAATTCAGCATCACCAAACCAGCTCTCCAACAAATGCTAAAGGATCTTCTCTAGATAGGAAACACAGAAAAGGTATATAAACTCGAACCCAAAACAATAAAGAACAGGATCATACTTCTCAATAATCACCTTAAACGTAAATGGGTTGAATGCCCCAACCAAAAGACAAAGGCTGACTGAATGGATTCAAAAACAAGACCCCCATATATGTTGTCTACAAGAGACCCACCTCAAAATGAGGGACACATACAGACTGAAAGTGAAGGGCTGGAAAAAGATATTCCACGCAAATAGAGACCAAAAAAAAGCAGGAGTAGCAATACTCATATCAGATTAAATCGATTTTAAAACAAAGGCTGTGAAAAGAGACAAAGGAGGAAACTACATAATGATCAAAGGATCAATCCAAGAAGAAGATATAACAATTATAAATGTTTATGCACCCAACATAGGAGCACTGCAATATGTAAGACAATTACTAACAAGTATGAAAGGGGAAATTAACAACAGTGCAATAATAGTGGGAGACTTTAATTCCCCACTCACACCTATGGATAGATCAACTAAACAGAAAATGAACAAGGAAATACAAACTTTAAATGATACAATAGACCAGTTAGACCTAATAGATCTCTATAGGACATTTCACCCCAAAACAATGAATTTCACCTTTTTCTCAAGTGCACAAGTAATCTTTTCCAGGATAGACCATATCCCGGGCCATAAATCTAGCCTTGGTAAATTAAAAAAGAATTGAAATCATTCCAAGCATCTTTTCTGACCACAATGCAGTAAGATTAGATCTCAATTACAGGACAAAACCTATTAAAAATGCCAACATATGGAGGCTGAACAACACGCTGCTGAATAATAAACAAATCATAGAAGAAATCAAAAGAGAAATCAAAATATGCATAGAAATTAATGAAAATGAAAACACAACAACCCCAAACCTCTGGGACACTGTAAAAGCAGTGCTAAGGGGAAGGTTCATAGCAATACAGGCACACCTCAAGAAACAAGAAAAAATTCAACTAAATAACCTAACTCTACATCTAAAGCAACTAGAAAAGGAAGAAATGAAGAACCCCAGGGTTAGTAGAAGGAAAGAAATTGTAAAAATTAGGGCAGAAATAAATGCAAAAGAAACAAAAGAAACCATAGCAAAAATCAACAAAGCCAAAAGCTGGTTCTTTGAGAAGGAAAATAAAATTGACAAACCACTAGCCAGACTCGTCAAGAAACAAAGGGAAAAGAACCAAATCAATAAAATTAGAAATGAAAATGGAGAGATCACAACCGACAACACAGAAATACAAAGGATTATTAGAGAATACTATCAGCGATTATATGGCAATAAAATGGATAACTTGGAAGAAATGGACAAATTCCTAGAAAAGTACAGCTTGCCAAAACTGAACCAGGAAGAAATAGAAAATCTGAACAGACCCATCACAAGCATGGAAACAGAAGCTGTAATCAGAAATCTTCCAGCAAACAAAAGCCCAGGTCCAGATGGCTTCACAGCTGAATTCTACCAAAAATTGAGAAAAGAGCTAACACATATTCTACTCAAATTCTTCCAGAAAATTGCTAAGGAAGGGAAACTTCCAAACTCATTCTATGAGGCCACCATCACCCTAATCCCAAAACCTGGTAAAGATCCCACAAAAAAAGAGAACTTCAGGCCAATATCACTGATGAACATAGATGCAAAAATCCTTAACAAAATTCTAACAATCAGAATCCAACAACACATTAAGAAGATCATACATCATGACCAAGTGGGCTTTATCCCAGGGATGCAAGGATTCTTCAATATCCACAAATCAATCAATGTAATACACAACATTAACAAACTGAAAGATAAAAATCATATGATTATCTCAATAGATGCAGAGAAAGCCTTCGACAAAATTCAACATCCATTTATGATAAAAACCCTCCAGAAAGTGGGAATAGAAGGGACATACCTCAGCATAATAAAAGCTATATATGACAAACCCACAGCAAACATTATCCTCAATGGTGAAAAACTGAAAGTATTTCCCCTAAAGTCAGGAACAAGACAAGGGTGCCCACTCTCACCACTACTATTCAACATAGTTCTGGAAGTTTTGGCTACAGCAATCAGAGCAGAAAAAGGCATAAAAGGAATACAAATTGGAAAAGAAGAAGTAAAACTTTCACTGTTCGCTGATGACATGATCCTCTACACAGAAAACCCTAAAGACTCTACCAGAAAACTACTAGATCTAATCAATGAATACAGTAAAGTTGCAGGATATAAAATCAACACACAGAAATCATTTGCATTCCTATATGCTAATAATGAGAAAATAGAAAGAGAAATTAAGGAAACTATTCCATTCACTGTTGCAATGAAAAGAATTAAACACTTAGGAATATATCTACCTAAGGAAACAAAAGACTTGTACATAGAAAACTATAAAACACTAGTGAAAGTAATCAAAGAGGACACTGATAGATGGAGAAATATACCGTGTTCGTGGATTGGAAAAATAAATATTGTAAAAATGAGTATATTACCCAAAGTAATTTATACATTCAATGCAATCCCTATCAAGCTACCAAAGATATTTTTCACAGAACTAGAACAAATAATCTCACAATTTGTATGGAAATACAAAAAACCTCGAATAGCCAAAGCAGTCTTGAAGAAAATGAATGGAACTGGGGGAATCAACCTGCTGGACTTCAGGCTCTACTACAAAGCCACAGTCATCAAGACAGTATGGTACTGGCATAAAGACAGAAATATAGATCAATGGAACAAAATAGAAAGCCCAGAGATAAATCCATGCACCTATGGACACCTTACCTTTGACAAAGGAGGCAAGAATATAAAATGGAGAAAAGACAGTCTCTTTAACAAGTGGTGCTGGGAAAACTGGTCAGCCACTTGTAAAAGAATGAAACTAGAGCACTTCCTAACACCAAACACAAAAATAAACTCAAAATGGATTAAAGATCTAAATGTAAGACCAGAAACTGTAAAACTCCTAGAGGAGAACATAGGCAAAACACTCTCCGACATAAATCACAGCAGGATCCTCCAAGACCCACCTCCCAGAATATTGGAAATAAAAGCAAAAATAAACAAATGGGACCTAATTAAAATCAAAAGCTTCTGCACAGCAAAGGAAACTATAAGTAAGGTGAAAAGACAGCCTTCAGAATGGGACAAAATAATAGCAAATGAAGCAGCTGACAAAGGATTAATCTCAAAAATATACAAGCAACTCCTGCAGCTCAATTCCAGAAAAATAAACGACCCAATCAAAAAATGGGCCAAAGAACTAAACAGACATTTCTCCAAAGAAGACATACAGATAGCTAACAAACACATGAAAAGATGCTCAACATCAGAGAAATGCAAATCAAAACCACAATGAAATACCATTTCACACCAGTCAGAATGGCTGCTATCCAAAAGTCTACATGCAATAAATGCTGGAGAGGGTGTGGAGAGAAGGGAACCCTCTTACACTGTTGGTGGGAATGCAAACTAGTACAGCCACTATGGAGAACAGTGTGGAGATTCCTCAAAACACTGGAAATAGAACTGCCATATGATCCAGCAATCGCACTCCTGGGCATACACACCGAGGAAACCAGAATTGAAAGAGACACATGTACTCCAATGTTCATTGCAGCACTGTTTATAATAGCCAGGACATGGAAGCAACCTAGAAGTCCATCTGCAGACAAATGGATAAGAAAGCTTTGGTACATATACACAATGGAGTATTATTCAGCCATTAAAAAGAATACATTTGAATCAGTTCTAATGAGGTGGATGAAATTGGAGCCTATTATACAGAGTGAAGTAAGCCAGAAAGAAAAACACCAATACAGTATACTAACGTATATATATGGAATTTAGAAAGATGGTAACCTTAATGGAGAGTCAGACACGACTGAGCGACTGAACTGAACTGAACTGAACCTTAACCCTGTATACGAGACAGCAAAAGAGACACATGTGTATAGAACAGTCTTTGGGACCCTGTGGGAGAGGGTGAGTGTGGGATGATTTGGGAGAATGGCATTGAAACATGTATATTATCATATGTGAAACGTATCACCAGTCCAGGTTCGACACATGATACAGGATGCTCGGGGCTGGTGCACGGGGATGACCCAGAGGGAGGGTATGGGGAGGAGGGAGGTGGGAGGGGGGTTCAAGATGGGGAACACATGTACACCCAGGGCAGGTTCATGTCAAATATGGCAAAACCAACCAATATAATATTGTAAAGTAATTAGCCTCCAATTAAAAAAAATAGCAGAGATATTACTTTATCAACAAAGCTCCATCTAGTCAAAGCTATGGTTTTTCCAGTAGTCACATATGGATGTGAGAGTTGAACTATAAAGAAAGCTGAGTGCTGAAGAATTGATGCTTTTGAACTGTGGTGTTGGAGAAGACTCTTGAGAGTCTCCTGGACTGCAAGGAGATCAAACCAGTCCATCCTAAAGAAAATCAGTCCTGAATATTTATTAGAAAGACTGATGCTGAAGCTGAAACTCCAGTACTTTGGCCACCTGATGTGAAAAACTAACTGACTGGAAAAGACCCTGATGCTGGGAAAGATAGAAGGCAGGAGGAGAAGGGGATGACAGAGGATGAGATGGTGGGATGGCATCACTGACGTGGTGAGTTTGAGCAGGCTCTAGGAGTTGGTGATGAACAGGGAAGCCTGGCGTGCTGCAGTCCATGGAGTCACAAAGAGTCGGGCATGACTGAGGGACTGACCCAAACTGAAAGTCACCTATGCAAGTGCGTTCTCAGTCATTCAGCTCTGTCCGACTCATTTGGATGCCAAGAACTGTAGCCTGTCAGGCTCTGATGTCCACGGAATTTCCCAGGTGTCGTCCCGACCCAGGGATCCAATTCGCGTCTCTTGGGTCTCCTGCATTGGCTGGCATATTCTTTACCACTGCGCCACCTGGGAAGCCCCGATGTCATCTATATAAGTGGCAAAATGCTTAGAAAGACAAACGAGTTCTAGTTGAGTGCTTAGTATATATTAGGTCTTCATATATTTTTGAATAAAGACATGGTTGAAAATTTGAGAAGTGAAACACTTATGTAGTACACAGAATCGATGCCTTTGAACTGTGGTGTTGGAGAAGACTCTTGACAGTCCCTTGGACAGCAAAGAGATCACTAGTCAATCCTAAAGGAAATCAGTCCCAAATATTCATTGAAAGGCCTAATGCTGAAGTTTAAGCTCCAATACTTTGGCCACCTGATGCAAAGAACTGACTCATTGGAAGAGACCCTGATGAGTGGAAAGATTGAAGGTTGGAAGAGAAGGGGATGACAGAGGATGAAATGGTTGGATGGCATCACCGAGTCGATGGACATGAGTTTGAGCAAGCTCTGGGAGTTGGTGATGGACAGGGAGGCCTGACGTGCTGCAGTCCATGTGGTCACAAAGAGTCGGACATGACTGAGTGACTGAAATGAACTTAACTCATGGGCAATTTCTTAATTTCATGTACCACTACCTATTACGTATGTACTAATTCCCATAGGCACATGCCTGGCACATCTATATTTCCAGCCCTGATTTCACCCTGTATTTCCAATTGTCCAGACATAGTTGGTATGTTAAGAAAGACAGTTCCTTCCATGTGATATCATCTAATAATGACACCAATGGCATTTTTGGGATTAATCTTCAGGAAACTACTTCATAGTGGAGTGATACAAAGCATTCACAAGTCATTTAATGTGTTTTGCTCTAAAAATGGGGTTACCCTCAAAGACTATTTTCTATGTTTTCTAAATGTGTCTCTAGATGAGTTTGGCTGTTTTGAAAGATCAAGCCCATCTCTCCATCTACGATGTTGAACAGGAGCTGTGCAAACGGACATGCCACAAGCTCAGAAAGAGCTTCAACAGAGTTTAATTTTTAAAAGATAGTGGCAGGATTAGAGGTATAAACTTGCATAACCTCCCAAAGTTTGTTGGGAACAACATCCATTTTCATAGAGAAGCTGTGGTATACTTGTAAAACTAAACTAAATTGCTTTAAAATAATGATATGTGCTATGGTAGATGGTAGAAAGATCTAAGCCTGAATCCCAGCTTGGCCTGTTAGATAAATAACTTTGATGACATCTGCACTATTTCTTCAGAGAAGGCAATGGCAAGCCACTCCAGTACTCTTGCCTAGAAGATCCCATGGATGGAGGAGCCTGGTAGGCTGCAGTCTGTGGGATCGCTAAGGGTCGGACACGACTAAGCGACTTCACTTTCACTTTCACACATAGGAGAAGGCAATGGCAACCCAGTCCAGTGTTCTTGCCTGGAGAATCCCAGGGATGGGGGAGCCTGGTGGGCTTCCATCTATGGGGTCACACAGAGTCGGACACGACTGACGTGACTTAGCAGCAGCAGCAGCAGCAGCACTATTTCTTAGCTTCTGTGTCCTCATTTTTGAAATGGTCATATGCATTGTGAGATGAAAAATTACATATATGTATAGCTTGGCACACAGTAAAAACTCAGTAAATGATAGCTCAGATGGTAAATAATCTGCCTGCAATGTAGGAGACCCAGGTTCAATCCTGGGGTCAGGAAGATCCCCTGGAGAAGGAATAGGCAACCCACTCTAGTATTCTTGCCTGGAGAACCCCATGGACAGAGAAGCCTGGTGGGCTACAGTCTATGGGGTCGCAAAGAGTTCATGACTAAGCAACTAACAGACACACACCAGCATTATTATTACCTCTCAGTGAAATAAAAAGCTATCAGACCTATAGCTCTGCTACGTGGTATTATTTGTCAATGGCTGAGAAGAAAATCAATTTAGCTAAGCACTGTTTTCTGAAAATCTTCCATTATGCAATGAATTAAACACTATAATTTGAACACACACTCTGCAAGACAGGCACATAAAGTCTTGGTATCTATTTTCCAGGGGACAGAGTGAAAGAACTAACACTGTTTACCTGAGTATTAGGTACTGCCAATGCATTCTTTTTTCCTTTCTTATTGGGAAAAGAATGTTCTATGTTTCAGAAATGGAACGGAATCTTATATTACTGAAGTTGTGAATATTGCATTTTATAATTCTGTTCTCACTTTTTTATAACAAAATTATGAATAATCTTCTTCCACACGCAGGAATAGTTCAGTTCTCCAAAAAAAAATCATGAAGTGTTTTGGGAATATTTCAAATGCAGATATCATGAAAGGCACACTCATTACTTTATAATATTTGTTTTGTGGAACAACTAAAATGGTATTGAGAAAGCTTGACAGTATAGGCAAATTAGTAAATAAAATAATTATTTTACTTAGAATTTTAGGCAAATTTGCAGATATCTAGGACTAAATTGATCATTTAATTTAACTCTCAAAGATCTTTCTTGAACTGTAATATTCAAGAAAAAATGGATGAAATGAGATAGTGAAGATTTTGTGTAACTATTTATCAAAATCATAGGGGAAATTATTTTTATTTAGTAAAAATGGATTCACCGAAGCTTTTTATGTTTGTGTTTGTGAAAGCTGATCTATTTTTGATGGACGAACATTTTGCATTAGGTTTAGACGGCTGAGGATTGTTAAACTGCAATATACACAAACCAAAAAACAAGTTCAGTGAACAAGAAACCCAAAACAGTATAAATAAAACTACCGCTAGGTGAGTCAAGTTGTTTTTCCCCCAAAGGAGCTACAGATCTCCAAAACATCCAAAATTATCTGGAACTTGCTCTAACAAATAATGCTAGAGAAAAAGCCTTCCTATTATAAACTGTATGCCCCACTCAATGAATGTGCAGTGCTAAAGCCAGTACAGTCGTTAATATAACGTCTGAAACATAAGCATTATATGCTGCTTAAAGGATGTGCACATTTAAAAGTTAGCAATAGCTTTAGACACCAGTCTTTCTTTGCAAGGGGAAGAATCAAATATTTTCTTACAGGAAAGCTACAGATTATTTGTATAAATTAAAGGACAAGGTTAAAGTGTTAGACAAAGATTCATTCCAGTTTTCTATATGCAGTGCACAGGTGCAATTGGAGCAGCATATTATATGGCATAATCATTAAACTCATTCAACCAGACCTTAGAGAGTTAAAGACATATATTCTGAGGAACAGGACTCCTCGGTCCAAAGAATGCGAATGAAATAGTGCAGAATATTTGTGTATCAAGGTGATTCCAGTTTCCAACTGGGAAAACAGGACTGTTAACACCCACATCCCCTGACAACTGTCCAATTATGTATATCACACTTGGCCTACTGTTTGCAGTAGAAGTAATCAATAAAGGATGTGGTTGAGTGAACATAGATTTTGGTTGAACCAATGCATGAAAACTTAATCATTTACTCAGAGAGAAAAAATCAAATAAAGCAGAGATGAAACAGCCACTGAGGGGTTTGTGGATTGTGCCACCAAGTTTGTGGGCCACAGATGAAAGTAATAAGGCAAATGGAATCAGTGACAGGAGAAAATGTTAAAAGCTATTCTTAATTTCATGAATTAATAGAAATGTTTTGATGTATGTTGCAGGGTCATTTTTAGGAAATTTTGCATCAAAGCCTGGATGTTCCATTTTAAAGAATATATGAAAATTACTAGGGCATATCATTTCTGTCAAGCAAGAAGAAATTAATTTTCAGCTATAACAGAAAGGCAATTTTCACACTTGAAACTTTGTACTGATTGATTTGAAGATCTCTACTGTGGAAAGTTTTCGAGGAAATAGTCTAACCCGAGTTTGCAAAAAAATGTACAATTGGTAAGGAATAAACAGAGTCGAACACGACTGAAGCGACTTAGCAGCAGCAGCAGCAGCAAACCCAGAGATGGGCTAGTGGTGACCAGTATGTCTTCAACAACTCTCCTTTTTGTGATTTTTTTCCCCTAGATTAAAAAAAAAAATCATTCTGATTATTTGAAGAATTTCAGTAAACGAGGGGGGAAAATGCCATAAGGAAAATAAGGGTATTTCCCTCTGTATTTACTCAAATTGTTTATCTATAAAATAATAATATTTACTTGGTAATTTCTCAACTCAGTCTGTCTTTGTTTTATGGACTATAATTCTGGCTTTTATAGCTCTGTCATAGGCAATTGTTCTCATTTTAGAACACTGACTTTTTTTTCACTAGATTCCAAGTAGGAGGGAAAAGACATTGTAAATGCTTATTTTCTGTTATGCTACTTAAACCCCTGTGCAATTAATATTATTCAGACCAACAGCAAAAATAACAAGCCCTGCTCACTATTAAAACCTTCATCAATAACCCTAACACCAGGGCTGAGTCTACCATTACCAAACAGGCAACTGTATTACCAAGTCCCTAGTCTTGAGGGAATGTGGCATGTTTTTCAATTGAAAGCTTAGTATAAATTCTTATAACCATTTTAGAACCTTCCAGCCTTGCAGCTTATTCACCTTTCATGCACGCTCAGCTGATGGCCTTAAACACACACTTATCCTAGACATGGCTATCCTCTTCCATTTCCTTTAAAGAGATGAAATATGTTTATAGAGATAGGACTCCCATTAGTGAAACTTGTGCAATTGCCCAGGGTAGGAGAGAGAGATTTAGAGGTGATGCTAAGCTTCATGTGCAGCTTGATTTATTTTCCAGTCGCCACCACCATAATTTCCTCTATTTTGGTTGTGCTCCATTTCTTGCATGTTACTACTTATCTTAGGACAGTTTAGGACTATGAAAGGGTGTGTGTGTGTATGTATGTATGTATGTATGCAGGTACATGCCAGAGAACACTAAGCTCTTGAAGTGAAAGTTTCTAAAAATGAACAGAGAATGTATTTCAAAGTATTTCTGGTGATGAGTGGACTCAATTTAATAATGTGTATCAGATATCTCATGAGTTTGATCCCTGGGTTGGGAAGATCCACAGGAGAAGGAAATGGCAAGCTACTCCAGTATTCTTGCCTGGAAAATCCCATGGATAGAGAAGCCTGGCAGGCTAGAGTCCATAGGGTCACAAAATAGTTGGACATGACTTAGAGACTAAACAACAACAACAATCAGGTATCTAGAATGCTCTTTTCCTACATGTATAGAATTATTTTTGAAATGTTTCTAGAGTTACTTTGCACAAAGAGTGAAAGAATATGCAGTGGTTTACACTCCCCTGATTGGTCCTCCAAAAACAGCAAAACAGCTGCAAAAATGGCAGATTTAGATTGGAAAGCTTGCAGTGGCCTTGGGACACAGTTTCCTCAAGACCTTGGAGGAAGCCTTTTCCATACTCTTTTGTGCATTACCTGGCTATGCATGTTCTCAGTTGAGTTCAACCCTTTGTTACCCCATGGACTGTAGCGCACCAGGCTCCTCTGTTCACAGAATTTTCCAGGCAAGAATACAGTGATTTACCACTTCCTCCTCCAGGGGATCTTCCTGACCCAGAGGTCGAACCTGTGTCTCCTGCATTGGCAGGTGGATTCTTTACCATTGTGCTGCTGCTGCTGCTGCTAAGTCACTTCAGTCGTGTCTGACTCTGTGTGACCCCATAGACGGAAGCCCACCAGGCTCCCCGGTCCTTGGGATTCTCCAGGCAAGAACACTGGAGTGGGTTGCCATTTCCTTACATTTATACAGTTAAGAAACCATGTCAACTATTCAAATCACTGATGACTTCATTGGTATTTTAATAGATAGGGATTCTTACAAGTGGAATTAACTTCATTTAGTATAAAAGTGAGATGAGGATACATTTTCTTGTCCATTATATGTTTGCCCCAAGGTAGGTTGTTAGACTGTTGAAACAGTCTAACAGTTATTAGACTGTTGTTACTAGGTCGCCTCTATTCCTCCCCCAAACACATCATACTTCATGATAAATCAAATACAGCTGGATCTGAGGGTCTCCAATCAAGATGGTGGAATAGAAGGATGGGGAGCTCACCTTCTTTCACAAATACATCAAAAATACACCTACATGTGAAGCAGTTCTGACAGAATGCCTACTGAGTGCTGGCAGATCTCCAACAGCCAAAATTTAGGAAAGATGACCACATAACCAGGGAGGATGCAAAAAGGAGGGCAAAGGAACTGTTATGGGACACAGGGAACTGTGCAAGAGGAGGAGTTCCCTCACCCTGAGAAGCCTCTTCACTGGCAAGGAGATCAGCTGGACAGAAAGGCAGCCTCCGAGAATTAGACGAGCATGCAGCAACCAGCTTGCAGCAGGTAGAACAGAGAGAGAGACCTGCACAGACGGTCCATGTCACCTCGCTGCACTCCCCAACCCAAGATGCATATTTGCGGGTGTGCACAGGAGTTGAGCGCTGAAACTCAGGCTTCAGGGGACAGACCTGGGGGAAGGACTGGGATTGGCTGTGCAGAGACAGCCTAAGGGGGCTCGAGTGTGGGACAGACTGCACTAGGGCGTGTGTTCAGAAGGAGCCTAGAAGTGAAGCACTGCTATTAACAGACACACAAAGGGAGGGGCCGGGGCCCCGCCAAAGCAGGCTCACACTTGGAGCGCTCACGGCCTGTGCGGCTCTGCTTCTACAAGTTTGGGAACATGCAGGTGCCAGAAGGCTGCCCACACATGGGCACAGGGCTGAAATCAGCACCAGTCCCCTGGGGCCACACCACTTAGGAAGCAGGGCTGAAATCTGAGTCCTCGAACCATGTTTGCGTGATCTGTAAATTTTTGCCACTGCTCCTGCTGCTGGATTCATAAATTACTGTGGAATATCCAGGTGGATTAAGGATGCTCCCATTGGCTGGGGTGGGTCTGGGGTTAGTAGCTGTGGACTCTGAGGATACACACACATTGGGATGGGGCCAGAGTCTGGGATGCTTCCATGGCTCCCACGGCAGGTCCAGGCAGGAGGCATAACCCTCCCAGACTTCAGACAACATTACAAAGCTACAGTAATTGAAACAGTGTGGTATTGACATTACTGCGGTTCTGGCACCTGACTTCAGTGGATCTGTGCCTACACATCTGCACTGGTGGCTCTGTGAATGCAGTGCCTCAGGGACGCCAGGGCACACTGCCTGCATTCCTGTGGTCAAGGCACTGTCCAGAGCAGTTCCCCAAACAGTGTACTTTGTAAGCCCACACAATGAACGAGAGGTGACACCACAGAATTCACTTCCTGGTGGACAGTCCCTGAGGAGGAATACTCAGTGGCTTTTCTCCCAGTGGGAGTGCTCTGGTTCTGCAGAAAGGACCCAAATAAACAAAATAAGAAATGAAAGAGGATAAATAACAACCGATACCACAGAAATTCAGAAAAATAAGAGAATACTATGAATAACGATGGATATGCCAACGAATTTGACAGTCTAGAAAAATGAACTAGCTTCTAGAAACATATAGTACACCAAAGCTGAATCAAGAAGATATAGTAATTTGAACTTACTGATCACTGGAAGTGAAATAGAATATGTCAAAACAAAAACAAAACTCCCTGCAAACTACAGTCCCAGATGGCTTCAACGTAGAATTATACTGAACATACAAAGAACTCATACCAATTGTTCTCAAACTCTTCCAAAAGACTGAAAGAAGGGGATACCCCTCCAATATCATTCTATGAAGGCATTACCCTGACACCAAAACCAGACAAAGATACTACCAAAAAAGAAAATTAAAGGCCAGTATTTTTTATAAGTGTAGATGCAAAAATTCTTCACAAAATATTAGCAAACTGAATCCAACAACACATAAAAACAGTAAGAACAACATGTTAAAAAAATCCCTTTTGAACATATAAAAAAATAAAATACTTAGGAATAAACCCTACAAAGGTGAAAGATCTATATGCTGAGAATTATAAAACACTGATTAATTGAAGATAATACAAAGAGACGGAAAGATAACTCATACTCTTGGATTGGAGGAATTAATATTGTTAAAATGGCCATACTTCCCAAAGCAATCTACAGATTTAATGAGATCCCTATCAAATTATCCATGACATTTTTCACAGAATTAAAACATATAATCTTAGAACTTATATGGAGCCATAAAAGACCCAGAGTTGCCATAGCAATCTTGAGCGAAAAGAACAAAGCAGGAGCTATAACCCTCCAAGATTTAAGACAATACTACAAAGCTAAAGTAATTCAAAGAGTGTGCTATTTGCACAAGAGCAGGCAGATGTATTAATGGAACAAAATAGAGAGCCCAGAAGTAAACCAACACACCTATTGTCAATTAATCTTTGACAAAGAAAGTACAGTGGAGAAAAAGTCTCTTCAGCAAGTTGTGTTGAGAAAGTTGGACAGACACTTTTAAATCAATGATATTAGAACAATCCCTTGCACTGTTCACAAAAACAAACTCAAAATGGCCTAAAGATTTAAATATAAGACATGATACTATAAAACTCCTAGAAGACAACATGGGCAAAACAGTCTCTGACATAAATTATAGCATGTTTTTGTAGATCAGTCTCCCAAGTCGATGTAAATAAAAGCGAAGTCATTCAGTTGTGTTCGACTCTTTTGCGACCCCATGGACTGTAGCCCACCAGGCTCCTCCGTCCATGGAATTTTCCAGGCAATAATACTGGAGCGGGTTGCCATTTCCTTCTTCAGCGGATCTTCCTGACCCAGGGATCGAACCCGGGTCTCCCACATATCAGGCAAATGCTTTACAGTCTGAGCCACCAGGGAAGCTCAAAGTAAATAAAAGCAAGGCTATTAAACAAATGGGACTGAATTAAACTTACTTTTTTGCACAGCAAAGGAAACCATTAACAAAATGATAAGATAACCTATAGACTGTGAGAAAATATTTGTAAATCATGCAGACAACAGGGCTTAATTTCCAAAATATACAAATAGTGCATACAACTCAATAACTTAAAAATGAACAACTCAAGCAAAAATGGGCAGAAGACCTAAATAAACATTTCTCCAAAGAAGACATACAGATGGCCAATAGAGACATGAAAAAATGATTAACTTTTCTAATTGTTAGAGAAATGCAAAACAAAACTACAATCACCTCACACTGATTAGAATGTCCAACATTAAAAAGTCTACAAATAATAAATGGTGGAGAGAGTATGGAGAAAAGGGAATTCTCCTACATGTGTTGGTGGGAATATAAATTAGTGCAGCCACTATGGAAAACAGTACGGAGGCTGCTTAAAAAACTAAAAACAGTACTACCATATGAGCCAGCAATCCCATTCCTGGGCTTCTATCCAGAAAAAACAAAAATTCTCACTCTAAAAGATTCATGAACCACAAAGTTTATAGCAGCACTATTTATAACAGCCATGGAAGCAACCTGAGGGTCTATCAACAGATGAATGGATAAAGATGTGGTATATATATGCAACAGAATATTACTCAATCATAAAAAAGAATGAAATAACACCATTTGCAGCAACATGGATGGACCTAGAGATTATCATATGAGGTGAAGTTAGTCAGAGAAAGACAAATATCACATGATATCACTTATATGTGGAATTTAAAATATGATGCAAACGAATTTATAAAACAGAAACAGACTCACAGACATAGAAAATAAACTTATGGTTACCAAAGGGGAAGAGGGTGAAAGAGTAAAATGGGAGTTTCAGATTAGCAGATACAAACTACTATATATAAAATAAACAACAAAGTCCTACTATATATCACAGGGAACTGTATTCAATATCCTGTAACAAACCATAATGGAAAAGAATATAAAAAAGCATATCTATATATATATCTGAATCATTTTGCTATATATCAGATACTGCCACAATGTTGTAAATCAATATATATATATATATAGTTGAAGTAGAGTTGATTTATATATATATATATGGATATATATATGGATCCTTTTTCTCAAATAATGCTTAAGCAGCTAAATTAAAACATTTGACTGTTGTTGTTGTAAAACTAATTGTTCGACTCTCTCCTTAGGTTTTATGGTATTGTTGCTATTTACTCGTTAAGTTGCGTCTAATTCTTTGGGACCCCATAAACTGCAGCAAGCCAGGTTTCCCTGTCCTTCACCATCTCACCGATTTTGCTCAAACTCATGTCCATTGAGTCCATGATGCCATGCAGCCATCTCATACTCTGTCATCCCCTTCTTCTCTTGCCCTCGATCTTTTCCAGTGAGTCAGCTCTTCCCATCAGGTGGCCCAAGTATTGGAGTTCAGCATCAGTCCTTCCAATGAATATTCAGAGTTGATTTTCTTTAAGATTGACTGGTTTGATATCTGCAGTCCAAGGGACTCTCAAGAGTCTTCTTCAGCACCACAGTTTGAAATCATCAATTCTTCAGTGCTCAGTTTTCTTTACGGTCCAACTCTAACATCTATATGTGACTACTGGAAAAACTACAGCTTTGACTATACAGACCTTTGTCAGCAAAGTAATGTCTCTGCTTTTTAATACACTGTCTAGCTTTGCCATAACTTTACTTCCAACAAACAAGTGTCTTTTAATTTTGTGGCTGCAGTCACCGTCTGCATTGGTTTTGGAGCCAAAGAAAATGAAGTCTGTCACCGTTTCCATTTTTTCCCTATCTATCTGCCATAAAGTGATGGGGTCAGATGCCATGATCTTAGTTTTTTGAGTGTTGAATTTTAAGCCAGGTTTTTCTCTCTCCTCTTTCACCTTCATCAAAAGGTATGCAATATAGATGAGAAATTCACATCGTGGAGTGGAAAATAAAATATTCCAGATGAGATCCCAGTTAACACCAGTTTAAACATCCAGTTTACACTTGAAAAGTATTTTAAGATGACCACAGGTTTTCAGAAGTTTCAAAAATAACTATAAAGACTATCAGTAACCAAAGGTGAAGACCAGCACTTGTTTTGTGACACAGTTAGTGCCCAATATAATAGGTTATAGAAGAAAAGATTTTTCGCTGAAGTTTTATCTCTTTGGTTATATTAGAACACAATGTCATTTTGTAGAAATTATTTTATAAGCATGTTAAGGGATGCATTTATTTAACTGTTTAGGCTTAGGCTAGGTCTGCTGCTACAAGGGAAGACAAATCATCCAATTGTTTCCTACTGATTCTAAACAGGGTTCACAGCAGACTCAAGCAATTAAATACTCAAAATGAGCTGGACAAAAGGATACAGAGTTAGTGTGCTCCAAACAGACATTAAATTGAATCCTTATGTATCTCTTTTTTGTGTGTCCAAACATCTGCTTCTTTCCAGTGATTATTTGGAAAAGAAAAGTTTAAGGGATAGCTAGGTTGATCATCCACAGGACGGTTATCAACCTTCATTTGAAGGGACCACAAAGCTCACAGGTTGCTTGCTTTACTCACAGCTGGCCCTGCCTTCCTAGAGTATATGTCCATACCCTTCTTATAAATATGTCTGTCCCAATCATTCATCCAGTGAAGACTGCAGTGCATTTAATTTATTTTGTTCAGCATTTTACACTTCATTGGTGTTGGTGTTTTGATATTTAATTATTTATTTAATATTTAATGATTATTATATTGGCAATGATAATTACATAATGAAGATCCATTTTCAATGCATTAGACATTCTAAGTACCTTTGGAATAATAATTTTACCTTTTAAAACACCACCAGTTATATGTATTTACAACTGAAATACAGATAGAAACAAATCAGAATTTCACACAATCTATATTTACTACTGGGTTTCCCTGGTGGCTCAGCAGTAAAGAATCTGCCTGCCAATGTAGGAAACACAGGTTTGATCCCTGGGTTGGGAAGATCCCCTGGAGAAGGAAAGGGCAACCCAGTCAAGTATTCTTGCCTGGGAAGTCCCATGGACAGAGTAGCCTGGAGGGCTACAGCCCATGGGGTTGCAAGAGGGTTGGACCCAACTGGACTAAACAACAATAACAACAATATTTACTATTACTATTACTACCACATAGTTAATACTACTACTACAAAATTATTTAAAAGCTATATCTTGGATATAAGGTAACGTACCAAAAACCAAGGCCATAACTTTGATAACTTTTCTTATTCTTACTCTGTCTTGGCTAAATATAATGCAGTGATTACATGGAGTACACAGCGATCACAATATGATGAGTGAATGCCATATCATATATTTTCCATGGAAACATTTGTATCACAAGTTGTTTATGTATTTGTTCAATTTTTCTGTTTTAAATGAAACATTGGGAATATTGGTTTTGCCCCTGATCGTTTATCCAGATGTGCTCAAAGGAGAGATGGATGTCTTAATGGAAGAAGCATAAAATGGAAACTTTCCTCACAGACGAGATCTGGAAAGGTCACGGTGAGCCAGTCACTGAAGCGTACTGTCTGTGAGAGGTGACCTGATTTTCCCCCCTCACTCAAGGTCATCACCAAACTTCCAGAAAATCAAAAAGTAAAATAATACGGAGGAGGAACAGACAAAGAAGGGTTTAGGTGCAAGTTTAAAAATGCCACCTTGGTTTAAAATAACTTATGATGAAAGGGTCACTTAAGAAGGGCACTGCTTAAAATTTAAGCAGGCAGTAATGGAAAGCGACAGACCTCAAACAATTTAAGTCTTTCACAGTTGAGTGAATTCACAGTGACAGCAAGACAAGGATGTGCAAACTTACCTCTGCAGGACCTTGGCCGTGGCTTCATAGGCTCTCCCCAGGCTGAGATCATCATCCAGGTCTGTAGAGATTTTGCCGTAAGTGTTGAGGACCTAAGGGGAAAGAGCAATACGTATTAAACATATAACATGACCAGATTCACTGGTGTTTCATTTCAAACCAGAAAAGATCCAAATTAATAGTTGTTTTTCATGTCACCATAAAATTTTTTATTAAAAATTCATGTTGGTTTGGTTTATTTTTATCTATTGTATTACTCGTTTCACAGCAATCTCTTTGAGCCTTGACAGTGAAGTCTTACTTTTGTAAAAATAATTCTTTTCCTGCACAATCCAAAATCTTCCAATTGATATAACTTAGGTGTGAATAAATAACTGAATGGGTTATACCATTATTTGAAAATATAGAACTATTATCTTAGGTAATATAAAGCAGATTATAATAGTCTACTAGGGTAGGTCAAATATCACTTCTCCTATAAATAGCTGTTTGAAAAGCATGAATTTAGGTTCCAGGCAATTTCTAAATCTATCATTTTATTAGAGGCATATCTCACAGTTTGTACACGTGTTCAGAATACACTAAAACTATTTCTTACAAATGTACTTCATTACCAACAATCTCTTCAATAATCAAAAGATTAGGGCTGCCACAGCCAAACATATGATCTTAATTTAACACTGACATCTGCATAGCATGATTTTCCTTTTTATTCTATTTCCCTTTCAAGGGCTAGAAGAAGGAAAATAAAATTCCTTCTTCCTCCTTCATTGTTACTTGACCCAACCTATTACACACATGAAGACACAGGAAGTCTCCAAAGACCTCTATGGAAATCCTTTTTGCACATTTTCGAAGAAAGAATTAGTGAAAGTCATTTGACAGCGTTGAGAGAGACAGTCAGCATGAGGGAAGATGGACATGCAGGATGAGCCTTCAGCCTGAATTAGGCATCTCAGAAAGTTTGCATGCTAGAGACAGTGTTGTTCCATCTTTACTTTCTTAAAGTTAATATTTAGGAAATAATCTTAGTGAGGCCACGGTGACACCTCCTAACCTGTGTGTGTCTGCATGTGGTTTACTAGTGACTGTGTGACATAATGCTGATATTAAAACTTACTGATACATCTTGACCCGGTGTTGTAATTCTTGTTAAACTGGCAAAGTTCAACAATTCAGTTCTTATTTTTAAGCCTCTTAGTAAGTCTCGTATGAACCTGAGAATTTTCTGTTCACTCTGTCCTGCACAAATGACAGCACTTAGACTGTCTGATATGACATGACATAGAGCTTTCTAAGTTAAAGGACAGAATCTTTGAATTTTGTGAATTTGTAAGAGACTTTATTAAATCCAAACATCAAAATATTAAGGAAGAGACTGTCTAGTGTCTCTTTTGGTCTATACATGTTTTATATGACATTCTAGAAATTTAAAGATCAAATATTACTATATTTTTGTGTCAAAAATAATTTATTCAGTAAATATTATTATTGGATGCCAGTGCTGTGATAGACCCTGCATGTTTGTGTGCCAAGTTGCTCCAGTCACGTCTGATTCTTTGCGACCCCATGGACTATTACATATAGCCTGCCAGGCTCCTCTGTCCATGGAATTCTCCAGGCAAGAATATTGGAGTGTGGTCGCCATGCCCTCCTCCAAGGGAATCTTTCTGACCCAGAGATCTAACCTGGGTCTCCTGCAGCTCCTGTGCTGCAGGTGGATTTTTTACCACTGAGCCACTGGGGATGCCCCCTATTAGACCCTGGAACATCTCACAGAGAAGAGAGTATGCCTACAGACCTTCAAGGCATTTACAGTCGAGTGGAACAGAGGTTTGCACTGATGCAGCTGTGTGAATTAGTGATGACTGAAGAGAAGTTTCTCCAGGGCTTCAACTGCTTGTCCTGCACCATGCTCCCATGTCCCTGGCCACTGTGAACCCGGAAGCAGTAATGCAACATCTGGAAGTACCCAGCATTATGTCAGGACTGTGCCTCCTTTGACCACAGTTGGAAGGGTAGGTGCCCAAGAAATCATAGGTAAACACTTCAGTATTGATGGCTCCTCTCCCACACAAGTATACAGCACTCCCAGGGAGCGACTGGAGCAAATACCAGCTCAGTCTGGGCTTCTAGTTTTGACGTTGGACTTGATTTTACAGAAGCTTCCTCATGGAACACGATGGGGTTGGCTGGAATGAACACTCACCTTAGAGTAAGAAGACTGGGATGCAAGATGTACTTCTACTACACCCAACACATCTGGCCTAAGAAATCTCCCTGAGAAGCTTTCCTCAGAAGCGAAAATGAAAACCTCCCTCTGAGGGGTGTGGGATAATACAGAGAGCTATCTGAACTTAGGGGTGAGAATTTTCTGGGACTCTGTAACCAGCCATCAGCAAAGAGCTCCTGGAGAACCCCTTCCTCAGAGTAAAGACAACACATTCTATTTGTGACTTGAGAGAGTTCATCACTGAGCTTAAACACTTTACCTAAAAATAGGAAATATACAGGCAGTGGGAAAAATATAGTTCATTACTGGCCCAAAGGGGAATACATATATATATATACACACACACATGTATATAATATACATAAATATGGTATGTGGAAAAATAGCATTATAAATTGTGTAGAAAATAACTGTTGGTGGAATGTAAATTGGTGCAGCCACTATGGAAAACAGTAGGGAGTTTCCCTAAAAAACTAAAAGTAGAGCTACCATATGATCCAGCAATCCCACTCCTGGGCTTCTATCCAGAAAATACAAAATCTCTAATTTGAAAAGATACATGCACTCCAGTGTGCACTGAAGTACTGTTTACAATAGCCAAGACATGGAAGCCACCTAAATGTCCATCGACAGATGAATGGATAAACAAGATGTGGTATATGTACACAGTGGAATACTACTGAGCCATGAAAAGTGAAACAATGCCATTTGCAGCAACGTGGATGAACCTAGAGATTAACATATGAAGTGAAGTAAGTCAGACAAAGATAAAATAGGATATCACTTATATGTGGAATCCAAGAAATAATACAAAAGTATCTATGTACAAAATAGAAACAGACTCACAGACATAGAAAACAAGCTGTTAATCATCAAAGAGGAAAGGGAGAGATAAATTAGGAGTACAGGATTAACAGGTACACACTGCTATACATAAAATAGATAAGCAACAAAGGTTTACTTTGGGGACACTATTCAATATCTTGTAGTAACTTATAATGGAAAATAATCTGAAAAAAATACAAAACTGATTCACGTTGCTGTATGTCTGAAACTAACAACATATTGTAAATCAATTATTCTTCAATTAAAAAAAATGAATATTAAATACCTCAATAAACTCAAATTGTGTAGAAAATAAAGATGTGTTACATTGACCTTACAGTAAGTAATGTTACCTGCTTTTTAATTAAGGTACAATTTTCAAATTAATGAATATCAATCAACTTAAATCACTAGACAAATAGTAGAATCTTCTTTACAAAGAATACTTTAAGTGAGAAAATACAGTGTAGAAATCTGAAGGATCCACTGTATTTGATTGAATATCCCTGTGGCATGCAATTTATTGGAAACAAATCTAGTGTCCGGAAGGTTAAATTCTTTCATCACAAATCAAATATAAGAGAAAAGAAAAAAGAATATCAGGTGCAAAGTATTTTGATGCATTAAAAACTCATTGTCGTGGTGGTCATTTAGTTGCTAAGTCTAGGGGAAGCAAAATTCATAGTTTTTGTCTTTTCTACTTTCTAGGCAGCTCAATGTGTTTGGTGAAAACGCCACATCAAAGATTGTGCAGTTGGCTGCCTAGTTTCCCATCATTCCAAGATTTCAAGATTTAATGCTTAGGGAAAGGAGGGGAAATACTTTTCTGTCTCCTTCTGACATGGCACTGAGCATGCACAACTCAAACTAATACAGATCACTGACATGAAGTTTAAAATGGGCTTCCGTACTCTGGCTGGTGACTCAAACTGCCATTGTTTCTGTAGGAAAATAACCCATGGAAAATAACAACTAAAACAAGTTACAGCATCGAGCCCATCTGAGATGGAAATTTTGTAGCTTTTCAAAAATTTCAGTAAACTCCACTTCTTTTATTTCACATTTTTTATATTTTTTTCTATATATATTTCTTTCTCCACTTACTACCTTCCCCCCACTACTCCCTTCCTTATTTAATTCAATACTTGAAACCTGTTGGGACTTTTACTCTGAGGGCATCAACCAGACTTTTGAAGGGCCTTGTGGGAAATTAATCAAATCTCCCTCTGGGTGCTAAAATTTTCTTTAAATACCTTAGACTCGAGTCAGACAGGCTTACTACTGAGCCAAGTGACATGTGTCAAGTGACTTAGTATCTGTGAGTTTTATTTCCTTGGGTGTAAAATTGAAATGAATAGTCTACCTTGAAAATATGTTATAAGGTTCTACTACTAAGGATTTGAATGAAGTACCTGCTTAGTTTTCCCAAGTCTTATGTAACTGAGTGGTTCTCATACAGGGGTTGTTTGCCTCATAGGGGATATCTGGCAATGTCTGGACATGTTTTCAGTTCAGTTCAGTTCAGTCGCTCAGTTGTGTCCGACTCTCCGCGACCCCATGAATCACAGCATGCCAGGCCTCCCTGTCCATCACCTACTCCTGGAGTTCACTCAAACTCATGTCCACAGAGTTGGTGATGCCATCCAGCCATCTCATTCTCTGTCGTCCCCTTCTCCTCCCACCCCCAACCTTTTAGGCTGTCATAATTAGGAGAAGCCAGAAGGCAATGGCAAGCCACTCCAGTACTCTTGCCTAGAAAATCACATGGACAGAGGAGCCTGGTGGGCTGCAGTCCATGGAGTCGCTACTAGTCGGACACGACTGAGCGACTTCACTTTCACACATTGGAGAAGGAAATGGCAACCCACTCCAGTGTTCTTGCCTGGAGAATCCCAGGGACGGCGGAGCCTGGTCGGCTGCCGTCTATGGGGTCGCACAGAGTTGGACACGACTGAAGCAACTTAGCAGCAGCAGCAGCAGGGATGCAACCCAACAGCCTATAATTCACGATATAACCCCTTCTCCCACGACAAAGAAGTGACCAGTTCCAAACGTAAATAGCACTGCCACTGAGAAATTCTCATCTAGTCTTCGCTTGAACGATTTTCCTGATGGGAGACTATCCTCCTGTGAGACCAGGCACTGAATCATTGGAAAGTGACGTGAAAAAAATTTTTAGTTAAGTTGAATCAAAATCTATGACTCTGCCTGCTAGCCAAGGTTGTGTTTTGTGGGACAAGATAAGTCCATTCCTCTATCATGTGATGGTTCTTCCAATACCTGAAAGAGCTATTTTTCCTCCTTAAAGTCTCCAAACTCACAGAGGCATCCAGGACACTCCGAAACAAGTGAGGATGAAACCCCAACAGTTTTGCTCAACATTTGAACATTTTATTTCAAATTCTGTCTAAGAGTTCTAGAAGAGTTTAAATAAACCCAACTGTACCAAAATACATCTATAAAACCACAACAGGGATCCATCGGACTTGTCTATAAATAAGAAGTTATGAGCCCATTGCCTGGGGTGCATTTTTTAAAATCTTTTTCTTCCCTGCCCACCATAAAAAGGCAGCAGAGCCAACATTTTGTTATACAGCCCTACACAAAACCCAAATTGTGCCACTTCATAACAAAGGTGCAGCACGGAGCTCAACACTGTGCATTACTTTGAAGAGAAAAAGGAAATGATACAGATTTATTCTTGTGCAATAAGAAATACAGAAATAAAAAAGCCATCTTGAGCTTGAAATCATTGTCAAATCTTATCGGAAATACATTTATTCTGATTTCTGGCAATCTAACCCCCTTTAGCCATTTCACAGTTGGTGAGCAGAAAGGATGTTTCTGCCTCATTTACAGCATCTGAACATGATTCAGACAATCAACTGCAACATTAGTCAAAGAAATCAGTGGCTAATGGTTTCTGACAAGCGCTGCAGTAACAGGCTGAGGACCAGACTGGCCAGCATTTTACGAGGGATGGCAATAGGTGGTGGGGAGGACGACAAAAGTGAGGGTGAGCAGAGCTGCTTCCCCATCACCGAAAGCCTCCGATACGCTTTCTGCAAGGGCAAGTATCTGCCATGCAGTGAATACAGTAATCTTTTGCTTCAAATATGTTATATTGAATGAACACTGAGGACAATCACGTGTGCAGCTCTGCAAACGATGACACACGAAAGTAGTTAAATATTTTGCATTCTGCTGAAACTATACCCTTAAGTCAGGAGTAGTCCAGCCTGACTATTTATACTGATCATTTGGACTGTGTATTCTTTCTCCCTGAAATGCATTACTCATCATTTGAACCGTTACATCACCTGACACAGAAAGTGAAGGCTGATGGCCCAGTGCAGAAAGAACTCAGTGTTAAAAGACATGAGTTCTTGCTTCTTAAGGGCCTCGAGCTCAGAGTGTGACCTTGGACAGGTCACTTGGTTACTTTGAGCTTCAGTTTCCAAGTCTGAAAGATAAAGGGGTAGGACCAAAAGATCTAGAATTCTCTGTTCCAGAAATATGACTTTGATTTTATACTATGTTGATATATTAAGTAGTTGAAGATAGGTCCTAATTATTTTCTATCATTTATCTTTGACTTAAAAATCCCTGATGAATTTATGTTTAATTTGTTTAAAACAAAAGAAACAAAATGATAAGTCATTTCATTCATTTGAAATTTTCTTTTCAACCTTTCTCCCTTATTTGAAAAATATTGCGTATTCTTAATGAACTGCTTTTAAAAAAATATCCCTACCATGGAGTAAGTGATAACAAGAAAGGCTAAATCTACAAAGCTTTTGGTTCATATTTAATAGTGATTGTTACATATACAATGATCAGTGCTGTTCAAAGATAGTAAACATTTTATACCTTGAAATATTTAAAAATTGGATGAAAATTTACTGTGAATTTCACTTAATTTCATAAACCGAATTAGAATTGCTGGTTAGTCTCTCACATACTAGGAGTTTACGTTGCATTTTCAAAAGCTATAAGGGTAGAAATAAATCTCAAAAATTTCAAAGAATTTTCTTTCACTAAAAGCTCTCTATATATACATTCAATATAGAGATGACCCTCAAACTCCAAAACAATGAAACAGAATTCCACTTACAAACAAAAGTTTCCTCAGTAGTAAATTGGAACATATTACTTAAAACTGTCATTTTCTAAATCAGCCAATATATGTGTGTACGATACTAACAACAGACATGTTCACAAAGAATTTTTATTTGAATTCTCAATGATTATTTTCTATGTGGTAAATCAGAAAGCATGGAAACATTTATCTTGTACAGCCCAATCATCATGTGAGTTATATTTGTAGCTCCTTGAAAAGAAAATTTCCCTGCCCTTTATTTCCTGCTTGGGAAATCCACAGGAGGATTTGCTGTATATTTTGTAGAAGGCCCTTGACCAAAGGCATCACTGAGGTGGCCAGACATGAAAAGTTCTATTCAGTGGAAGAATAGAGTGATCAGTTAGCTCAGTCATGTTCTCTTAGGAAATTCAGACACACCACACAGAGGATAACGGCAGAAGTGAGAAGGTGCTCAAAGGCCCCCAAGAGTGTGGTCAAGTCACGTCAACAGATTGGGTCAGGCTGACGACTCCTGCTAAGGAGGTAATAAGGAAACTGAGCCCCTCTTCTCCCAGGGCACCTCCAGTTCCCGAGAGTCTTTCAGTTTGTGAAGCCCAGCTGTCCACTGACCCTAGGGACTCACGGGCTATGACCTCGCTTGTGGCCACGGGAATCTTTACAATCAGTGACCTGCAAGAGATCATCTGCATGAGCCTCTTTCTTGCACCCAAAGGAAAAATCTGAGAAGTACTGAGAGGTAAAAGAGTTCTCTGGAACTAAAGTGGCAAGTAAATAACTTCAAGCCTTTCTCCCCTTCCATGTTTATCAGTGAAAAACAATATAGGCGGATTCTTTCTACTGCGAGAGTTGATGCAGGTTATATAAAATGATTAGAGATTTCACTGTCAGAAAAGATTTGAAGGGGAATTTTTGCATATTTTTTAAACTAACAAAGTCTCCAGTTCCACTCATTGGAAAAGACCCTGATGCTGGCAAAGATTGAAGGCAAAAAGAGAAGAGGGTGGCAGAGGATGTGATGGTTGGATAGCATCACCGATTCAATGGACATGGACTTGGGCAAACTCCGGGAGATGGTGAGGTACAGGGAGGCCTGGCCTGTTGCAGTCCATGGGGTCACACAGAGTTGGACTGGACTGAGTACACACACACAATTGTTGAATGACTGTGGTTGAGTTATGGAAGGCACTGGGAATACAGTACCTGCAGGAGCCTTAGGACAACAATGTTTATAGGAGGAGGAAAAGGGAGTGTGAAGAATGACTGTGTTATACTTACGATGACATTACCAGTCATTCCAGTTCTCTGCTATTTATGGAGACTAAAGGGGTGGTGGCAAACAGAATCAGATGAAGAGCCCATCAAATTTAATTTGGCCAAACAGGTACTGTCACTTCGCCCATGCAGAAATGGCAACATGTATGTCTTACTGGAACGTGCAGGACTCTGGAAACCTCCCTCCAGCCACAAAGACCTCCTGCTGTCAGGAATCAACTCAGATCTCTCCATCTCCATGCCCCTCTGCCTGAACTGCTCTTTCTGACTTCATGCACGACTATTCTGGTGGGCAGACACAAACACACACACACACACACACTCTACTTTGTGCAGTTTCACCGCTGAGTAAAGCACTGTACATATCTACTTAATAATGTTTCTCTCTCTCCAATTAGATCACAGGTGCCACAAGATCAGGAACAATATCTGTTTTTCTCTCTGCTGTACCCTTAGCTCCTAGTCTCATGATAATGTAGAAGTGACAAGACGCAGGTTTGATCCCTGGGTCAGGAAGATCCCTTGGAGGAGGAAATGGCAACCCACTCCAGTATTCTTGCCTGGGAAATCCCATGGTGAGTTTGGTGGGCTACGGTCCATAGGGTCACACAGAGTCGGAAACAACTGAGTACACACACAATTGTTGAATGAATGTGGTAGAGTTTTGGAAGGTCCTGGTAATACAGTACCTGCAGGAACATCCATGTGGATGTAATGAGCTGCTGTATCACATAATATAATATTATATATAAATATTTACTTGGCTCAAAGGAAATAAGCTCATATATTATTATATAATATTAATATATTACGTATAATGTATACCAGAGCTTAATATATATTAATTATGTTATATAATGTTTTGCCTTGTAGCTCACTCAATAAGGAAAAAATACAGCACTTTAAAACTATGGTAAATAGGTTTTAGTTAACATTTTTAGTTAACAGCCATCCTGGAAAGTTCGAGGATCAGAACAGCAAACAAGTCAGACTCCTAAAGGAAGATTCAAATGACATTTATTTATTTATTTATTTTGCTGTGCCACATGGCTTGTGGGATTTTAGTTCCCCAACCAGGGATTAAACCTGGGTCTGCAGCAGTGAAAGCTGTGAGTCCTAACCATTGGAATGCCAGGGAAGTCCCTATATGACATTTTTAAATGACAAGACCCCTATCTAAATGTGTGCCTATTTCATCCAGTCACATTTCTAAATAAACAACTTCCCCTCATTATGAGCCCAAGTGGAATTTAGCGAGGAGGCAGATTAGAGGCTGAAATTATGTTAGATTCGTCATGGCATTTTGAGGAGTCATTCTTCCTGCCTGTGGAAGGACTAGAGATCACTTTTTTCCTCTCTTTTAATCTAGACAACTACAGTTTCTACTCTAAAAGCAACAAGTCGGAGAGCTGAGCAGTGAAAAGCACTAGTTCAGTGACACACCAAGCTCCTCAGCTTCCCCTGAAATGGCCACTTACCAACCTCCCTCCATTGGATCATTTTGCACAAAACGGTTTCTGGTTCCATGGGGAAGGCTCATGGAGGGTTCAATATTAACAAGTGACAACCTGGAAGGTTTTAATAAACACTGATCCTGCAACAATTTCTGTATTTCTGCATGAACCAATTACCACTAGGAGATTTGCCTTTCCTGTGGCAGAAAAACCATCATCTATCCATAATCCCTCTTACTAGATTTTTTCCTCATTTAAGGCTGGATTCAATAAAATTTCATTCTGGTTCCCCCTTCTCAGATATCCATAAAAGCCTTGAGAAAACATTTTGAGCATATTGTCTCTGTACAATTTGATATCCTTTCTACCACAGGCCATTACTCTGGTAAACTCAGTAAACCCTAATTTAGATCCACAGTGTAATGCTTTCCTATCTGGCTGCATGAACATGTTTCTTGAAAATAAAACATGGTAGGAAAGTCTTCCTCTGAAGGCTTGCGCACAGAGGAAGCTTCATCTATTTCCCTTTCACCGTGAGAGAAGAGACGAGAAAACAATTTATGAGTCATTTCCATTCTGACAGATGTGACAATGATGGGAAATGCGATGCCTGCCAAGAGCTTTTATCAACTAGGTTATAACGACGAGTAATAAGTGTAAATAATAAATGGCTGGAATCTTAGGGGAAACGGTGGCAATATGAAACGATGTTTGGTCCTTCGGATGGGGGCTCTGTGACTCTTGGAATTCCCTGCCTTCCCAGTAGAGTTTTGGCCTGACAATAAACAACAGTTTAGTACTTTATCTAATCCTAGCCAGGAGGTGAGTTCAACAGCAAGCTTTTGCAGATGTTCACATCCAATAATCTATCCATAATTGATGAAACAGGGAGGTCAGATGTAATGGCTGCTGCTATTCCAGCAACAAATAAATGGTTATTGACAAAACAAGCCAGCGTGGTGCAGAGCGCGGAGCAGTGACAGGCGGGCGGCAAGGCTGAGCGGAGGCCGGGAGGACGATTCGGATTTCTTGGCGGGTGAGCTGAGTGGCAGGAGGGCCACACTGACACATGAACAGGGGCCTTGGAAAAGAAAAGGGAGGTTGCTGAAGCACACACACACAAAAAAAAGAAGAAGAAGAAGGAAGAGGAGGAGAAGACGGTTGGAGGCAGAGAAGAAATGGTTAAGTGAGCCTAGGGCAAGGCTGGGGACCCAGGTAAGTACAAATGTGTGTGGTTCAGAAATGCCTTTGAATGCGTGTGCTGCGACCCAGCTGGCTGGCTGCTTTCATCATCAGTGTGTCTTTGCTCACATCGCTGGCTGTCACTCTGCGCTGCCTGGATGACTCGACCACCAAAGTGGATGCATGGGACACCTTGGTGCCCAAACCCTCCCACTGAGGGATATTCACTGATATTCCATTTAACACTGCAGATGCCATTTTTTCCTATATAGTAAAAATAATCTAGGAAAATCATGTATGCAATTTTAGTATTTTCAGATAAGCCAAAAATGCATAATTGTGCAGCTGCCCAGTTTCTCAAGACTGAGACTAATCCTGAAATACATGCTGACTAAAATCAAATTTAGTGCTAAGGACTGTGAGTTGAAGGCAAAGTTTTCTTTAACAGTAAAAAGACAAACATGACACTCTAGTCACCTCACCCTAGGCAGAGAGTATAAGAAATGCAATAATCGAGTATACTTTTATTGACTGAATAAAATTCAAGATATTTAAACGTAAATAAACAGCTGAAATCTTACATTTCTACTCCAGTGCTAAAAAATAATGTTTTTTACAGTTTTCTATGTAATATAAGATGAAGAATGGTAGAATGAAATGATACTTATTACTGCTATAGGTAGCCATAAAGAGGCTTGGGACAGAGCTGTTTTAAATATTAATATTCAGAAAATCACTTAAATCAATTTAACACTCTTCAGTGGTTTATTTAGAAGTGTGATTTATTTTATACTCTGCAACCAATGCCTTTGATCAGCCCTGAAATAACATATGAGCTGAAAATAAAAAGGCAAAACAGATTACTGCTAACATTCTTACAGTAAGTTTTAGGCTTTATAGGCTAAATTACCATTATATTGGGCATTTTCAAATTATTTATCAATACCTACAAACAGAGAATTATAGAGCCCAAAATATAATTTCTGTAATAAGGTTCTAGTGACTCGGCTTCCTGAGCTCTGCCATCTGCCCTGCTGGGGTCTCCCTAGTTAGCAACTTCGACCTACCCCAGACCCTGGAACCATTCCTACCCATGGTCTTCCAGGGCAGAAGCTTTGTATCAGATTCAGTTCAGTTCAGTTCAGTTCAGTCGCTCAGTCGTGTCCGACTCTCCGCGACCCCATGAATCACAGCACGCCAGGCCTCCCTGTCCATCACCAACTCCCGGAGTTCACTCAGACTCAAGTCCACAGACTCGGTGATGCCATCCAGCCATCTCATCCTCGGTCGTCCCCTTCTCCTCCCGCCCCCAACCCTTCCCAGCATCAGAGTCTTTTCCAGTGAGTCAACTCGTCGCATGAGGTGGC